>NC_079321.1:77080523-77705523 GCF_029931775.1 Euleptes europaea
ATTCTCATTCCTCCCTAATCAATGTCCAAGCAAATTTTTCAGTGTATCAAAAAATAAGGGTAGTGCTGCTTACAGCCTTTCAAAGTAATTCAAAATATTCCATTGAATATCTTTTTCAACATATATTTTATTTCCTGTCCTGCTCTAATCCCAGATTTGATTATCTTGTCATGCATACTGATGCATCAAAAGCATGTTACATTACAGATTTTCTGTGTATTAGCCTCTGCCTACCGGCTTGTTTCTTCCTCTACAGCCCTGTACACAGGAACGCATGGGGAGGAGAAGAGGGATCGTGTACATGGTTCCAGCTCCCAACTTCCACAGGTTCAGTTATGCACCTGATAGCGCTTTTCAGTTGTTCACCTGAACATATGGAGGACTGGAATAGGGTCCATGTGTGCACTCCTTCTCCCTCCTGCTTCTGTGCATTCAAGTAATGTGTTCAAGTGCTTGTGTCAGTCATAGACAGCACATGGCACATCATGGGTTGTATTGGAAATGAAACAAAATGTTGCCTAAACTCAATTTGGCAGAATTTAAAATTAATTTTTAGAATGTTTTAAATATTGTCAATCAATTTTAAATCAAAATAACTGTATACAGTTTTTAATTCTAATACTTTCACATCTTGCGTTTTGTTTTCTTTCCCAAATCCAAATTTTTTCCTGGATTTTTTAAGCTGCAGGTTCCCCCAGTTTTTTTCGCTGCCCTGCGAAGCCCTATCCTTCTCAGTGTTTTGACTCACATAAAATACAGTTGTTTGGTTGGGGGAAAGGGGAGAAAAGCCTTAATCTCAGGTGTGTCTGCAGATCCTGTGTAGCCTACCCTTGCCCTAAATACTGTGGGTTGGAACCAGAGGTTCAGTTCTGGTAATATTGGAGACTTCCTCCGATGTAAGAAACCTTCCAAAGGCAGAACATTCCCATACTGCTAATGCTAGACTGTTTGCTCCAAAGGAATGCTCTACCTTTACCAGAACAGAATCTTTGGACCCCAACAAGAGGTTTGTTGTTGTTGTTTTAGTTTAGTTACTGTACATGAGAATGGAATGCAATAAAAATAAACTTCCCCCCCATTTCTAACTGATCATTGGATTAATGGCTGCTTGACTTTCTACTATAAATTAATGGGCTCTTTTTGTTGACATATATTTTATACCCTTTCTGCAGCTGCAAATGAAACTGCTTTAAAACTGAATGAGACACTTGGAACCCCTGACAAGACCTTGGAGAAAAGTCTTCAGGAATTACAGAGTGATGTTGACAAAATGATGGCAGAGCTCAGAAGAAGAAAACTGCAAGTGCAAGAGGAAGCAGCCCAAGATGAATTAGAGTGAGTAGTATAAGTTGCCTTAAAAGAGTGAGTAGGGGGCCAAATGGAATGTTACAATCTGTGATTGGATCTCCTGACATTCTCTTTAATATTTGAAAGGGGTCTCCTTTGAACTGGAGCTATGGTTAGGCTTGCCAGGTCCCTCTTCACCACCGGCGGAAGATTTTTGGGGCGGAGCCTGAGGGAGGCAGGGTTTGGGGAGGGGAGGGACTTCAATGCCATAGAGTTCAAGTGACAAAGCAGCCATTTTTCTCCAGGTGATCTGATCTCTATCGGCTGGAGATCAGTTGAATTAGCAGGAGATCTCCTGCTACTACCTGGCATTTGGCAACCCTAGCCATGGTGCTTGATAACTCTCCCTTATCCCACCATGCATACAGTGTTTCCCCAATCAAAATCACTTTGGCAACTCAGGGTGTTACTCCAATTTGATTGTCTCTGTTTAATTGGGGGAAATAGCAATGGAGATAACACTTTGCGAGAGGTTGGAGTACGGGACCTTGGATACCTATTTTTATGAGGATGAGCATATCAGTGGAAATATTCTCAATAAAGATGTGCTGTGTGAATTTTATTAAAATAATTTTAGTTGCACACCCACTCACAGAACATCACACAGAACCCAATACATTCAAGAACAAGGAAATGAAAGGAACGAGGGGGTGGACATAAGAATATGAGGATATGGGGTGACGTATAGTTAACCAATCAGATGAGCAATGTCCAGACAGATGGCAGCTGTGTTGAAGGGGAGAGAGAGAGAGAAGATGGCCCACAAGCAAGTGAAGGTGCGTGCAGAGTCCAGGACACACATAAAAACCGGATGCCATTGGGGGTATATTTATACCCAGAAATGTATCCTGAGGAGTTATGATCTCATGGGAGCCAAACATTGCTAGGGACAAAAGTTTAATTACTCCTTGATTGGTTTAGATGTTTGAGTATGAAAGAATAGGAGGTAGAATCATGTTTGTTATTTTTCTATATTATGATGTCCTAACTGGGCCTTGGAATAAATGTTGGAATGATACATGAGGCTTCTAGGTAGTCCTTGGTAGCCATACCACTTTCTAGTACACCTTTTTCTCAAGCATGAAGCTTATTTATCAGCAGAGGGTGATGTAAGAAATTCAACCATATATTTACAGCCTTTTATGGGGAAGCTTCCAAATGACAAACAGACTGTAAGTCAAGTTATTTCCAGTACATTTGAATGTAATAGCTATCTAAAATATTTTGTGTTCATTGAGAAACATCAACCATCCTAAGTGTTGTCTGTCTTTCAGGTAAATAACCAGGTAGGTTTCTAGTAGTTTATAAAATTGACTTGTAGGTTTACAAATTTATTTTTTCTGTTTTTGAAGAATAAAGAAGTTAGTCATGCTTAGGGTTGTACAAATGTGCTATTTTAAATTGTGTTTAGTTTTTAGGGCACATTCCTATGGGGGGGCAAACTGGCTTAGGAGCCGACGTGAACCCATGCTGGCATAAGTACCCATTTATCCCATGATAATGGGCACTTACGTCGGCACGGGGGGTATTTCCACCAGCACCTGGGTGCTGCGGAGCTGTACTGGTCAGTGCCACCAGTGCATCCTCCCGCTGGCGTCCATCCAGGACATGTTCCCGCGCCAGCGTCCTGGGAGATGTTCCTGGGGGTGGAGCAGCCTTTAGGCAGCTTCCTAGCCCCTTTTGCCTTGGGAACACCCCCTCCCATGGCAGCGTGGCTACGCCACCTTTTTGGGTGGCATAGCCCTGTATGACGCACCCTCTTTACTCTTAGTCCCCACTCCCTCAGCCTGCACTATGTATGCTGAGGGAAAGCATTAGCCAGAGTGTATTGTGAGGAGGTTGTTTTTTCTTCCTCCTCCAGTTCCCACCAGATTTTACCTCAGAGAGAAATTTGACACAAGGGGCTTCGTAACGTTAACCAACAAAACAGGGAAATTTATTAAACAGGATTTACAGGATGGATTTTTGAGGAAAAGGCTAAATTGGAGGGAAAACACAAAACCACGTATATACACACAAAAAATTCCTTCAGAGAGAAATCTGAGTTTAGATTTAGCTTAGTTGTTACTCAAGTTGTCTTTAGCTTAGATGTTTTCTCAGGTTAAGTTCCTTCAGTTCTTAATTTACGCGCTAAGTTCTGTTCCTCCGAACTCTCACAGACTCAGTTTCACAGACTCTCAGTTCTGATCCCCAGAACCCCCTTTAGGTGCTGTCCCTCTGCCGCCCAGCTATCGGGGAAGGGAGAGACCTCTCAGCCTCTGTCCCCCAGCGAAACGCAGAAGTATGGTGATTCCCCCTTGAATCACTCTTCCCGTTCTCACTAAGATAAACCCCACCTCTGTGGCGGTTATGTCTCCAACAACGCCCTGTGTTTGGAATAGCTTCTTTCAAGCCTACTCCCTCCTAGTGACTTGAGAAAGGGCCCTTTCCCCTCCCTGTCTCCCTCTGTCACTACACAGGATTTGGTCTCCACCAGCCTAGGCCAGAACATGACCCCTCAGGATCTCCGAGAGATAGACACGCTTAGTCCAGTTACCAAGCTCAGAATGCCTTCCTCTCCCTCGGAGCTCAGAGGGTCCGCTTTTTGGCTCTTGGTCTCTCAGCTTCTGCTGCAGATTAACCCCTTGTCCATCACACCCTGCTAATGTCCATGGGGCTTTTTTGCCCTTTTTTTTTTAATTTAAAAGTGTTTTTTTCTTCTCTGTGGCAGCCAGGAATCCACTTTGGCAGTGGCATGGCTGTGCCACTCCCAGCCTCTGTGTAACCTTCCCCCCTCAGGAATGGGCTGTTAGTTCTGAATGTTTTTGACCTATTTCTTTGCTACCTTTTCTTGGTCCCCCCCCCCACATTATACTGCCATTTTTTTAGATTTTCACATCATTTATGTAATATACCCTATTTTACACCATTTTTAGATATGTAAACTAGGCATCCATTGTAATGTAAATGTTGCTATCAAATTTTGTTTTTGGTTAGGAGAAAGACAACCACAACTTTGTGCCACGTACCAAAACTGCAGCTTTCAAACTGAACCAAAATAGTTTAGAAATTTGGCAACATCTCTAATACTGTTCAATTTTTTTCAAATAGGGAAAAGATGTCAAGTAAAAGGGAGCAACATGAATTAGTAGTAATGATGGGGGGTAAAGGAAATGTGGATTTCTGAAGAATTGACTTGATATTTAGAAATCTTCCTTTAAAAACTGAGAAAGAATTTCTGATTCATTACAATTCTCTATGGATTTTTTTCCAAGGGTTATTTCATATAGGAACATTTCATTTAGCTCTCTGTATTTCTGTACCTAAATAAATAAATGACAGAATGCTTCAATGTTTGAAATTGAACAAAAACTAAGTTAAAATCCAGTTTTATAAATCACTAACTTATTATATTTTCAAATCAAACTTTATAACTCTAAAATATTACAGCTAACAAATGCCAGTGCTAATAAATTCCTATCTATAGATGACTGTATAGAGGTTTTGCTCTCTTATTTTATAGACGTGCACATGAAAGAACATAGATCTAATGTGAAAGTCTGTGTTTCAAAGACTGTACTACTGTCGTTGATCATGCTGGCATCACAAAAACACCCAAACAGATAATAAGATAAGCAGAGCAATGAAGCCTTTTGATACACAAAGAATAGTAGACAGAGATAAACACAGAAAATTAGGGATATGTTTTACCTTTAGGGTAAGATACAATTGGTACTATCCTCCAACATAAGAACATGGCCTTGTTTGAGTGAAGAAGCTAGAGCAGCCCAGTTTAGTCCAGTATCATCAGAGCTTGAGACATTGGTAGATCGATGCTGGATACAGGAAAAGTTAGTTTAAGACGGTGTCAGGCCTCAGCAAGTCGATGCGTTCCAGGCAATAACTTTCCTCCAGCCGAAGCAGCGAGTTAAAAGTTTATTTCAGAAGAACAGCGATTTCAGCAGGTCAAAGACTTAAGGCTAGCATACAGGTATGGGGAATACAGAGACATATATAGGGTGGATACAACAGGGTTGATTGGATTATTGGAGAAAAAAGGCACAATACTGAAGCAAACTACCGGTAACGACTTGAGCAAAAAGTATTCAGAGTAAAATGCGTGCGTTAAGTGGCTGATCTTCCCGGGCTCCCAGTATTGTTTTGCGGGACCTGGTATCAGCTCAGCCATTACCGGGGCGGGTCTCCATTGAGCTGCAGATCTTGGGCAGGAGACCAGGTGCAAACGGAGAGGGACGGAGTGCAAAAGGACCCCATTTTGTCCGTGGGGAAAACCATCTTGTTTCTCTCTGGGGCCAGCGGAGAGCCTATCTGACCGACGGAAGGTGGGCAGAGATCCCTGTCTACCAATTCCCATTAAAACAGAGACACCAGCTGTGCAACAATCCAAACCACAATATTCAAAAACCAGTGGGTGAACATTTCAACCTTCCAGGACATTCTGTTGCAGATTTAAGAGTAGCAGTTCTCTTACAAAGGAATTTTAAAGGGAGATTGGAAAGAGAAACTGCTGAATTACAGTTGATATTCAAACTAAAGTCAATGCATTTACCTGGGCTGAATAAAGACCTTGCATTCATGGCCCATTACCAATGCTGATTTCTCCACACCCATATCTCCCCTGGACATCACAGACTCTTCTGCATATCACACCTAATCCCATCAAGCCTGCTATTCACATTTACATACTGTTCCTCTACTTAAAGACCGATGGATTCACATTCTAGCTGTATCTGAAGAAGTGAGCTGTGGCTCACGAAAGCTCATACCCTACCAGAAAATATTTTTGTTAGTCTTTAAGGTGCTACTGGACTCTTGCCCTTTTTGACTACTGCAAACAGACTAACACGGCTACCCACTGTGAACAATCCAAACATTATTGAACACATCGGGAATGGAGTCCTCAACGAAAATCAAATGAACACAGTTATGAACACCCTTGTTCTATCAAGACTTCTTTCTGTGCCTCTGAAAACTGCACTGAAAGACCCAGAATCACAGGTAGACATGTCCCTACCACTACATGCACTGTCCATTAACTGTAATAGTGCAGGAGCCAGGTTAGAACAAGGCAGCTGATCAACTACATATTGTGGGTTTTAAAATTATAGAAGTGCTCATCCATAGACGAATCCCTCCATCGCACCAGATGCCTCAGGATTATCCCTGCCTAACCTAAGCCACCTGCCCTATCCCTGCTAAAACGTATGGCCTAAATAGTCAGAGACTTGGTATTATCACAATTACTCATACATTATCATTATAATTACCACCATCCTAAACATGACGGATCACGCAAAAAATAGCTCTGCCCCCTTTGTCAATCGGAGGAAAGCTCCAAAAATTCCTGCTTGGCCCCAAATGGCAACTGGCTAATCCCATGATATTCTAGGGTGGGTGGATCAGCACCAAAAGCTGGCACATGAGGGTGATGCCGCAAATACAAAACATCTGCCTGCTGCTGCCCCCATTGGCTAGCTGTTTCACCCCCCAGCCAAACTGGCCTCAAACTTCATTTGAAGCTGGACTGGGGCAAATCAATCCATGGCACAATGGCTATGAATGCCTCTTGCCCAAGTACTCCAAATAAAGACTCCCCCCCCTTAATCAGCAAGAAATATCAGGTAAAAAAAGGCTTCCACAGTTTCTGTTCTCTGTTTTGTTTTCTGTTCTGTTTTTAATACCTCCTCCATCAATATAAGCTTGTAAGTGAGTGCAGGGAGGGGAGACAAAAGCCTCTAATAACAGTTGGGAGGGGTTAAGTTCTGTTGAACTTTTAAAAAACCCTAGCTATCAATTGGAGGGGGGAAGGATGGGGGGTAATGTAAGAAGGAACATCCATGGACGCCCAATGAGGGAGCAATACACACCCTTAACAAACAACTCAATAAACTCACCCTTCCACTCACACACCCTCACATTAATCCTACCAACAGGCTATACCTTAAATGATGGGCAAACCAGATCACCTTCAAGTGAAAGGAGCTCCTGCAGGCTCCTAACACCCTCGGTAGCAGGCAGCAAAAGCTGATATGTGGGGGTGATGCAGTAAATAAATAGCTTCTGCCTGCTGCCCCCCCCCCATAGGCTGACTGTTTCACCACCCAGCCATGCTGGCTTCAAGTTTCACTTGAAGCTGGACTGGGGCAAATCAATCCATGGGCACAATGGCTGTGAATGCTTTGTTTTCTATGTGACGGAAGTATGCATCAATTTGCAAGAGGGTACCACATAACTTACTGTTAAAGCACTGAAGTCACAGAGGTACACACCTTCTGTAAAGAGAACCTCCCTACCCAAAAAAAAGAAGTGAAAGGTTTCTAATTTGAGGAGCCACAGTAGAGTAGGAGAGAGGCTACTTCTGAGTGCCTGAAGTTTGAGAATTTTAATGGAATGTCTCCAGAAGAAATCATCTTAAGTAGGGAGAAATCAAACTATTAATGGGACAGATCTTTCAGAACTTTGATCATCCCTACTGTTTTGTGATGTGTTCTAATAATCTGTAAACTGGACCTGTGTCCATTTTTAATGGATATTATGAACACTTGAAATAAAGAATGTGAAGGATATTAAAATAGTTTCTGTTGTGTTACAGAGAAGCAGAAGCCCTCTTGAAGAGAGTGAGTAAATTGTTTGGAGAGCCTAGGAAGAAAACAGAAGAGCTCAAAAATGAAGTCAGAGACAAGCTGGCAGACTACCAAGACAAAGCTGATGATGCTTTGGACCTGCTGAGAGAAGCAACCAGTAAAATTAGAGAGGCAGATAGATTGTCTGCAATCAACCAAAGAAACATAACAGCAGTGGATGTAAGTGAATAATCAGCACTTTTCCAGTTTTTCTTCCTATTTGCCTAAAAGGAAGACTATGGGGTTTTTTCCATATGTACATTCAAGAAAAAGAGGGGGCTATGTTAAGTGTATATACAAGTTATTGTTATGGGCACTTCTCTGTATATCTCCCCCCTTTTAAGGGGAATTGTCTTATGTGCATTATTATCTTCCTTTCCGATAAATACGGGTAATAGTCAGAGTGGGTGTACAATTAACCATGGATAAAATATAGTTTTATTCTCTTTGTTTTCTCTGGGCATCAAACATATCGGAATATTCAAACCTGCACAGATTATCATTAGGAAATTTCTAGAGCTAAGTTTAATTTTTTTCTGTCGTTGACTCTACCAATTTTAAGATCCAAGACAGAGTACTTATTCCCCAAGTTGGTGGAGGCATGCCTTGTTGCTCAATTCTTCATTGACAGCAGCAGCATTGTGAAGGGTCTTCTCAATCAGATTTTGTAAGCTAAGCTCTTGGATCTTTGCTTTCTGATCTCGGACTATTTGGGGTTTTTTTTCCTTTTGGTTTTCCCTTTTGGCTTGGTTTTTGATCAGCTGTTTTCACTATTTTGGTCCTGAACTCAGGGCTGTTTCGCTCATTACATTTTCGCTTGTTATATTGCCATGTTAGGTCAGGTTTTTTTTTCTTTCACATTCTGCATCTGTCTGGCTCCATCCGTGGGTTAGTTCAGGCTCTCTTCATGTTTCCCCCTGGTTTTCCCCAGGCACTTATATGGCAACCTCTGAAAATCCATGCCCCCTGTTATGCACTGCAAGGACCATGCCCCTACCTTTTGTTCTCTCCCCCCTCCCCCCTCCCCCCTCCCTCCTCCCCCCTTGTGTGAGTGTGTGTGTAAAGTGCCATCAAGTCAAAGCTGACTTATGGCAACCCAAGGAACGGGCTTTCAAGGCAAGTGATTAAGCAGAGGTGGTTTGCCATCGCCTTTCTCTGCAAAGTCTTCCTTGGAAGTCTCCCTTCCAAGTACTGACCCTGCTTAGCTTCTGAGATCTGACAAGATCAGGCTGCTTTCCCTCCGGCCTCCATCCCCTTATCTCTAAATTTCCCCCTGCTGTTTGGGGTGGAGGGAAATTCACAAAGCGCTAGTAAATGATAGTAGGTAGGCTACGAAGTATTAACAATCAGACTTTCATTTATGCTGTAGTGGTTTTCCCCCAAGTGAAGCAACACTGGCTGTTAATGCATGGCTAGGAAGTCATTGGTTTGTCCCTCTCATGTCTCACACTTTTCTATCCCGAGATAAAAAATTGAATGCATGGGGAACACCACCCTGCATCAATCCCGCAAAAGATCAGGGAGGAATGTACCCATGTCAGCTCTGTGGGATAGTAGGGGAGTGGTCATCATTTTCGTCACTGCTTTGTGATTGGCTGATGTCGGTTAAGAGTTGATCTAACACTGTGGGTTTTTTTTAATTAATACCAGCATGCCGATATATTGTCGTATCAGCATTAAATTTCCTAGGTTGTAGACCTCCCCCCTCCTCTCAGATATGTCTTTGCTCTCTAGGTTTGCAAAATAAAAACAGCGAGGCGGGTGGGTGGGCGCTGGTTCCCCTGGGCAGTAAAAGAGCTCCGATGGCAGGGGGTGGGGGAGGGAGAAAAAACGTTTAGCTCTAGAAGTTTATAAGCAATACTGTGTGCAGACGCACGTATTTCCACCAAGTGACCACTCAGAAAACACCAATTACAGGTAAGGTGCCTCCCATGCCCTTTTGGAATGCCGCTTTTACGAGGAACTTCGATCGCACTATATTTCCCCCCTTTTAATATACAAATCCAATGCCTCTGTGACTGACATAATGCCTTTTTTACTAAGTGATAGGGACCCCAAGGCTACATTGTCAGGGGCAAGATTTGTTTCAGTCCTTATATCCCTCCAACACTAGATATATGCTGCTCAAGATCAATTGATCAAGGAGCTTCTAAGGGATAAAAGGAAAGGAAAGGTGCCTCTTCTCATCTTTCTCTGACAATCATAATTTTTTCTCCCAAATTGCAAAGACAATTTAGTGCTATTCTGACAAATTAATTGACACACTGTTTTAATTCTTGGTTGGGGAATAATTATATCTGTGAAACTCCTATAAGTGTTAGAAATGAAATGGAATGATGAATAAATTTTACTCTACTGAATATTACACAATAAGCATATGAAAGAGATAGAAGCAAACCTAAATGTTAGTAACATAGTATAGTAAATAAACCAAACAGCCTAATGCATAGTTCCAGGTAACCACAGTCAGATAAGCCACCCACTAAGACCACAGGACCAGAAAACTAAGGGCTCATTAATAGGAGGTGGATATGAGGGTCACAGAAGAGCCCATCAGTGAAACCTGCCCTTTTCCAGGGATCCCAGAGCCCCTGGAGTGGAGATGGAGAGCCAAATAATCCATCATAAGGTTTTGCAGGATGATAGCTGTAAGTACCTGAGGATTCCAGCCCTGGTGACAGCTGTAAGCACCCACCTTCATAAATATCCTCAGCCCTACCTGGGTGATTGTGGGTTCACAGTTCAACCAGCTCTCGTCATTGCATGCCATGACTTTGGGTTGGTTTGACTTCTGCCTGCCTTGCCTCTGGTCTGCTTATGCTCAAAGAGCTCTGACCTTCTCAAAGACCAACCTGGACAGATTGATCCTACCACACTGCAGATGGAGGACCTTGCAGCTGAAAACAAAGCACTACAGGCTCAAGTGTCCCAGCTAACTGCAGCTGCGGCTATGCTGCTGCAGCAGCAGCAGCTATAGGACCCATTCTGCCCCCACCCCATCCTGGTAAATGCCTGGTGAGCCCCCCTGAAAAACTTGGGGGTTACCCTGATGAGTTTCCTGGGTTCCTTGAAGAATGCCATGGAGCTCTAGCCATGAGACTTCCCCAATGACTGAATCAAGGTATGCTTTGTGCTCAATTTGTTGAAGGGGAAGGAATCCAGATGGGCTACCCCACTCCTTCTGGAATGTGAACTGATGTTGGATGATTTCAGCCTGTTCAGGGCCCACCTGACCACTGCCTTTACAGAACCCCAGAAGACAGAAATGGCCAACTAGCAGATCTATTGGTTGAAGCAGGGGAGAGTATCTACTAGCAGATCTATTGGTTGAAGCAGGGGAGAGGATTGGTGGCAGACTGTGTTATAGACATTTAGCTGCAGACCCAGACCCTCACCTGGAAAAATGCAGCATTGATGGACCAATTTCCAACAAGGTCTAGGTTGATCAACGATCCACATTGCAGGACCTACTTACTCTGAGGTTTGATGGGGGCCTGGAAACCTGCCAACATGCCCAGGGGTGTCCCATGCCCTGATCTTAAGTGACCATTTCCAGATCTAGTTCCCTGCAGTCCGGTGATCTCTACATCCTGGATCCCAAGTACAGGGATTTCAGTGAACGGATGCAGTTATGGGGCCTCTCCTCACCTGACACCTGAGGAAAAAGAGCAGATGCCAAGCAGTCGAATGCCTGTATTGTGTGAGGTTTGGGCACAATCCCACACAGTGCCCTCAGAAGTGATCTGTCTTGGGTCCAGGAAACACTGGGTCCCAAGCCCTGAGGAATCATTTGGCTGAAGCACCCTTCCAGATCCCCTACCAACTCTAGGTGGCTCCCTGGACCCCTGCTTAGCCCTGTGATCCTCAACTTGCCTGACCATCACATGATGCAAGCCCAGGCCCTTGTGGACTTGGGTGACTCTAGCTATTTCATGGACCTGTCCTTTGCAGCTCACCATCAGCTCCTCTTGTGCACCAAGGTGACCCCTCTGTTGGTGGAGGCCATAGGTAGTCACCTCTGGGCCTTGGGACCTGTTACCCAAAAGATGGTACCCCTGTCCTTCTGGAGAAGTTTTCTGCTTTAACGTTGTATCATCACAACATTTTCCACTGGTCTTGGGGATATCCTGGATGGTCAAATACAATGTCAACATCAGCTGGACACTTTGAACTCTCAACTTCCAATCTCCAGTATGCCCTAACAGACCAACCCTAGTTGGTCAATCGAAACTCCACCTCCAGTACTTCCCAATTCCTTGAGAAATATATGGAGCTTCTGAATGTGTTTGGGGTCAAAGAAGCAGATCAACTCTTGCCTCATCACCCTATGATTGAGCCATTGATTTGAAACCCAGAGCCCCCTGACTGTAGGTTGGTTGTACTCTTTTGTTAGAACTCAGGTTAACCACTTTCTGACCAATAACCTTTAGTGGAGGTTTATACATGTGTCCTCGTCCCCCACCACTGCCCCAGTTCTCTTTGTGAAAAAGAAGTGCAATAATTGCAATTATTGCAATAACAGTGGGCACTGAACAAGATCACCATCAAGAGCCATTACCCTTGACTCTAATCCCTGAGTTGTTAGAATAGCTCTGGGGAGTGTCCATTTACCCTGAATTGGATCTCTGAAGAGCATACAACTTGTTCCGCATCTAATTGAGTTAAGAATGGAAAATGCTGTTTTGCACCTATTATGGCCAATATGAGTATCTGGCCATGTTCTTTGGACTAACACATCCTCTAGCATTTCATGGATAACATCCTCTGTGACCTATTTGACCAATATGTCATAATATAGACTTCTACCTGCCCACTTGGACTTCTGCTCACCTTGACTCCTGCCTGCCTGTCTTGCCTCTGGTCAGCATGTGCTAAAATACATTGATCTGCTCAAAGAGCAGCCTGGACAACCCCATGTGATGCTAATTAATCTTCACTATTAGTGTATCTGTACTTTCAGCTCTTTTTCACTCCAAGCAAGCAATTAAATGGGCATATGTAAATTCAGATTATAAATCAAGCTACCACATATCTTTGTAGTTAGTAACTGGTATAAAGAATTTGCCTTGATTTCATTTTAATTATAAAGTCTTGAAAGCACATTATACTGTTCATTAACAAGTGCTTAGCCATGACAGAAAGAACAAAGTCAACCTTCAATGAAGACAAATGTTTCCGTTTCTTGTTTGTGTCTTAGTCAGTTTGTGCTGGAAGGCAATTATTCGTTTTAGTTTTCATAAGCTATTTAAAGGCTTGATGGATCACTTGCCCCATTCTTAAAGCGCATTCCTGAGCTGATGGCGGCCGGCGACGCTGCTGTGGCGCCTGCAAAGCCACTCCACGGCTGCCAGCAGCTCAAAAAAAGCCTTTGAAAGGCTTTTTTCCTCTTAAAATGGGGCTTTTTGCCCCATTGAGAAAAGTGAGGCTGTGCCTGCTAAAAAGCAGGTGCAGCCTCGCTCGTCTCGCTGCCAGCGTAACCGGGGCAAAAGGGGGCATGAGGCTGCCGAATGGCAGCTCCTCCCCCAGCCCACCCGGGGAACGCCTCCTGGGATGCCGGGATGCCCCCTGGAATGCTGCCGTGGGCCTTTGAGCTTGTGGGACGCCGGCAGAAGGCCCCACTGGTGTCCTGGGGCGGCACTGCCATGGCAGCGCCCAGAGACTAGCGTCCGGGCCTCCCCACAGGCGTTGGGGCCACTAATGCTGGCACGGCCACTTCCTGGCCAACTAAGGGCTTTTTCACCCCCAAAGGTCAGGAATGAGCTGCTAAGGTAACTCTGATTTTTCTGTTTCATTTCAAAGTAAAATGGAAGATTCTAAAGAATGAAAATGGTTTCTTCTCTGCATATGTTTATGACATACCACCGTGTGTTTTGCAGGTTTACCCTTCAGCCAAATTTGGAAAATTATTTTTGCTTTTTATTTGTGTAACAATATCACTATCCTTTTGTCAGCCTTTTGTAAACATTAATCTCTTAAATTAGGGGTCAAACCACATCTGGGATTCAATAAATGGAAATCCAGACATGTGATTTGGCCTGAAAAAGCAACTGGGGGAGGCAAAGCCCCAATAGGAGAGGGAAAAGATGCAATAGTGATAATTGGGGTTTGTTTGCTTGTTTTCATCTCACTGGGGATTAAAGCAACCAGGAAGGGTCACTTTTGATCAGAGAAATGGTTTACCAGGAATGTGTATCAGGAATGAACACCCCCTATTATGGTCCCTATCAATATTGGGGGCACCCATTTTGACCCCAAACTCCATTCATGGTAGTCGAGCATCACATATCATTTGGTCCGTATAAGTATGTTTCGCTGAGGTTTCCCCCCACCCAAACTAACCTGTACATATATAGCAGCCATTCTTTGTTCATAGTTCTGTTTCTGTACCCATACTCAAGATATAAACATGGCCATGGACTTAACGGAGGCCACCATTGTGGCCAGACAACCACAGCTCTGTGTGGAAATGGAGCTGAAGCAGATGGATGTGTCTCTCGCCTGCATGCCGGTCAGGGCCAATCTCCTGCCCCTCAGCAGGGAACCTATTACTGCTGCTACAGGGCAGGCAGCTTTCGGGGGTGGGGGTGGAAACATGACACAGGTATGCCTGTGTCGCTCTCACCCCTTCCTTACTTAAGGCCCCTTCGCTCGGCCATGTGGCCTTGCATGCTTGCACAGCGGTCCCTCCCTCCTACCCTGTGTTCAGTGCTTTGTTTGCTGTTCTTAGGCAGTTTTTGGCCTTGGGCCAGATCTATTTAGGGGGAGGCTGCACCTGTGTGCCTGCCTTTCTTATTTGGGGACCCCATAAGGGGTCTTGGGGTTGAGTCCTACTGTGGATGCCCAGCTCGGGGGTTGTCACAGACTCCACTCCCAAGTGGCGAAGGTACCACTTAGAGGTCTGTGCCCTAGTGGAACCATGGGTTCGCCACTCTGTTTTGCTCCCAACACGGGTTGGGGATCCTTCATTGGCTGACCGGGTGGTCAACCAATGCCTGGATCCATGCTCTATATACTTTGACAATGCTCCATCTGCTGTAATCAATAAAAATGTGGCCTTTGTAAAGCCATTTCATTGTGTTATTGTACTCATTTCTTCTACCGTTTCCACTATGGTGCTAATCCTGCCCTTGGGACTGCAAATATCACTCATACCTATCACACATTCACCATTCATGTCACCTATACACATTTTTGTATATAGAAAATTTATCTTAGAAATCACACATACCTAGCACTCCATGAACAGATGCAGCCTTATCTGTCACCATACTGTTCATCTTTTCCATCTTTTGTTCATTCTATTCCTGGATCCTTTTGCAGTGACAATTTAATTCTTTAGAAGTCCAGATGTTTGTGTGCATGACATGGCACGTCAGCAGGAAAGTCAATAGCAGAAGGAATCTCAAAGATTGTTGCCCATGTTTACCTAAGGGGTCTTCCCACTTTTATGTCTCTGGGGATAAATTAGCATAACTAGCTGTAGAAAGTATCTGACAAAGGGAGCATTGACTTTCAAAACCTTGAAAATCATGTTAGTCTCTGAGGTGCTACGGACTTGAATCTAGCTCTTCTACTGCAGACCAACACGGCCACCCTCCTGAAACTACCTGTTGAGAGGCTACGCTTGTTCTTTCATTTGGGCCATCATCATCCATTTTTCTAACTGATGGCAAGCTCTTTAAAATGGGTGTTGTTGATGATCAAAATAGACAACAATGAAGTTTTGTTAAAAATGAAATCACATATGCAAACAAATTACATGCATTTGAAATATTTTTTCAAAAATATTTTTGAAATAATATAATTTATAGAAAAAGAAACAAGTTGTAGAAGATGGAAGACAGGAGGCTGAAAATACTATAAAAGAAGGGAATGACATCCTTAATGAGGCTAATAACCTTGCAAATGGAATCAATTTAGCCATAGAGGTAAGTTTAATACAGTTGGTGCGCTGGCACAATAAGACAGGTTTTCATAAAAAGTAGGGGAAATCAGAGTAAACTGATTGAGCTAATATTTATGAAAACTACAGTATCTGCAGTGCAAACCATGGACTGAATCCAATGAATGTTGAACAAAATGAGTTAATAAGAGCTGGTCTCTCTCCTCTCGATGTGCAGCCTTCTGTAGCCTCACTATAAGTTGTAGTGCTGGGTGGGGGGGAGCTGTAGCAATTAAGTAATAGATTAGTTTTTTATATTTTCTATAACCACCCCCTAAGATTTTATTAGTTAAGGTTGTAAAGCTGAAAGAGTCTGATGTTGCTGCATCCATCCACTTCTAAAGGTAAGCAGGTATGAGCCGGGCCAGCACTTGGATAGGAGGCTCCCTGAAAACCAAAGCCCTGAATTCACTAGATAATGATAAACAGATAATTTTAAAGCCATGGGGGGGGGGGCATTTAACAGATAGAAATCTTGTATTCAGAAGCCTAAACCTTCTTTTGTTTTGTGGTTCTCAGTATGTGGATGATGTTCAGGACAAAATAGGTCCATTGTCTGATGAGCTAAAGGATAAAATAGATGATCTGTCTCAAGACATCAAAGATAGGAGACTTCCAGAAAAGGTGTTGGAGGCAGAGAATCGTGCAGCACAACTGAATGATTCATCTGCGATACTGGATGGGTATGTTAACCAAGAGTTTTTAATTTTTATGTGAAATAGAATATTCTGTAAAATTCTCTTAATAATAAAAGTCTGTTTAATATTTTATTCTAGAATAAATGAAAGACTGTGGTGGATCAAACTAATGATCCATGTAATTGAGCATTCTGTTCCACACAGTGCCAACTTGATGCCCCTGGAAGGACCACAAGTGGAACTTAGAGCCCAAATCCCACCCCTATTGTTGCTTTCTAGCACTGGTACTCAGAGGGTTGTTTCCTCTCAGCTTGTAGGTTCTATTTAGTCATTACAGCTAATAGCCATTGATAGACCTGTCCTTTTTACACTAGGAAATTTCAGACTTGTCATTGCATCATTGTGGTCTTTCCAAGTTGAAGTAACAACCGTCCAGTTATTCCCAGATACAAGAGATAGGGCCCAGGTTGTGATGTTCAGCATTGTCTTCAGTTTCATGGCAAGCAGCTAAAATTGAAAGGGGTAAAACTAAGTTATTCAGAAACTTCTGGCAACTAGGACTATCAGAGTCGTAAATATGCCACTGCTTGTATCACTTCATAAGTGGCCAGTGTTTCAGCCTCTGATACCACAATTCATAGGGTTGCCATCCTCCAGGTGGTGGCTGTAGATCTCCCACTATTATCACTGATCTCCAGAAGACAGAGATCAGTTCACCAGGAGAAAATGGGTGCTTTGGTAGACTGTATGGCATTATACCCCAGTGAAGTCCCTCCTCTCCCAAAACCCTGCCCTCTACAGCTCCACCCCCAATATCTCCTGGTATTTCCCAACCCGGAACTGGCAACCCTAACAATTTACCTGCTGTGTGGACTGGCCTTAGCCAGTGCAGGCATGTTCATAGTTTCTGATGAGAATCAAGTTGGTGAGTAAAATGACTATACAGGTTGAAGGTTGTGTGTTTTAGTTTTACTTTCCCTTGTACTGTTAAAAGTTGCCTTGTCTTTTAAATCCCAACAGGATCCTCGATGAAGCTAAAAACCTCTCATTCAATGCTACAGTAGCTTTTAAGGCCTACAGCAACATCAAGGACTTTATTGATGAAGCTGATGGAATTGCCAAAGGAGCTAAAGCTCGTGCCAATGAAGCTATACGACTGGTAAGAGAAAGTGAGAATCTCTTAGACAGGAAAATAAAAATACAATCTCACCAGTTAGAATCTGACATACTCTTTCTGGATATACAAGTAAATTCATATCAGGCCCGATTAACATTATCTATAAAAGCATGGGTTCTGTTGCATATATGGTTCTTTTAATACTTCTCTGACTAATATCTGAGTCTGCATTCAGATAATTATGGCAGATTACATAGTTTTGCACCATACTGGTGACATCTCTCTGTCCAATAAGAAACGTGGCACAGGTGTGGTATGTAACCATGCAGTTTTTCTTAAATGGGTGGGTGAATGATGTCCAATACCAGCTTAGGAGCAATCATGATGGAACAGACAACTGCACCAATCTAGGTAATGTGTTTACCAGGCCTTACAGTGGAAAATATTTGAAGAATAGGGTAAATGATGAATGCAGTAAATAAACGATTTAGGGATTAGAAAGTCTATCTGTTTGTGGCAGGAGACCAGGAAACAAATCAGACAAATTAAGGTAGTTGCTGTGGGACATGTCAGACAGTTAGTGAAGCTGTAGATTACACTGTGAAATCCAACTAGCTATACCAGCACATAAATGCTTAGAAATGGCTGTATATTATTACAAGTATACTGCAACAATGTTATACAGTAATTGTATTACAGGCAAATAGAGTGAAAGTTCTTACAACCTTGGGCACTACTGTTTCAGTAGACAAGAAAAATATATTCTATAAAAATATATTCTATAAAACAATATATAAACAGCAAGAAAGCAGAATCACATTACTATTTTTGTTTGTAAACACATCCAGGTTCAGCCTTCTTGTTACAAAAATGTAAAATGAAATAGAATTAAAATTGTGGCTTTCCCCCACTTCTGCTGCAATACATAGATCTCAGTATGGGGCAAACTACCCTTTTCATGTTTCATCCCAACCTTCCCCCCCCCCCCGGAAACTCAGAGGCAGCCTCTATTTTATCATCTCAACAACTCTGTAAGGAAGGTTAAGCTGAGAGATAGTGATTGTGTGTGTGTGTGTGTGTGTGTGTGTGTAAAGTGCAGTCAAGTCGCAGCCGTCTTATGGCGACCCCTTTTGGGGTTTTCATGGCAAGAGACTAACAGAGGTGGTTTGCCAGTGCCTTCCTCTGCACAGCAACCCTGGACTTCCTTGGTGGTCTCCCATCCAAATACTAACCAGGGCTGACCCTGCTTAGCTTCTGAGATCTGATGAGATCAGGCTAGCCTGGGCCATCCAGGTCAGGGCTGAGAGATAGTGATTGGTGCATGGTAACCCACTTTGCATTGTGACTATACGTCTTCATCTGATTTTACAAAGTACAGCAGACTTAAGCTTGCTTCATTTGAAATGACAAATCATTAGGTATGTGCATACCAAAATTCTTGAACCGAAACTATATCCAAAAATGTAATTTTGGATCATTCTGTGTATTTATGGAATGAAAAATGGAATTTACGAACTTTGTGGAATTATGCAATTAGGTGGAATAGGGGATCTTTCCAAACTTCTAATATCCTTATGCATTAGTTTCTGAATGTTCCATTTTGTTGACTCTACAGACTCACTGTATGTAATCCTCCTTGAGTCCATGTGAGAAAGGCAGACTATAAATAACATAAATAAAATAAAATTTTCTCTTTTGTTGCTGTTAAGTCACAGCTGACTTATGCCAACCCAGTAGGGTTTTTAGATGTTTGGAGGTGGTTTGCCATTGCCTGCCTCCACCTCACAACCCTGGTATTCCTTGGAGGTTTCCAATCCAAATTCTAGCCAGGGTCACTAAATAGGGTCCTTAAAATCAAGGGTCCATAAAATCCACTTAAAATCTGTCCAATCCACTTAAAATGGGGGGGGTGTCTTTAGGAGATGGGGAGGACATGTCACCCCACATCGTTGGTGGTCTTTTCTCTACAAACATCCTCTCCATACTTTCGGAAAGAATTCCAATTCCCCCCATAGGAAATAGTGGAGAACAGAATGTCTGGGGGCACCTTGTTCAAGGGTCTGTTAAGTCAGTCTCCATTATCAATCCCCTTAAAACTTGAGAGGTCCTTAGGGGAGATGGTGATCTTGGTTCCCTGAAGATTTGAAGAAGCAGAAGAGTTGTTTTTTATACCCCACGTTTTCTATCTTAAGGAGTCTGTAAGCCACATTAGGCACCTTATGATGTAGGTGGGGCTGAGAGAGTTCTGAGAGAACTGTGACTGGCCCAAGGTCATCCAGCAGGCTTCATGTGGAGGAGTGGGGAATCAAACCTGGTTCTCCAGATTAGAGTCTGCTGCTCTTAACCACTATACCACGCTGGCTCTTTGCTCTAAAAACACCCACTCCAAACACCCAGAAGTCCCCCAAAGGAAACAATGGGCCAGTCAAGCAAGCACATCTATCTGTCTGTTAATAGTATTATTATTAGTATTATTAACTGTTCAGATTCCTTCAAAGAACACTGAGCAACCCATTGCTTATGGATCTGAAGACAGAATGAACAGACATAACCTGATGTGGCAAAGTGCTCTTGCTCCTGAACTGAGTGAAACAGACCATCTACTAGCATAGTTAAGATACCGAATAAAAGAGAAAAAATGAATGATTCACATTTCAGGACTAGAGTAGTTTAGCTTGTTTTTGGTTTTTTAATGAAGACATTAGGGTTTTTTCCCCTGACAATATTGCAACAATTTATATTTACTTTATTAAAATGTTTGTACCACCCTTCCCACTTTTCACAGAGGGTCAATTCAGCTTAAAATTAGTGTGAATCAACCATTACCTATCTAGTCTGCTTTTATCCCACCCTTCCTCCTAGGAGCTCAAGATGGCTTACATGATCCTCCCTTTCCAGATTTATCCTCACCTCAACCCTGTGAGGTGATGGAGGCTGAGAAAGAGTGACTGGCCCAAGGACACCTAGCAAACATCATGGCCAAGTGGGGAATCTAACCCATATCTTCCAGATAACTAGCCTGACAGCCATAACTGCTCCACCACAGTGGTGTATGCCTAATATTTCTATTGTTACTATTTTAATGCCATCAAAATGGTATCCAAAACAATGTAGAAAACAAGTACAGAACAATTTAAATGTAAAATATTGCTGTAGTGTAAATGTAAAATGTTGCTGTAGTGCAACAATACAGCAATATTTAATGATCTGTGAATGCAGCCTTAATTTAGTTTCTTCTGCTGCTGCGGTATTGGTATGCTTTTATCACCATAAGAAACTAAATCAAGGCTGCATTTGCAGACCATTAAATATTGATGTACTGTTGCACTACAGCAGTCATTTGCAACGGGATTTTCCTGTGTGGATCAAGATGATCCAGGAGGTGCTTTAGCACAATGATAGCACAATACCCAACAATGTGTTGAGGGAGCCTAAATCACTTTAATACAGCATTAAATGCTGTGTATTCCACAGAACAGGAGTTAGGGCCAAACCAGACACAACCTTGGTCATGTGTTTGCCATGGGGACTGGCAGCCATACACCAGCTTCCAGCCCATGGTGACAGCTGACTGTAAATGTGCCACAGAGACTCAGTTCTAGTCAGAATGTTGGCAACAAGGGGCTCCTTCCCCCTGTGCCATTTTCCAGACCCAGTGGGGCAAATAACACCCCTTGCCATTTCAGGTCAGAAAAATAGCATGGGGGAAGATGCTCTCATGCCACTGACCTAACCAAAATAGGGGCCCTGTCATGCATTTACAAGAAGCTACCACCAGCAACTGTCCAATGGCTGCCAGTCACGGTGGCAAACACACGACAAACATTGCTTCTGGTTTGACCCTTAGAGAACACACAGTTCTGTGCCTGAAAGAACTCAATTCGGAAAAAGCTAAAATAGGGAGCAGCACTTCTGAATCATATCAAACAAGATACTTCAACCTTTAAAAGTAAAAAAAACAACACTTTGAATTGGATCTGCAAGCATATTGCTGCTAGCCATTTAAAAATGAATACAAGTTTGACTTGTATTTTGGAAACATGCCTATAGGTAGAGCATCACTTTCAGTGACACCACTACTTGTAGATGAAGCAGGTGCTTGGTGGACTGAGTGACATCACATTTCCTTTTTCAATTAGAACAGTTCTTCTAATGATTAAGGAGATCTTGAGTATATTTCTACATGAATCATTGTCTCGCTGATTTCCATCTTACTTCTGAACATAGCTATTCTGAACACCTTAAAATGGCTGAAATATCTGCTAGAGGCAAGGGGCTCTCACATGAGCTGACATTCCATGTACTCACAGGAATGCATTGCAGTTCCACTGAATGAATGGGAAAGCACATGAATGATGGAGCTGACAGAGGCTATTTCCACATGCAGTTAGCTTTTTGATCGGGGTGGATAATAAGATCTTATCATGAGTCTGTTACCAGACTGAAAGACTACAATAGCACAATTTCACTGTTAAAATCATTTGTTAAGGCATAATATTTTCTGCACGCTAATTGGATCACATCTTAGAAGCTCATTAATAGAACTACTTTTAATTAACTTACCTGTCACTAGTAAATAAACTCTTGGAGACTGATTAGAAGAACAAACTTGGGTCATATCGTAAAGCAGACAGTGTTGCTAGCTGTAAGCATACTCTTGATAACAAGGTAACATTGAAAATTGTGCCAATTTGTGGCCTTGCCACAAATATGTAATTAACAAGCTCTTCTTTTTAAGATCTGATGTACATTAAACTATACGAAAAGATAATTACAGATTTAAAATGTTTAGATGATTGAGCCTACAGACTATTTTTAAACTTTTAATTTTTCTTCCTATTTAAGAACTTGTAAACCACAACTTGTAATCTTCCAAGCAAAATGCAGCTCAGAAGCTTGATAAACTTCCTACACACATACATACATGTAGGAAATGTCCAGGTTGGGAAATGTTGGGTGCTTGAGGGTGAAGCCTAAAGAGGTGGAGTTTAGGGAGGGGAAAGACCTCAGCATGCTATAATACCTATCCTATTCATTCACTCGAACAAGAGCTGATGTCACCAATTTAATGAGTTATATATTTAAATATAAATTGTTTATATTTAAATATAAATTGCCTATAATCATAAATGCCTTTGCAAGTTGGTCCAGAAAGTCATACCAAATTTGGCTTATTTTCAGAAGTTAAAGTGGTTTCAGATTCTTAACTTCAAGTCATCATCCTAGGCAGACATGTGGAACTGGCAGCAAGATAAACAGACGATCCCCCATGATCCTTTTCTGCTAGCAAAAGCTCACAGGGTGGAAAGGAGGGAATGATGAAGCATCTCCTGCTACCACGTGTGTGCTCAAGAGCTGATTTGCCCCTGGCACACACTATTTTTTAGCTGAGTGCTGTTTTTAAGGCGAGGTTGGGAATTCTTCCTAACCCAAGTCACATTTAATGTTTAATCTAATCAGACCCCTGGACACATAAACCAAAAGCAGATCTTCTGTTTTCTCAAGAAACGGGTTTAATATGATGACGTCTTTGAGTGAGGTGAGGTCAATAAAATTTCCAGCAGACTGTTGTGACTCCCATTGGGATTTGTTTGTGTAGGAGTGCAATAAGAAAGCATGCTAGTATCCATGCATACATTCGAACTACTCCATTTATTTTGTTTGATACTCCTGCTGTTCATTGTTCAGACATATTGCGAACTATCAATTGGTTATGTACTTGCTTATATAAGCAGCACACACATACACGTGCTACAGATCTATGCAGACTGTTTACCTGTAACAAAAATATATTAAATAGTTCTGAGTTGTAGGATATATATCATACGAAAATTTAATTAAAGCACATTGGTGATCATTGGAAATTTTCATGACTGGCTAAGTTGCCATGTTTTAACCTTTTTAGGATTATAAACTTCTCCTGAGCTGCTGGTTAGCACACATTTGGTGACGCTGCATGTTGTTTTTTTCCCTGTAGGCATCTGGTCCAGAAGGATCACTAAAGGACAGGGCCAAGAGTGCTCTGCAGAAAAGCTTCAGAGTTCTTAATGATGCGAACAGGCAAGCAAATGAAATTAAAGGTTTGTATTTTCTTTTTAAAAAATAACTAGGTTTCACTGAGAAGCTAATGAGATTTGCTGTGATCTTCATGTTCAGACACCTATATGCGAAAATGTTTTGATTTACAATTGTCTTTATATTGTTTACAGATATTGACTTAAATTGTGTACCCATCTAAAGCAACAGGCTATGAGAGGTGCAGGTTCAAATCCCACTTCAGTCATGATGTTGTTTAGTGGTTTTGGACAACTTGCTATTTCTTAGCTTTTGCTTCGCATCTGTAAAAAAGGGGGGGCAATAAAAATAATGGCCTACAATCACATATGCAGTTGAGAGGATGAATGATAATAACAAGATTCTCTCTCTCTCTGACCTGAGAATTAGGGACAGGGTAGTTTATGTGAGAATGAATAAATAATGTGTTTAAAATATCATGAACAGAAGGGAGGTTCTGGCAGAAGGCAAAGGAGGCCAATAAAAGGGAGGGGGAGTTCAAGAGGAAGGAAAAGTGATTTCTAGCTATTACATCACAGTATCTTCATCTAATTTTATTCTCACAAAAGCCTGTGAATTAGTGAGAGTGTTGCTGAGGAATATCCAGTGACCTGTAAAGGCAGCCACTGAATCTGGGCCTGTCATAGCAACACAACTGAATCTAAGCAAAGAAGTTTGTATTATATTGCAACAAGCAGTTGTTAACATAATATTCATATACTAGTATGCCCAGTTCTCATCCAAGATTCTCTCATTCACACTCAGCACTAACTGAAAATTCTGCCTTTTTGAAGCCATTGTATCCCAGCGCATAGGTTTCTTATAAAATTACAAATTAGGAACTCATGTGTGGTCAGGAAACTCTATTGCAGGTTAATTGGAAGGCTATGAAGCTGATTTTTCTTTTTCATTAGAAAGTTCCAGCAGTGATGAAACTGCTTTGCCAAGATATAATGCTTTAATGTTTTCCCCAGTGCTCAGTACTTGTATATATGGTAATATATTGTCACACATTTCACCCTCCCTGCAGGAGTCAGTTAAGATTGTGGCCTGAAGAGAGATAAAGCAGAGTTAGAAGCTGAAATTAATTGTTTTTATTTGCTTTGTGGCTTTTGCTCTAAGGTTATTATATTATAGGTGC
Organism: Euleptes europaea; assembly: GCF_029931775.1. NCBI lineage: Eukaryota > Metazoa > Chordata > Lepidosauria > Squamata > Sphaerodactylidae > Euleptes > Euleptes europaea. The sequence goes on from NC_079321.1 coordinate 77,105,386, forward strand.
TATTAACATAATCCCTTATCAGTGGCTTGGCATTTCTAGGTTAGGAAGGAAACTGAGGTAAAAACATATAGAGAAAAGCCTTAAAATTTCCCCAAATCCCTGTAGGAAACTAGAATTGAAAGACAAATGATAGGGACTCCATAAAGAGCTAGTAGGCAGGTGATCATTAGTTTAGAATTTCTCTCTCTGCACTACAGGTAGTAGTACATTAGTTAAAGTAATGAAAACCTGTAAACCACTCAAGTAATATATCTTCCAGGAAGCCAATCGTGGGCTATGACAGAGATGGGAATGTTTTCTTGCTACGTTATGACATCTACCTGATTTGTAGCCCATTACATAAGGTATAAAATGGCTGTTAATCAGGAAAATGCCATATATTACCACAAAAAATTGCTGAAATAGTCCTTACAGAGCAAAATGTCTGATGGCAATGATTAAAATGGAGATTTACTCATTTCTCTCTCTCTATGAGGTTGGAAAGGGGGGGAAGCTAGTGGGAGAAGTAGATGCTACAACTAGGATTTTGCACAAATCAGATTTTCAAGACCATGCCTGTGAATGAGTGAATGCTGTTTTCCTAAAAGTAGGATTCTTTGTTTTCCAGTACACAGCCTTCTGTCTTACATGAAAAAAATACTTTTAAAACATAGTTGTATATGAAAAAAATATATTTCCCACAGCTATGCATTATTTCTGGAGGCCATATATGTAAAAGGCTCTTTGACACTTTATACATGCCAAATTAGGGCCAGAATCGATGTTCACATTTTCTAAGAGTTGGTTCCAGATTCCCCAGACTCAGCTCAGGTTCCCTGCAGCCACACAGCAGCGACAGGGAATGGCTACTAAAAAATAAAACACAGCCTGTCTGGGCTCACAATGCCTTCTCAGAGGAGGAAGGGCTCCTGCCTCCCCCTCCCCCATTTTCTGTGCTGCACCTTGTCAATAAGAAAGCTCTGAATTTATGGATTTCTAACCAGCGAAAATAGTGTGGCAAGGAAAAAGTTTAGATATATTCTTGCTTGCTGTCTCACCGAAGTAGTAGAAATGGTACAGAAGTTGTAGCCACACCACTGAGGTAATGATAACTGTCCCTTTATGCTTAAATGGTGGTAAGGATTGGTGCTCAGTTCTGCAGGCACCAAACTGCTTTGTTGTGTGTCCAAAGTAGTAGATATGAGTAGAGGTGTACAGTCAAATATTGTTGACCCAATAAGATGCCCAATATTTATGGTATGAGGTTGGCAATGTCCGCCATTGCTGCTTTCTTCCCAACAGGACTCTTGATTCTGATGTCAGGAAGACAGCAGCAGCTGGGGAACAGGAACCACTCTGTTGGGCCTCAGCCCTTTACATTTTAAAGGGGCATTATTTTATATGGATGGCCCTGTCTACCCCATAGAAAATAATGCCCCTTTAAAATGTAAAGGGCCAAGGGCCAATTCCTAACTGTAAGGCATGGATTTAGAAGGGTGTAACTCTGTTTAGGATTACACTATTAGTACTCTCTTGAAATGCAGCAGTTTCACAAAACTGGTCAAAACATAAAAAACATTTTTGTGTACCATACTTATAAAGTTGTGCTTCTGGTTTATTTTTTTTCTCTGTCGCTTTATTTTTCTATATGTATTTAACTCTGTTTTCTGATAATTATCTTTGTATTTTGGATAAAGTCCCATAAGCTCTAGCTCACTTAACAGCTGCAAAATGTATGATATCAGCAAAAAGGATGCACTTTTCACAATAAATCAGTGTCACCAGAGTATATAATTAGAACAGAGTCCCTGAAATCTGTGGCTACACAGGTTATTCTTAATTTATATGACAGTTCATAAACAACTACAAATATCAGATTTCTGAGGGTGGTAGTTTCAAATTGTTTCTTATAGTATCTTGTGTGATTTTGTGTACTTTTGGAATGTTCTCCTAAAAAAACTTAGTTTTGAAGTCTGGAAGAAAAAAACACCCTATAAGTTTCTACCTCCTTTTCTCTGCCAGTGCCTTGGACCTGGACAGAGATTTCTGCATCAGAGAAATTTCAAGCGTCACCAGACACCATAACATTGGTGGATACCATCCCATTTAGGACATTGTGCCCTCTGGGGGAAAGGTAGACCATTACTACACCTTTGCCATTCCTTGACAATATCTGAGGTGGAAAGAATGGCTTGATTTAAAATAAGAGGGCAACTCTCATGTTACTCATTGGATTAATCATCTCCAGAATCTTTTATGACTGATTTATGGTGACCACTTAGCATTTTCAAGGCAAGAGACATTCGGATGTGGTTTGCCATTGCCTGCCTCCGTGTCACGATCCTGGTATTCCTTGGAGGTCTACCATCCAAATCCTAGCCGAGGTCAGGGCTGAGAGTGTGTTGACTGGCCCAAAGTCACCCAGCAAGCTTCCATGGCATGAGTGGGGATTTGAACCTGAGTTTCACAGGTCCTAGTCCGACATCTTAACCATTACACCACACTGGCTCTTGTGACTATTAGAGATGCAAATAAAAGTTGAAGCTGCAATTTGGGTTTTTTCTTCCTATATTGCCTTTCTTAACAGACCTCTCAGTTTCTGCATCAGGCATTACTTTTGGGGGGACAGTAAGTAATTCACACAACAAAATGACATCACCATTCCTGCTTTCTTGTTGGTGGGTCTCACTTAAACTCCCATGAAAACAAGTATTCTCTTGTGCATTGGCAGGTTCTTGTCTTCTTATTCTTCTTACCACTTTATTCATTATTCAGCTGTTGGGATGCTAAGGAGTTGCTACTCAAGCAGAGGTGCATCATCTGCTGTGAACACATCAAATGTCTTCTTATTTATTTCTTTACTGGTACACAAGTTGAGTATTGTGAGCTGTGTTCTACTGTGTCTGACTACATTAAGGTCCTTATTTGTGGTTAATTGCTTCCTTACAAACTTAATGTCTATTATTCTAGCAAATACACAAGAAATGGATTTTATTTTCTGTAAAACTAAGGAAAAATATTTGAAAACATGAACACATGAAGCTGCCTTATACTGAATCAGACCCTTGGTCCATCAAAGTCAGTATTGTCTACTCAGACTGGCAGCGGCTCTCCAGGGTTTCAGGCAGAGGTCTTTCCCATCACCTACCTGCCTAGTCCCTTTAACTGGAGATGCCGGGGATTGAACCTGGGACCTTCTGTATGCCAAGCAGATGCTCTACCACTGAGCCAAACAAAACAGTCTAGATTATGCTCTCCATCTAAACAGAAATGATTAAAAGAAAATGTTCTTTGGGTTTAGTTTCACTACAGGTGACCAAAATGTAGCCTTTCAAAAAATTTATCACCAATAAAACTTACCAATTTCTTTAAATATTAATAGAGAATATAGGAGATTCCATCCATTATGCATAGGAGTCCCTCAGGAAATTTATTTTGCCTTTTTCTCTTTCTAATGTTTAGAAAACAATTAAAATGTGTTTGAGATGTTAAGAGGGAAAATATTAAGCAGATAGAGTTTGAATATTGAAAATTGGAAGAGCCGCACAAATTAAACTTATTAAAAGTCATAAAAATAGTCTGGTTCTATGGTTACAATGCTAGAAACATTTCAAAGCAAGGTGATTCTGAAATGTAAAAATGGGATAATTGGTATAATTGGGGCAAACTGCACAGAAGGGAAGCAGTCAGCAAAACAGACATTGGGCAGAACTGCTGAAATAACCATGGGAAATGCATCTGTTATGTGGAAGCTAATTTTAAAGGCCTTTTATATGTTATGCATTTTCAAAAAAAAAACCTATGAGAACTTGGAATTATATTTGAAAAGTGGTATTGTAGAACAAGTCTGATTAAAACTCCATTTAAGAATATTCAATTGTACAAGACACTACTGTCATTTATATTGCTAGACGGGACAAAAACCTTCAATCTATCCACACCTGCATCCCATACACATTCATTTGAAAGTGTTGTTGTCACTCCTGCAACTGTTTTCCCTAATCCATTTTTCTAGCAGAGATTTGAGGATCAAGTTAGTGAAGGGAACAGCAAATCAGATTAGATTTGTGGCACTTGGAAGGGTTTTTTCCTGATTTAAAGTGCACCCCCAAAGGTGCTGTCTTGTACATAGGAGAACAAGGATCGCTTGTGATGCCTACATGTTTCCCACATGCCACAAATAAGTTCAGGAAGAACAATTTAGATAAGAAAAATGGCACAGGAAAATTTAAACCCCCTGCCCTCTCCAGAACCATAGCCCAGATCCAATTTGCCCTCATGTAAAAACATGTACAAATATGCAGGAGATGTGCAGTCAGGTCTCCTGCCATTTTGTTTTGCCTTGAAACACAAATATACTGTAACTTATTTTAACAGTATATGTCATCATTCTTTGTCAAATTATAAGAAAATATTTCCTTTCACTTTCAGAAAATATGTAGAACAATCCCAATTTTTCCCATTGGTTTTTTTTTATCCTTTTTAGCAAATATTTCAAGAGTAAGCCTCATCCTATCTCAGTGTTTGGCAAAGGTGTTGTTTCTTTTACACTGTAAGCACTTGTCCCCGTAGTACTCCTTAAAGCAACAGGTAGTCCAGACAGGTAGTCCAGAAAGGGTTGACTTTATTAGAAAACATACAGGTATTCAGAGCTTGTAGAAGTATAAAGGCAGGAATGGGGGGGCAGGGATATACAGCAGAATATATGGAGGAATAGTGGTCATACAGGTCATATCAGATAGTACAGGTTGACATGGCAACCCCCAGGGTAACGGTGCCAGGCTCCCACGGGCATCGAAGGCTGGAGAGGAATGCAACGGTTAGAGAAACCATCCTTGAGTAAAACATCTGCAAGAAGACAAAACACTGAGAGAGGAGAGCAGGCCTGACATATACAGAGGTCATTTTGCAGTCCAGTCAGGAAGCTATGCAGTCCAGTCTGGGGCTATCAAATGTATTTACTTACTTTTTACACCACCTTTTCCCCAAGGGAACCCAAAGCGGCTTACATTGTTTTTGTAGTGAAATGTGAACCTCTACTGGGACTAAGGAAGAGGGAAGGAGCCAGAAGTCCTATCAGAAAATGTGGGGAAGCTAGGGTTACCAACTTCCAGGTGGTGGCTGGAGATCTCCTTGGATTAGAACTAGGGTTGCCAACCCCTGGGTACTAGCTGGATATCTGCTATTACAACTGATCTTCAGCTGACAGAGATCAGTTCACCTGGAGAAAATGGCCGCTTTGGCAACTGGACTCTATGGCATTTTAAAAAAATAAATATTTTATTTATTTTATATTGAGGGTGCAAAAGGTAAAAAAGGAATGGGTAAACAGGGTATCTGTCAAAAGATAAAGAAGGAAAAGAACATAAACACTTCCTCTTGAGAGATTAATCGAGCAGACTACATTATAATTTTATAACTTTTGGGTTAGCTATTATCCAAGCAAAAATATAAGTACATTCAAAAAATAAACATCCTACATATTTTATAACTATCCAAACAATTTTCTACTCTGCACTGAGAAGCTACCTTGTGATTATATGATGTTTAATTTTTAATGTTATTTCAATTAACCTTCAGCCTCAACATATCTATAGAACAATTTCCATTTGTTGTTAAGTTGATCATAGGTCACCTCATCAGTTATATTCATTGTGTGGGTCATTTTGGCCATGACTGCATACTCTGTTAGTTTGTCTTTCCATTCCTCCACCTCAGGGAGGGATGGTTGTTTCCATCTTTTTGCAAGGATAACTCTAGCCGCAGTGGTAGCATACTTGAACAGGTCTTTAAGTTGTGGAGACAATTCCATTGGCATTACACCTAACAACAAGCTCTTAGGATCCAGCATAAATTTTTGTTGGAACATCTTCTGTAGTTCTTTATGAATCACTTTCCAGTAAGACTGCAACATTGGACGAGTCCACCATACATGATAATAGGAACCGTCTAGGGTTTTGCATTTCCAGCAAGCTCCTTGTCTCTTTTCTTTTTAATTGCTCATCTTCTGTATCATATTGGGAGTAAGATACCATCTATAGAACATCTTGTACCAGTTTTCTTTAACTTCTTGACTAGCAGTGAACTTCAACTCTGTTGTACACAATCCTTTCCATGTTTCCATTGTTACCATTTCTCCAAAATACTGCATCCATTTAATCATGTTTGTTTTCACTTGTTCCATTTCAGTGTCATATCTTAACAGCAATTTATATATCTTCCCAAGCAAGTGGTCCTGACTTTTAGTTATTATAGTTTCAAATTCCATTAATGTTCTCATCGTACTGGATTTTAGACAATATTCTTTAAGCTTCGATCTTAACTGTAGGTATGTTAGCCAGTTCAAATATTTGTTTTCTTTTTTTAGTGCTTATGAGTGCTTGATTTCTCCGGCCTCGCCAATCATGTCTTGATATATAAGATAAAAACCACACTTCCAAGCGAAATCTTCATGGTAGGCTTCAACCGGGGACATTATAGAGGGCAGAGAGGGACCAATCCTTCTTTTGTACTTGTACCATACTTTTAACAATGCTGGTTTAACATCACAGTCTTCAAGGGTTTGTTGTACTCTATGGCTTTGAAGTCCCTCACCTCCCCAAACCCTCCCCTCCTCAGGCTCCACCTCCTGCTGGTGGCGAAGAGGGACCTGACAACCCTAATTACTGTCAGGAGCAGGTCCTGGGAATGGTATGCCGTGGTTGCGAGCAGCTGCTGTTGTGTTCCTCGTTCAAGGTCTCGCCTGATTCCCTGTTTAGACTTCGCGCTGTGAGAAGCACCGAGTGCCCTGTTGGTCTCCTTTGGTCTCCGGGGTGGTGGTGGTGGTTACCATGGTGCCCTGTTATCAGTCTTCGTTTTGCTACTTATGTTCTGTTTCTGCCTGTTGCCTACATTAGAGTCCATTTGACTTTTAGGCTTCTGAAACCTGTTGACTTTTCTGAATAAACCTGATTTTCTGGACTAAGCATCTCATGGAATTTATTCATGAAATTATCACGGGGCTAGAGCTGACATTTGGACTCTAATCCCTATTTATACAATCCTGGTGGGCTCTTGGGTTGGGGGACAGGACGAGCTCCCCGAGGACTGCGACCTTCTACACACTGTCCTTGTTGAAGCCCTTTGGACTCGTGCGGAGGCCAACCGTTTGGGCAGCTTGGCGGTGCGCCAGTGGCTTCGTATAGCGGTGGCAGCTCCTTGGCAAACGAGGGACGCTGACCTACTGACCCGCAGCGAGCTTTTGTGGCTGGAGGGGTTGCTGGAGGATTTCCAGTCAGCACAACGGGACTTTGCTCTCCTGGCTCGGTTGTTCAGTGAGCTCGCCCTCCAAGAGGCGCAGTGCCAGCCGGCGGCCCTGATCCAAGACTGCGGGCTACCTTTCCAGATGGCCGGGGCCCCAGAGGACATCCCCGATCCTCTCCTGTGCCAACGGGATGCACAGAATGTTGCAGCTAGGACTATCATGGCTCTTATGGACCTGCCGCCGGCCACGGCAGTGGAGGCCGACGTGGAAAATTTTTTGCAACCTACGTTTGGTGCTGCATCCGCGGATCTTGCCCACCAAGTTCATCCCTTGTTGGGCAGACACAAGGACATCCTTCCAATTTTGGAGCAGGCGGCTTTACCTCTAACAACTGCTGCTGAGGCAGCCAGACTTGCGACGTGCAAAACGCTCGCTGACCAACAGCGGGCGGAGGAGGAAGCCGCGGCTCGGGCTCGAGGTGTCTTTGGGGTACGAACGGGGAGCCGTTATAAATTGGAATGATCCTTTTCTACATGGTCCCCAGAGCCCCGAGATGCGGCCCGTAGACGGCAGCTTGCAGCGGAGCTGACACAGGATCAAGAGGACAACTACGAGGATTGGAATACAAACTTCCGGGCTAGCCAAGCCTGACGGGGGGTGCTGAGGAAGAGATCCTCACTTTGAAGTATGAAAACCAAGACTTATTGGATCGTATGGGCCAAATGCAGGACCAAATTGACGTCCTGGTAAGCGAATTTGCGTGACAGCATCAGGGTCTGCCAGCCAGGAGTAAACTGGCTCAAAGGACACAGCCCTACTATTGATTGGGGGGCTGGGAAGTTGGCGTTCGACAACCCGCTGTGTGACCAATATCGATATGAGGTGGCGGTTAAAGCTGTCAACACCCCAACCCCTGCCCTGGCCTCAGAGACCTCTGATCTGCCCTCACTGCCCCTCCCCAATATCAAGACTTTGCAGATGTATTTAAAGTGCAAGAATGTGACATCTTGTCCCCCACCGCCGGACAGACTGTGCTATTGGTGGGCAATGACAAACTGTCAAAAAGTAAGATTTACCCAATGAGCCCTACAGAGAGGGGGGTGCTTCGGGACATCCTGGATAAGAACCTAGCTCGGGGTTTCATCGGTCCCTCCACTGCTCCCTTTTCTGCACCCGCTTTCTTTGTGCTCAAGAAAACTGGAGATTTGTGGTTGTGTATTGACTTTCGCAAGCTCAAGGCTGTCACACAAACCAACGCTTACCCCATCTTTCTCCTTTCAGATCTCCTCGGACAACTGAAAGAGGGACATATCTTCACTAAATTGGATCTAGTCGAAGCGTATTACAGAGTTAGGATCCGGGAGGGGGATGAGGCTCTAACCGCATTTTCAAGTTGCTTTGGGATGTTTAAATTCCTGGTCATGCCTTTTGGGTTAAAAGGGGCTCCAGGGGTCTTCATGCAACTCATTAACGTGATCCTACATGACCTTCTGTACAAAGGGGTTATAGTTTATCTGGATGATATCCTTATTTACTCTAAAACTATGGACGAACATGTTGCCTTGGTTCGAAAAGTGTTGCAACATCTCATAGACAATCAGCTCTATGCTAAGGTATCCAAGTGTGAATTTCACCAAAAGCAGTTGACATTCCTTGGCTATGTCATTTCACACCATGGGCTAACTATGGACCGTGACAAAGTGCCAGCAGTACTCGATTGGGAGCCACCCTCCACCCTTAAGCAAGTCCAGACGTTTCTTGGATTTGCAAACTTTTACAGAACATTTCTCCCCAATTTCGCTCACATTGCACTCCCCATCATGGACCTCCTTAAGACTAAGGGGAAGGGGAATGCAACTACCTTGCCCAACGCTCGAGTAAATTGGACCCCCACTGTCAAACAGCTTTTGACACACTGAAAAGCCTGTTTACTTCTGAACCTGTTTTACAACACCCAGACTGTAACCAAATGTTTATTGTGCAAGTCGATGTATCTGATGTCACCATGGGGGGAGCCTTGTTGCAGCGGGGGGAGGATGGTCAATTGCCTCCGTGCGCTTACTTCTCTAAAAAATTCACACAGTCTGAGCTCAACTGGCCCGTATGGGAAAAAGAGGCTGCTGCTGTCAAGCATGCCCTGACTGTGTGGAGACACTTCTTAGAAGGTTCCAAACTGCCATTTGAAGTCTGGAGCGATCACAAAAACCTGGAGGCCCTAACAGGGGCTCACAAGCTGTCCATGAAACAGGTGCGCTGGGCGGACTTCTTTGCCCAGTTTCGCTTCATTTTGAAACATGTACTGGGGAAGCAAAACTTACTGGCCGACGCTTTGTCTAGACTTCCCCAATATCCTACCAAAGTTGATCGGCCCACTGACTTGCTCACCCCTGCCCAGCGACGTTTATTGCCCATGCTTGCAGTGCAAACGCGATCCCAAACCCGGTCGCCACCACTGCCGTCGGAGGATGGGCAACCCTCGCGCCCAGCTGAGCCGGCAGGGTCGCCCATCTCGCTGTCTCCGCCGACCGAACAGCCTGTCATTCCCAAAGTACAGAGCCCCGGCCACTCAGCCCCACTCAGCCCCGCTCCCTCCCGGGGCACCGACTCCGCCTGCACCACCCGCCTCCACGACTCCCGGGGTTGAGGGGGTGGAGGAACTGCTGATTATCCTTCCCCTCCCCAAATCCTGGCCTCCTCAGGCTCCACCCCCAAAATCTCCAGGTATTTCCCAACCTGTGACTGGCAACCCTAGTCCAGGAATCAGAAACTACACACAAAAGGAACCCCGAGAGAAAGAAAGCCTGGGAAGGATAGGGTTTGGGGAGGGGAGAGGCCTCAGCAGAGTAAAATGCTATGGAGTCTGTCGGGAGAAAATTTTCTTTCCCCCCCTTGTAGTTCGCTATGCATGGTTTTTCTCTGCCTGCTTCACTTACCAAAAAGCAACCCAGAGAGATCTGGATAGAAAAGGATCTTGCATACAGAGAAGCACTCTTACACAGTCACTCTTAAAAAGCATTCAAACCATATGAAGAGTAAATCAAACAGTTTTATTGAACTTACAAAAAGAATATGAAGCAAAGGAGAAAGCAATACTTAACTAAATATATATGCCATAAAGTAACAGACTCACAGACAGACAGACAGTAATAAAGGCCTTTGAGTCACTTCCAAAGAGAGAGACAGAGATGGCAACCATATTCAACGGGTCTGTGATCTCTCCGTGGAAGGACAAGGACTGGGCATCTGGATCAGCCTTTTATGGGCTGGACCGTGAGGAGAGGGTCTCAAATGACCCCTCCCTGTCACATTCTTTAGGAAATGAGTTTCCACAAATCATGACTAGATTGTTTAGAAATATCTTGTTCCATAATAATTCTTTCAGTGTCCAGGTCTGCTAACTGATTGTCCTGTCCGTCCATCAATGTACCAAAACAATCTCCCCCTTTACGTGAGCAGATAATTTGTTGTCTGTTTTAGTGACCTTGCATAAATTTGGGGCATCTGATGTGCTGTGGGTGATTAACTGTTAGCAATGCAAATCTCCTGTTACTTTCTAAGGTCAGGAAGCTAATGGAAAAGTTGGGGTCAGCTAGAGGGCTGCTTTCTGAAAACCTTAGTCAAGTTTTGTGAGACTATAGGTTATAATATTAAGGTATGCATGTGGTTATTCTTAACCCAAACTCATTTAATATAAACTAATATATTTAATATGAACTAATGTTCAATACAAAAATTCTCGTGACAGAGTCCACCTTTCAAAGCAGCCATTTTCTCCAGGGAAACTGATATCTGTTGTCTGGAGGTCAGTTGTAATTCCAGGAGATCTCCAGGCCCCACCTGGAATCTGGCAGTCCTACTCCCTAGAGACCCTCGTGTGGCAGAAGGGCCCTTTTGAGCTAGCAGTCAAAGAACACAGAAGAAAGGGAAACGAGGCCTAGCATGGCAAAGTTTTCTCCACTAGATGTCTTTGAGTTTAGTGGGGCTTCATGACGACCTGACTGGAAATGGAAGACATTCATATATGCTCCCTAATTTTTGCCATGAGCCCATAAGCAGAGCAGATATTTAACTCTTTTGTATTTGCTAATGAAAAAGAAAAAAATATATCTCTTAGTCCTGGGAAAAATTCAATGAATATTTTATGCCCAAGAAAAACCTCATCCATGAAAGGGTCTGCTTTCACCAACGAAACCAGAAACGAGGGGAATCATTATAGGCATATATAAGATGGCTACATGAGTAGATCCAGATCAAGTTTATTGTATAAGGCCATAGGCTATTACAATCAAAAACAGTATAACAACAAGTTAAATATACAAAACCAGAATCATTAAAAGAATACGGAAATTAAGAAATTAAAATATGCCCATTCGGCTCTATCCAGCTTTACCACCTTTTGTGATTTCCTTTGCTTTGATTTTCTTGGCTGCCAGGCCAAACAGTGCCATTTTTCAGGAAATATAAGGGTCCATATCTGATAACAAATAGACTAATCTGTCAGCATCAGATGATAATTGTGACGCTGAAAGCATGTTTGCCAGTAACCTGTTCCCGGGCTCAGTATATAAAAGACAGGCCAGAACATAATGGGGGAGATCTTCTACTGAACCACCATATATACAAATGTGTTGAGCCAGTTTTTTTAAAAAAACGACCTGCAAGTAGCTCCATGGGCCTGGTTTGGAAAGGCAGCGATGTAAGGGCTGCTCTGAGGCTGTATGTTGTGATGTCTGCAAGGTAGGGGGCTCTAAAATGGTCTTTTTAATCCATTTGAACCATGGAGCGTATTTCGTATGGGCAGCTAGATGGCTATTTAATGCATCTTCTTTATAGACCCAACCTGCTAATTCTAAATTACTCCCTGAGGGCTGGAGTATATCGTTTGGGATGGAGAAACGGGAGATATTACCAAGGAAGTTAGATCGCTCAGTATCCTTATTTTGCTGTAGGTGAAAACTGCTTTTACTGAGTGAATCAGTGTTTTTTAAGTTATATTTTTTTCAGTGTTTTCAGGATTATAAACTGAGCTCGAGATTTCATTGAGGGGAGGCCAAGTTCTTCCCTCATCAGGGTCGCTGGTGTTCCTTTTGGCAAAGCCAAGATGCGCCACATGAACATATTCTGAATAATTTCTGAGTTGGATAGAATTTGTTATTTCCACCCCCATATTTCAATGCCATACAATAAGTGAGGAATAACCTTACTAGGATAAAGTGTGAGAGCCGGGTATATAAGAAATCCACCCCTGGTGTAATAAAATCTCAGAATAACTCCTATGGTCTTTAAGGCTGAAGACTTAATGATTGAGAGGTGGGCATTCCTGTTCAGGGTTTCACTGAATGTAATGCCCAAGTATTTAAAGAGTTTGCATTGCTCAATCTGAAGTCCTCGTATACTCCAGGGAAACTTTTTAGGTCTTTTCTTTTCCATGACCTTGGTTTTGGAGTAATTGATTGTGAGTTTTTCTTTGCTACAATACTCACCCAGGTTATTAAGGAGTCTTGGTTAAAGATAATAGAGCCATGTCGTCAGCATACAACAGAATTGAGATTTTTTGTTGGCCTACAGATGGAGGAACAGAAGCAGGATCTGTTAGCTTCGGTACTATGTCATTGATATACAGGTTAAAGAGGAGGGGCGCAAGAACACACCCCTGTTTAACACCCGTCCCTGTAAAAATTTGGAATAAATCATTTGACCTAATAACACTGCTTGATGTATACACATCCTCAAGAGCTGGGCATGTAAAAGAAGGTGAGACATGGAAGCCATGTTCTAGTATACAAGGAATAAATAAACTTACAGGGAGCTTCACTATACTAGAAGGGCTTTTATACATTTTTTACTGTTTTGTATGACAGAATTATATTATTAGGATGTGTGCTAAATTATAACTCTATGATTGACCACTGAGGAAGGCCTTCTCAGGCTGAAATGCGTTTGGTCCTTTTTGGATCCTACTTTGGTCAATGTAAGATTGTACATCACAGGTGTTTATGTTTGTATATATTGAATGTGAAAGTCTTGCGTATGCTATAGGCCTTATGTTTTTAACTTGATTGTGCACCTTATTAAAATTTATATATTTGTAATTTTAGCATTTTTCAGCTCAACCTCTTCGGTTTAGAATCAGCCTTCCTGATAACGTCAGGCAGGCTTTCATATACCACAGGACATCTAATATTTAGGTGTTTGCCTTGGTGATCCTTGGGCCATTTGTCAAATTTTGTCATTTGGTGCCTTAGTTTACAAAACGGAGATTCCTTATCGCTACAGATTCCCTTCTCCCCGTTGTGCAGCACATTTCATACTAATATAGATAAATAATGAAAAATGTTTCTGAAATGATGTTTCATCACTAATCAGCATTTTTCTTGCCAAACTGCACTCCTTACTTTTGACATATGTATTGTAAATATACACAAATCTAATTTGTAACATATCTTTATTTATTCTTAAAGAAGTCATGTTTATGGAGTATGTCATCTTGCAAAAGTATCACTACCATGCAAAATATCTTGAAAGGAATATTGAATCATATATAAAGGAGGACATCCACTCTTTCAGTAGCTAATTGAATATTATATTACTGTCCTTGTGATTTGTAACAGTTTTTCATTTTAAACTGATGTTGGTCTATTATTTTATGTACTGATGAGTGTTGCCACAGATGTTGGCCATCTTAGAATTAACACGACTTCATGGTCTTTCAATGTACAGATTTCATCTGTAGCAGCTGTCAAAAGTTAAGTAAATCTGATGAGAATAAGTAAAACACTCTCATTGTGATACTGCTCTGCATGTGAGCTCACTGATCCTCTTTCTTCATGCACACACCACTGAAATAAGCCAAGAAATCAAGAACCTAGAAACTGAAGTTATCACAGAACAATTTTATCTCTTGATTGGGGCAGGTTTTATTAAGGCTCCCTTCATGGGTCTTCCTTTCAATTTTCCCATAATCACTGGGTTTTTCAGTAAATCTTTTCTTTGTGCAGTTTTATATTCCCTGTGAATCTGGAATATTAGCTGAAAAAATTGTATCAACAGTTCTATCAATTGCATACCGTATATACCCGTGTATAAGCTGACCCGCGTATAAGCCGAGGTGCCTAATTTCTCCCCAAAAATGGGGAAAAATTAGGCACCCGCGTATAAGCCGAGGGTCGGCTTATAACCCCTCCCCCCCGCAGGCTTACCTGACCGGGCTCCTGGCGGCGGGAAGCGATGGATCCGGCGGGGGCGGCCTTCCTGCCACTGGAGAATACATGGTATTATCATCTCTCTTGTTAATAAGTTATACAGTATACCTAATAAATAACCATAGGCTTAAGTAAATTACAGAATAAACCTTTCGTTTATGTACTCTTTGTAGAAAATGGGGATAATCTAAAAGGCATGCAAAAAAGGCTGAAAGATGCTGAGGAAAAGAACTCCGATCTCCTGAGAGCTTTGAATGATACATTGGGGAAACTGTCAGCAATTCCTAATGGTAAGTAGTAGCATTTTTGTACAAGTTTTTCAGTGTGAAAGAGGAAATTGGGACACAATTGGTCTCCAACAAAAAAAACCCAAATGTATCTTATTTTCATTTTGGGGGGTGTTTGTAGCCATAGTATTCTTCCTTTCTGCTGGTCCTTACTTTTTTTTTTCTTGAGCTTCTCTTTTTCATCACCGTGTGATCACCAGTACATGTGGGACCCAATCAGAGATAATGTTTTCAGTGAGATCAAGTCATGTCACCAGTGAGATCTGACTTAATGTTAGTTACTGAAGTCAAATGAAACCCCCACTGGGGGCAGGGAATTCATCCCAGTGTTGCCTAGGTAAACCAATGGCCTGTCTTCCTTTGTCGCACAATGGTAATTTTTTTCCCCTTTCACACAGTTGAACATAATCAGATAACCATGAATGTTGCTCTGTTGTCTCAATAATGCTGGTATGCATTCCCTCTCCATATATAGTGGACAAACATTTCATTCCTATTCAGACTCCATCAAAGTATTTCTACAGCCTGTGAACTAGGCTACAGAGTCAGGGAAGAGTTTCAGCTCAGTGGAAGTGAACACCCCACTACATTAATGGGCTTTATCTTTCCTCATCTTTTGAAATATATATCTATATAGAAGAAGAAGAAGAGTTGGTTTTTATATGCCAACTTTCTCTACCACTTAAGGAAGAATCAAACTGGCTTACAATCATCTTCCCTTCCCCACAACAGACACCCTGTGAGGTAGGTGGGGCTGAGAGAGCTCTAAGAGAACTGTGACTAGCCCAAGGTCACCCAGCTGGCTTCATGTGTAGGAGTGGGGAAACCAACCTGGTTCACCAGATTAGCGTCCACTGCTCATGTGGAAGAGTGGGGAAATCAAACCCAGTTCTCCAGATTAGAGTCTACTGCTCCAAACTACCGCTGTTATCCACTGTACCATGCTGGCTCTGAGAGCCAGGGTGTCGTAGGGGTTAAGAGTGGTGGACTCTAATCTGGAGAACCAGGTTTGATTCCCCACTCCTCCACATGAAGCCTGCTGGGTGACCTTGGGCTAGTCACAGTTCTTTCAGAACTTGTCCCACCTACCTCACAAGGTGTCTATTGTGGGGAGCGGAAGGCAAGGCAATTGTGAGCCATTTTGAGACTCCTTAAAGGTAGAGAAAAGCAGGGTATAAAAATCAACTCTTCTTCTGCTACTACTTTTTCTGTGTGCCTTTATATCCTGTAGGTTCTCTCAGCTGTTTTACCTCTTTAATGATGTTGCTGAGATGTATGCTACAGAAGAAGGAAACCTTTATATTCTTTTTTTTTTTTTGCCTGGCAGGAGCTGTCTATTTTGTCATTCTTAGAAGACCCATTTTAGAGGTTGAAAGACAGCATACTGCCTGCCTGCCAGCCAATCCATCATTTTAACATTTCCCCAAAGTACCTTCCCTTTCTGTTACTGTGGAAGGCTATGTCAAAGAGCTCCCCAACCTGTCTCCACCAGTTGGAGGCTGCTTTGGTTTGGTCAAAAGTTTTCCAAAAGACAAAACCTTGAACTCCAGGCTTTCACCCCAAGTCCAAGGAGTAGCTGCCACCAGCCCTTTCAAAAGGTTGAGCTCCAGGGAAAAGATAAGGGCAATCCTCTCCCAACTCACTCCAAAATTAAGTGCAACGCTTACTCTGCAAGGTAGAGGCCTGCCAGGGAAAGATTACACTCCTAAAAATGTCTTAGGTTTTTGGTAGGTGGTTTTTACACTCACACAAAGGCACTTAGAATTTAGGCTTGGAATCCCAAAGTCACAGACACAAGCCATTTAAAGGCTAACAATTTATTTATAAGATTCAAGCTGGTTTACAGGACAGAAAAGTCATGAAGTGTTAAGCAAGAAAACAATAAACTATTTAGCATAACTAGCTAATACATTCAAAAGCCTTTTTGGTTCAAAAGGATTGGCAAAGGTTTCTTGCATCAGGTTTATAGTTACCAACTTCCAAAGATGCTTCCAGCATTCAAGAGTTTCAAAAGGTTGTCCAAAGGTTTCTCCAAGCAGGTCAGCTTGACCAGAATTTCCCCGTAGGGCCAAAATCAAATGGGTTGTGATGCAGCCAGCACAGCTCTCCTGCTGTACCCCAAAGCATGCATAGTTTTCTCAAGGGTTGGTTTGTCCTTATATTCGTTTTCTCAGTGGCATGAGCTCTTAGAGGCCAATTGAGAAAACGCAAGCACTTAGCTGTTAATTAATCGCTTGGTCAGAATTGCTGACTCACTCAGATGTGTTCAGGTGAGGAAGCCTGCAGAACTACCTGCACCTGGACATTGTCATGATGGCTGACCATTTAATTACCATGGCAATGCACGGCCTTGCATTCCAAAAAGGGGAAAGGTTAACTAGCACCAGCTGGGGCTTACTCCCTCCACAGAAGCAGTTTTCAAAAGGAAACTTATTTTTCTGGTCTAAAATCCCAATAACACAAAAGTCATAGGCCTCCCAGGCCTGAACCAAAAAATCATGCAATCCAAGAAATTGAGAGACCTCAACTTCTTGACAGGCTAGTACTGAGAGAAATAGTCAGAGAGAATGTTCTAGTTAAGTAAAATTCATAATTTCCACAGAAATATCAACCATCCCTTCATGTAAGGGACTGTAACTAACTGAGCAATTTTACATCCAAAGGATATAAATAGCAGCCAGGCTTTCATGCCAATGTTTTATCCATACGGGGCAAACTGGGCTGACATCATAGAAGTGTGGCTGTACTTCCTAGTGGGAGAGAACAGATTTATGTGGCACTAAATGAGGGGAAAAGAGAAGAACATGGTTAGATAAAGCTATGCATCATAACTTCACTGTGCCAAATTGTGCTGGATCACAGATTTCTCTGATTCACCAAAGTTGTCTTCTAATTAAACCATCTCACAAGCATTTGTGCTCTTCCTTTTGCCAATGCAGGTGACAGAGGGTTGGGGAGTTTTGTAACAATGCACATAAGCTGGCTTCCAAGAAAATAACATTCTGATAGTTTTTATAATGTGGAAGCTTGCATTTCAGTCATAATTCTTGCAAGTTTTTTTCTAGTTCAAGGAATAGGTTTTTGCATTCTTCAGATTTCACAAAACTGATAATACACTTTTTCTTGTATAATTGACAATGGCATCCTAAGCAGAGTTATACCCTTCTAAGCTTACTGATTGATTTTAAAGGGTATAGCTCTACTTAGGATGTCATTGCTAGTCAGCCAAATCTACTGATCATGCTCCTCTACTGGTCTCTTGGCTGTTCATATCACTAACAAGTTTCATGATGATGGATCTGATTAATACAGTGTGCTGTCTGAAATAGTGACAACAGAGTCTATATTTATCTTTAGATAGACTACCTTACCAAGTCAAGAATTTACCCATTCATAACTACACCAAGCTCTGTCCATTCAAAATAAAAGGGCTCTTCCCACAGTAAAATGTTGTTGTTAAGCATAACAGATTCTAACCAAGATGGGCTTGCCTGCATATAATCATGGCAAGGATGTTCTGTCATTCTCATTTTCCCCCTTCTGCTTGCAGATACAGCAGCCAAGGTGCAAGCAGTCAAGGACAAAGCTAAGCAAGCTAATGATACCGCAAACGATGTACTGGCCAGGATCAGAGATCTCAGCAAAAATCTCCTTGGTGTAAAAGACAACTACAAAAAACTTGCAGATGATGTGACCAAAACAAATGCTGCCATGAAAGATCCCACCAAAAACAGTGAGATTTCATTTTTGTATCTGTTCTTGTGTCTTTAGGCACATTCTTTTGCAATGAAAGATAACTAAGATATAGTTTTATAGAATATCAGGACAAATATTATGACATGCTTACTAAACTATCATTTTCTATGTGTTATATTATCCTGCATTCTTCACATACCTCATGATTGGCAACATAGTTAAAGAAACTATTCTCTGAGTTCTTAACATGTTTTCATTACTATGAAGAACTGCCTGAGCATTCCTGATCAGCTTTCCCCAGTTTATTCAGTGGGGCTTACTCCCAGGAAAGCATTCTTAGCATAGCAACCTAATAGTTCTTAGGATTGCACCATAACAGTGCAATCCTAAGGGGAAGGGCCAAATGGGCTTAGGAGGTGGTGAGACCCTAGCACTGGCATAAATGCCCCTTGCACTGTGCTGGCACTGGGGAGTGCTCAGGCAACGCCACACATGGGCACCAGTGCAGCCACGGCAGCAGCCCACCTTCCTTCATGGAAGCCCCGTGAAGGCCCGCGGGGGGGTGAATTTCCCCCGAACTCCTGATCTTGCCCGAATTTCGGGGATCCGAAGTGGGGGAGCTTGGACTTCGGCATGGCCCGAATTTAAAAGGGCCAAATTTTGCCGAAGCCAAACTTTGCCAATTTTTTTTTTTCAACAGCCCTACAGTCAGGTGCCCTACAATACAACCCTAAGCATGTAGGGTTTGTTCAAGATGAAATATCCCGTCAGTGGAATAGCATTCCCCTCCATCCCCCTTCTCACTGCAGGCCTATGGATCTCCCCAAAATGCTGCTGCTGGGTGATAAGGGACCCTGAAGAATGGCATGAAGGGATCTACAGCACAAAGAGAGAATTGGAGGAAATTGCCAGTTTAGTCCTGACCCAACCCTTATACTGTACCTATTTGTAAATCCCATTGAGTTCAATTAGACTTACTCCCTTGTACATCTGCTTAGAATTGCAACCAAATCCCAAACACAACTGAAGTCCTGCAGATTTCTAGAGCCAATCTTTACGTAACTTGAAGCAACATCTGGATCTCTAAGAGATTAGGAGCAGAGATGATCAGCCTAAGGAGGGCTCTGTGGCATAGCAAAGAAATCAGAAAATATTACATTTATACTGAACCATTGTAACCACCAGAGGTTTTTTTCTCTGCATTCAATATCTAAAGTTCACTCACATTGTTGATCAGATACGCACTTTATCATCTAGTTTTAATGGTAATATAACTGATGCTCTGATGTACGTGTCTCAATTCGAAAAACTCACCACTCTACTTATGTCAAATCAGCACAAATGTGCAGTAGTCAGCATATTTTTCCATGTTTTCATCCAGTAATTATTTTAATTATGTTGTTGTTTATCTTTGAATTTACTGTCTTACAAGGCTTTTCTTCTTCTTTTAATCTCCAAAACTTGCCTTCAGAGATCAGTACGTATAAGGTTTTGATTTTATTCTTCTTTTTAGCTTTTTCCTCTGTATGCTTTATTCTTTTTGCTCAAATATACTTGCATGGTGCCCATGCAAGATGTTGCATTAGAATACCTAACCATTTATACAATGCGTCATCCATGGTACTAACAGCACAAGAGTGGAGCCACTGCTCCTTTCCCTACAAGACACCTTCACAGGCCAAGGGCCAAGCAAAAGCCTCACAGCAGGCAGGACCACACAAACCAAGGCTGTGGCAGTGTTCCCAGAAGCCCTGCTGTCGTGTCCCCAAGGGGTGGGATGACACAGCCATGATAGTCAGGGGGAACCAACCAACCACAGAGTGGCAGCCATGGGGACCCAGCCCCAGCCTTGGGCTATGCAGTTACCCCAATTAGACCGTCTCCATTTTAGTTGGGGGGGGGGGGAATTAGCTTTTTGGAGACTTAGCTTTGAGAGAGCAACCTGGGGTGCAGGATCTTTTTACCAGCTTTTATGGAGATAAGCCTCCTTGAAGAACTCTTAAACAAAGAAGCATTGTTTATAATTTTAAGGGGCTTTATTGAAAATTATTTTTAACACATACACACAGCAACAAAAGCAAACACCTGATTCACACAAGAGCCCAAGAAACAGAAGGGAAGAGGGGCTGGCCACAAGGATATGAGGGGTTGAGGGTGATATTTACATATCAGGAGAAAGCGATGTCCCAATGATAGCAGCATTGAAGAAGGAAAAGGGAAGGGGGGCCACAAGCAAGTGGGGGTGTGCGCTGGAGTAGTGGCTGTTTGGCTCCCTGTGTCCCACCCCCGCATATTGCAGTGTGTGACATACCATATGTCGAGGCTTGCTATTTAGTTCAAAACCATGATAAAGCTATTCTGAAGTTACTGAACAAGGAAAAGACAGGGGAGATAAGTTGCAGCGCTTACTGCCTTTAACCACAGTCACACTTCAAATCTGCAATTGTTTTAACACAAGGCCATTATTTTTATTTTCTGATTTAAAATCAAATAACTAATCACTGCTGATTGGTTTACCAGCTAATGAAAACTAATGAATACTATTTTAATCAACAGTGTTTTCATTAACACAAAGATAAAAAGTAGGCTGCTCCTGAACTCTGAACTTTCTGTACCCAAGTACTCAATATCTGACCTTTTTTCTCCATATGCTAACATTTAACTTTTGGCTTTTCAGTTGTACTGCACCACAGACAAGCTCTGACAAACTATAATGTAGCTGTTTATATACAAAGCTCTCCTAAATCCTACTCATATGCTTTTATATTTTCTGTTGCCAATAAGCTAAACTTTGAAATGATTGTTGAAATTACATTTTATTCTATATTTTTAAAAATGATGATAACAGTTTTTTTCCAGTTTTTATTGTTGTTTGCAACATCTCTTATGCCGTTTTTATTTCCACACCAAGTTGCTAATGCAGATGACACTGTTAAAAATCTGGAAAAGGAAGCAGATCGGCTGATGGATAAACTGAAACCAATTAAACAACTTCAGGATAATTTGGGGAAAAACATCTCTCAAATCAAAGAACTGATAAATCAAGCGAGGAAGCAAGCCAATTCTGTAAGGCTTTTTAAAAATGTGTTGAGCATTGTTTTTTATGCTTCCTTAGCTGTGTTATTTCATCGATATGGAAATCCTAATCGAATGAAAATAAGCAAACGAGCCCCAAAATAATTGATTTGATCCCAGGGAAACTAGGTGGATTTGAGTTATGTGTTTTACATGATATGAACAAGAAGAAGAGTTGGTTTTTATACCCCACTTTTCTCTACTGAAAGGAGTCTCAAAGCTGCTTACAATCACCTTCCCTTCTTCCCCCTCCTCAACAGGAACCTTGTGAGGTAGGTGAGGCTGAGAGAGTTCTGAGAGAACTGTGACTGGCCCAAGGTCATCCAGCAGGCTGCATGTGGAGGAGTGGGGGATCTAATCTGGTTCTCTCGATTAGAGTCTACTGCTCATGTGGCAAAGCAGGGAATCAAACCCAGTTCTCCAGATTAAAGTCCTCTGCTCTTAACTACTATACCACACTGGCACTCAATGACCACATGTTCACATATTAGTGATATAAGAGTTGCTGGCAGCATGATGAGACTTACTTTTTACGCTGCTTGGTAATATAGATGTGAATGAACCAAAGGTGTTGTTTGCCTGTGATGGAACTGATATTGGTCTTGCCACCTTGGTTCCATTATATAGAATGGCAAACATCATGGGGAAGCAGCTCTTATGCATTTGCTAGGAAATGTGAATTGGCCGCAGATATAGGTAAGCTGGTATGTATGTCTAAAGACATACTACCAGTTAAAAACCAGAGGCTTGCAGCGGGCTTGCCAGCCCAGATCTGGATGGGGTGGTGGTGGCTGCCTTGGCTGGTGAGCCTGCAGTCCTCCCCCAGTCCAGAAAGACAGGGAGAAAGAGAGAGGGAGAGAGAGAGAAAGGGAGTAAGAGAGAGACAGAAAGAGTGAAACAGATAATAGAGAAAGAGGGAGAGAGAAAAAGGGAAAGAAAGAAAGAAAGAAAGAAAGAAAGAAAGAAAGAAAGAAAGAAAGAAAGAAAGAAAGAAAGAAAGAAAGAAAGAAAGAAAGAGTTAAGTCCACGTGGGAAGAATTCACGAGGTCGGAGACGGAGTTCAAACAACAACTGCGTTTATTGATTACAGGAACAGAACTGGTTAACACAATGAGCAGCCCCTGTTTATATGCCCCCTTGGCCGCCTGCGGCCACTCCCCCCTTGATCCGTGATAGGGGGACATAACCTCCTGGTGACCAATGGTACATATTGGCTTAGAGCCAATGGGGTCCGTTTGCTTGACCAATAGGATGAGCAGGGTTTAGGATCCTTCGTGCAGAACTCCTAAGTCTCCCTTGCTTACTTCCCAACTATATACATACACAACACCCCTCCCCCCTAAGTCCGAGCGACCCTCACTGTGCACTGGGAACACACAAAGTTCTGGAGGTAACTCGGCCGCGATCGATTCCGCTGAGAACGGCGCGGCGCTGGGATGGGGGACATCGGGCGATCCGTCGTTGCCGGATCAGTCTCACCATCGGTGGCTGAGTTGTCATCCGCCAGGCTGCTGGAGGAGTCAGGCGCTGGCAGCTGAAACATTTGATCCGGTTGCTCTGGTTGTTCCGGTGAGTGACGATGGTCTGCGCCTCCGCCGAGGCCTCGTCCACCGGCAGCTGCTGATACGCCTGGGCCAGGTCTAGTTTGGCGAAGACCCCTGTTTATATGCCCCCTTGGCCACCTGCGGCCACTCCCCCCTTGATCCGTGATAGGGGGACATAACCTCCTGGTGACCAATGGTGCATATTGGCTTAGAGCCAATGGGGTCCGTTTGCTTGACCAATAGGGTGAGCAGGGTTTAGGATCCTTCGTGCAGAACTCAAGCTCTTAAGTCTCCCTTGCTTACTCCCCAACTATATACATACACAACAGAAAGAAAGAAAGAAAGAAAGAAAGAAAGAAAGAAAGAAAGAAAGAAAGAAAGAAAGAAAGAAAGAAAGAAAGAAAGAAAGAAAGAAAGAAAGAGAATGAGAGAGGGAGAGAAAGACAAAGAGGGACAGAGAGGGTAGGTGGCTGTGCTTGTGGGGCACTGCGGTCTGCTCAGCCCAGGACAGGAGGGAGTTGGTGGGAAGGCGAGCGAGGCTAGCTCAGCCCAGAAAGGGAGGAGGGGGGGGCTGGCTGCCTCTGCTCGTGGGCCGGATAAAAGCCCTCCGGTCTAGAGTATCCCTTACAAGTGCTTGTCCAGCCTCTGCTTAAAGACTGCCGGTGAGGGGGAGCTCACCACTTCTCTAGGTAGCTGATTCCACTGTAGAACAGCTCTTACCGTAAAAAGCGTTTTTCTAATATCTAGCCGAAACCTTTCCACCCACAATTTAACCCCATTATTGCGAGTCCTCTCCTCTGCTGCCAACAGGAACAGCTCCCTGCCCTCCCCTAAGTGACAGCTCTTCAAATACTTAAAGAGAGTAATCATGTCCCCCCTCAACCTCCTCTTATCCAGACTAAACATAGCAAAAGCAGAAAAAGAAGAGTAGGTTTTTATACCCTGCTTTTCTCTACCGTGAGGAGTCAAAGTGGCTGACAATCACATTCCCTTCCTCCCTCCACAGCAGGTACCATGTGAGGTAGGTGCAGCTGAGAGAGTTCTGAGAGAACTGTGACTGGCCCAAGGCAGGCTTCCAGTGGAGGAGTGGGGAATCAAACCCTGTTCTCCAGATCAGAGATTGCCACTCTTAGCCATTACGCCATATGCCACAAGTAATCCAGTACTTATAGCTGGATTTTGAATCCACATTTGGTCCCGGCTCTCTGTGGCAGCAGCGGCCATCCCTGCATGCACAGACAACGCTATTTTAAAAATCAAGGGGGTTTAAACCCCCCAGGTTTTTTTTAATTTCAGATTTTTCTGCAGACCTAAGGGGTCCCCTGATCTGAGGAAAACCTGCTGAGGTGAGTGTGCCCCTTATCTGTGGATTTAAGTATCCTCAGGCAGGGGGCACCCTTTGAATTAGATATATAGATGATAGTTATTGACAAACATTAATGCAATATTTAGTTTTATTCAGCTGGATCCAAGGCATCTGTGGAGGCAGCTAGTTCATGGAAACCATTTTTACTGTATTTCCCTTCCCTCTGCACCTCCTGAAAATCCATTACTATGGATCAGGTGGCCCTCCAGAATAATATGAAATGGCAGGAGGAACTGTAGCAAGTGGGAGGAATCAAGGGGGAAATTTTGGGTATTTCCCCTCTTCTTACTGCAGCCACCCAATGCCATAATACCTGCAGTTCTGGGAGGTTCCCCAAGCTTCTGAAGTGGTTTTGAGAGCAGCCATAGTGAAGTTGCTGAGGGAAAGAGAAGGTGCTAAAAATCAGATCCCCAAATTTGCTCCATTTGTGGAAGCCAAATACTAATATTGTTATTATGTAGAATAAACAAAATAGGCACTAATTACTCAAAGGTACACATTAATTATTCTGATTTAATAAAGGACCCATTGCTCTAGCAATGTAGAAGTTTCAGTATCATTTGGCATGGGTGTTACGTATGTAACCTTTGCAGTATTTTACCAAGCATGTCGAATGGAATCACTTCTCCATGTTCTTGATTTTTTTCTCTGCCGTGTGTCCTTGGGTTGAGAGCACCATTCTCTAGCCTCATTATTGACACCCAAATCTGTCTTCCCAGTGTAATTACATTTTAAACTCTGGAATCAGCTGGTAATATGAAACTTATTTGCCATATGACCCACAAGAATCTGTAAAGAAAATCGTCAGTGATGAACGTTTTGAGCTACTGTTTAATTCAAGCCAAAGCATCATGGTGCATTAGGAATACCAAAATGAGAGTGTGTGCAGTAAGAAGAGTTATTTTTTATATGCCAACTTTCTCTACTACTAAAGGGAGAATCAAACTGATTTACAATCACCTTCCCTTCCCCTCCCCACAACAGACACCCTGTGAGGTAGGTAGGGCTGAGAGAAATGTGACTAGTTCAAGGTCACCCAGCTGGCCTTATGTGTAGGAGTGGTAAAACCAACCCAGTTCACCAGATTAGTGTCCGCCGCTCACGTGGAGGAGTGAGGAATCAAGCCCTGTTCTCCAGATTACAGTCCACCATTCCAAACCACCACTCTTAACAACTACACCATGCATAAACAGGCTGTTCATTTCATAAGTAACACTTCATATGGCAACAGATTATTTCTTTCACCTCTGAAGTAATTTCAGGCTATGGATTCCAATGCCATTTCCCTAACATTAATTGTGCCACTGAGTAGTCCGACTCCTCTGCTGTTATTTTTCACTCTGTGTTGAAGAATAATCTGCCCCAATGGCAGATCAGTAATTTACCCCAAATGGCATTTTAGTTATACTATTAAAGCAACTATTAAAATAGCAACTATTAAAATAAAACAAAATAGCAACTATTAAAATATATAGAAGCCTTTAGAGTTTGTTACTCTCATCCTGTTTTACAAGATTTGAATCACATGTTCACCCAGTGCTTTCAAAGGTTTTACAGTTTTCAGACATTTCTAAACAGGAATTTAAACTACAGAAAGGAGACACAAAAATATCCCAGATCAGTATTTTTCTTGATATCAAGATTCTTAATGGTTGTGGACTGTAAAATGAACCCATCACATACTCTTATCCCTAAAACAGACGTTGTATTTGAGTTGTTATAATTGATTCTATTCATTGCCACCAGTTGAAATTTGTAATTCTTTTTGTAAAGCAAATTGTTTTGTGGAATTGGGGTAAATGTTACACAATGTTCACTTGAACTCATCTTTACTACTTGCTCCTCCAGTGCACGTTTTCTTACACTCTTATAGTCTTCTTTGGTACCCCAGGTAAAATCCTAAAATACATGCAGTCTGTATTTTCCCACACTGTACAACCACAGGTCAAATAAATGCATGTGTGATTGGTAGGGTTGCCAGGTCCCTCTTCGCCACTGGCGGGAGGTTTTTGGGGTGGAGCTTGAGGAGGGTGGGGTTTGGGGAGGGGAGGAACTTCAATGCCATAGAGTCCAATTGCCAAAACAGCCATTTTCCCCAGGTGAACTGATCTCTATCAGCTGGAGATCAGTTGTAATAGCAGGAGATCTCCACCTAGTAACTGGAGACTGGCAACCCTAGTGATTGGTAAGGGGTGGGTTTACAGAGATTGCCATTTCTGTGATTGAAACCTTCCCATTATGAACATGATACTTAAATGTACTATCATCAAATTGTGTTAGTTTGTTCTTTAATTTCATTTCATAAACTTGACCAGTCAAATGAAATTGCTTTCTTTCTTTTTGGTAACAAGGATCTGTGGACTCTAGAAAACAAATGGTTTTGGACCTTATTGAGTCTTTTATTATACCCACATAAAAGCCCAAGCCTTCTGTTCATAATGACGATAATATTACTGCAACCACCAAGTGAACCCTTAATGAGTATTAGATAATTAGTTTTAGAAAAGTTCCTCTGAGACAGAACTAGCAACAACTGCCAGAGTAGAATTAAAACATGTGAAAGAGTTCCTTAATGCAAATACTACTAGCTGCAGAGAGGAGTGCATTCAAAGCAAAGTAGCAGATGGACCCTAGACTGTGTGCTTGGCTACTTTTGTGAGTTCATTAGCTGAATGTATTCAGGAATTGAGTTGTCATTAAAGATGCATCAAACCACATTCTTCCCTGCTGAGCTGACTTGGAGTTGGGCTCAGGAAATTCAAACAATGAGACAAAAAAAAATAGCAAGCAACTTCATTTATTTCAAGCCCTAGTCTGAGCTCAAAATAATTCATAAAAGGTTATGAGATATTTAGGGCCAAACTACATGTTACAGGGGACACAGGCCCAGCTGCGGCCCCCAATGCCATTTTAGAGGAAATTTTAGCTATTTAAAAATTGTTGTGAGGGCTGGATACTTATTGGGCCTGCACTGATGTGGAATCAGACAACCGTACCCCTCCTGCACCTTTTCAAGTGCCAAAACAGCCATGGGGGGCTGTTCTGGCACTTTAAAAAGCACAAGGGGGGGGGAACAAGATCATTCGTTGCCTCCACAGATTGGGCCTTTGTGGCAATTTTATGCCATGAGACTCTTGTTATTTTACTCTGTGCAGCTAGTGGAGCAAGCTGCAAAGTAATAGGGGGACCTTGTATCTATATTACCTGCAACAAAGAAGAAATATTGGCAGGTCCAGCTGGTCCTGCAAAGTCTACATAACCCCATCACACAGGGACAAGAGCACCTGCCTTCCTTTGCACCTGATCACGACTTGCACGGTTCTTCCTAACAGGATGAAACCAATTACCCATCCACACTACAATGAATTTCACCTTGGGCAACAGGGTGAGATAATTGTGGAAAGAGACGCAGGGCAGGGTGCCTGACATCTTAATATCACAGAGATACAGTGCCCAAACGGTGCAGAAACAGCTTCAGAAGTATTGGGGAAGAGGAGAGGCGTTGGGGGAGATTTCTGTGCCCGTGCACATAACTGTCGCCAGCTGTCACTGTCATCTCAAGCAGCAGCAACCACAGACTAAAGCATTGGAAGGGGGAAGAAAGGAAGGGAAGGAGATTTGGGAGGAGATATGTAATGAGGAAAGTTGGTTTGGCTATACAAGAACTGGCAGGTTGTAATGCTCATTTTAGTACTGAAGGTGAAAATTATCAACTGCTGAGGTTCATATTACTGAGCACAGTAAAGAGAAGCTCCGCTGACATTGCTGAGTGCTCATAGCTGATCCTTATCACATATTCTAGACATTGTAATTACAAAATGAACTACACGGTTATGTCAATATAGCATGGCAGATAAAATTGCCATCATCAGAACTCAGCGTTCCTGAAAGAAAATCATGTTTCAGTCGGTCTGCTTGGGAACATGTGACTAGGAGGGGGGAAATGTGTTATCCATTTGCATTTATTTAGTGACATATGAATGTTTCCTTGGTGTTAATGAAATACATAAACTGAGTTCTCTTTCCTTCCCCCCCCCCTTTAAGATTAAAGTTTCTGTGTCTTCTGGAGGCAACTGCATTCGCACATACAAGCCAGAGATAAAGAAAGGAAGCTATAACACTGTCGTTCTCAATGTAAAGACAACAGTTGCAGACAATCTACTTTTTTATCTTGGAAGTAACAGATTTGTAAGTCTGGATTTCTGTTTCCTCTTGTGAAAATGTTAGTCAGATTTGTACAATGACATTTTAACATCTGTAGAAATGAAAATTTCATTAAAGCAGCAGCATAAGACTAGGGGAACTACAGAAAGCTAGATAATTATTGTAGCTTGCAGTAAAGGCGAACAAAAAAAAATACCTTTTCCGTTGTTACAGGCTGTCGCAATTATGAAATTAGCACAATTATGCAACTAGCATAGATGTGTTTGGTGTTTATGGGAAATCTGGTTAAACAACATTAAGGATATAAATGTTGGGGTTAAAAATGACATAGTGTTGTCTTGTTTATACCACTCAGGCGTTGTGCCCTTTGTTTCTTTGGGAGCAAAGGACAAAATACTTCTCCTGTGAAAGTCATTCAAGTGCATGGGATTTGCGCAACAGGTCCCTTGCACGACCCATTTTAATGGGGTTTGCACAGGAAAAGTTGGACCTCAAGCAACCAATTGTGTGATCTCACTATACCATGATTTCAAGTCAAACCTTTCACAGTGATTGGTAATAAAAGATTCTTATTTTCTTGGTCCCATCAGCACACAGCTATATGACATGCCTTGTGATATGCAGAGGGGTAGTAGGCATGGAGAAATTAGCATTGATAATGAGATAGGAATCCCAGATCTCTGTTCAGTCCAGGATAATGCATAGTTTTGAGCTTCATTATTTGTTGTCCTTAAAGACTAACAAAGGTTTTGGCAGGGTATGAGCTTTCGTGAGTCACAGCTCACTTTTTCAGATACAGCTAGAACATCTGTCCCTCTATCCTTAAGTAGAGAAGAGTGAATTAGTATTGTTGTTGTCGTCAAACATTTACAATCTTTATTTTCTCTAACTCAAGCAAGAAATAAAAATTGCTAAACTGGTAATATTTTACTTTTTCGGGTAAACTAGCTATTGAAAGCTGGACAGTGAAGAAAGCTGATAGGAAGAAAATAGATTCCTTTGAAATGTGGTGTCGGAGGAGAGGGTTACGGATTCCGTGGACTGCCAAAAAAACAAATCAGTGGGTTATAGATCAAATCAAGCCTGAACTGACCCTAGAAGCTAAAATGAGTAAACTGAGGCTGTCGTATTTTGGTCACGTCATGAGACGACAAGAGTCACTGGAAAAGACAGTCATGCTAGGAAAAGTTGAGGGCAGCAGGAAAAGAGCAGGAAAAGAGGAACACCCAACAAGAGATGGACTGACTCAATAAAGGAAGCCACGGCCTTCAATTTGCAGGATTTGAGCAGGGCTGTCAAAGATTTTGGAGGACTTTCATTCATAGGGTCGCCATGAGTCGGAAGCAACCTGACGGCACTTAACACACACAGCTATTGTTATAAAGGACCTTACCAGAATAAAGAACAGGCATTTGTATAATACCAGATATTGCTGGTCTTTGTATGCCTCTCATATCCCCATACAGTCATCCCTTACAGCCCACTGTGAATGACTTGATCTTGAAGTATGAGTGACTTGCACTGGGGAGGGAATGTGTGGAGTTATATGGAGATACAGATCTTTCAACCTACATACTGGCCCAGCATGCTGTCTTTGATCACACCTCTGCACACACGCTGAAGGGGATTTGGAGATAGGGCTCAATTAAATGAGATGTTAATCTCTCCACGAGTTGATGCTGTGCCTGTACTATGATGCAGTATGCCCTTTCTTTTCACTACATAGTTAAATTATTTGGAGTAAGCCAATGAATGGAGAAATTACACGTTGCTAGAAATAGTTCACTGACCCTTAAATGTAGGGTATACTGTCAAGGTCAAACATGGCCTGTAGTTCATCATAAAATTATATAAAAAATATTTCTGGAAATGGGATGTTAAGGAACCTGGATTGTGGGTGGGGGGATTTTCACTCCATGTCTCACCTCTTATTTTCACTCTTTTACTAATTCCCAATTCCTTGCCTCAACTGTTGTTACCATTTTTCTCATTAGTAATATGCTAATTTCACTTAAATTGTTGATTTTTGACAAAAAAATGTTTTATTCTAGACTGACTTTTTGGCCATAGAAATGCGTAAAAGCAAAGTGGATTTCTTGTGGGATGTGGGATCTGGTGTCGGGCGCATTGAATATCCAGATTTGACAATAGATGATGGATTTTGGTACCGAGTTGAAGCTTCAAGGCAAGTACTGTGTTTTCCCATGCGTCTCTCTCCAGCCACAGACTGCCACATCCGTGTTCTGATATCAAATAGAGATGCTATGTTTCAATTTCCATTTACCTTTGAGATTAAATTGATGGTGTTGCAGATAATAGTAGCACCATGATCATTGATCTCTCACCTCCACCCAGTCTGTCCCACTTTTTAAAAGTAGGTATACGAAAAGAAAGTTTATTTAGAAACTGAATTGATGAAATAGGACTTACAGTTACACATTTTCTACCTTTTCTGAAATGGATAGTGAACATTGTTTTGGTTTTTGTAATTTAGAACGTTATATTGCAGCCTGCAGTGGTCTCCGAGAAATGCTCCATGAACAAGAAAGGTGCAAGAGATTGCATTCTCTGGGTTTCAAAAGTTGTTTTTTGTTCTTCTAGTGTAACTTTCAATGCAGGTAAAATAAAAGTCCCACTTGGCTGGACTAAATGTCTGTCTGTTCAGCATACAAATGGTTGATAGCCAGCTAGATTTTTCCAGGAAGTTCACCAACATTGCCTATTATCTACTACACATTTTTGTCTCACCTTTCTCCAAACGAGCAAAATAACATACATGGTTCTGTTGTCCTGTATTTTATGCTCAAAATAACCTGATGAGGCAGATTAAGCTGTGAGCAAGTGATGAGCAAAGTCACCCAGTAAGCCCGAAAGCTAAGAGCTCATTCTTGAGCCTGGGGGGTGAATGGGTTTAGGAGGCAACCAGCCCCCCCCCATGCCAGCGTCCATGCCACTTGTGTCGTGCAAGTGGCATGGTCGCTGGCGTAGTGCCACTTGCGGTGGTGCCCCAGGACTGGTGCGGCAGTGCGGCCCATGGATGCTGGCTTGCCAGCGCAAGTGCTCGCACCGGCATCCTGGGAGGCATTCCCAGGGCATGACGGGGCTGGGGCTGCTGGTAGGCTTTTTTGTTGTTGTTACATTTAAAAAGGCTTTTTTTAGCCTTTTGGTGGCTGAGGAACCTCTTTGGAGGTGCCACGGTGGCACCTCAGCTATGCCATTCCCACCTGCCACAAAGTTCAGGAAACAGCTGTAAGTGAGGTATCTGAAGCCAGGTCTCCACAGAGCTACTGGCGCATTTATAAACCTTTGAATGTAGAGCCAATAAGGAAAGATTAAAGATTTCCCTGACCAAACCCACAACAGTTTTTCAGATTCCTACACTACTCTCTTCTGAACTATCTATATTCACCACATGTCCTTGGCTCAGAATAATATTCTAGGTTGTACTTGATACAAAAGCAATTTTAACTCATTTTACTGTATTTATTATTACATTTTCCCTACTTTTCCCTTTGTAATAGTATTGCCTTAGAGCAGAAAATGTCATGCTTCATATAATTAACATTGTAGTAGCACTAATGACTTGCAAAGCTAATTATATTGTTAATTCCAATCTGTGCTATATGTGTTTGTCTACTCTAAGTACTTAATGACTTAAGTACTTAAATGCAGAACAGAACTCTATAATTTAAATAACATCAATTAAATAACATCAATTTAAAATGAAATCTGATTAAGAATATTAATCCAAATTGAATTTAATTTTGTTCTGTCAATAGTTTTTTTTTACATGCGGAATTTCACAGACTTAATAGCTTTACAAATAATCCAAGTAGAACAGTTGCTGCAAGTACAGTGTGCCTTAATTTTCCTTTGCCAATGGACATTACCCCACATCCTAGGAAAAGAAATGATCAGTTTAAACTGTACATGGGATTACAGCCTTTCTGATTCAACAGATGCAACTAGAAAACTGGAATAGGGTGTTTAAAAGAATGAGGAAATCTTGGATTAATTCATTCCAGATCTGGAACAAGGGATATTTCAGTGCCCTTGATATGTTTCTGCGCTAGTGTTGCATCTAGGGTTGTCTCCCTCCTCGGGTGGGGGGGGGGGCAGAGCAAGTACCCTTCTCCTGGCTAGTGAGCAGAGAGAGCAATTCCTTGTAAAATTATCTTACCTAATGCCCCATGGCACAGATTGGTAAACTGCAGTACTGCAGTCCAAGCTCTGCTCACGACCTGAGTTCAATCCCGATGGAAGTCGGTTTCAGGTAGCCGGCTCAAGGTTGACTCAGCCTTCCATCCTTCCAAGGTCAGTGAAATGAGTACCCACCTTGCTGGAGGTAAAGGCAAGATGATTGGGGAAGGCCCTGGCAAACCAACCCGCAAACAAAGTCTGCCTAGTGAACATTGGGATGTGACGTCACTCCCTGGGTCAGGAATGACCTGGTGCTTGCACAGGGGACCTTTACCTTTTTACCTAATGACTGATGAAACAGAGATATGGGTTTAGTCCAGACATAGTATGAAATCATGGTTTAGATAAACTAAAAATAGTTAATGTGATTGAATGGGCCGTCAAACCAGGATTTGCAACATGTCTGAAGTTTGTTTAAGCCACAGTTAGTTTGTCATCCTGGATGAATCCTGGCTTATTGACTGGCTTTACACATGCACTACAGAGATGCCTGGCTAGAGTTCAGGTGATGACACCAGCATTTTGGGGGGCTACATAAGGATTTGTGAGCCAAATCTAGAAAAAGTAACCAGAAATACACTCTTCTATTTGTTTTGCTGACTTTTTTTGACAAATTAATGACGATTCATGCTGAACAGCACTGTACAGATACTAATGCAGATCAAAGATGAATATGTGCTTGGCCCTCCCAACCTGTGAGGCCTCAGAGAATCTCAGAGGCACCATTTAAACCTCTTCACTGCATTTCAGGCCATATGTGATTATTTCTCAAGAATGCATAGGTATGGATATCATTATGTTTTAAACTAAATACAACAAATGCTCATTAAAAATTGAATATATACAAGAAAAGGCCCTTGAAACTTTGCTGTGTATTTTTACCCTCTCTATTGAAAAATTATGCCAGCAAAGGAACAAACATTGGGATATGTTTTAAGTAGTACACAACTTTTGAATCTATTTATAACAGAATCTCACTGACCATATTTACTCAGCCTAAGCTGAAATGGAAGAGTGAACCCTAGGCATCATGAGAACATTTTAGTATTGTTAGCATTAGATTTGACAGGAATTCCAAAGGCTGTGCTAGTTGGATGTCAGTACTTGCAGGGTCGATTTTGATGCTTGCTCAAAGCTCCTTTTTAAAACCTGACCTTTAAAATGCCTATTCACAGTCCTGATGCAAGAGGAGAAAGTCAAACAAATTCCACCCCCCCCCCACTCGCCTGCTCCGTCCATTAGCACTTGTCGTTTGCATAGCTAAGCCGCGGCTGTGATTCTTCATGCTTCTTTGAGTGAATGCTTCGGGGCATGGGCGGAGCAAATAAAAAAGGTCACTTAAAGGGGCTCTTAAGAAATGTGAAGCAGGAATGCGCTGGCTTCACAGTGATGTCTGGATTGATGGTTCAGTGTGAAGAATTAAAAAAAATATGTGGGGCTCTTCAGCCTGGAATGCCCTGCTAATTAGTCTTTTCAATGAAATATACTAATTCTTGTTCAGATTTTAAGCATGTTAATACAACATCCTAATTGTACTCTCATAATACTTTTCATTTACTGTCTAATTATACAGTAAGCATCATTAGAATTAAGTAGTGCTTCTGTTACTAATTTGCATGATAGTGTAATTTATGTTGTTTCCCAGGTAATATTCACTAGGAAATATACATAACGTGTTAAGGTGAGGCAAAGCAGTTTGTAATTTGAAAGGGCTGACATTTTGGGGTGGGGGGAAGTGAT
Source organism: Euleptes europaea (assembly GCF_029931775.1). NCBI lineage: Eukaryota > Metazoa > Chordata > Lepidosauria > Squamata > Sphaerodactylidae > Euleptes > Euleptes europaea. Next base: position 77,139,882 of record NC_079321.1, read on the forward strand.
AAATATTTCTGCTCTGTAAAATAAAGGATGCTGGTGCATGAAACAGTTGATTCCATGGAACAAATAAATTCACTAAAGGATTTGTTCTATTTGTTTGTTTCTTTTTTCTAGTTATCAATCTAGGGCTTTCATTTTTATATAAATGGATGGTAAACTATACTCCTAATTTTTTACTTGTTCTGTTCAAATAATTTTTTGACATATCTATGATCTTGTGAGTTACATACATTACAGAAGAAGGAAAGTAAGTATTCCCTCTTAAAATGGTGGTTTGTTTGATACTTGACAGAGAAAAAATACCAGTAAGTAGCAATTAATGAAAAATACCAAGAAAGTGTTCCCTCCAGCAGAAAAGGGGAATTTTCAGGAAGCTGCAATGAAAGGGGAAGATTGCAGGGGTCTGGCATTGCATTTTCATGTATAGGAGAACACTGAATCATGACAATTGATAAGTTCATTAATTAGTGTATTAATGGTTAAATTCTGCCTTTTTGTGTGAAGGACTGGACGAAATGGAACAATTTCAGTGAGGGCACTGGAAGGTCCTAAAGCCAGCATTGTACCCAGCACCTTCAGTGCAATTTCACCACCTGGTTATACCATCCTGGATGTGGATGCAAATGCCATGTTGTTTGTTGGAGGGCTGACTGGAAAAATAAAGGTAATGGCTTTTTGTTTAGCCAGTCTCATATTAATCCTTTTGTCTTTTCCCCCAATTTGTTTTCCTCTCTTTTTAACTAAGCAGTGATCATTGAGCCCAAGACAACAAAGGATAGATCACTTGCTTGGGAGCACTCTAGAAACGATACAATATATATTCTAGAAACAGCTACAGTGGATTCTAGACTCCATGCTAGCTCCATGCATTAGTATAATTTCTCTAAGAATAAGGATAATTCTCTGTTTCCTATGAGAGACTCCTTTTGCTTTTAGTATTACATTTTTATGTCAATGTCGCTTTTGAATGTTTAATGCCGCTTGTCATAATTGGGTTAAATACATCAATATAGGCCTTTGCTGAAAGTGTTTTCCTTTGCATATTTGCTATCATAGTCTGTTTTCTTTTCTTTCTTTTTTAATTTTAATTTATTAAGAGAAAATGAGAATATAACAATAAAAGAAAACGGAAATATAATATTACTAAAATACTCATAATACAAATTCTTGAAAAGAGACTAAAACCGTGCTGCTAATATAACTAAAATACCCATAACAGTGAACCAAGCAATACTCTATTTATCTAAAATCCGCATAATTATTATATCATTCCCTCTCTGCAATTTACACACTGGAGTGTTTTTTCCATCCTTGAAATTGCTATATTCCAGCGAGCATCCAGTTCTTCCATATTTTACATTTACTAGCATTTTTATCAAAGTTACACATTTTACCCTTCTTAATCAATTGCACTAAATATTTTTTTTATTTGAAGATACTTAAAGGGGGGCAATACTTTTTTTACTTCCTCTGGGATCTCTGTGTAAGAGATTATTTGTACATTTTTAAACCTATGTAAATACTTATCAAAATCTTTTAAATTATATTAAATTCATAAATGTTTGCCAATATTATCAGCTGTCATATCATCCGTTATTGACGCTAATAATGATTTCCCTACTATTAATCTATGCTTAGTCTGATTCCATGCGCCAGTTAAAATATTTATAACCCCATTATCATTGTCATAATAATTTCCTTTATATTTTTATCAATCTACAGCCATTTTCCAACCAGGAACTTTATAAAATCTTGTTCCAGAGCTACTGAGGAAATAGTATTTTCTGGAGCCAACCAATCCTTTAAACTTTCTATTTTAGTGGCTAAGTAATGCCAATAAAAATTCTGATATCCCATTCCTCCCATTTATTCAGAGGTTGCAGAGAACAAGGAGATTAGCATAAAAAGTTTTGAAGAGATGAAAATAGTGGACCAAGTTAAATATTTAGCTATATGGGTTAATGTAGACCCAAAGAAAAATCTAAAATTAAACTGTGACCCAGTTACACGTGAGATGAAAAGGCACATTAAAAACTGGTTGAAATTAAAGATATTTTTTATTTGGAAGAATCAATTAATCAAAATGAAAAATTTACGTAAGTTAATTTTTTTGTTTAAAAATCTGTTTATCGAAAATCCAAAGACAATTATTATGGACTGGCAACAAATCTGTAACAGGTTTATTTGGCAAAACAAAAAAGCACAAGTAAAAGGGGATAACTTATTAGATCATAAAGAGAACTATCACAATCTGTTTTCATGAGGAAATATACCTGGTTCACAATATTTAGTTCCTACATGCCAACATCATACATTCTCCATCATCTTTGGTCATATTCAACAATGAGAAAATTTATCAACTGAACTGGAGGTACACCCAGAGGCAATTTTTGCCATAGCTGGATAAAGTATTCCCACAGTTTGATTTGCTAGTATCTGTAGTGATCCAAACCCCTCCCACCCCCCGCTTGCTCCCCTTGCCTGGGAACACCCATGGCAATTTTTTGGTAAACAAAAATCCCCATAACAGGAATATCTGGATTCCTGAAAAAACCCAAATTTTACTGCCCCCGCATTTACACTTCCCCATCTCCCCCCACTTACCTTGACTCCAGGGCTGCAGTGCCCTCCTCCAAGCCCCATGTGTGAAGCCTGGAAGCCACCGTGGTGGCAGAGGCACAGCGCTGCCTCTTTGCCCTACATGGAGCCTGGAGGCTGTGGTGGCCTCTGCATAGAGCTGCACGCTGGGCTGAGCCTGGTGTGCAACTCTGCGCCACCAACAGCCTTCAAGTCCCACATGGATCCCAGAGGCAGTGGGTGGCGCAGAGCTGCATGCCAGGCTCCAACATGGAGCCTGGAGGCAGCAGCAAAGGAGTTCTGTGCTGGCCTGGCCAGCTAACTGCTAAGTAAGGGAGTGGGAGGGGAAGAGGATTCTCCCCAGGGGAGGGCAGAGGAGATTGCCCCCCAGTCTTCTTTTTTTTTTTTTTTAACAAATGGCAGCGGGGCCAAAGCAGCCCGAATCATGCCAAAAATATTTGGCATGATTCAGGATCCACTTTTGGGCTCCCTTTTAATTTCTGCCATTTTTTTCAGGAGGAAAAAACTCCAAAAAATACCAATAAGGTAAAAATACCAATAAGCATTTCAGTGCAGCTTTGCCGAACACACACCTCTATCATTGAGATTTAGGCATACATAACAGAATGAAAAGAATTCAGCCTAAACTTTCAGATTATTTTTATAGAGAAGTTATGGTATGAAAAGGTGCAAGCAAATTTATCATTGATTGTAGTTTTGCATAGCATAGAGTCACAACACACACTTATTCACACTCCCATATCCCAGTTGTAGAATGTGATGTGGAATCTCTGATAAGTAGATGGTGTCAAAAAATCTAAGGATCTCAGCTGCAATTATAAGTTTGAAGAAAGCTTTGATAAGTTGCAAGGTACTTTCCAAATTGCACCACATAAGTTCGATATTTTAAAAACATCTGTGTGATACGATAACATTAATCCATCTCAAATAATTTATACTGAAAAGACACTTGTTTCATTTTCTATATTATAAAGCCTAGACAAAGAAAGGATTGGAACTTTCTTTATACAGCTATGTAACATAAACAACATAAACAAACTTTACTGTTCAGCATCCTGTTTGTTCCTGTATGGGCAAAATCAATTTGTGGAGATTAGCAGATAAGGGTTTAAAACTGTAACCATTGATATTTTAAATGTAGGGTGACCAGGTTATAACCTGATCTGTATTATGCTGTTAAACTCTCTGGTGCACAGAGAATGAGGCAGGCCTACCTGCCTGTGCTCCTATTTGCTCTGTCCCCACCTGTTGTCTGACACATCTGAACTCCTGCTATGCATATATCTGGGTTGCCAATTGGCAAACTATTAAAGTAGCACCTGCCATTTTCACTTTAAGAGATCAATGCACAGGATTTGTCCATGAATATGTATTTTATAAAATCTCTGTTGCTTCTCTCTCAGCTTGCTTTTAAAAATTATATTCTGTTTCAGTTTGACTCAGATCGAATTCATAGTTCCTACACACGGTGAAGTTCTCAGAAGTGGCATTAAATTTACACATTGCCTATTAAAACATTTGCAATGACCCTGGGACAGATCACCCAAATGATTAGACTTTCAAGTCATGCCTCTCTTTGACAGTCAAGTTGCTGTTTTCCATATGCTTGCACATTAATATTATTAATATTCATAATTGCTTGGTGAAATGTAGCAGATGCTTGTGGGTCTCAAATTGCTAAATATCTGGAACTGAAACTAGCTCATATTAATGAAGTGAAACATAAAAGAAAATTGGATACTTTGGAAAAGGACAAGCTCCTCTTGGGACAAATGCTCTTCAAGCAGGCCGTATGACCCTTAGCCAAGTAGCTGATGGAATCTAGTATTATTGCTGGTCTGCCAGCAAAAAAAAGTGCCCAACATAATTAATTTAACTTTGTCAAGTGGCTTCTGTGGCTGATAAGTAATAAATGTAAGTTAAGTCTCTTTAGACTTTCCAAGATTGCATTTATGATTGTAGCAAAAAAAATCAAGTCGTCCTGTTTGATTATGGAAGAACTTTGAAGGCTCAGAAAAGAGTAACTTGTAACTCATTACATCTATAGTGAGGCCCAATAGAAATAAACCAAAAAAATGGTTTGCAATAAAGTGGTGAAATTGGCAAAACGACATGGCTAATGATTTACTGTGTGCAGCAGTGGTCATACAGTTTGAATTCCAGGTAACCACTCTGTAGCTGTTTGTATGTGCAGGTTGAACATGAATGTTCTTTAAAGGGGGGCAGGGAAATGTAGAGCGATGTGTAGTGATTTTTCAGACCTCAACATATGCCCTTAAGGAAGGAAAATCCTGATACTGATGACATTTACCATGGTCTCAACGTCACGTTGCCACCGAATATAAAAGTGTTTCATCCACTGACAGAGGCATAAAGAGATAAAGAAGTAAAGTGGTCCTTCAACATTATAGCTTCAGTGGTGATCATACTTTATAGTGAGCAAGAAAACATGAACTGATTGAGAAAGTGGATAAGTTATAGGATCACCAGCCAAAAGGGCAGCCTCAATGATGAGATCTAGACATAGTTTTTTCTTGTGGATGCTATGGACCACCCACTAATAGAAGAAGAAAAAGGAGAAGAAGAGTTGGTTTTTATATGCCAACTTTCTCTACCACTTAAGGAAGAATCAAACCAGCTTACAGTCACCTTCCCCTCCCCACAACAGACACCTTGTGAGGTAGGTGGGTCTGAGAGTGCTCTAAGAGCATCACAAATCAGCAAAGAAGGCCAAGCAGTCCCCCAGTCTAGCAGAAGCACACACTCCCTGAGCATGAGGGACTGTGTCCTCTTGTTCTCATAGCTCTGTGTTGGCGAACCTATGGCACGCGTGCCACAAGCGGCACGCTGAGCCCTTTCTATGGGCACGCGTGGAGCCGCCCACCCCACCCCCCCTCGCGGCCTCGACGCCATCTGCCTCCCGCCGCCCCGCTCCGCCTTAGCAGCCGCAGCAGCGCCGCCGCCCCACCCAGGCGCCGCTCCAGACCCGCCGCCGCCCGCTCATGCTCGGCCCCGAGGGCTGCCCTGCCGGCCGCACCGCTACGCCCGCCGAGTCGCCCCTGCCCCCTCCTCCGCCCCCTTGGCTGCCCGTCCCCCTCCTCCGCCCCTCCTCGCGGCCTCGGCGCACGTTTCCGCCATGCCGCAGCCAACTTTGTCGTGGGGGCAACTCGGTGGGCGTAGCGGTGCAGCCGTCAGGGCAGCCCTCGGGGCCGAGCATGAGCGGGCGGCGGCGGATCCGGAGCGGCGCCTGGGTGGGGGGCGGCGCTGCTGCTGAGGCGGAGCGGGGCGGCGGGAGGCTTGCGGGAGGCTGGCGGCGGGCGGCTCTTTTGCTTGGACTTGCCACTGAGATGCACATTTCCCCCATCCAGATTCTCAAAACTGCATGGGGGGGGTTGTTGTCTATTTGTGAAAGGAAGGTTTAGCCTTGGACTTGCCACTGAGATGCACATTTCCCCCATCCAGATTTTCAAAACTGCATGGGAGGGGTTCTTGTCTATTTGTGAAAGGAAGGTTTAGCCTTGGACTTGCCACTGAGATGCACATTTCCCCCATCCAGATTCTCAAAACTGCATGGGGGGGTTTATTGTCTATTTGTGAATGGGAGATTTTGCCTTGGACTTGCCACTCAGATGCACAACTCAACAATAAGCCCCCCTGCAGAGTTTTGAGAATGCAGATGGGGAAAATGGCATTTGTCAGTCATTGCCATGATTTAATTTTATGGATGACAAAGGATAGCACAGTTAGTTCTGAAAATGAAATCCTTAATGTGTGGAATTCTCTGCCAAATAATTTTAAGTCAATGAAAGCACTTGGGATTGCTTTCCTTGCTTTGTTTGGATCATCTTATGCTTGTGAGCATAAGATGTTAATGTATGAGTTGTTTTTTCTAAACTAAAACCTCAGTATTCAGGTTAAATTGCCGTGTTGGCACTTTACGCTGAATAAGTGAGTTTTGGGTTACAGTTTGGGCACTCGGTCTCTAAAAGGTTCGCCATCACTGTCATAGCTGAATGGCTTCCACATCAATTGTGGGGGGGGGGGAGAAGAGGGCAAGTAGGAGACAAGATCTCTGTGAACAACTATCTGACTGATGAACCAAAGCTAATGCAATTGTAATATTGTCCATAAACAAGGATCTCAGAATTCAATCCAGCATGTTTCCAATTTCCAGAAATCTGATGCTGTGAGAATCACTACTTTTACTGGCTGTATGGGGGAGACTTATTTAGACAGCAAACCAATAGGACTGTGGAATTTCAGGGATATTGAAGGAGAATGTAAAGGATGTGCTGTCAGGTAAGATTATTCTGTATATTATTTGTTTTTGTGCTTTGGCAATTAAATGTATAGCTTACTTGATCAAATATAGTAAAATGTTTGTTAAAATTATACATTAGACAAAGATTGTAACATATATGTTTTATGATTTTCTTAAATCATCATAGTGTAACAGACTACAGTGCCTATTAGACCTGACCTTTCGGCGGCCTGGGACAGCATGGCCAAGGCGCCACCACAGCACCTCCAAAGCCATTTCCTGGCCGCCGAAAGGCTTTATAAAGCCTTTTGCCAGCGTTTTATTTTTTAAATGGGGCATTTTGCCCCATTGAGAACAGCGAGGCTGCACCTGAAAAAAAGCAGGCATAGCAACACTGTTCTCCCCGCCGGCATGCCGGGCCGAAAGGGGACAGGAAGCTGCCTACTGGCAGCTCCACCCCCCAGCATGCCCCAGGAACACCCCCGGGACACCGGCACACGGCTTTGTGCCTGGGTGGCAGCGGCGGGAGATCAGAGTCCGGGCCTCCCCACCAGCATTGGGGCCATTCTGCATGGCATAAGTGGCATGGTACAGCCCATTCCTTTCATACTTGAGGCTCAGGAATGGGCTATAAGGGCTACATGGAGTAGCACTTGGGTTGGATCCAGAGACTCATGGACATAAGAAATACAGATTTTTTTCCTCTTATTTTTCTCCCCATTTATTCCTTTCCAGCCCTAGGAAAATTGATTGGGTCAGGGGAGCCATTTGGACCAATGGCCATGTGGGTCGGAGTACTGAACTGAAGTGGAGGAAGGTGGCAAAACTGACCTCTCCTACCTCTTCTATGAGTTCATCTCTTCTAGTGAAAGATGTTAGGAGAGGCAAATTTGCCCTCTAACCTCTTTTCAGCACAGACCAAATTTCATGGCCATTTGTCCATGCAGTCCCCACAACCCTAGGAATCAACTGTCCCAGGGTCAGAAAGGGCTGCAGGGGGGAGTGGGGAAAAAGGATAGATCTATCAGTACCTTCCACTGACAGTTTGATGTATCCAGTCTACTATGTACACATAAAATTAAAGTGGGTCTGAGCACCGCAGGCCTGGCAGCCCTCAGCTCCCCCACCCCAATCAGGGGGAGGGCGAATTCCCAACAAAACTAAAAGTTGCCTCGATGCTAAGCAAGCAAGGAAAACGAGCAGCTGCTCGGAAAAAGTTGGGCTTGCCTAAGAACTGCAGATGCTGGCCTCACATTCACAGCGACAATCAGAAGCTGGCTGTGAGCTGCCCAGAGCGAGGCCTCCTTAACTGCCTTCACTATGAGGAGGCCAGCCCCCCCCCCGGGAGCCCGAGCCTGATTGGCTTGTTTGAACCAGCTCCCAGCCAATCACCTGCCAGCGCGTGACCCGGGCGTCAGGTCCAACACCCCGATTCCTGCTGCTGTGGCCCGTGATGCTACAGAGGAACCCAGCCCGGCCAGAAGCCCCCCCCCCCTGGGCTCCCCGGCACCAGCGACCACCCTGGAGCGGGGTGGGGGGGAACTGGCCGGCCCCGCGCCCTCCACGGCCCAGCCCAGCAACCTTGGGCTCTTCGGTGAGTCGGTCCCCAGTTTTTGACACCCCGTTTTTCTCTATCTTAAGGATCTCAAAGAGCCTTATGATCACATTCCCTTCCTCTCCCCACAATGGGCACTATGTGAGATAGGTGGAGCTGAGAGTTCTGAGAGATCTGTGACTGGCCCAAGAATTAAAGAAAATTATTTAAAACTATTAAGGACCTCTACATACCTTATCTAAAGCTCACAGAATGAAAGTTTCCACCCTCCCATTGCACCCCACCCCATAATTCTTTCTTATAGCACCAGGGGACCCCCAGGAAAAGTGCAGGGTTTGATACAGGCAAAGGTTGCCACTCGTTGGCAAAGTGTCCTTTTGATGGCAGAAAACAAAGCTTGGATTCAACCCAGTAAAGCCAATTTCCCTGACAATGTTTATACAAGAAATAACAGAAACATGATTTGAATTCTTTGTTTCAGTGACTGACCTTGTGAAAGTCCAGTCAAGTCTTTCTACCTCAATATTCTTGAAATGCATCTGATTGCTTTCAAGGGAGTTTACCACATCAAAAAAGAAACACATAGCTTGCTCATAAGGCATAGTCTTTAATCCTCACTTGTTTCTAAGGAAGTATCTATTTAAAAAACTACAGGAACTGGAATCTTCAGTTTCATAAAGTACTCTATATGAAATAGAGCTTCAAATTGCCAATTAAGTTATGCCCAAATTCTGGGGAATCCTGTTGTATTCTGAAAGCTTCTTCCATTATTAGTCCACAGGTGGCAGACAGTGAGGGAACTGTTCAGTTTGATGGAGAGGGGTATGCCATGGTGAGCCGCCCAATAAGATGGAATCCAAATATCTCCATGGTCATGTTCAACTTCAAGACGTTCTCTTCCACTTCTCTTCTAATGTACCTGGCTACACAAGATTTGGTAAAATTAACCTAAATGCTTTCCAGCCTCTTTGTTAACAAATATTACAATATTTTATAAATTGAGATTAAAATGTATGGGTTTCGGCTGGTGATGGATCGGATCAGTTAAACGAAGACTGTGATTTTATTTCTTGTGTGGGAGTACAGCATAACAGGGTGATTTATAAGAACACAACACAGCAGCTTGCATAAAGCTGTGGGGAAAGTTCTATGCAAATCATTACAGCTTGCAAATTCTGATTTTTTAAAAAGTATTGTCAAAAAATCCTGATGCATAGGACGATATTGCCTTTGGCCAATTTATCTTGCCATGATGGCAAATTCAAAAATACATTACTGAATTTTTAACGCCTTTTTAATAACCTCTTTTGTATGTAATGATCTGTTAGTCCTTTGAGGCATTATAAGCAATAAAGATGTGACCTCCTTTTGTAAGAGTACAGTGCGTTTGTGCAGATGAATCCCAGTGAGACTCAATAGAGCCCTGTTATTTTCCAGTCTGGACATGAGCCTGAGCACAGAAGAAGCAACTTACTAGGCCATCCAAGGAGAAGAAATTTTTGTGCACTTTCCATATCCCTTTCCTCTGTGATTAATAGCATAGAGAAAAGTGTATGAATAGGGATATTGAAGGTACACACAGATTCCCCATAAAGGATATGCAGAGCTGGGAAAAGTTCTGAAGAAAGCAACCAAGATGACCAAGGGATTGGAGCACCTTTCCTATGAGGAAAGGCTGAAGAGTATGCATATTTTTAGTTTACAAAAAAGATTCATGAGGAGGACAAGACAGAGGTTTGTAAAATTACGCCTGGGATGGAGAATGTGGATAGAGGAGCTTTTCTCTCGCTCCCATAATGTAAGGACTCAGTGAAGTTGATGGACAGTTGGTACAGGACAGACAAAAGAAAATAAATCTGTACTCAATGAGTAATTGAACTGTAGAATTCACTGCCAGTGGAGGTAGTGATGGCCATGAGCATAGGTAACTTTAAAAGGGGGTTAGACAGATTCATAGAAGATGGGCTCACAAATGGCTACTAGCCATGGTGAGTTAAGGAAACCTCCACATTCAGCTGTACCAAGCAGGGTGTAATGGCCAGTCCTGGGCTGGCCCCAGGTATATGGTGGCTGGTTCCAGGCCAGGCCCAATTGCATAATGTTCTTGACTGGGGCCAGGTTGGGCAAGGCCCAACTGGATGAAAGCCACTGCTAGCAATGCCCAGTTGTACAGAGGCCCTCTGCCAGGCTCTACCAGTTGTGTGGTGGCTTCCCCTGCCAGATACTGGTAGTGAGTCTTCAGTGGTTGCTGCCAGGCCTGTCCCCAGTGAATGATTGTTCCTTTAGGGACATGACAAGGGACAAGCCTTTTTCCAAGGCTGTGTCCACCTCCCAGGCATTTTTTTTATAGAAACCAAGGCTTGGAAGGCTAGGCAATATTATTATGATTGCCTAGCAACTTCCAAAATGGCGACTGAGAGCTCAGTGAGCATTCTTTTCTTAAAGCTACAGGTGTTGTTTCAATTATTTTAGGGACTTCATCTCATTCCAAAGGGACATGTGATGAGTTCTGTGCAATCATCAGCAATTCTGCCTACTTCTGCTGAACTAGCTGCTCCCAGAATCTGAGTAATATATGGGATGAGCAGGACTAAGGGTATTCATTCGGCTTTGCCTAACTGGAAAAAAAAGCAGAAACATGGCCCCTTTAAACAGAAGCCAAAAAAGCCAAACCTGAAAAGCTAAAAAAAAAAAAAAACTGGCCTTTTTCGGCTTTTTGGGATTCCTTGAAACCTCCCTTTTGAAGCCTATGGGAAATCTGAGGGGGGCTGTTTTTTTAAGGTAGAGACACCAAATTTGCAGCATAGCTGCTGGTAACTCACCTTACAAGAACCCCCAAGATTGGTAAAGATTGGGTCAGGGGGGTCCAATTTTATTGGCCCCAAATGGTGGGGAAATGGGGCCAATTATATTGGACCTGCTGACCCAATCTTTACCAAATTTGGGGGTTCTTCTAAGGAGAGTCACCAGCAGCTACACTGCAAAGTTGGTGCCTCTATCTTTCAAAACGTTCCCCAGAACCCTGCAAAGATTCCCCATAGAGTATAATTGAGCCAAAAAATTTGGATATCCGAAAAAGTGGGGGGGGGGACTCATACTGGTATGGGGATTTGGCTTTTTTCAGAAATGCCAAAATTTTGGGGTCCACTATACCCAAATCTGAAAAATACCAAATTCTGTTTTGGTGCACACCTCTAATTAGGACACAGAGCGTGGGTTGGGGGTGGAACAGCCCTACTGTGCATACAGAAGTTATTGTACTGACTTGAGAGTCCATCTAGATCACTGCCATCGGTTGCTTGCCTTTTTACTACATATACCTATCCTCAAAAATAAGTTGCAGTTAATTAGCAAATCTGATGAATAGTGACATTCATAGCCTAATATTAACAATGTAAATTAATTTAATGATTACCCTGAAATAGAAATATATGTTCTTTCTTTTTGACATATATACATGAATATGGAAAATCACATCTATGTGATTGTCCACATATACCAGTATGTTTTCAGACATTCAAAAATTTATCTGAGATAGTCAAAGTTCAGATGTGAAAGTAAAATATCAGCAATTCATCTATCATATTTTTAATCTCACCTTGCCTCCAAAGCAATCCTTCCAACAACCCTATGAGCTACAACAAGCTGACAGAAATTGACTAGCACAAAGTCACCCCACTGAGCTTGTTTGTGGTCAAGAGGCAGTTCTAGTCTGACTCTGTAACATCACAATGTTGTAAATGGTCTACCATATGACAGTATTCTGCATAACATTCTTCTTGGCATATTCATAGCTAAACTGGGCCAATGTCTGTTCTTTTTGTAATTAAGGTAAAGAACTCTAGGAAAACATAATAAGCCAATTCATTTTATTAATAAGGAATAAAATGTGTGAATATTTTATGTGAATGCAATGTGAATATGAACATTTTATGTGAATATATATATATATAGGACCCGCTGACCCAATATTTACCTGTATATATCTATCTATCTATCTATCTATCTATCTATCTATCTATCTATCTATCTATCTATCTATCTATCTATCTATCTATATATATATATGTATATGTATATATGTATAGATATAGATAGATAGATAGATAGATAGATAGATAGATAGATAGATAGATAGATAGATAGATAGATAGATAGATAGATAGATAGAGATATATATGAAGATATAGGCCATTAACCTTCCCCATGCACAAGTGTAGCACCTCCATTTGACCAGATCCCTAAAGGACCCGATGGAGTCATTTCTTCTGTTCTCCTCATAAGCTCATAATAAAACCCCTGTTGGATCAGACCAGTGGTCCACCTAGGACAGCATCCTGTTTCAGTCAGACTGGCCCATGGGGCATAGAGGCAAAGGCCCTCCCTTGACGTTGCCTCCTAGCACTGGGTTTCAGAGTTGAATTTATACTTTACTTGGACATATGTACTGTCTTTCAAAGAATATTAATTTGCAGACTTGGAATGAAAATTATTTATTTCTCAAAACATATACCTTATGTTACCTGGATCTACATTTCATGATTAATGGAAGCTCCTCTCACCACACCATACCATGCCATTCACAGTAGGTTAACTGCCTGATTGGAAATTAAAGAACACCATCTTTCCATTTTATTCAGTGACCTTCATAAGAACTGAAATAGTAGCTAATGATCCCTGCTATGAGGGCTTATTTGCATTGCCTAATTTTTTTTTAAAATTGCACATTGCCAGAAGAAAAAAACTAGTCACCATCTCTGATTATTTAGCATTAGAAAAGTGAAGCTGTCTTTCAATATCTAAATAACATTTCTAATGTTTCTCATTAACAGAAAGATTTCATGAGCATAGAGCTCAGTGATGGGCGTATTAAAGTCAGTTACGATCTAGGTTCAGGAACAGCTTCTGTTATCGGCAACCAGAACCACAATGATGGGAAATGGAAATCATTCACCTTGTCAAGAATTCTAAAACAAGGTGAGTTCCTGCAGAGATAACATCATAAATGTCCTAATTATCTTATCCAGTGCAGCTAACTATCTAATCATAGGGAAGATGATGTACAAAATTGTTGGGTTTAGAAAGTTGTAAAAGAAAGTGATTTAGCAACTTCTTTTGCTTAAATTACAGATGGCTGTAACTGATTGCAGTGTCAGACAGGTCTCTTATGATTTTCTTTTGAAAATGGAAGCTTAATTTTTCAGGCATAATTCTATCTTACAGCTGCCTAAATTATACTCTAAAACGCATTGGAGTGAAAAATGTTTTTTTCATGCAGTGCCCTGATGTTGATGAAAGTTCATAAAACAAACCTACGGTATTTCTGTTAGAATGTATCTTGGTTTTTATGGTATCTTTCATATCTTGGATATCTCAAAGTGTATTAAAAGGCAGTGAGTTAAATGCTAGCAGTGTAGTGTATCTGTCTACAAATACACAGTAGCCCCTTTTCTTAAGAGTCACAGTTCACTGGATGGCAAGGAGAAAAGGCTTCAGGTAAATGACAGGCAGCTTTAGTTTACATGATTACTATAGCTGTGACTGAATTCCACCTAAAATAAAATAATAAAGAAAGAATATGGAGGAACCCAATCAGATGAAACTTTTATGAGTAGGAGGAAATGTTGTTGTTTTTTTAATGTAACTACTGAAATTTTGTATGGGTGTGAGTGTCCTGCATTTAAGATAAGAAAGATATGACAATGGGATCTTTTCAAGAGAGTCGGATCATCTCTCTAATCCCTAAAAACCAGAGATCAATTTTAGTGTACATGAAAAGAAATTTTCCCTGGCCACCAAACCCTGCTTTGGAATCAAACTCTGCCAAATCCTACAACTGGTCAAACCTGTCACATTTGTTTCTACAATCGTGTTCTTATTTTCAAAACAGCTTGCTGAGACAACCATTCCAGATAACTTATCCTTAACATTATTAATTAAGCTTCACTCTCAGACCTATCCAGACTGACTGACACCTCTCTTTTGGGACTTGATATCTTGTACTATATTTATTTAGATTTGTAGCTTATCCCTGTTCCAAAAACAAATGATCATGCACAGAAATACTTTTTCTTAGCATCTTGAATTCAAGGCATGTGGGGGAAGAGTGACTCAACATAAGGTGTTTTGACTTTTTAACTATTGGTGTTGTCATCTTAGATTCTGCCATTTCTCTTAGCAAACATTTATACCAACCGAGTAGCCCTAGTTTATTTTTTATTTTATGAATTCCTCTTTTTTTCTATTGAAAATATCTCTATAGATTTGCTTGCTTGCTTCCTCAGGACAGCCAAATTAATGATAAATATTTGAAACTTACTCTTCAGGACTAATCTATATTAAACTTTCTTTTTCTCCTTTCTCAGCAAACATATCCATTGTAGACACCGACTCAAATCAGGAAGAGATCATATCAACAACTTCTACAGGGAAACACTTTGGCCTCAACTTGAAAGCCAGTGAACCAATATATTTTGGTGGATTGCCAACACTGAGAAATCTAAGGTAATTGTACTTAACACACAGACAACAGTAATAATTCAATAGCAAAATTGTGTTCATAATGTGAATTTAATTAATAATTCTATAAAATAGTATATTTGTCCATAGAAAGAACAGGAAGCACAGGGGTTACCTTTTGTATTTTTATACCTGCTATGAAATAATAGTAGACATTGCTTTTGAAGAGACAAAGAATATGCTTCTGAACCAGCACTATCCTATAGGTAGTCTGTTCGAAAGAAATATTGGGTCTTGTGGAAAGCAGGAGACAAAGATGACCCATACTATTTCTCATCTTATTTTCCTTCCAACCTGCCTTTACCCCTGCCAGTTTTACCTTTTACCCATCTGAGGCTCTGCTAAACTGTCTGGCAACACAAGCTGGAGCCAACTCTGAGTGGGCCAAACTGGAAGGAGGGTCCTTGGCATTCATTCCCATGTCTCTTAGGACCTGCCTCTAAATGCCAGATCTGATGTTGAGTAGGGAAGGGTGATCACTATTCTAGTTATGCCCTAATCCCTTTATCTCATCAGAATGTATGAGCGCCATTGCATTCTTAAAGCTCTACCAAATGGAATGTCTTCTCAATTCATTTAAGTGGAGGGAACTGACTCATGCACACTCATGCACAGATCCCTTCTATGAAAAAAAAATGAAATGTACAATTGATTCACATCTCAGTTCTTGTTGATTAGGGTTCATGACTAGACTTGTGAAACACCAACATTGCTTAGATTGCCACTCCTGCCTCTATTTAAATGTGATTGATGCTGTGGATGTTGAAGAAACAAATCATAACTTATTCCTTTATTGCAATCCGGAGAACCGCAAAATGAGAGCCCCATCACACCTATTCATCATCATGGGAGATGTTTCCTCCTAATGCTGCCCCAAGCCATTTGGGAATTTACAGAAATTCAGCAAGACCTGGGCAGACCAGGTTGCACAGAGTGTTCCTGATGTGATCAGGTGACATATTCCATATGATTGCTTCTGTCAGTGGGGCTTTCTTAGTTCACACACTTGCCTCAGTAAGATGGGCTTGCCATGTAGGGTAGTAGCTATGTGGCAATAGCAACATGTCAAATGTGTATGGGTAAGTGTATGTGCAAAGGGGATCTTGCTCAGTTTAACTAGTGAAACTTTGGAATTTTACCTATCTTCCTTTCAAATTGCATTTGTCCTGCATTATATGACAAGATGGTTTTTGGAACAGAGGGGATTTCAAAAGTAGATTCCAAAGTGGCATGGAGGGCTCCCATTCAAATGAAAAAGTAATGATTTACCTTTGTGTCAAGGTCTGAATTAGATGTGTCCTATGTATCCTAAGTGGATGTTCTGTGTGTCTATGTGGATGTTTTGTGTCCTATGGGGATGTTCTACTCTGAAGCAGGGACTAAAAGTATAGTAATTGTCTTAAAACATCCAATTCTTGACAACCTTAAAAAAATGCTCGCACTTCCAATATTGCATGTGGAAAAAAGTTCCTCCTCAGTCTTGCATCTTATAAAGGCCAAGCACTGTTTCTCCTATAAAAATAGAGAATGGGCAGCACAGTTAATAGGGTTGCCAGCTCTGAATTGGGAAATACCTAGAGATTTTGGGGATGGAGTCTGAGAAGGGGTGGGTTTGGAGAGGGGAGGGACTTCAATGCCATAGAGTCCAATTGCCAAAGCAGCCATTTTCTCCAGGGGAACTGATTTCTATCACCTGGAGATCAGTTATAATATCGGGAGATCTCCAGCCACCACCTGGAGGTTGGCAACCATAACAATTAGCAGTGGAGAAGCTTCAGGAGGGTCTTAATTCTATTTTCAACCATGTTTCCATTACAAACATGGGTCTGGAAACTGGGCTGGAAGGCCGTTTGAGAGGAAATCAGCAGGTTGCAGAATGACCAAAATGTCTTCACTGCTGTCATGCCCTCTCAAGTCTTCATTTGTTTAAGAGACGCAACAGCCAAGCTTTTAAGGTCCGAGGTTGAAGCAGAATGTATAATCTGCCTCATTATTATTTTTAATGACTCTGAATGCATTTTGATTTCATTTCCCTTTATTCCATATGAGGTCCATATTGAACTACTTGGTCAGGTGAAGATTCCATTGTAAATTTTATTACGTATAAAATATGTTCATAGCCTTTCAAGTCTTCTTTAATACTTGGGGGAGAAGGTGAGGTGTTAGATTTAATAGGTCTTTTAACTGTTCTGAAATAACCTTTGGGAAGTTTATGGAAACATTTCTGCAGTTCTGTCTGTCACAAAGTATTGCTCCTGTATCACATTAGCAGCCCTATTTAGCTGTAGTTGCTTCATCTGTGGGAAACAAATACAGTCACCTGGTACCCATGTAAGAGCATACAAAGTGAGGAGCTACCAAAGTACTCCTCTTTAGCTCAACAGCTTGCTTATTATTTTGTAAACTCTTGTAAATTATTTTGTAAAAAATGAAAATGCTGCCACTGCATTCTTTTTAATTGCCTTGGTCATTACACGACAAAATCAGTGGCGCAGAATAAAATGGCCAAACTGCATAAGCTGTAGCCCATAAAATACTTGATTTTATCTAATTTAACACATAAAAGAGTTTCCTTGATGGATGAGAGCATAGATCCATCTAGTCTATCATCTTGTTTGCCATAGTAGCCAGCCACATTCCTCTGTGAGCTCCCATGCAGGGCTTAATCATAAGGACCTTTCCTTGTTGTCTTAGCCAAGGTGCTTTATCTCTGGATGTGAAGATTCCACTTAGATGTCATGGCTGACGCCTCTTGACAGAGCATATCACCCCTGAATCTGTGAAATCCCTTAAGCGATCTAAATGAGTAGTTTGTGGTAGTGATGTTAGGCATTGTGTGAATAAATTTTGACAGTCCTTTACATACTGCCTATCAGCTCCAGTGGGTAACTCAATTCCAATATTATCTGAGGGGGGGAAAATCCTTTACATCACTGATTATTCTATGTATCTTTACTTAGCCATCTTGGATTTGAGTCCAGTAGCACCTTAGAGACCAACAAGATTTTGGAGGTATAAACTTCCAAGTGTCAATGTTCCCTTTGATACAAAAGGAACTTCGAGTCTCGAAATCTTATACCCTGAAAATCTTGTTGGTCTCGAAGGTGCTGCCAGACTTGAATCTAACTGTTCTACTGCAGACCAACATGGCTGACCCTCTGAAGCTTCACTTAGCCATCTTTTTTCTGCACACACATTTCAGCATTCCCTCATGGGATACTGCTCTAACCCATTCATCATAGCGAATGAATGCACAAATGCTACATACAAAGATTCAGTCTATGTGCCAACAAGAGGTTTCACATGCAATTACTTTAATAGATAGTTACTGCACCTACTGTATGGTGGACAGTAGTTAATATTCTTTCACACAATAAAAATTGCACCCCACTTACGTGCATTAGAATTTCCACGGCCAGGCATTTTCATGAAGCCAGTGAGCAAAAGAACCCAGCAGTTGATAAGAAGATTTACTTTTGCCGCAGTATGGTCTGGATTTGCCATGCCTGTGTAGTAGAGGCTAGTGCCATGGAGCTGAGAAGGAGGGGAACCAAGCATTCGTCCTCACACTCCCACAAATGTCTCCTTGAGCCTTCTGTTTTGTGGAGGGAGAAGGGATATATATTGGTAAAGGGAAGAGAGCAGATGGTGGAAGGGACAGATTGAGAAAGACCCATATAAAGAGGAAGACACAGAGAAGAACAAGGACCTGCTGTTGCAAATATGCTATACCGAGGGGTCCCCTGTGGCAACAGAAGAGGTTGCTGAGCTGAACCACCTTTATGGTATTAGCTGGATGATTAGCCCACTGCTTGCTGTAATGACACTGCATCCTGGATCTTCAGGGCCAGAGAGACTTTTGCCAATGGTTGGGGCCGCCTGCCCATTGCCTTGATGGAGATGTACCCTTCTGCCTTATCTCAAGCTTCTAATTATCATTGGTCATCTCTTGTACAAATGTATTTGTTAATAAAAAATTAAAAATGATATTCCCAGTTTAACACAGGTGAAAATTCTTTTCCCAACAGTAGTCATACTTTATGTCACTTCAGAGGCTCAGGTAGCTTCATAATTTCCTGTAATACAACAAGAGAAGCCGCTGTTGGGAAGGGGGAGGAATGAGCACTCCATGTGTGCAACTGCATCAGCTTGTTACTATGGCCCTAGAGTATTTCTTCTCCTTTTTCCCATTCAAAAAGAATGTAGTGGATAATAATACCTTTTAAAATTATATAAAGCAGCTTTCAATTGGTAGAGCCAACCTCCAATAAAATCACACAACCTCAGACTTTATGTTTAGAAATGGATATGATAGGAAGCCGCAAGAAATGGCACAGCAGCATACCCTAGGTTTGCCAGGTCCCTCTTCGCCACCAGCAAGAGGTTTAGGGGAGGGCGGGATTTGGGGAGGGGAGGGGCTTCAATGCCATAGAGTCCAATTGCCAAAGCGGCCATTTTCTCCAGGTGAACTGCTATCTATTGGCTGGAGATCAGTTGTTATAGCAGGATATCTTCAGCTAGCACCTGGAGGTTGGCAACCCAAGAATACCCTCTTCATACCCAGTCAGGCAGGTCCATGACTACTGCATACATAATAGCTTTGTATTTATTAACTAATGAAAAAACAAAACAAGTTTCCTTCATTAACACTTATAACCAAAACAAATGGAAAACTAATTACATTTGTTAATATTCATTATTCTGGGGACTGGTTGAATGGTTGAGTTCAAGCAAAGTTCAGACTGAAAAGGAAGTGGGAACCAGCCAGTAGATGTGAAACTGAAATCCAGGCTTTCTTCCTCCTCCCATACTGCTTGTGTGGGCCTGGGATAGGACCACTGCTACAAGCCACACTCTGCCCCATCTGGTGAAGGTGATGAGGGGCCAATGGGTAGAAGATAATGCCACAGAGTCCAATTGCCAAAGCGGCCATTTTCTCCAGGTGAACTGATCTCTATTGGCTGGAGATTAGTTGTAATAGCAGGAGATCTCCAGCTAGTACCTGGGAGTTGGCAACCCTAAGGATTGATTAAGGTTGCTTAATGCATTTGTAGCATTGTTGCGCTTCGTAGCTCAGTACTAACCTGGTTCTCAGCTAATATATAGTGTACATAGGTGAATGTATAAAGAAATCATATGTTTGTATCTATTCTTTATAGTGGGCCATTGGGTTCAGTCTGAAAAATCTATATTATATGAATGTGATTTGCTATAAATACTATAATTACATTATATAATTGCTTTTTTTTCTCTTTCTCTCTTTTCGTTTTGATCGTAGTATAAAGTCAAGGTAAAAGATGTCCAATTTAAATCAATACTTGCATGCTTTATGCTTTGCATGGGTTAAGCGCAGCTTGCAACAGGTGGCAAAGCAGAAAGCAATTTGTGTGCGTATTTGTTCCAGCTGTTGCTCTGGGGCTGTTCGTTTGGCAACAGATCCTGCTGTAGCAAATTAAGCTGCTCCTAAGTGCTTAACACAGCCTTGCTGCACGCTGTGCCCACTTTTGCTGCAGCAAACACTTTAGCTGGCATCTTTGCACAGCTGTTTACATCCTGCTGTGTTAGGTCTTTTATCAATTAATTATATCTGGACCAGCTTGGGTAAAAGAAAGAAAAATCTAAGCAGAGGATGTATTTAAAAATTCAGTTGGAGTTTCTGCGCAGTATGGAGTAAATGAATGACTAAACATGTTCATAAACCTGTAAAATTGAGTGACAGTCTCAAAAGATAATTTATTTTGTTTAGATAAATGCCTGACTCTAACCTTTCCATTCAGCCTAGAAGTACATCTCTTATGGGCATAGGGATTTCCTATGTATTATATACTCTTATAGTTGCATGTGGGCCAGTCAGTGGATATCTAAATCCATGGATTGGGTGCACAATGACAGAATGGAGATTTTTCTGCAAACTTGGGGGACCTCCAAGGTTTGCACAAAAATCTTAAAACAATTAAAAAATATACTGAGGGTTTAAATCCCCCAACCAAATAAAAGCATTGTCTTTTGCACATGTGCCGACAATGTACCTCCCTCCTCCAGGCAGCACCAGTGACAATTCCTGGGTGGCCAGGAACAGTGATGATTGGAGGGAGACGCTGCAGCGGGCCTCTGGCAATGGAGGCCAGGATCTGCGCCAGGCCCAATGCCAATGGGGGGGGGGGAGCCGTGACAGCCCTGGCGATGGCAGCAGTGATTAAGGAAGGAGAAGCCATAGGTGGGCTGGGGATGGAGGCCAGGAGCCATGGTTGGCCTGATACCTGGGAGGATATAACATAATAGCAGTCTTTGATGGTTCATTTCACTTAGTCCACCATTCTGTTTCCAGCTAGGGTTGCCAGGTGCCCAGTGGTAGTGTGCAACCTCCCAGCAATTCGCCCCTCTGCCTGCCGATTACCTGAGGGCCGGCAGGCAAACCTGCACGTACGCGCACACACCGCGTGCACGGCACTCGCGAGGGGCCTTTTCCTCTTAGTTTGAGTGGTAAAGGGCCGCTTTACTACTCAAACTAAGAGGAAAAGGCCCCTCACGAGGCAGCACTTTCGGTTGTAAACCGGAAGTGACATGCATGCCCGTTGGCGTGCGCGCAATCCTGACCGCAGCCCCATAGCCTCCTGCTGGAAGAGAGAGGGGACCTGGCAGCCCTATTTCCAGCAGAGGCCAGAAAAAATATTCTTGCATCCTCAAAAGCAGGGCATGTACAATAGCCTGAACTATTGTTTGTCCCTAGTATCTGGAATTCAGGTGTACATTGCCTCTGTTAATGAAGATTACATATTGCTAGTCATTGGTAATATATAATTTGTGTTGGTCTGTTTGGAAGATGAAAGCCCAGGTCTATTAACAACGCATTCCTGATGTGTGCCGGTGGCCAGGACCAAAGGTCTTTGGAGGCCAGTGAAGGCCTGCACCGGTGCAAGGGCCCACAGCACCGGCATCCGGGCGGCGCACGCTGGCGTTTGTGGCCCCAGTGCTGGCATGCAGGGCCGGCCGCTGGCCACTGCTGCAGCAGCGCCAGGCCAAACTCTGCTGGAGCCTGCCCCCAGCGTCCGGACACCAGCAAAGGCTGCATTGGCGTCCCAGGAGGCATTTTTGGGGCGATACGGTGCCGGCAGGCGGCGGGGCCGCCGTTAGGCAGCCTCCTGAGATGTTACGGCTCGGGAATGCCCCCCTTTTTTTGGCCTATGAGGGTTGCACTGATTTTTTTGCTCTGGGCGGAGGTTTTGGTGGGGCCAAAACCTCCTTAGGAGGCAGCACTGCTGTGTTGCCTCCTAAGCCCGGTGCAGGCATTCTGGTCAGGAATTTAGTATTGTGGCTCTTTTAACATTAGAGTAAACTGGGGGGAAAATAAAGATTGGTTTTAGAAACCTGGAATACAAGGTTTTTGTCCAAGGTTGCCAGCTCTGGGTTGGGAAATACCTGGAGATTTTGGGGGTGGAGCCTGAGGGGAGTGAGGTTTGGGGAGGGGAAGGACTTCAATGGGGTATAATGGCAAATCCACCTTTCAAAGCAGACATTTTCTCCAGGTGAACAGATCTCTCTCGCCTGGAGTTCAGTTGTAATAGCAGGAGATCTCCAGCCACCACCTGGAAGATGGCAACCCTATTTGTGTCACTGAAGATCTTTACAATCAAGTGAAGTCTTCCATATTGCTTACTAAGAGTTGTTTATTGACAGGAAATGTCTTTGAAATGACTCCAGAAGATGTAAGTTTCTGCTTGAGGCTCAGACTACAAATTATGTAGTAGTATGAATCTTTTTTAAAAAAAAATTGTGTGTGCATATAAAAGGAGTACTTAGCTTTTTTTCAGTTAAAATTCTATTTCCCCAAACTACTTTTCCAACCGTGCTGTGTTATATGGGATACCTATATATTTTTTCCTAATATAATATGAGTTATACTTTTCCTACCATCGATGAAAAAGCAGCTTGGGGAGACCAGATTAGGAACTGATTAAGCACCTACATTCCTGCTTCCTCCTCTTGCTCAAACATGGCCCATCCCAGGGCTGCTTTGGAATATAGAATCAAGGAACTGCTCAGTTTGAGCAATGACACTCTGGCAGATATTCTTTGGTGAGGCAGATTACTTCTGAAGAATCTCAGGCAGGTGAGGCTCTTTCTATCTTTTGCTAGTATAAACTATCAGGTATTTGCAGCTTTTATTATAGACATGCTGTGCTTTGCTGGGATGGCTGTAATGCAAAAACAAAAAAGCTTGACAAGAACCCAAAAGTTATTGGTGTATACCTGGGTTGTCAATAAATTATAATGAAGAATCATTTTGTAATTAAGATTGTGCATATATTTGAATTATGGGCGTTCGCTGTCCTTTCTAACCTCATGATTTAATTTTCTTGTGCATTTTCGCTTGGTAAACTGGCCAAGTTGTGTCCATATCTGCAGATGCTGCCAATCTCTGTATCCTGTCATTGCAGTAACGGATTAGCGGATTATCTACAATTGCTGTTTCTTCAGAGAGACTACTGTTTCAAGGGGGAAAGTTTACTTTGATGAAGTAGTTGTCCCAGATAAACATTCTAACAAAAGTGGATTTCGTTTGATACAAAAGGAGATATGATTCTGGGTGATTCCTGTGCAACCAATCTGGCAGAACACCCAAATAAAGACTGTTCATGTTCAAGCCTTTCATGTTCAAGAGAGCCAGCATGGTGTAGTGGTTAAGAGTGGTGGTTTGGAGCAGTGGACTCTAATCTGGAGAACTGGGTTTGATTCCCCACTCCTCCACAATAATCTGCTGAACTGGGTTGGTTTCCTCAGCCCTATATGTGAAGCCAGCTGGGTGACCTTGGGCTAGTCACAGCTCTCTTAGAACTCTCTCAGCCCCACCTACCTCACAGGGTGACTATTGTGGGGAGGGGAAGGGAAGGTGATTGTAAGCCAGTTTGATTCTTCCTTAAGTGGTAGAGAAAGTCGGCATATAAAAGCCAACTCTTCTTCTTCTTCTTCTTCTTCTTCTTCTTCTTCTTCTTCTTCTTCTTCTTCTTCTTCTTCTTCAAATCCTATATGCAGGGAGAGTCATCAGCCCCTCTTTATTAAGGCCTACAAGCCACATAGAAGCAGAACAAACAACATTAATTAATTAATTACCTTAAATCATATCTGTACGTATATAATTCATCCCAGTACATCAGACAATAAAAAGGCTTAGAACAGGGGTGTCAAACTGGCGGCCCACAGGCTGGATGCAGCCCCCAGAGGGCTCCTCACTGGCCCACGAGCCAAGCCCAGCCCCCCTGCCACCACCCCCCGCACTCTTCCCAACGGGGACTCCCCCCCCCCATGGAGGCCACCCATCTTAGGCCCGACCAAGAGACATTGATGTTAGATCCAGCCCTCCTCAAAAAATGAGTTCGACACCCCTGGCTTAGAAGTTATCAAAGAAAATTATACACAGGACATTATCTTAGCCAATGTTTTCACTGCAGAGGAGAAAAGCTTAGGTACTGGTACAGTGGTTCTTTGGTCAACTCCAGCCAATAGAATTTTAAGAATCTTCTGCTCAGAAAAAGGTTTATTATCAGCCAAAATGGGTTACAGTAAATCTGTGCCTTCTACATGATGTGCCTTCTGCAATGAAACAATACGTGTGCCAGTAATTCAATCAAATTATCAGAGCAGGGATTTTTGGCAAACTTTTTTTTTGTCTTGTGAAATTGCAAATTTACTTGCAGAAATGTTCTAGAAAATAAAAAATGATTAACATAATGTGTGTAAATTAAGGAGAAGATTTGCTCTCGTTTAATACTAATCTAATGATTCTCATGGTAAAAATAACTATTTTGATTGGAAAAATCCAAAAACCAGAAGAATAGATATGATCTGTACCTGCCATCTGAGAACAGTATGGTAACAACAGTCCAAAAACAAACGCAGGTCTAAGATAATATATCAACACAAGTGGGGACCTGTGAAACTTGCATGGGGGGAATCCTATCCTCCCCCTGCCTCTGGACCAGCCATTTTCCAGGTAGCTCACTACTCCCCTTCTCTTCCCCCCCCCAGGAGAATCTTGGTGGGGGGATTTTGCTCAGATGTCCACCACCTTCCCCAGGTCCAGTGACAGATAGTGAATAGGGGAGTGAAGGCTCCCCCTCTCCCTCACCTACCTATCTACTCACAGCACTGCTGCCTTGGCACTGCATTGAGGGGGCCGAGGCAGCTTCTGACCGTCTCCTTTGCTGCAATCTTAGCAGCACTTTCAGCAGTGGTGGAGAGGCAGCAGAGGCTTTGACCATTCCCAGTGCTGCTGCCTTAGCTGTGACGGGGCAGCGGCCGTGGGGTAGTGGAGGCTCCTACCTGCCTCCAGTGCTACTGCCTTAACATTAATGGCAATATCAGCTGTGGGGGGGGGAGGAAGCTGAGGCTCTGACACACCTCCAGTGCTGCTGCTTTAGTAGGGTTGCCAGATCCCCCCCTCGCCACCAGTGGGAGCTTCATTGTGGTGGGGCTGGGGAAGAGCGATTGGCACAATAACGTTACTTCCAGGGTTTTTAAGAAAATATCAGTTCTCCCTGAAGTGTTATCAATTTGATATTTTAAAAGTAGGAACATAAGAACATAAGAAAGGCCCTGCTGGATCAGACCAAGGCCCATCAAGTCCAGCAGTCTGTTCACACAGTGGCCAACCAGGTGCCTCTAGGAAGCCACTAACAAGACGACTGCAGCAGCACCATCCTGCCTGTGTTCCACCGCACTCATAGGCATTGTATTCTATCAATGTTTCCTTGAAATGTCCGATGTGGAACAAGGTTGTGACATCAGCCATGTAAAAGAAGAAACATATAAGTCAATAGGCACACACAGCTTACTTGTGATTATTTGAACTACTAGGGGAAGTTTAAAAAATATACTCCCACTGCAAAGATGGCTGGTTCCACTAGCTCATCTGTTGATTCCTTCATGCATCAGTAGGGCTTGAACCATCTTCATACATATGAACTGAGTCACCATCTTCTCTTAATATAATTTATAGCCTATCTCTTTTTGCTCTGCTTAACCGCACCATCATCTGCTTCATAGCTCATATGGTTAAGAACAGTTCTAAAATGAAAAGGTAGGGGGAAGTTCTTCTTTTCCTGGCATATGATTAAGTTTATACACAAGGCCAAAATCCAGAGGAAATCAGGCAGGCATAATTTGAGACCCTAGGGATGCAGCAAAATTTTCTACATTTGAATCCTTTGAATCACACACAATCTGTTTCAAGCAATATCCCTCCCACCCCCCGCCGTGTGTCCCATATTGCAGTATGACATTGGAGTTCGGAGGACCAACTACAGCTTCCCAAAGACCATTTGTGCAAAGCATATGCGCTCTGGAAGAACAGACTATATATGCGCTCCTTTACTCCCATGAATCAATGCCAAAAAGATGTATAGTTCTGAGGCTATGTTAGTTCATCTGTTTTTTTTTTACTGTGATTATGTCTTAGTATTCCCATTAAAATCAGTGGGATTTTAAAAGCTAGTCATGACTAATTTATACCATTGGTTTCAATGGAATATAACTGACTAATTTGCTCTGGTTCAGTGTGTTTAAAACTACAGCACAGAAAACAGTTTTAGCACTTTTGTGACTGTATACATCGTGCTGCACTCCTGAGAGTTTAAGGAATAGTTTAACTTGAGAATAAATCTGCTTTGACTTTGTTTTCAGGCCTGAAGTAAATTTAAAGAAATACTCGGGCTGCCTCAAAGATATTGAAATTTCACGGACACCATACAATCTTCTAAGCAGTCCTGACTATGTCGGCATTACCAAAGGATGTACACTAGAGGTTAGTTGGACTGTTTTTTATTATTCTTGAACGTCCTAAGAATTATCCTAAATCCTATCAACAAAAGACTAGTGCACAATACTGAAAGAACACATTCATAACAAAGGAAAAGGTAACAATATGATGTATATTATCTCTCTCCGGAAAGGCCAATTGGTCCACTTTCATCATTCTGGAAAATACTGCTGCTTATTATTGGAACTCAACTTTTTTTATTCATCTCTTAGAGTTGCAGTTATGGTCATTGCACTTGTTAGGCCATCCTTATGCCAAAGGGCTTTTCCATGGTGATTCACCTAACCTCATTATGTTTACTGGGGCTTGGCCTCATAATCCCATGTGGATAGATTCCATACCAGTTAGATTGATTTTTCCAGAACAATGTGTTCATGGTGGCAAGGAAACTATTCATGTTTGGGAGAACCTGCATGGCAAGTCATACTAAAGACTGGGGGTGAAAACGCATGGTCGCTTTAGCCTTCTTTATTCCCTGTTTCAGCCAGGATTTAGCAAGGATCGAACGCAGCTGAATCCTGGCTGAAACAGGGAATAAAGGAGGCTACAGCGACCATGCGTTTTTGCCCTGGGATTAAGAGACTGACACTCCCAAAGATCCATGCATCTGTAGCTCACTGCATCCAGACCATTGTTACAACACAAGATCTGTTCATTTTAGTGGGCTGCCCAGAAGCACTGGCAAATTGTGTTTTGAATTATTCCTAAACAGCATTTGAAATTGTGAGTGCACTTGAAATGGCTGTGCTTAAGCAGACACACATAAAAATGGGAGTTCATTATTCAATGTTACATAATATCTTCACTTGAATATCTTCCACTGTGGAGAACAGTAGAGCCATGGGCAGTCCATGCCTTATTTATGAGTTGGATCAGCAGACAAGCTGAAATGCATACCAGAAGATGAAGCAATGAGAAATAATGGATCTTAATGTATGAGTGGATTGGTGATAGAGCATAGACAAACCACAGGGCAGGGAAATGCAGGATGTTGGTTTTAAAGACAATTCCTATTCAGAATTTGTACTGGCCCACTTTCCAACATTCAGACCATCTATAAATCATGTCACACATCAGCAAGCAGGGGGGAGTTACCAAAATTATGACAAAGGAGAGATTTAATTTGGTTAAAATGAGCCATAATTTCTCCTGACTAATTCCACCTGTCATATCATCCTTCCTCAAACTGCTGTGCAGCATACCTGGAGTCCTGTTTATTTCAGCTCATAGAAGAGTGAAGCTTCCACATGTCAGGATGAGGAAACGGATGGGCAGAATTCACAGCTGCCTCATATCCCTCTAATTTGGAAGGTTTATGGTATAGTATGAGTCTCTGGGGAGCAACATAGCAACCATATGTGAGTTTAAAGAGTCTTCAAGTCACAGTTGACTAGGTGCGTAAGTCACAGTTGACATGGTTTTCAAGGCAAGTGAGTAGCAGAGGTGGTTTGTCGTTGCCTTCCAAGTCTTCCTTGGTGGTCTCCCATCCCAGTACTGACCCTTCTTAACTTCTGAGATCTGATGAGATCAGGCTATATTATATCATAGCAGTGATGAAAAAATATTTATTTACCTAATTGCTCAAATCATGTATTTCTTTTCAAGAAATGCTCAGTGCTCAAGCATATTATAACATCTATTATACAAATAAAACATAATACAAACTTCTCATAGGAACAATTCCAGGAGTAGTTGAGTTTCATGGGTTTCATCTTGTGCCTGACGGGCAGAAGTCATGGTGCTAGGTGCATCTCTCTGGAAGACTGTGCCACAAATGGGATGCCACAGATAGAAAGGACCAGTCTCCTCTCACCACCTTACTAACCTCCAAAGGCAGGGACACCCAAAGCAGGGCCTTAGATGGTTATTGCAGCAAATGGGTGAATTTCTTCAGAAAACTTGATCGCAAGCTGTTCACGGCTTGTTCAGTTAGTATCAGTGCTTTAAATTGTGCCTGGAAACCTGCTATTGTTCATCTATTGTTGGCTGAATCTAAAATTTCCAGATGTTTTCTAATACTGAATTATTAACAAATTAAACAGATGCTTATACAGCAACTGCTTGAAAGTAAACTGCTGTACTGCTTACTATGATGTGGTGTTGCAATATAATGTTTCTGTTTTAGACCATGCTGATCCCGTTCCTTCTGTTCTACAGAATGTATACACAGTCAGCTTCCCTAAGCCCGGCTTTGTGGAGCTGCCACCTATTTCGCTTGATGTGGGAACAGAAATCAACTTGTCTTTCAGCACTAGGAATGAATCTGGCATTATACTCTTTGGTACTAATGGGCCCCCTGTAACCCCAAGAAGGAAACGCAGGCAGACTGGGCAGGTACAGAATGATTTGTTGTTTGGCTTATTGCTTGTGGACCCACAGGTAAGCGGCTCCAAGGAAAGGGGAGGAGAAGTAACATCAAATAAACACACATACACAGTGCTTTTTGGGAAATAAATGGCCACAGTTTTTTTTATCACAACAGAATGGAGCATTGGCGGAAAACCATGGGGGCGGATCCACGATATCGGGTCACCACCCTGTAACCCGATATATATATCGAAAGCATTGATAAACAGCCCAACCACCTGTGGGCTCCGCACTGGAGCAGCTCTTAGATGGCCCCACCGGACGGGCATCTCTATGTGGAGCCAGCGCCACCTGGGATTAGAGCACCCAATACAGGTCCCCGAGCTGGGCAATACTGTTGTACTCCATCCCAAGACCCCTAATGGGGGTCCCCACAAACGGGAAGGAAAAGCACATCTTCCCTTCTTGGATCAGTTCCCATGCAAAAACCGCCAGAACAAACTGTGACAAAAGGAAATCAAACAACAAAACAATAGAACATAGGGAGGGTGGGCGGGCGACCTTGCAGTCCCAAAGAAAACAAGACGGCTGCTGGGCAGCGCCGGCCTTTTAAATCGGCGCGGGGAGGGGTGACATCAGGACACCCCGCCCGGCTGCTGCGAAGGGAGGGGGGAGAACCGCGAGGTCAGCATGGCCTCGCAAGACAGCGACGGGCAGCGGCCCAGTCTCGCGGAGCCTCTCCCCTCCCTTGCATCCTTCCCGATAAGTCCACAACGGGGGGGCCTGTTAAGTCAGGTCCCCCTTTTTTGTGGACACACAGGCAAGTGGCTCCAAGGAAAGGGGAGGAGAAGTAACATCAAATAAACACACATACACAGTGCTTTTGGGGAAATAAATGGCCACAGTTTTTATTGATCACAACAGAATGGAGCATTGGCGGAAAACCATGGGGGCAGATCCAAGATATTGGGTCACCACCCTGTAACCCGATATATATATCGAAAGCATCAATAAACAGCCAATCCACCTGTGGGCTCCGCACCGGAGTAGCACTTAGATGGCCCCACCGGACGGGCATCTCTATGTGGAGCCAGCGCCACCTGGGATTGGAGCACCCAAATGAATTATTTCAACAAAGGGTTTCTCTGCCTGTTAACAAAAGGAATCAAGAGACTCAGGAAGTTGCCGCTTAATAGTTGTTCCTATCAAAACTTTGTTGAAGGGGACGGTTTCTGAAGGGGAAGAGCCCTGGTTGTTACATTACGTGCATGCTAATATCAAGCCACTGTTGTCAGTAGCTAAAATTTGAAATGCGTTCTTAACAAGTTCCTGATTTCTGTTAATGGAAGAATTTGCAACCAGTAGTTTTTTGTCATTTGTAAAGGGGAAGAATGTGCTGTGTTAGGGAATGGTCTTGGAAGAACAACAAGGTCAGATTAATAGTTCTATTGAAAAGGTTGCATCTCTAACAATAGTGGTTTCACTCTGCAGGTCTATTATGCTGTGTTTCTAAATAGAGGTCGACTAGAAGTGCACATCTCTACAGGGACAAAGGACCCTCGCAGACTAACCATCAAACCTGAATCTGGCGAGTTTCATGATGGCCGAGAACATTCTATCCGGATAGAAAGACTTGGAGGGTAATAAAAAAGAATATTTGGGGGGAGGGGTAGTGTATTAACCCTGATTATCTGTTCTAGTCAACTTAAAATTATGAGAACAGAAGAATGGAATCATAGAATCATAGAGTTGGAAGGGACCACCAGGGTTATCTAGTCCAGCCCCCTGCACAATGCAGGAAATTCACAACTACGTATCACTATGCAGTTTTCATTGAAAAGTTGTATTCTGACAGTGCTGGCATAGATCATTCTTTAGTGTAGGCAGTGCCGCTTAAGATTTTCATTAATCTAAATTGCTATGTTTAACTTTGATACTTTTTACAAATACACTTTATTAATCTAATTTGTGTGGCTGAGGAATTGGATCTGGAACTAATATTAAGGTACAGTTTTGAAAGTAAAGGAAAAGGCACCATTGCAACTTAATGTCACACACACTGAATCTTTTCGCATTACCATCAAAAATCAATCAAGTGGAAAGAGGTGATACTTTCAGACATTGTACCCCCTGAAATGCTTTGGATGTTGCCAAAGCTTGCATTCTCTTTGCTCAGAAATACAAGTTACAATAATGGTTACCTTTATGACATAGTGGAGCATTACAGACTAGGAATTTTTTGGAAAAAAAATTCGGTAAAATTTGGATTCGGCAAAATTTGGCCCGTTTTTATTCGGGAAATGCCGAAGTCCGAACTCCCCCGCTTCGGGTCCATGCAATTTGGCATGAGGTCCGGAGTTCGGGGAAAATTCAGCCGAATAAAGCCATTAAAATCACAACTGCAGCTTTCCGCGGCTCCGGGGGGAACATTTTTGGGGTAGAGGTCCCAAACTTTCAGCATAGCTTCAAAGGACCCTTCTTGCAAAACCCCCATGTTTTTTAAAGATTGGATCAGCGGGGGCTGAGATATGGGCCCTGAAGGGGTCCCCCCTCCTTAATGTGCATTTGCAATTAGCAGAGCTTGCCACCCACTCAAAGCTCCCAGCCCCGACAAACAGCTGAGCTGCAGGGAGCAAGGGCGGGGCAGGTGCGAAGAAGTTTGCAAACCATAAAAAGCAACACAACCATGCAAACCATCACCTTTACAACCATGCAAAGCAACACCTGACTCCTGGGAGTTTGCAAACCATGGAAAGGGACAGAAGAAGTTTGCAAACCATGCAAAGCAACACGTTTGCAACCATGCAAAGCAACACCTGACGCCTGGGAGTTTGCAAACCATGGTAAGGGACAGAGGCATGCTAGCTAAGCATCAGGAGCAGGAGGGGGTGGAATTTCCCCTTTTGCATCGGACTCGGGACCAGGAAAATTCATTCTTTAAGTCACAATTTGAAAACAATTTTTGAGCAAGCATCAAAATAGACCTAACCGATCTTATGAATGAGGGAAAACCTGAGGACACACAACTGAAGCCCCCCCTCAAACCAGGGAGAGAGAGACTCAAGGGGGCACACACACCCCAGGCAGAATGGGCAAAAGCAGCTGGGCTCATGCACTCAATCACTCAAACTGATTGGCCAGAAGAAGACCCAGCTTGGCCACCGATTGGCTGCAGGAGAATGCTGCTTACTAACTGATGGTTATGCTGCTGCGCCGAACCCCGAATTTGCTGAATTTATTCAGCGAACACCCCAAATTTGCTGAATTCGGCTCCCCGTTTTCCCGCCTTTTTTGAGTTCGGTTCCATCCGAACTAAAAACCGCTGAATCAGGGGAAATTCAGCTGTTTTTCGGTTCAGGACAAACCGAATTGACAGCCCTATTACAGACCTGGTTTTTTCTCAGCTCAAATGTGAACCAGAAATTAATTCCCTTCCTTCCTTCCTTCCTTCCTTCCTTCCTTCCTTCCTTCCTTCCTTCCTTCCTTCCTTCCTTCCTTCCTTCCTTCCTTCCTTCCTTCCTTCCTTCCTTCCTTGTGATTGCTCTGGCGGCGGCAGCAGTAGTCATATGACTGGCTGGCTGGCTAACCAGTCAGACAACAACAGTCTAAGTCTTTCTCCCTCCCTTATGGCCTCCACCCTTCACCCAGCAAGCATCTGAGGTACACCCAGGGGGCCCATGGAAATGTTGTGATTAGGGTTCCTGATAACTAATGAACCCTTGATACATGCTGAAATGCTGGAGGAGGAAGATCAAGATGGAATGAAAGAGTAAGAGGAGCTCTTCTACCTGGCTGTATGTAAAAGACCCCTGCCATTGCCTGTACTTCCAGCTATAGCAACCACAAGGTAAAGAGGAGAAATAAGGAGGGGAAAGAGAAGAGAGAGTGAAGCAGGGGGTTAGGATAGTGGAAAAGTGACTATTTCCATTCATTTTGACCTCATAAATGAGCTCAAAAAAAGCCAGATTACCTGCTGGGGGGCGGGCGAGGTTACAAATAGCTTGGTTTTCTTGGGTCCAGTTTCAAATAGAGCTCAGCAAGACAACTCAATCTTTAAGGATGATCAAAGAGAAGGAAACATCCAGGAATAAATATCATTGGCTCCAAGGCACAGATCATTGACATCAACAAATATATGGAAGTGTAGTGAGACTTGTCAGTCATCTTCCACTCCACATCTCTTTTTGAACCACAAGGGCACTAGATATTTTGCTTTTTAAATTTCTAAAATTACTATTATAGTTTTTGTAAGCTGCCGGGAAAGCCATATATGGTTGTCACGCTCTGGCTCCAGCATGTCAGAGTCCAGCATCCTTTCTTCGGTGAGCCCTGAGAATGGACCACAGTTTGTGGAGAGGAGGGGGATTCAACTTGAGCCTGAGGCCTCTCTCTGGCCTTGAGTAAGTGGCGGTAGGGTTGCCAACTCTGGATTTGTAAATACCTGGAGTTTTGAGGGTGGAGCCTGGGAGACTGGGGTTTAGGGAGGGGAGGGGCCTTAGGGTATAATGCCATGCAGTCCACTTTCCAAAGCAGACCTTTTCTCCCGGGGAAGTTGAATAAATGTTTTATAAATAAATAAATAAATAAATAAATAAATAAATGGTGTATGTAATCTGGAGATCAGTTGTAATTCCAGTGGATCTCCAGTCCCTGTGTGGAGGTTGACAAGCCTACAGGGCTGCAAAGGACTGGCGTGATCCTTTCTCCCTGGCTGTCCCTGGGCTGGCCCAATAAAGGATTGTCTGGGAGAGGGGCAGCCGTGGGCTTCCCCAGTGCTCTCTCTTCTAGAGTGGGGCCTAGGCAAATGAGGGGACTCTGGACCAATGGTCTCTCCTGTTTGGCCTTTCCCTGTGATATCCACACCCTCCCTGGATTTTCAAAAGGCTGCTTGGTCAGTCCCTGCAGCCTCCAGACTCCTCCTGCTCCCTTCCAAGGCATGAGCCAGGCTCTGAGGCTGATGCAGGCATAATTCTGGATGTGGCCTCCCTCCCTATTCATTTTAGTTTTGATAAGATCCCCCCACCTCCCTCCCCCACCGATGGCTGGGAAGAACCTGGCAACCCTCAGTGCCCCCCATGTACAATGGTGGAACAATCATGCAAAACTTTTAAAAAATAAATAGACAAACCGGAAACAAAAATCTTTTCCATCCACAATGGTACTTTACAGTTATTTATTTTGTGTTGTTTCAATTCATTAAAACGTAATTTTTTAAAAAAGGTTAGCAATATTCCTGTCGCCAAATGCAAGCTGACAAATATTGATAATAAGGTACTATCTAATAGACAAAGCCAAAAGAAATCATTTTAGTGTAACATAACCACATATAATATACAGGATGATATTAACCTATTATCTTGTGCTAACAGTTTAAGAACACATAATTGTTTTCACAGTACCCTCTAGTGGACAGAAATATAGGTGGTTCACTCTTTAAGTTTCGTAATAACTCCTCGTACAAACATATATACAAAAGACTTTTTTTTGTAAACCGGACTGGACTAGAAATGGAAAGAAGTAATTTATTAAACAAACCCTTTCATCTGCCAGCCATCACAGAGGCTTTATTTGATTAATAGCAGAGGATGTTTTTGAAAACTCTTCAGGAAGCTAATTGCCCATATAATTATGAACTAATTGCTTCCCATTCTAGGATAATTATACGCTAGTGTTGAGTACTAAGGCATATTATTGTGTGCTGGTCTTCTGTGCCAAAATGTATAAATGTTTTTGCTGGTAACTTGAAAGATAGCAGAGGGCACTGAAAATTATTAGAGATATAGTGAGCAACAATGTATACCTACTAAGGAAGAGTCAAGCCAACTATAGAAATGTATTGTTTTACCGAAGAGTTGCTACCCAAATGTCGCAGGCACCTAATACAGGATAATATTGTTGACATTATTATAAAATCACACAGCTGGGAAGATTCAGGTAATCATCCAGCCCAACTGCCCTGTCGATATTCAGAATACCCCATATTTACATGGCTCTGGCAATTGCTTCTGTAAGCTTTATTTAATTACACTTTAGACTCAAGGTGGTACATGTAGAGTTACTAAGATGTCTTGCAGTTAGGAAGTGACCAGCCCCACACTGACTCAGTTTCATCAAGGTGGCCTGCCTCGTATATGCCTTCAAACCATAACCCCCTGGCTTTCTGCCCGACCTCTTTGGGCAACTGGTTCCAATGCTCAGCAATTTTCTAATCTTACCCTAGTATCTTTTCTCTAATATATAAATCTATTATCTCAGGAACAGGAAATCTGCATGTACCTGAAATTAATATGCACAATTCTCCCTCTAGGGTACAGGTCAAAGTTTGAGCTAGGCATTTGGATATTATTAATTGACTATTAATTGGTTTGCAGGCTGTTTGCTATACAAGTAGATGAAGACAGAAGCCAGTTTCAGAGACTCCAAACAGACCAACCTATTTCTGTTAAGAAGCTTTTTGTGGGAGGGACACCATCTGAGTTTCACACAGCCCCTATCAGGAACATTCCTCCCTTTGAAGGATGTATATGGAATCTTGTCATCAATGCTGTGTAAGTATGTTTTATTAATGTTGGACCTAGAAACCAAGCAGTTTTTCCCCACCCTGTATCCCAGTCTTAGGGAAATATGCCTGCCAACAATATGTACAAATGGTATAACCGTATAGTCAGGATGATAAGCATTGTGATATTCTCAATTTCACTGTTAACCTTTGCTTCAGTAAAAGAAAAAAGAAAAAAATGAGATTCTGAGGACTATAATATTGGATGAAATGTAACAAAGCAAATCGAGAAATACTTTGGCAGCATTCTGTTATGTAGATTCAAAAAACAAACTCATAATCTACCTTGAATACTTATTATAACTGTAAATTTGTAAATAAACAAAAAAAGTCACAGCTGAAGAACTGATCCCATTTGCCACCGCTGATTTCATTGTATCTCCTTAGTCCAATGGACTTCGCCCAGCCAGTGTCATTTCAAAATGCAGATATTGGCCGGTGTCCTGATCTAGGACCACTGCCTGAAAAAGAGGAAGATAAAATTTCCCGCACAACAGACTTGATCCATCCAGAAACAGATGCTAAGGAGAAGAAAGAAATTGCAACTCCTCCACCTCTACCACCCTTACCATCTTCACATGTAAGTGTGCTTTGTTTCTATGGCACGTGTCTTTTGAGTCAAATGTTCTCACGCATTACTGCCCACTAATGTGGTTACAGTACATTAATAATTCCTTGGATTCACTTAACTTTGCAAACAGATGTAGACAATAGAGCCTTCATAAGAACATAAGGAGAGCCTGCTGGTTCACACCAGTGGTCCGTCTAGTCCAGGATCCTGTTTCACACAGCAGCCAACCACGTTGCCTGGAGGGCAAAAGAGGGCATAAGCCTCCCTGCAATGGCATTCGGAGGTTTGCTGCCTCTGGACAGGGAGGCTCCCCTCAATCACCATGGCTAGTAGGCATTGATAGACCTCTCCTCCATGAATCTATCTAACCTCCCCCAAAAGCGATCTCTGCTTATGGCCATCACTACCTCCCCAGAAGGATTCTACAGTTTAATTATTCCTTAAATAAAGAAATGAATTTCCTTTTTTTCTGTTCTGAACCTAACAATTTAATTGGGTGCTCCCTAGTATTATGGGATAGGGAGGAAAAGCTCTCTCTCTATCCACTTCTTCCACCCCATACATAATTTTATAAACTTCCATCATGTTTGACATCTCAATGGCACTGTTCTTTCTATTTGAATATATATATAATTCACTGTTTCAAAGTGTACTGAGTTGGATCCAAGGCTTCCATGAGCAGAGAAAGTTCACAGAAGTGGTTTTTGTGGCCTTCCTCTTCTCCCAGTAGCCCACTCCCCACCCAGTCAAGTGACTGTCAAGAACTATTAGCAAAGTGGAACAGGGGTTTGCAGGAAGAAGGGGAAATCAGCAAAATCACCCTCCATACACACACACACGGGAGGGGGGGGGGTTCACAAGCTCCTGTTCAGTTCAAGGAACTTGCTTTGCTCCTGTGTGGAACTGATTCCTCCTTCTTGCTAAAGTTTCCTGTGTTACTTGGCATAGTGTTCAATGGATCTGGGGAGTCCAGGGGGCTGCTCATGGAAGAGAAAGGCATTAAAATCACCTCCATGAGGTTAGCTGGCTCGCTAGGTCTGGCTCAGGGTGGCTAACAATATACAATTAAAATGAATACTCTATATAAATGTATAGGTTAACATTTAAAATCCTACTAAATATAAAATAGTGCACCTATAAGACTAATATCAATAATGGGGAGAACAATCAGAAAGGAGATGAAAAAGAGGAATGAAGGGGGAAAGGGGAAAGAAAGGGGGCAGGAGGAGGGAAACCAGCAAGAATGGAACCATCGATGTCCTCAACCATAGGCCTGGTGGAATATATCAATCTAACAGGCCCTGCGGAACTGACAGAAGTCCCACAGGGCCCGAGTTTTATCTGATAGAGAGTTCACCAGGTCAGAGTCAGAGCCGAAAAGGTCCTGGCCGAGAACAGCCAGACACTTTTTGGGCCAGGGTCCACCAGTAAGTTGTTACCAGCTGAGATTAACACTCTTGGGGGGGGGGTTATTGGGAGAGGTTGTTTCTCAGATACAACGGTCCCAGATCGTTTAGGGTTTTGAACGTCAACACCAAAACCTTGAACCTGATCCAGTGCTCAACTGGGAGCCAGTGCAGCTGAAGGAGCACTGGTCGTATATGCGCTCTCCTTGTGTTCCCTGTAAGGACCCGCGCTACTGCATTTTGGACCAATTGAAGTTTCTGGAGCAGCTTCAAGGGTATCTGTGCATAGAGCAAGTTACAGTAGTCCAATCTGGAGGTGACCGTTGCATGGATCACTGTGGCTAGGTCAGGACACAACAGGAAGTGGATCAGCTGCCTGGCCTGGTGAAGGTAGAAAAATGCCAACCTGGCTGTATTTGTGACCTGTGCCTCCAAAGAGAGGGAGGCATCCAAAATCACACCCAGGCTCCTGGTGGTGAAAGCTGGTATCAACTGCACATTGTCAAGAGTTATAAACTGATATCCTGAACCCGGATCTCCACGACCCAGCCAAAGAATCTCTGTCTTTGAAGGATTTCATCCGGCTATGTTTCATCCACTTCACCACAGCCTCCAGACACCTGGCCAGGGTACCTGGGTATCTGGGATGGTGCCTGGCTGGCCATCCATCAACAGCTGGGTGTCATCTGCATATTAATGACAACCCAGCCCAAAACTCCAGACTAGCTGGGCAAGGGGGCGCATATAGATGTTAAAAAGCATTGGAGGGAGGATTGATCCCTGAGGGACCCCACATACCAACAGGTATTGTGACAAGACCCTCTCCCCCAGCACTACCCTCTGTCCCTGATCTTGAAGAAATGAGATCAGCCATTGAAGGATTGTCCCACATAAATCAACACTGGCTAGGCAGTGGGTCAGTAGATCATAATCGACCATGTCAAACTCTGCTGAAAAATTGAGTAATAACCACAGCGATGACCCACCTTGATCCAGCTACCTACGGGGATCATCTGTGAGGGCAACTAGCACGTTCTCTGTCCCATAGCCAGGCTGGAAACTGGACTGAAATGGGTCCAGAGCCAATGAGTCCTTCAGGAAAGCCTTAAGCTGCTCTTTTGTAGCTCTCTCAGCAACTTTACCCAGGAATGAAAGGTTTGACACTGGGCCATAGCTGGCTGGATCAAAAGGATGCAGAGATGGTTTCTTTAAGAGTGGTCTCACCACTGCTTCTTTCAGTCTTCCTGGAAGCCAGCTAAACTCAGGGACAGGTTGATAATATCTTCCAGGGGGGCCTGCACCCATTGGCCTTAACCAGACAGGATGTCCTGTAAGATGTTCTTGTAGCTTCGTCACGAGTACACCGCCAAATCCACTTTAGTCGTCTTAGCTCCCACTTTTTCATTCTTAGCCCTGTGGTATACCAAGGGGCTAACTTAGAGCGAGGGCGAAGAGGACATCGGGGTGTGAGCTCATCAGTGGCTTCAAAGAGACAGCAATGCCAATCATCTATCAGTTCATCTAACAAGTCGGATATCAGATCCCACAGAGCATTCTGGGAACTAATTGGATTCATAAGTCTTCACTGGCGGCCATAAATCTGTTCACTGCCTATGTGTGTGGGGGGAGGGGAATCCCAGACAAGCCTTGAGGGCAAAGTGGTCTGACCACGGCACTCTGTCTATGGAAATCAGATGCACATCCACACCCATAACAAAGATCAAATTCAGCATGTGGCCTGTTTGAAGTGTGGGACCTGAAACAACCTGGGAGAGTCCTTGTGCTGCCATGGAAATCTCTGGGTCCGAAGCCTGTAAAGCAGAGGCCACTTTGGCATGGACATTGAAATCCCCCAGAACTATCAGTCTGGGGTACTGCAAGGCCCCACCTGATACTACCTCTGACAGGCCCAGCACAAAAGCCACACTTTCCTTAGTGTCCCACACCAAACCCACAAAATCAATGTTGGAGATCTCTGGGGTGGAGATTCTGAACTAGTATTGCCACTACCACTCCAACCCTTTGTCCCAGTCTGATGGAGATCCGGAAAACTCGGGAAGGGAGCAGTTCTTTCAGGGCTTCAGTCTCTCCCACCCCCCTCACCTAGGTCTCGATCACGCATACCAGATCCACTTCATGAGCTCCAAAGTAACTTTGCAGCATTGCAGTCTTATTATTATTAGAAGAAGAGTTGGTTTTTATATGCCGACTTTCTCTACCACACAAGGAAGAATCAAATCAGCTTACAATCACCTTCCCTTCCCCTCCCCACAACAGACACCCTGTGAGGTAGGTGGGGCTGAGAGAGTTCTTAATAGACTGTGTCTAGCCCAAGGTCACCCGGCTGGCTTCATGTGTAGAAGTGGGGAACCAAATCCAGTTCACCAGATTAGCCTCCACCGCTCATGTGGAGGAGTGGAGAATCAAACCTGGTTTTCTAGATCAGAGTCCACCACTCCAAACCACTGCTCTTAACTACTACACCACACTGGCTCTCCAGCATGGTTGATTATTTATCAACCTGGCATTACGCAACATCAGTGTCAGAGAAGGGCTTAAATTCCTAACCCTACCACCGTCTCTTGGGATGGGATGAAAGTTGGAAGGGGACTGAGCATAACCATATCTTCGTCTCCTTCCCTTATAAAAGCTTCTCCTACAGCCATACCTCCCACGCCCCACAATCCCTGGGAGAGGCTGCCAGGGGAGGAAAGAAGGGAAAGCGGAACACAGTGAAACAGAAAAAAGTTGATTGGTTCTTGTAGGTTATCCGGGCTGTGTAACCGTGGTCTTGGAATTTTCTTTCCTGACGTTTCGCCAGCAGCTGTGGCAGGCATCTTCAGAGTAGTAACACTGAAGGACAGTGTCTCTCAGTGTCAAGGGTGTAGGAAGAGTAATATATAGTCAGAAAGGGGTTGGGTTTGAGCTGAGTATTGTCCTGCAAAAGTATTGTCCTGTAAGTATCAAGATAATGTGCTAATGAGGGTATGGTATGTTAATATGGAACCATTGTATCCTGAAGTGATCTGTTAATGTGTGTAATCCAAAGCTAATCTGTATGGCTATTGTTGAATGTTGTCTTTGTCTGGAGGTTTTTCAGGGCAGGAAGCCAAGCCTTATTCATTCTTAAACTCTCCTCTTTTCTGTTAAAGTTGTGCTGATGTTTATGAATTTCAATGGCTTCTCTGTGCAATCTGACAAAATAGTTGGTAGAATTGTCCAGTCTTTCAGTGTCTTGGAATAAGACCCTGTGTCCTGTTTGTGTCAGTCCATGTTCAGCCACTGCTGATTTCTCAGGTTGGCCAAGTCTGCAGTATCTTTCATGTTCTTTTATCCTTGTTTGTATGCTGCGTTTTGTGGTCCCGATGTAAACTTCTCCACAGCTGCAAGGTATACGATATACTCCTGCAGAGGTGAGGGGGTCTCTTTTGTCTTTTGCTGATCGTAGCATTTGTTGTATTTTCTTGGTGGGTTTAAACACTGTTTGTAGGTTATGTTTTTTCAAAAGTTTCTCCATCCTATCAGTGACTCCTTTAATAAATGGCAAGAAAAAAGTTGGTTGACTGGTGTGTGGGAAGGAGAAAAGGAAGCAGGAAAATAGGAGAGGTTATGGGGCTGCCAGGGAAGGGAAAGAGGAATTGGTTGGGAGGAGAGTAAGGTGCCCCCTGCAAGTCCTTGCAGGTCCCCCACTTGTACTTTAAATTAGTGTTGTCCATCATGTGTTGTGAATGCCATGGAAATCTTTATACCAGTGCTCAGCTTTCAGTGCTTCTTGATCACAGGGGTGAAGCTTGTTTTTGTCTGCTTTATTGACTGTTTTCTGTATTATAAATTCATATGAACATTCTGTCTAGGGATGGCATGTGGAAAAACCACTTGCTTGGCAGGCTGAGGCATAACTGGTATCAAGACCCCAGTGATGACTGTCATAAACAAGCTTGTCATGAAGTAACAAGTCCAAGAGGAGTAATGGGATACTCATATGTGCCATATATAACCCATATCGCGACAGTATAAATAATAAATGGGTTGTAAAGGATGGCATGTCAAATAAGGCCCAGAGTGACCTATGATCAAATCCCCGCTCTGCCCTGCTGCTTACTGGATGACTTTCAGTCAATCACTCACTTGACCTGTCCTACACACAGTGTTGTTGCAAGATAATCATACATATTTCTTGAAGGAATGGTGAGGTAAAAAAATCTATCCAAACTGCAGTCCTGATTTTTTAAAAAGTCCTAAGCACAAAAATGTACTATGCATTTAAAAAGTAACTTTAATACTAAAAATAAACTATTCATATACTTTTTTTCCCCTTTCACCATCATAAAAAATCTGACATAGGCTATAGATTTCAAAGGTATGAGGCTTTTCATACTCTTTAATAATCCCTTCCTGCAGAAATGGTTGCACTGGGAATCACCTTCCACTAGAGTAGACCATTTTGCTTTTCTTATGAAAAAGGCCTTCAGGACACTAATGGTTTGTGAAGTGAACCCCATGCAATAAAAAACAGGCTAAGTTCACTAATTCATTTTTATCTTGGCCACTTATGAGACAGGATTGGCTCCCAATTGCTTCCAGCTCAATTCAGGGGGCTGGTATTAACTTCTAAAGCCCTACGTGGCTTGGAGCCAGCTTATTTTAAGGGCCACCAGTGTGACCCCGGTGCCGGCATAAATGCCACTTGCACCATCCAAATGGGCACTTACAGCAGTGCTAGGCCACTTACACCAGCTGCGGGGAGCAGCATGGCAGTGCCATGCATGGGTGCCAGCACAGCTGCAACGACAGTATACGTCCGGCACAGGGGCTCGCGCCAGCACCAAAGGGGGCATTCCCGGGGGTGGGGCTGACATTAGTCAGCTCCCTGAGCCCTTTCCCTCTGGGAACACCCCCTTTTGCTGGCATGAACTTTTGCCAGCAAAAATGGTAGCACAGCTCTTGGAACTGCGTACAGCAGTTTCACAGAGGCTTCAAGGAATTTCCCTCTTCGGTTTGCTGGCTGCGGCTCAGCCAGCTGCTCAGGAGGCAATGCAGCTGCACCGTGGCTGCGCCATCCCCAGGCAAACCACAACTACCCCCCCCCCTTTAGGATTGTACTGTCCATACCTTAACATGGTCTGTTGAAAGGATCACAAAATATACGGGGATTATTTTCTGGCCAAGATCAGTCTTAATGATCGTGGACAATTGATTCTTATATATATACAAAGCAGCATTTTTATCAGTTCCCACAAGGTGGCAAAATTGTGAAGAGAATACAGAATTGCAGTTTGCAGGTCTTTTTAAAAACATACAGTTCAGTAATTTTAATACAGTAATGTTAATAAGTTGAGCTAGATGATTTCTGACCTAAAGCTGGTTGCCTGTTTTCAGATTACACAGTTGTGAGACAGGGTACAATTGGACTATCCTAATCATGAAACAAGATTTATACTGAATGTTTATTTTCAGTTTCCTTTGGCGCTAAGGGCTCTAAATTAGTCGCTTCCAATCCACTTAACTTTATTAGATGTTACAGCTTTTCCAGTGAAATAATAAGAGGTATATTTATTAGATGCCTCATAACCAAGTTTTAAATAGGAGTTTTTGTAAGTAATAAGATAGAAACTATAGTGTCTAAACAAAAAAGGCATCAAGGAAATAAATTAATCCCGATATTTCTTTGGAAATATAAAGGAAACCTTTTAAATTTATAGTAGTCTCAAAAGCACTATAGATCTTAGGGGTAGAATTTTTCTCTTCAAAGTGCAAGAAGTTGTGGGTTCGTATACTGTATAAACAAATACTCTTTGGGGGGTGAGGTTAGTGGTATATCCCATGGTTTACATGAGAGAGATTTATTCAGTCT
Source organism: Euleptes europaea (assembly GCF_029931775.1). NCBI lineage: Eukaryota > Metazoa > Chordata > Lepidosauria > Squamata > Sphaerodactylidae > Euleptes > Euleptes europaea. The sequence continues at coordinate 77,183,324 of NC_079321.1, forward strand.
CCATTTCAGAGACCTACAGAGCAATCCTAAGGGGGGGGTAGTTAGGAAGCGCAGGAGCGCAGCAGGTATAATAAAATAAATTCCCCCCAATCCCTGTGAAACTGCTCCATAGAGCTTCATGGGGCTACACCATTGTTTTTGTAGGTGCACGTTCGTGCCTGCAAAAGGGGGCATTCCCAGGGTGAAAGGGCTTAGAGAACTGACTAAAGCCCTTGGGAATGCCCCTTTTGGTGCCAGCGTGAGCCCTTGTAATGGAGATGTGCTGCCACCGCAGCTGTTCCGGCGTCCAAGCATGATGCTGCTGCGCCGCTCCCCAGTATTACCATCTGCATCAGTGTTGGTGCCAGTTTAGCCGGTGCAAGTGGCACTAATGCCGACACAGGGGTCATGCCGGCCCCTAAGGGCATTCAGGCCCCCCCCTTGTGGATTGCTCTGCCCACAGCTTAATGGAATGTTAGTTACTAAGTGATATTATGTACTCCCATGCCTTGAAAAGCTTCAAATGCCCATTGCCACACATTAAAGCTGTGTAAAGGAGACAGTGATATTTTCTCCAGGCTTGTTGGCAACCCATTAGACAAACCATATCTTAACCCCAGCCTCTAGTCCTCTCATCTACTATAGATTAATAATAATATGATTAATAATAAGACTCTTATAAGGAATGTGTGCAGTTCTTTGAATATGGATAGCTAAATGCTATTATTACTTAGGTGAAACCAGTTTTGTCTGTTCAGTTTTTTACCATCTCTGCCTTTTCGAACTATTTAATTTTTTGTGTGGAAAGATGCAATAAAGATAATGACTTAAGGCTAATATATTTTTAGTTAAGAGCTAAAAAAATTTACGTTAATATTTTGAAAGGACAATTTTTACTGAGATGTCAGAGCAAAAACCATGAACACATCAGTTTCCCTTTATGCTGAGATAATATCAGTTATCAATTGAGATTCCTTTGTCGGTGGTTGTTGTGGACATGACCTAGAAGTGTGAAGGGAGTGGGAAATAGGGGGAGAAGTTTTCCCACATACCATTTTTTTAAAAAAAAAATCTATTAAAAATGTTTACATTTTGGGAAGCACTGACAAATAATTCCAATGAAATATTTTGTCTTACAGCGTATTCCTAAGGAGAGTTACTCCAATCTAAGCCCACTGAAATGAATGGGCTTAGACTGGAGTAACTCTCTTTAGGAATGCACTGTTAAAGGTAAAGGTCCCCTGTGCAAGCACCGGGTCATTCCTGACCCATGGGGTGACGTCACATCCCGATGTTTCCTAGGCAAACTTTGTCTACGGGGTGGTTTGCCAGTGCCTTCCCCAGTCATCTTCCCTTTACCCCCATCAAGCTGGGTACATTGGTAACAATGCACTGTTAGTTATGTGTTTTTTTAGGCAAGGCTTTACTCTTTCACAATGTGTACTGTAAAGATTTTTATGTAAACCAACCTACATTAATGATAATTCTGTATACTTTAGACCAGCGGTTCCCAAACTGTGCTCCACGGAGCACTTGGTGCTCCACGAAACATCTCCTAGTGCTCCATGAAGAGATTGGAAAGAAAAATACTACTTTCATTCGGTTTAGTATATAGGTGCTAGGTGAAAATTAGTGCTCCGTGTCGAATTTCTCTCCTGAAAAGTGCTCCATGACTCAAAAGGTTTGGGAACTGCTGCTATAGACATATAGAACCTCTTTTCAAGGATATCTTTATTGTTTAAGTATGAATAATTTTGGCAACAATTAATATGGTAAAATGTGAATGATGATCATGCACTATTGAAGAGTTCGCTGTTTGCAACGTTATAAAGTTTAACTTGTTTTTCAAATGTGCTGCTAGCACTATTATGACTGTATGAGGCTGTTTCGATCCAAATAACAGGTCCATTTTTTACTACAGAATCTGAGTTTTAATTTTTAACGTTCATTTTCTCCTATCTCTCAGGTGACAAAAACTAGTTCCCAGTTCCTTATTTGCACTTCCTAGTTACTTATTTGCAAATCCAACCACAAATGTTGAGGATACTTAAAAAGCTCTACACCCAAAAATAAGATTTGGACCACCACATATCATACACTCCTACCTCCAGGGGACTCTGTCCTACAAGTAGATCTATGTTGTTCCTTGGTCCACAGCCCAGTTTTTACATTAAACTGCTCCCAAGGGAAGTTCCTCCAGGACAAATGCAGATTAAGACATTGGGGAAAGTTGTCCTCTAGAATAAGCTTTTGATGACACCAAATCACACATCCCTAGACTATGGAGACTGTCCCCTACAAGAGTACATGCACTGGTGCCCATTCCAGTCCAAGAACTTCTGTTTGGGGTACTCCTTGCCCCAAGAAGACCATAAGATTACATTGTAAAGATGATCTGAATATGAAACTGGAACAGCTACACTCCATATCATACATCCCCAGACTCTGAAGACTGTTCAATACAAGGGGACAGACAGTGGTGCCCAGTCCAAATAGTGGTTCTGACATTGGTTCCATTTGGGTTTCACCAAGAAGCTCATAGGATTATATTGGAAAGATGGTTTGAATAATGAACTGAAACAGCTGCATCACAAAGTAAGCTTTGGACCACCCCAAATAAGAGTCCCCTGAATGTGGAGGGTCTATGATATATGGGATATTTTGGGATGCAATGGTTTTTCTAAGTATCGTCAATGTTTGTGGTTGGATTCATGAATAAGGAACTAGGAAGTGCAAACAGAGAACTGGAAACCAACTTCAGCCTCCTCAGTTGCATAGGGCACAGCCACTCAAAGCTCTCTGTTATTGGGTATATGTGCAATTTTGTTTCTTTTTAAAAAGGCATTTATACTTTTGGTGTTTTAAAACAAATAAGTTTAGGTTTGATGTTTCAATTTTTTTCCAGATTTCAATTTTGTTTCTGGAGAAAACACATCCTTTACTCGGAGTGCCTAGCAATATCCATAGATTAATCCCACCTTTCTATTAGACGGTTTATTTCACATCCTTAAATGTGGGGCAATGCTATTAGACCAGTGATACTCCATGGCTCAATAGCCACACGTGGCTCTTTTGACATGCTACTTCTGGCTCTTCTGAGCATTGCTGCCCAATGTGGCACCTACCCCATGTTTCAGGAGAGTGCCATGGTGTTAGATCAATATCATTCCATATAATGTTCAGAAGCCTAAGAGTTACAGTGAGCCATGGATTCCTTCGTTCTTGCTTATGCTTACTTTCCAGTGTATTGCTTGTCAGCTTGAGCATTTTCACCACATGTTCATAGATGCCTTTATCATGTATGCCACTGGTGCGAAACAAATTCAGTTCTGAAGGGTGTTATGTCTCCTTTCACAGACATTTGCTATGTCTTCGTTCTGCATTTAGTGCTGCGCTTAATATAGGCTTAAGCATTCCTGCATTTGCATTTTGCTGGCAACCTCTTCATTATCAAATAAGACCTGGAATTTTAAATCCTGGTGGCTGGTATATTGTGGTAAGAGGGCTTTGGCTATTAAAAGTTCCATAGCCACCTTCTGCTAGAAATCCTTCAACATGTGACACCGGTGACTGCTGCTCTTGCCTCATGTTATTTACTGCTTCTCAGGATTTGCTTGCTGCTGAAGTGAAGAGCGCCCACAATTCAGCTGCCTTTGATGCCCTGACGGTATCTTCTACTGTTTTCCCCTGGTTTCTTTCAGTTGCTTTATTTAACACAGCCGGATGAACTGCAGTGCTGTTTCACTGATGTTATCTTCTTCCTTTGGAACTAAATGGTGTTTTCTCCACTTGCTGAGTACCAGTCCAGCTTTGTCTGGAGACAAATATGTGAGACAGTCAGATGGCAATCTTCCCATTTGCTGAAAGCAACTGAAAACATCATTTTCCTGTCATTCAGAAAATAGCACACCAGAAAGATTTCAATTAAAGAAATTAATTGAAACCTTCCTTCTTGAAGCTTTTGTTTGATGCACATCTGGCTTTTTTTGAAATTGTGGATCAAATGTAAACTCTCAGCCCATTCCTGAGGGTCAGGGAGCTGTGAGACAGCAGGGAAAGGCGCAGCAACGGTGCAGGGGGGAAGGCTCCTAAGGGGTTTTGAACAGCGGGGGATGGCAAGGAAAATAGTGGGAATTTCAAAAATAAAAGATTGCTGCTCGACGGTGGAGCAGCAGCGTGGCAGTGAAGGCTGGGCGGAGCTGGAGACAGGAGATCGTCAAGGCAAGCATCCGGGGGAGGGGACTTCTCCCAGCGGGGAGGAGACTGGAATGGGGGTGGGCAGAGGGGGGCCTGGCTGCATGACAGCAGTCCCCACCCCCTCACTGGGAACTCTCCAGGAAGGGGGGAGAGGGGCTGGGCTGGAATGCAGGGGGCCACATGGGTGAAATCCTGGCTGCGGCTGGGAGTCAATCAATCAATACCTTTATTGGCATATTCATTACAATAACAATTGTATAAAAGGATATCCAATAATAAAATATACAACAAATAAATAAAATTTCATTCATGGTAGCCATTGGGTAAGTTACGCTTAGTTCCTCAAACTCTCAGGGCAGCTAGAAGAAACTTTGCTACTTTCTCCGTATACCAAAGGCAGCCAGTTCATCCCCGCAGCAATACGAGTTTATAAAGCCAAAGTGCTTTCCTAGCTATTCTATGGGATCCCGATTAGGATAAATTCCGCAAATTCTTGCCTAGAGCTATGTCAATCCATCTTTCTGCATTGCTTGTTGGGAATCCAAACTGTGTAGCATACTATGTCTTGAATTAGGACTCAATTCATTAGAAACAAGAGGCTGGCTTATAACGATTAGATTCTGGCTTCGGTTGTTTTTTTTAGATCTAACCCCTCCAGCTTGGTTTGGTGAGTGCTAGCCAATTACTATCAATCTAAATGGCTCAAATTAATCACTCATAAACTCAAGAAAATGGGAATCCCATTGGAGTCTCTCAACATGTCTGATGAGCAGCAAGCGTTCAGATTACTGAAACAAAAGATTCTAGACCCTGAGTGGCAAACCTTGTCTTCATCAGCATGCAGGGTCTGCTCCCCACTAGAGCTTGGTGTTTATCCAACACTCGAAGCCCTACTGGCCTACTTTTCCTATTTAACTTCCCCACAACTCTGACAGGCTGGGGGTCTCTTTGGGGAAAGTGCTGGGGGTCACCGTGGCAGCATCCCCACCCAGATGGCCTCAACATGTCAAGGTGATCTATCCCTCCATAGCTTGCAGACCACCCTCTCCCGCTGTCCACAAGTGACATGTCATCTCTGGGGTTGTTGCTGGTGGCCCCGGGGGCGATGTAGAGGGGAGTCTATCACCGGGAGGGGGCTGTCCCTGGGCAGGGAGGCATGTGGCCTGAGCCTAGCAGTAAGGGGCGACCCACCGGTGGAGCAGCACCCTCCCCCACGACGGTCGTGGGCATAACAATCATTGTTGTCAGATGGCCCGTGGCGGTGGTCACCGCGCCAGCTACAGTCTCCCTCCTCTTGTCATGTCAATTGGTAGTCCCTTGCCATTTATGGCTGCCCTGAGGCTCCCTGGTTCCCATCCCCCCCATGGCCCCTCAACAGGGGTCAGATGCTCCCATGATTGGGTGAGTCCCTGCCACATTGAGGGTGCACTCTTGTTGCCATGGAGGGGGGAGACAGTGGAAGGGGGGCAGGTTGTGGTGGCTCTCCCCCTTCCAGACTCTGCCAGCTGTTTCAGCAGTACACCCCATCCAACCAGCCGTGTTCCAGCCAGGTGTTTGCTGGCTGCCTCCCTCCTGCCACAGAATACGGCGAGGTGTGGTGGCTGGCCGGGAATCTCCTGTTGGCAGGAATAGAATGGCCAGTGCCAAGCATTGTGCTGAGGCGATGCCTTGCACACAGCTGGATGGAGAGACAGTTGCAGGCATCTTTGGTCACCCAGCCCAGCAGCCTTTGCCCTTGTGGGGGCCGACACCATAGCCTGACCACAAGAGGCCTCTATCCTTTGGCCATCAATAGAAAGGTCCCCCTGAAGAGGGGGCCAGGGTTGATTGGCATTAGAGCTTGGACGTGCCACGTTGTGGCGAGTGCAGCCAGGCTGGATGTGGTAGGGGCTGCCAGCAAGCGCCGTTGGTCCCATACTGACAGGGGAATGGTTAAAAGCTTCCCACCACCAGGGTGGGACACGGGAATGACTCATCTGATCAGATGGCTGTTCCTGTGTCCATGCAGGCCCTGGGGATCCCTGCATCGATGACGTGATATGTCCAAGCTCAGATTGCGTCCAGACCCCATGAGGGATGGGAGAGCAGTTATGGCTCCACCTGCCCTGACAGCCATGGCTGGCAGGTGAGGGTGGATGGGGTGGGGGTGAAGGGAAAGAGCCCCCCAGTATGGAGGGGCCAAAAGATGACTACAGGACTGGGGGAAGGGTTCTCAGGGGGCTCTGGGGGATGTGGGGCCCCCATTAGTGACGGCTCTGGCAACATGCAAATGTGCTCATAGAGGGCCAGGAAAGGACAAGGCCATGCCGAGGAGCACTGCTCTTGTGACCTCCCCTCCCCATCCATTGGCAGCCACGGAGTTGTCCAGCTGCTGTTCCCCCGGAGGGCCTGCCTGTGCCAGAAGGCTGCGCGGGCTGCTGCCCAGCACTCCGTTCCAGGTCCCTCTCCAGCTGCACGGCGCCCCCCAGTGTGTCTGTGTAAGGCGGGTGTCGGCCAGCCCAGGAGTGGCCTCCCTTTGGCTCCACGACCCACAACGAGGGAAGCGCAGAAGGGGACCATGGCATGGGACACATCAGGGGGGGATGGGGGTCTAGAGTGAGGAGGGGAGTCTGTGGCCCAAAGAGATGAGCGGCTGGCAGTTTGGAGTATGGGTCTGCTAGGGCGAGAGGCATCCACTGGCGCCTTCACCCCTTCTGTCACCCCTGGCACATCCGCTGCAGATGATGCCATCCTACCCTGCCAGGGCGGCGTGCCGAGCATTCTGTGTGGGAAGGCTCCCCTCCGGGCAGCATACTGGCCAACCCCTCATAGCGATATGACACACTGGGGGGAGGAAACTCGGGGTGGATGGGCAGGATCCAGCCAGAACTCCACCCTGTGCCTCGATAGGGCTCCCTCCTCGCTGGGTGGCCTGAGGCAGGGCTGTTGGGAATTAGTCTGTGAGTTTTGTCTCTGTCAGGACTACAAAAAAAATGGTCACATGCTCATGTTTTGTTTACATGGTCTCAGGGGATAGGGCTAGCCACTTGGCAAGTGCTGATTGGTCCGATCAACAAATATTGGTCATGTGATGTTCAGGGGATAGTGCTAGCCACTTGGCAAGTGCTGATTGGTCCGATCAACAAATATTGGTCATGTGATGTTCAGGGGATAGTGTTAGCCACTTGGCAAGTGCTGATTGGTCCGATCAACAAATATTGGTCATGTGATGTTCAGGGGATAGTGCTAGCCACTTGGCAAGTGCTGATTGGTCCGATCAACAAATATTGGTCATGTGATGTTCAGGGGATAGTGTTAGCCACTTGGCAAGTGCTGATTGGTCCGATCAACAAATATTGGTCATGTGATGTTCAGGGGATAGTGCTAGCCACTTGGCAAGTGCTGATTGGTCCGATCAACAAATATTGGTCATGTGATGTTCAGGGGATAGTGCTAGCCACTTGGCAAGTGCTGATTGGTCCGATCAACAAATATTGGTCATGTGATGTTCAGGGGATAGTGCTAGCCACTTGGCAAGTGCTGATTGGTCCGATCAACAAATATTGGTCATGTGATGTTCAGGCGCATTCCAAGAAGCTGTAGCTAAGCTGCCGTTTTTGTTAAGAGAAGACGTACTTCGCTTCAATTCTTCTTCCTAAGTTATGAGCCAAAATAGCCAACAAGAGAAGAAAATGAGTTGTAGTAAGGAGTTGTTATTTTATATCCCAAGTTTACCCTCCCTTTAATATAGTAAACTTATATATAAACTTGGCTGAAAGCACTTTGGAAGGCTCCTAGTGCTCGGAACACCCCGAAGGAACGCCTCTTCAGGGGATGGCAAACACCTCTGTGCCTCTGTGGTGCTGGCGCGGAGCTTGCACCACCTTACTCATGGCATTGCCGCTAGCCTAACTCCGCGAACACTGTTGCCCAGGCCTGTCTGGATGGGTCAAGTGCCCCACATGCTGGCGAAAGCTCCTGCGCGCCTCCTAAGCCCTTTCGGCCCCCAACCTCAGAAATGAGCTGTTAGATGCTTAAACTATTTTCCACTGACATCTTTAATATTATTTCTGCTTCACTGAGTATTGTCCTTGATCTTTCTTTTCCCCCAATCAAAAGTTGGTTCTGGATTGACTTAATATGTTTTCATCTCTATACACATTGCATGTTGTAATTGAAAGAAAAAACTACATGGCTATATTAAAATTGATGTGGATATTAATCAGGCAGGATCACAGGAAAAACTTTCCCTACATCTAGTAGTGATTGCTAAAAGACTGTCGTCACACATTTGTTACAGGGCACTTCCAGACAGCCTACTAGTTCAATGCACGTTCAGAGGTAATACTGAACTGGGAAGTGCAGCAGGAAATGTCTTTAAAGGGGAGAATTTACCTATTGTGAGGGTGGAGTGTCTGTTCTTGTTCTGGGCATGGCTGTAGCACTGATCACAGTTATCTCACTTGTCCGTCTGGAAATCAGTACTCTGAATGGATGGATTGGGCTTGACCCACATTTTCATTCAGAGCATTGATCAGCCATCAAAAATGTCTGGAAGTGTCTCTAGTTTCCCCCCCCCCCTGTTTTCTTCCTTTCTCTTTTTCTTGCATCTGAGTGTGAATTGAGAGGAGAACTTTGGTCCCATTAAACCAATTGAAGACAGTTCCTCACAGTTGTGAGGATTTCTTTCTCTCTCTCTATCTTTTTTTTTTTTTACAAGTGAGAAAAATGTTGCTGGAAGAGCAAAAGAAAGGAAAATCCCCTTTAAAGGCTGCATTTTCCTAATGCATCTTTTATGGTGTGTTGGAAAAGCTTTACCTGTTTAACCTTTAGGTGATTATATAACTTAGGGTTGCCAGTTCTGGGTTGGAAAATACCTGGAGACTTGGGGAGTGGAGCCTGGGGAGGGGAGGAACCTCAGTAGGGATGCCAGAAGAACTGATCTTATTTGTCTGGAGATCAGTTGTAATAGGAGGAGATCTCTAGGTGCCACCTGGGGGTTGGCAATCCTAGTTTAACTGCTACTGCCTAAAAAGAGCTAAGCAAAAATCAAGCACAGATACCTATAGAAAAGCTGGGTAAAGATAATGGTATCAAGCTCAAAATAGTATGCAAAAGTGATGTATATTTTACAAGTGCAGATATTATGCAAAAATACAAAGAATGTGTAGCATATAGCTACTCAAAGAAGGCAAATAATTTTCAAGGTAAGTACAATGACTAGTGAAATACTTTCAAAGGTAAGTACAATGACTTGTTCATTTTTCTTTACAGAATGAAATAATGGAGCTTGTGAACGAAGAGGCGTGCCTACGTCGTTCACAAGCTCCATTATTTCATTCTGTAAAGAAAAATGAACAAGTCATTGTACTTACCTTTGAAAGTATTTCACTAGTCATTGTACTTACCTTGAAAATTATTTGCCTTCTTTGAGTAGCTATATGCTACACATTCTTTGTATTTTTGTATAATATCTGCACTTGTAAATAACACATCACTTTTGCATACTATTTTGAGCTTGATACCATTATCTTTACCCAACTGCCTAAAAAGAAGCAGCCATAGAAGATTGGACTTCCTTGTCCATAAAATACACCCTGCTCACATTAGCATTTCTTTGTTCTTCAATTTAAAAAGTGAAGCATTAGGAGAAAGGAGAAAGAGGCATGATAATCCAGAATATTCTGTACAGCAGAAAATGGAACTTTGCCTTACACACAGCTGATTCTGGAAAGAAGACCCATCCTTCAACATAAAACATGGACTGTTTTCTTTTGAGAGCAAGTAATGTGTCACGAAGAAGAGTTTATGACATTGTTTTGTTTTGCAGGAATTTTGTACTGCTGATAGGGAGCCAATTACCTTAGAGGATGGAAAGCAGTTTGGTCTCTCAAGGAACAGCCACATTGCCATTGCATTTGATGACACCAAAGTAAAGAATCGGTAAGTCTAATTTTGAATTGTGTCGAAAAAATTATTGATGGCAGTATGGTACAATGAACTGTGGATGTTTCTAAGCAGGTCCCTTCAAGCACAAGGAACTTAGCAAAAATGTTTTTATGAATATCGTATAAGATTTCAGTTCAAAAAGTGCACATTTATTTCATTCTACTTTAACTCTATATTCTATTTTAAGCTTGAAATGCTTCCAAAATTAGTGTGACTTGATAACCCATCTCTAAATCCTTTCCAAAACTCTCTGGTAAAAAGATTTAGCAAAAAGAAATAAAGGAGAGACAAAAGTCCTCAGGCCAGGAAGAGGCTGTGCCAGCGTTCAGGCCCCCTTAACCGCCCTGGCATTACTTATGCGTTGGCCCACCTCAGTGTTCCAGGGGGCATTCCGGAGGGTATTCTGGGGGGCGGGGCTGCCTGTAGGCAGCTCCCTGTGCCCTTTCAGCCTGGCATGCCAGCGGCGAGAACAGCGTTGCTGCGCCTGCTTTTTAGCAGGCACAGCATCGCTGTTCTCAATGGGGCAAAAAGCCCCATTTTAAAAGAAAAAAGGCGCAAAAAGGAGCTTTTTTTCCCCAAGCTTTTGGCAGGGAACTGCTTAGGAGGAGAACTTTTGGCGGGGAACATGCCGTCCCTGCACTCGGAAAGCTCAGGAATGTGCTGAAAGTAGCCTAGACTTGCAAAAAGTCAAGGCAAATAATATTATCACATACATAAACCTTTACTGGCATAATAACAGCATTATAGCGTGCAAAATAATATTATCATTAGCTTCCTAGAACCATTATGCTTTAAACACTAAGGTTTATTTGATATGATAGCTATATTTTAAAGAATTACTCATATATCTTATACAAAATCAATACAAAACTTGCTAGATTTGTTGGAGATATTTTACTTATCTGTTCCCTAGCTCTATTTATTATCCCATCCTTCTTTCAAGAAACTCAGGACAGTGTAAAATTGTTCTCTCCTCTCTCCCATTTTATCCTCACAAGAACTCTGTAGTTAGATAGGGCTTCGAGAAAAGCCATTTATTTGTTTGTTTGTTTATATTTCATTCAGGTAATACCCTGCCCTCCCCTGGTAGAAACTGGGCTCAGGGCGGCTTCCAGTGAATGAGTACAATCATAATAAATTACAACAGTTTCAAATTTAAACCACTTCCTACATTTATAATAATTAAATCACTTTTAATTCAATAAATCACATCTAGTTAAAACGAATAATTTGTTCCATGCAGTCTGTGCAGTAGCTCTCTATGTCCCATCTAGTAATTTGAGTGAGAGGTTCCTATATGGATCTATAGAACAGCAAAAATATAGGATCTCACTCCTCCAAAGTCCTGAGATAACTAGAATAGTTTCAGGTCTCTGAAATCACTGGATGATTAATAATCCATTTTAAGGTGCCCTTTCAGGCCTCCTTCCTGCTTCTGTTCTTCAGCTGAATCAACAGTGAACCAACACTGGCCATCCCGGACATCTGCTTGCCAGCCCACTGTGCCCAGCCCTTATCCCCATTTCAAGTAGTTTACCATCACTTTTTCCCTCCAGACCTGGGCACCTGGCAGAGTTTTCCCCTGTCAGATGCTTTGAGAATATCAACAATGTTGGAGAGCCGTGCTGTGTGAGCTCCTCTTTCTGTAAACATTTTTACATAGCAAACAGGAATCCAGATTTGATTAGGACTGTGGAATTGGGGGAGGGGATATTTCCCATGCCATTCGCTGGTGAAAATCACCCTTGAAGATACTGCTTGGTTTGAAAGGGTGCATTTACACTTGGAAAATGGCACGGAGAGAAGGGTTAAGCTCCCTTTCCTCCAGTGCCAATCAATTTAGGGTCCTTGTGGCTCCTACTAAAAGCAGTTCAAAAAGGGAGGATCAGAGATCACAGACATCTTATCTAGTTTGGCCCAAAGATTTTTTCCCCTTAAGAGCTTCTCTGAGTTTTGTTTCAAGTAGGCATGCACAGAACTTGCAACTGCCTACTTCAGTGAACTGAAATGCATTGTTTGCTCTTGTGTGTGTGTGGGGTGGGGAGTGATTGAACTCTTATTCTCCTGTACATATGAAGGGTTTGCGACTTCATTAAAGTCCTAAACAAAGTGTTCAGCTCTGATTAGGGTTGCCAGGCCCAGCCTGGAAACCAGCAGAAGACTTGAGAGAAGGGCATCAATGACTCAGTGACGTCACTTCCAGGAAAAGCCAGAAGTGACATCACTCCTCTCTAGGAATAGTTGGAACTTCTATTGTTTTATCCTCCCCCACAGAAGTGATGTCACACTGTCACTGATGGTGTTTAAAAAATTCTCCTGTTGGCCTCTAGAGTGCCAAAGAGCATATGGCAACCCTAGCCCAGGTAGATGCATTAACATTGCATCTGCACACACCCTACTGGGGGGGCGTTGTATTTCATAGATATGAGAATAAATGGAAGATGAAACAGATTAATAATTTCTGCTTGTTAGTTTTAACATTTTTCTTCCTTTCTTTTTTTGTTTTTCAAATGTGTAGACTCACAATTGAATTTGAGATCAGAACAAATGCTGAATTTGGCTTGCTTTTTTATATGGCCCGGATCAACCATGCTGATTTTGCCACTGTTCAGATACAGAATGGTTTTCCATACTTCAAATATGACCTGGGAAGTGGGAACACCAGCACAATGATTCCCAACAAAATAAATGATGGTCAATGGCACAAGGTATGCTTTAATGATGGAACTCTGGGTTGTATACAGAATAGAAAACCCAGGAAAACCTAGAAAACCTTACTAATTATCTCTCATAAAAGGTGGGAGAGAAAATCAATGAAACAGTGGCTTGTATCCAACTATTCAAGCATTGGAAGCTGCATGGAGTTTCCCCATGTACCTCTCCATTCTTGCAGCCCCTTCTGACTGCTGGAAAAATCATTCATGCAGTCATGGAACTTGCATGGAAGAACAGTTGCCAGAGTGAAGTGAGGAAGGTCAAGGAGATAAAATTGTTCCCTCTTTATGATTATTTCCCATGTCCAGTTCTATGAGCACATTTGTGGGAGTTGAAAGGGGCTGCAAGGAATGGAGATGAACATGGGAAAACTGTATCTGTACGTATCATGTTTCACTGTCATTTTGCTCTCCATGCCCTTCTGAAACACTATGTAGGGACAGTGCTAAAGAGTGATTCTGAAAGTGGAGAATCAGAAGTGGTAAAACTGTCCCAAAGAATGCATGCTCTTCTCTAATACAGCACTATTCAGAGTACTGTTCATAGTCTAGCCTGTAGGAAAGATAACAAAGTTGTTAGAGTATGGGGCCGCAGAACTTGAGAGTAGGGCTGAGCAAAAAAAAAAAATATTGGTAAAATTCAGGTTCGGGTTTATTGGTCCTGTTTTTTTTCAGGAACCCCCCCCCCCAAAAAAAAAAAACCAAATTCCCATACTGGTAAATATGGGAATTCGGGTTATTTCTGGGTTTCCCAAAAAATTTCAGCCATTAAAGCCTATGGGGACTTTTCATGGCTTTTCGTGGCTGCTGAGAGAGCATTTTTGCAGGTAGAGGTCCCAAATTTTCAGGGTAGCTTGAAGGGACTCTCCTTGAAAATTGGGTCAGGGGTCAGATTTATGGGGTCTGGAAGAGGTCACCCCCCTCCATACAAAAGCAATGGAAAGTCTCACATTTGCATTGGTTCTCTATGGAAGAAGGGGGTGACCTCTTCCAGACTCCATAAAATCCGACCCCCTGACCCAATTTTCACCAAGCTTGGGGGTTCTTGCAAGGAGAGTCCCTTAAAGCTACTGTGAAAATTTGGAACCTCTTTGCAAACAAACCAACCCATTGTGCGAATAGGTGGAAGAATTGCAATCAGCTAATTTCCTGCTGCACCTCTGGGAACTAGGTCAGAGTTGATTGGAATTTTCCCACCTATTTGCACAAATGGGGGTTTTGTTTGCGAAGCCAAATATTTTCGGCTTATCTGAGAATCGCCCATTTCTGCTGGACTATTTCGCACATTTTTTGGCATCCGGTAAAACCCGAACCCGGAAAAGCCAAAATGGCTTTTTTCAGTTTGGGTTTTACTGAATGCTCAGCCCTACTTGAGAGTATACAGCAGTACCAGGTAGGCCATGTTTAACATTTAGATTGATTCTGCAGAAGGAAGTATTTCAGCATTACCCAACCAAAAATTGCATTGTTCACCTGATACACAGTATTATACCAAAAGGAAAAAAGTAGGCTTAGCGGATGTTTCAAATAAACCTCTTTTTTTAAGTGACATCTTTGCCATTCTACCCTCTATTTTTTATGAGTACAGCACATTTTTTACAGAGTTCAAAAAGAAGAAGAAAAGCAAGACCAGTCTCTGCCCTTAAGTTTACAGTTTAAATTATTGCACTTATCTGAAAGGAAACTCTCGCACACCTAGGCAAAATGGCATTGATTCTAACCTGAAAGGTTGCATAGCAAGCCTAAAAAATATCATATATATTTTTAAAAGTACAGTTGGTGTTTCTAACAAAAGAACATGATGATAATATACTATGTCTGTGGGGTTTTTTCCAGATAAATATAATCCGATCCAGACAAGAAGGTATCCTTGTAGTAGATGATGCCAGAAACAGCACAACTAGCCCAAAGAAAGCTGATATTTTGGATGTTGTGGGGATGCTGTATGTTGGAGGATTGCCCATTAACTATACAACTAGAAGAATTGGTCCAGTAAGACAGGAAATTTTTATTTTTTGTTTTAAAAATTATGGCATATTTTAGTTGCATGTTAGCAACTGTTATCATGTATATATTATATCTATGGTATAAAACAGAAAGACGTGCACTTTGTTCTAACTGTCCTTGGAAAAACCTTTAAATACTACCAAAAATTCACCTAGTTCTTGACCTCTCTTGTGAGACTGAATTAGTTATAGTGCCATCCTAAGCAGTTATACTGCTCAGTGGGTTTAGAAAGTTGTAACTCTGCATAGAATTGCACTGTTAAATGTTTCCCACACTTATTGGCAGAGGCCAACAATACTGTCATGGGAACAAGCCACGTTCCTTTGATGGAAGTTGTTCTTATGCCTGGAGTGGAGACCAGCCTATGGGGAGGGAGAGAAGGATGTCAAGAGGCACAGCATGATAGGAGGAATCAGGCCATGTCTAGGAAAGGATAGCGGAAGACAAGGGAATATAAAAGTGTGGGGGTACTCAAAGGGAGAACCACAGTATGACAGACCAAATTGATTCCAGCGAGTAAATGGGTGTTCCCTGTGTGTAAAATGAAGGTTAAACATAGTCACACATTGGTTGAAGACATCTGAAAATGCTAACATCAGCAAATGTGATGGTGCAAATACTTTCTGTGGAGTAAGGAAAAGAGTCTTACACATTTCATTGTATATTAATTAAGTGTGTTATTATTCCATTCATCCTTTACTCTGCCTATTTTGTGAGATCTGATCCCTAGAATTTCCTCTAAATGGCATCTGAAAACAGATGAGATTCATCTCACATCACAACAGTGGAGGAATACAATAAGATAAAGATAAAAGCTCATTTTAAAGTGTACTCCATAGTGATGATGGCAGGAAAGAAATAACACTTTCCCACTATCATTGCATCTGTACAGTGTAGGCCAGTGGAGCTAAACAGGCCAGAGGGTGGTCAGAGGCCTGTTGGGATCTGGCCTGAAGGAGGATGTGAACTGTATGGGGATCCACTATGACTGTTTTGCTCACACTTTCCAGATAAAATCTCTTGCATCCGTTCCTTTTTGGACTCTACGTTAGCAGTGGCAGAGTCAGATAGTGCCAGGGTGCCACCTTGTCCAGTTGTTAGGAATACTTTTTCAGTTTATTCAGTGTGAGGATATGGACAAGATCCTTGGAAGGTTAAGGACTACCATCTGCTTGTATGACCCTTGCCCTTCCTAGCTGCTTAAATCTGCTTGGGGGGTGGCTAGGGGTGTGTGGCTACCTACTAAGTAGTTAATGCCTCCTTGAGAGAGGAGGTGGTCACTCCACCCTTGAAACAGGCTGTGGTTCATCCACTCCTTAAGAAGCCTACTCTGGACCCAGGAGATCTCAATAACAATCAACCAGTCTCAAATGTTCCATTCTTGAGCAAGATGATTGGCAGCTGGACAACTTCAAGCTTTCCTGGATGAAGCAAATTGTTTGGATCCTTTCCAGACTGGTTTTAGGCCTGGTTATGGGACTGAAATAGCCTTGGTAGAAGACCTGTGTCAGGATCTGGAAAGAAGGAGTGTGACCATGTTGATTCCTCTGAACCTCTCAATAGCTTTTGATACCATCAATCATGGTATCCTTCTGGACCACTTTTGTAGGCTTGGATTGGGAGGCCAATTTTGCAATGGTTTCAGTCCTACATGGAGGGTAGGTTTCATAAAGTGGTGCTGGAAGACTGCTGCTCAGCACCTTGGCCTTTGGCCTGTGGGGTTCCCCAAGATTCCACCTTGTTTCCTATGTCCTTCAACATCTTCATGAAACCTCTGGGTGATGTCATCCAAAGATTTGAGGTGCCCTGGGCTGTCCCTCTTTATTGCCTGCCCACCCACATGCCCTCACTTGCTTATGCATCATTCTCCTGTCTACTCACAAGCTGTCCTACCACCTGCAGGACTAGCTGCCACAGTGCCTGCATGCCCTTTCCCTGATGGTGCTGGGTGGTGGGTGCAGCTAGGAGTGCCACTGCTGTGACCACCAGGAACACTAATGCTTTGTGCGCTGCCCACATGCCTTTCTTCAGTAGGCAGCATCTGTATCTGGGAGAACAAGTGACAAAGCACTCACAAGCAGTCACTGGAAGGGTGCAGGAATTAGAGGAGATGCCATGGGCCCTGACAGCTGCCCCTCTTCAGCATATGCTGATATTGGCCCTGATTGTCACAGATATACAGATGACATTCAGCTGTATCTCACACTTCTGGCTGATCCCAGGGAGAAAACCTGAACTGGTGCCTGGAGGCATTCAGAGTGGGTGCAGGCTAATGAACTGAAGCTTAATCCCAACAAGACAAGGGTTCTACTGGTGAGAAGAAGGTCTGACCAGAGATTTAAGGTGTCACCTGTTCTGGATGGGATTGCATTCCCCTTAAATGAACAGGTCCATAGTCTGGAGGTGATCTTGTATCTAGGCCTACTACTAGATAAGCAAATGGTTAGTCAGCCTTTCCTGGGCAGAAATGATCTGGCCACTGTGATGCATGCCCTGGATACATCTAGATTCTGATACTTCAATTGGTTCAGAGTGCTGCAGCCAGGATGTTGACTGGAATGGGCTGCAGGGACCATATCACTCCAGTCTTGGCCCATCTACACTGGCTCCCAATCTGTTTCCAGGCACGATTCAAGGAGCTTTATTGCCCTGTATGGTTTGGAACCAACATACCTGAAGGACTGCCTATTCCCTTATGGACCTACCTGACCACTATGGTCACCCTTTGGAGGCCTTGCTTCACGTGCCCCCACCTTCAGAGATTGGGCAAGTGGCAATTCAGGAGAGGACCTTCTTGGTCATGGCACCAAAACTCTGGAACTTTCTCTGCAGGGAGACTTAACAGAGGCAGAGTATACATTTTGTAAAATAAAATAAACATCTGAGCCTCTGAATTGGAGGATGAAAGCATTAGATGGCTTTACACTCTAACTTCTTTTTCATCTTGACTCAGGTTGTCTATAGCATTGATGGCTGTATCCGAAATTTTCAAATGACAGAGTCGCCTGTTAAACTGAATAATCCTACCTCTAGTTATAATGTTGGAAAGTGCTTTACCAATGCACAGGAAGGAACATATTTTGACGGAACAGGGTTTGCCAAAACAGGTAATAGTTTACTGTTTGTTATTCTTAAATCAGAGCATATGGGGATATTCTAACTTGTTTTTTAGAACTTCATGATTGGGTACTCTAAATAGGCAGTTGCCATAGGAGGCATGAACACAGTAAGAAGTAGGATCTGGAAAGGGGAAAGGTAGAACTGAAGGAATATAAATATTGGTAACTACCTTCTGTGCAAGCCCCACTGAAACTGATCTTGGTTGTTTATAATTGTGATAACTGTGATTATTATTGTGGTGGTGGTTGTTATTCTCATCATTGTTATACTGCCATCATTATTGTTATTATTATTCACATTAATGGGACTTGTACAGGATTGTGGTCATTGTGATGAAAATGTCATCCAAGGATGTGTCACAGTTCAAAGGGGAGAAGGGCAGGAGAGAATCAGAGAGGGAGGGCCCTACTTCCCCATTCTCCCAGTAACTGTTTGCCTATAACCCACACACTTTCAGTGGGTGGCTGCCACTGAGCTGTACACTTTAAAACCTTAGGCAGGATCTGACAAGCTAAATTCTGCCTCTTTTTACCATATATACACATACATCCAGGCAAACACACAGACTAGCTCACTAGAGAGTTGGTCTGTACATAACACTGTCCTTTTATACCCAAGAGAATTGGGGATGACACAGACTCACTTAAACCCCACAAGTTTTGACTTTATTTTAGAAAACAGAGGAAGGAGGCAAGATGTACATAACAACTTGCATGGGGAATGGGCTGTGGGGAAGGATTTCAGACACACAAGAGAATGCAAAACAGAGTTAAAATAATACAGAAAGCTAATGCAACCTAACTTTGGAGCGGTTTGATTCCCTACTAGGGCTGTTGAAAAAAAAATTCGACAAAATTCAGCCTGTTTTAATTCGGGAAATGCTGAAGTCCAAACTCCCCTGCTTCGGATCCATGGAATTCGGCGCGAGATTTGAGTTTGGGGAAAAATTCGGCCGAATAAAGCCATAAAAACTACATTCCAGCCATTCCATGGCTGCAGGGGGCGCATTTTGGGGGGTAGAGCCCCCAAACTTTCAGCGTAGCTTCAGAGGAGCCTTCTTGCAAGAACCCCCAAGTTTTGTAAAGATGGGATCAGGGCCCCCCGAAATATGGGCCCCAAAAGGGGTCCCCCCCTTAATGTGCATTTTTATTCCATTTACAGCACACATTCAAGCCATTCTGTGGCTGCAGGGGGCACATTTTTGGGGGTACAGCCCCCAAACGTTCAGTGTAGCTTCAGAGGAGCCTTCTTGCAAGAACCCCCAAGTTTTGTAAAGATGGGATCAGGGCCCCCCGAAATATGGGCCCTGAAAGGGGTCCCCCCCCTTAGTGTGCATTTTTTTTCCATTTACAGCACACATGCAAGCCATTCCGTGGCTGCAGGGGGTGCATTTTTGGGGGTACAGCCCCCAAACCTTCAGCGTAGCTTCAAAGGAGCCTTCTTGCAAGAACCCCCAAGTTTTGTAAAGATGGGATCGGGGAGGCTGAAACATGTGGTTCCCCCCTTTTCCCTATTGGGATGAATGGGATCAGCCGATCCTATGCATCTAGAGAGCGGCAAATCCAAGGCAAAACCTCCCGTGCTAACCATTGCAATGCAAAGCAACACGCGAGCTGTGCATTGCATGGTATTAATTAACTCAGCAAAAAGGAAAAAAGGAGCAGGTGACTTGGACCGTGCAAATGTATTGTGAAAGTCAGATTTTGCAAAAACATTTTTGAGCGAGCAGCAAAATAGAACGTGCAAAAAAAACAACAACAACCAGAGTTTGTATTTTCTGCCGTGCTCCTTCTCATGGTGGAGGGACGCTCCCCCCTTATGCAAACGACCCCAACAAACTCAAGCAAGTCTCACCAGCACCACCCCCCACCTCTCCAACCAATACGGCGCCACGGTGCACCCCCCAAACGGGGAGAAAATCCAAGATGCAGGGGATCTCATGCAAGCCGCCCTGTTGCACTCAACCCCAGGCTAGGGGCAAAAACAGGGAAAAACACCAAGGAGGAGGCCCGGCCTGGGTGCCGAGCGGAGAGAGACTTGCTAGCCGCCGCACAGACTCAACTTTAAACTTTAAAACTTTAAAAGCAGTACACACACTCCCACAGAGGTGAGCAGTCACACACCCCTCGGCAGAATGAGCGAAAGCCTCCTTTGGCTTCCTCCACCCCCCCACAGAAACTGCCCCCACATACACACAGACTCTGCTTCCCCCACACACACATACACACGGGGAAAAATGTAGATTAAAGCCCCAAAAGGGGTCTTACTGTGGATGTCTTCTGTTCCATCAGGAGGGACTGGGAGGACTGGGTAATCCAATACAATTCCATTTAAGCACGGGAGGTTTTGCCTTGGATTTGCTGCTCTCGAGATACACACAGGATTGGCTGATCCCATTCATCCCAATAGGGAAAAGAGGGGACCCCATATTTCGGGGGCCTCTGATCCCATCTTTACAAAACTTGGGGGTTCTTGCAAGAAGGCTCCTCTGAAGCTACGCTGAAAGTTTGGGGGCTGTACCCCCAAAAATGCACCCCCTGCAGCCACGGAATGGCTTGAATGTGTGCTGTAAATGGAATAAAAATGCACTTTAAGGGGGGGACCCCTTTCGGGGCCCATATTTCGGGGGGCCCTGATCCCATCTTTACAAAACATGGGGGTTCTTGCAAGAAGGCTCCTCTGAAGCTACGCTGAAAGTTTGGGGGCTCTACCCCCAAAAATGCACCCCCTGCAGCCACAGAAAGGAGCTGTGCACACGCACCCCCCCACGGGGATTTCTCTCTCACACAAACAGGTACTCTCTCTTTCTCTCCCCGGGCCACCCAGCAGCTGGGCTCATGTGCTCAATCGCGACTGATTGGCCAGAAGAAGACCCTGTCTGGCCACCGATTGGCCGCGGGAGAATGCTTCTTACTAACTGAAGGTTATGCTGCTGCGCTGAACCCCGAATTTGCCGAATTTATTCTCCGAACACCCTGAACTCGCCGAATTCAGCTCCCCATTTTCCTGCCTTTTTTGTGTTTGGTTCCATCCGAACTAAAAACCGCCAAATCGGGGGAAATTCGGCTGTTTTTCAGTTCGGGATGAACCGAATCAACAGCCCTATTCCCCACTCCTCAACATGAGTGGCAGATGCTAACCTGGTGAACTGGATGTTTCCCCACTCCTACACATGAAGCTAGCTGGGTGACCTTGGGCTAGTTGCACTCTCTCAGCCCCACCTACCTCACATGGTGTCTGTTGTGAGGAGGGGAAGGGAAGGTGATTGTAAGCCGGGTTGATTCTTCCTGAAGTGGTAGAAAAAGTCGGCATATAAAAACTAACTCTTCTTCTTCCTCTTCTTCTTCTTCTTCTTCTTCACTAATTCCCTAGCTTAATGGCTTATAGTTTTTCAGGATCCTTCTGAACCATATTGGGTTGACATGGGCCTATCCTGCAAGACCTATCCTCTACCCTTACTTGCTTCTAGGAAAGGCAAAGGTAGCTCTCCTTTAGAGTTTTATCAGTATTGTTATAATCACGTTCTCTTGCATAGAGAGGTAAACTTTTCCAACTTTGGCTGCTGCCAAGCCTATGAGTTGATTCCTTTTGGAAGAGAACCCCTGTCCCTTCCCTTTGTGATTTGCTGACCCGTTCCCATTCTTAACAGAGAGGCTTTCCAAAAGGATTTCCTTATTTTGAAAGTGAATTAAAACAGGGAATCATGGGAACCAGGATGGACTTCATGACAGGACTACTATATTTGTGATTGCATTTCATCCTCGTTTCTCAGTTGGAGCATATAAAGTGGGGACAGATTTGCGAGTGGAATTTGAGTTCCGTACGGCTCGAACAAATGGTGTTCTGTTGGGAATCAGCAGCCAAAAAATGGATGGACTTGGCATCGAGCTGATAGATGAAAAAGTGAGTATGGCTCTATTAGAATGACATCAGATTCCACTGGGCTTCTCAACCACCCAAATAACTCTTTCTTAATGTTTTGTCCCTTAATTCTACTCTCTTTTAATGTGCAAGTTTTTCAGGGAAAGATTTTGTCAAAGAACCAGTGAGGTATAGAGGCTAGTGTGTTGGACCAGATGTAAGAGCATGCCACCGTGTGCTCCATGGATAAAGGGCAGAATAAAAATGAGAAGGGGGCAGGCACCTCAATCCAGAAGGAGGCCAGTGTTTATTCATAAACTGTCCTTTGTCTGCGGATGCGTAATAACGAGAGCTAACACCAGAGCTGGGATAATCAAAGGGCCAACTTTATTTTATTGTTCAAGAGGGATATGCAGCACACACAAGCCAAAACATCCCCATAATTAACTGCAATGCGGGCAATTGTCAGGCCTCCTCTTTTTGTGCATCCCCACTCTTAGGGCAACACCCACCCTGGCTCGGAGCTCGCAGCCGACACGTGTGGTGTGGCTCATGCTCTTCCTTGCCAAGCAGAGGCAATGCACAAAGGCACGCCCTGGTGCGACTACCCTGCATGCGAAATTCAGATGGCCCACCAATGACTGGAGCTCACGCAGCGTGATTTTTCTTGCCTTCATAGCCCCCAGCATGAGGCCCTTCAGTGCAGCAAGCTTTTGGGCTGGCAGCCTAGACAGCTGCCCCACCGTATCTAATTCAATTCCCAGATAAGTTAGCTTGGTAGATGGGCCCTCAGTCTTTTCATGGGCTAGGGGCGCTCCCAACGCCCCACATAATGCATGAAACAACTGCATGAGCTCCAAACACTGAGGTGACCCTGCGGGGCCAGCAAAAAGGAAATCATCCAGATAATGTGTCATGCTGTGTTGGCCGGAACGCACCCTAACTGCCCACTCCAGCATGGAACTAAATTTCTCAAATGCTGAGCAAGATACGGAACACCCCATAGGCAATGCATTATCAAAATAGAATTTGCCTTCAAATGAAAAACCCAGGAGAGTGAAGTCAAGTGGGTGGACGGGGAGTAGGCGGAAAGCTGACTTAATGTCACACTTCCCCAACAGTGCGCCCCTACCTCATATGTGGATCAATCACACTGCATTGTCAAAGGATGCATATTTGACCGAACAGAGCTTCTGGGGAATGGCGTCATTCACCGATCCACCCCTAGGGAATGATAGATGATGTATCAGCTGAAACTCCCCAGGAGCCTTCTTTGGGACTATCCCCAGTGGTGAGACGCGAAGATTGTCCAGGGGCAGGGTACTAAAAGGGCCAGTTACTCGGCCCTCTTTGACTTCCCTATCGATCTTTTGTTAAACTATGCTCTCCATCCCACTCACTGACTTCAAATTCCTGGCCATTCTATGCACCCTAGGGCCCACAGTCGGGATCTGAAAACCATACATGAAACCTTCAACCAAATACCGTGTGTCCGAGTCCCTTGGGTAGGTAGCTAAAAGGCGCCTGAGTTCGGGGACTTTAATTGGACTGGGTGCCTTTTGGAGCAGCACTTGTGGAGGCTCCCCCACCTCCTTTCTGCCCCCAGCCATGGTCTCTACGTCCCCACCTATTGGGTCGCCCCTTGGGGCAGGAAGTGACAGGGTGGGGTTCCCCACAGATGGAGCATCCATGCCTGTAACTGCATGGGCAATGATCACAGAGGCTAGAACTGAACTCCCAGCATAGCAGGCGGGGTTGAACTGCCTGGCCCCCTGGGGGCCGGAGGCTGGGGGAGCGATTAATGAGGTGTCCGCTGTGTGACCTCTCACCCTGCACTGCCCTTGCAGGCATCACACACTGCAACCACAACTCACCCTGCGGGACGTCCCAGGCAAGGGCCGGATTATGAGCCGCTCGCATTCTGAAGTTCTCGTCATAGTGGAGCCACGCCTGACCCATAAACTCATTATAAGCATGATTAACAATATCTAGATATTTGACCAATGCCGAGGCCCTAAACGGCTGTTCATGCACAATCACCCCCTGGTAAATGAGGTAACCTGACAACCAGTTGGAGCAAGTACGCTCCACTTTCTTCCTCCGCAACTTATCGTCATCCCTATTCCCTTCCTTATCCCTCCCTTTGGACTCCTCATCCCCGTTCAGCAGTGAAAAGATATCTACATATTCCCCTCTAAGTATTTTGTCCTTTGTAGCTTGGGGAAGGTGGCATCCCAGCGGCAGCCCCATCTCCCCATGAGTTAGCAAGGCCCCGGGTCCCACCGCTTGAGATAGCCCCTCTGCCACCAGCAACTGAGGCTGAGGACCCTGCCCAAGCTGGGGTGAGGCAGGAGGCGCCGTAGTCATTGGAGCGGGCCCCGTGGCCCCCAGGGGTCAGTTGCCTGCTGTCCCCGCCACACCTGGTTGATCACTGACATTTGCCCCTGGGTAGCGGCTGGAGGCTGACAAGAAGCCCACCCCCCCTGCCGCCCAAGCTGCAGGGCCCCCAAGGCAGGCAATGCCACAGTTGTATGGTAAGGGGGTGGTAAGTCCCCTGCCTGATTGCCAACTAAAGACTCCCCAATAGGTGTTCTGGCCCCTGAATGTGTGTGAACTAGGGACTCACCTGCTTTTGCGAGCCTGGGCGGTACGCAGCTTCCCCTGGCCACCGCAGGAACAGAATCTCTGCCCTCCATGGGCTCCCCGGCAGTCCCCCCCTCGAGCATATCCATACGCCCTGTAATCATATCCATACGCCCTGCAATCGCAGACACAATCTGATAAATGGATTCTAAATCATGAGCCCCCTGAGGTGAGGCCCCATCCCTGCTTCCTTGCCCCCCCGCCCGCTGCTTGAGAATTAATAGTTGCCCCACGGGTATCCCTGCTGCCCCATGTCCCGCTCCGGGCAGCCGTGCTTGTGGCTTGTAGGTGCTGGGCAGCTTGGCCAGAAGCCTGCCCCTCCCACACTTTCTGGGTGGGCCTCTGCACCCTAGTGGGCCTTGCAGCCCCCCATGTGCCCCTCTTTGATCCCATCACTGGCAGAAGCAGGAGGTTGATGCTTCAGACAAGAAAAGAAGGAGAGGCTGCCATTCCACAAAGGTGTGTGAGAAAGAAACGCAGGCGAGGCTTAAAGCCGCTGAACAAAGGGGGCAGTAGAATTGAAGCCACCAATTCGCAGCCCGTCTTCCTAAACGGATGCGGGAAGGGACAATAGAGAGGACTGTGAGGTTAACAGGCCGCTCTCCAAGCGCACGCACGTGAAAAGGGGGCAAAGGAGGACTGTGGGAAGGAGCGGACTGTGAGTTAACCGCCGGCCTTCCAAGCGCACACACTTGGAAGGGGACAAAGGCGCAGACTGTGGGTTGACCAGCCACCCCCCAAGCGCATGCACATGACAGGGTACAAAAAGGAGTAGGACTGTGGAAAGGAGAGGCTGAAAGCAGGAGATGCCGGGGATTAAAAGCAGAACCTCCTGCCGCCAAACAGATGCTCTACTTGCTCCCAAGGATGGCGGAACGTCTCGACCCTGACACTATAAGCACCTTCCCTGGGCACACCCTTCTTCTTACATCAGGACCGAGGACGGACAGAGAATGGCTCTCTGCTCCCGTCATCGCAGCCAAAATTCACCCCTCCCTCACTTCTCTAAAGGTGGGAGGGGGCGGGTTTTGAGGACAGTTTATAAACTTGTGCTTTCCTTTCCCTGCTGAAGTAAGAAATACTTAAGCAAAAGATTGATGTTGTGCTTGCACAGTTCTGGATCTCCACATCCAATACTCATGGTTGGATGGTCAGTTGCCATTGCTGGGTTGGAAACTGCACCTGTACGCTCCGTCTACACCGTCAGTTTTAATAGCACAGATTGCCTGTTTGATGAGAGTAGGTAGTCTCCCTCTATCCAAACAGGTGATCATTGGCACCATCAGAGCTGATTCTGCCATCTATCAGATTACATCAGTAGTACAATGTGCATCCCAATGCTGCATATGCTAATCTCTGACGCTGTGCCAGAGTGGGCTTAAAATCAAAACCTACACATGAGCACATGATACGGCGGCATTGTCATGACATCATTCTCCTGTCCCCCTCCTCGTCCTGCTTCCTGTTCTGCTGGCTGCCAGTTGATGACTGACAACCCTAGACTCATTGGAGCCTGATATCTTTAGTACGTTTTTTCATAGTTCATAGGCTATATGTCCGGTGGCCCTACATCCTGTGCTATGATTGGACAGTCTGCTACTAAAGCACATACGGTTTGGTTTAATTGTCCTGACCCTGCCTTTATACCAGTGCTGGAACCCAAATATAGCCCCAGCATCTGTTACCTAGTGCCTGTGGTTGCTATTGTAGCACAAATAGGATTTATGAGCAATATAAGGCAACTGTACGGTCTGTTGCAATCTTGCGTAAAAATAAGCACATCTGATACCTTGTCATAGGGTAAAACCAGACTGTTCTGTTCTACTTTCTGGAGTTAGAATACCACTGTGAGCTGCCAACCCCCCCCCCTTTTTGGGCCTTCAAGTTGCAGCTGACTTACTGTGAGTGACCCCATATGGTTTTCAAGGCAAGAGACATGGTCTCTTATCAAATACTAAAAAGGCCAACATTGCTTAGCTTCCGAGGTCTGTAATTGGGCTAGCCAAGTCAGGACTTGGACAGTAGGATTTGAGTTACAAATCCTACTGCAGTGAAAATTTCTGTTTGCATTTTCAAATTCTTCTAAGATGTCCTAAATAATTTTCTACTAGTTAGTCAAAGGTTCAGTTGAGAATATTTTCAGAGCCCAAACCAATTCTTACCCTTAGACCACATCTGTTTTCTAACATTCACAACCTCAAACAGTTGCTGCATTGTTGCCTTTTTTTGTTCTACTCTGTCTTTTCTCTTCTGTTCCAGCAAACACAATGAATATGTCACTTAGCCAATGAGATTTAGTTCCATGCTGATATCATTTGAGGGCAAATGAAGAAATCACCCTGCCTTTGCTTTGGGACAGTGCTGCCCAAAGGTGGTTGCTGGGGAGAGGATGCCCACAAACATTTTCATCTCCTATCTGTGTCAACAAGGGGAGGGAGGCACAGTTTGCAGAGTGCGACACATTACTTTACCTCCCTGATTGCTGTTTAGGTGTATTCTACATGGTCACTACTATATTCCATAAGCTACTGTACAGCTAGTGGATAATTACATGTTTTTCGGTCACATTTTTACAAATATTTTAATCTTCAAATTTCTCACTTAAATGTTTTGTGTCTATTTTATTACCCATTTTAGAGTTTGGCAACAGTTCATCTATAGTTTTTGAGCTTTCCTGCCAAAATCACTCCTGAAGGTTAATTTCAAGTGGATTGCTATCTGAGTGCAGTACAATTACATCTATTTAAATTGTTTAAATATTTAATCACTGCTTCTTACAAAGGTAGTAAAAGAGGCCATTATTGCTTGTAATGCCATATACTAGCCTATGTTGATATACTTTTCATATTAAAATATATAAAATTAAGCTATGTGTAAGGCAGATAAAATGTGAGAATAGCCAAATCTGCAAGCAACAGATTACATTTTTTTAAATAGAAAACTGGTTTTCTTAAATTGTTTTTATACTTTGCTCTCTAGGTGATGTTCCACGTGGATAATGGTGCAGGTCGATTCTCTGCCATCTATGAACCTGCTGTTGTTGGTAGCTTGTGTGATGGAAACTGGCACAAAATTATTGCAAACAAGATAAAGCACCGTTTAGTACTGTCAGTGGATGGGTACCAAGTAGAAGGCATCAGTCCAAATGCAGCCTCTACCTCAGCAGATACTAATGATCCTGTCTTTGTTGGAGGATATCCTGGTAAGTGCACAGAATAACCGTGCAATCCTGAGCCGCATAGGAACCAGCGTGACCCCTACGCCAGAGTCTGTACCACTTGTGCCATGCAGAGTGGCAGGAATGTTGGCACAGGGTGACTTACGCCAGCCCTAGGGAGTCGCCCAGCCACGTGAGGCTCAGGCACTGGTGCTGCCTCCTGGTGGCATTTTCCTGGCATATCTCCCCTGGTGCCTTTTAATAAATAAGTAATTAATCAAACATTGTATTGCTCTCCAGTCACAAATGGTGCACAGAAAATTAAATATGAGTCAAATCATTCATTTTAGGAGAAAATAGATTTGAATAATCCATTTCATTTCTCTTCCCTCAGATGGCCTGAATCAGTTTGGCTTGACCACCAACATCCGTTTCAGAGGATGCATTCGATCCTTGACCCTCACGAAAGGGACTGCCAAGGCTCTAGAAATTAACTTCAGCAAAGCCTTGGAGATCAAGGGAGTTCAATCTCTATCGTGCCCTGCAAATTAACAGCACATCGTCCATCTCAGATATGGGTCTGGCCAGTTAAAAAGGAAAATAAACACCCCATCCTCACCTGATGTTTAAAGAATTCTACATTTACTTTACCTTCATAATAAAAGTTCCTTGTGCAAATATTTTGATTCCAGCCTGTGGCATACTCAGAATGGTGCTATTTTATGTGTGAGTTTCTAAACCTTTCACCCTTGGAGTGAATAACATGACAAGTTCCTTTTGTGCAATTTATCATTCTTAGTCTTCTCCCTCAGTTTGAAGTGAAGTTATTTAGCATATTTTTGACAGCTGGAATCATACTGGCCTAGAATTATGTTTGTCAGGTATACAGTTAGTATATATGTCTGTCAAGACAGGCAGCTGTGTGTACTGTGTATCCCAATTCCTCATGCTGGTTGACAGTGGTGGATCTTACTGGGTTAATGATGTTCCTCTTGGTATTGTCCTGGCTGTGTGACCTTTGGCTCTATTTCTGCCTTAAATTTAGGTAATTCCTCCACAAGCCAGAATGTGACCAGCAGTACAAGCTTGGCCCATTATTGAAAAATGGTAAAAACAAATGTGCTAAGTACCGAGCCATAAATTTCTGGGACTTGCATTATGACATCCAAAGCGTAAAACTCATGCACTGGGTACGCTATTTTAAATTTCAGTAAGATGGGAGTTCAACAGCAAGTTTCAGTGTTCTGCTACTTAGTATATTTAGAACAGAAATACAAAAAAAGAGTATGTGTTGTGGTTCATTTTTGTACATCTTAATAACCAAAAAAGTTCTCCTAAAGAATAAGCAGACGTTATCTGAAACCTGTCATTTATCATGCATTCTCCACAGTAACATGTACAAGGTGAACTCACATCTGAAACTCATGCATGTCTCTGCAGCGGAGACATTCACACTCTTCTATTAATTATTACACAAGTAATGGGACAAGTGGGTGCGTGACTTACTTTCACTTCTGTAAGCCCCACATCCACATAACGTCTGACCCTGCTCTTAATTAGAGCTGGAAATGCTCAATGCAGAGGCCTAATCTGCTGCACTTCAGATTCCTCAGACTAATGTGCCTAAGTATTCCGTGTATGAGGTTTCTTCTAAAAATAAACAGAAAAGTGCTATTCCAGTGTTGCTTAGCTTCTTGTGAGGGTCTCTGTCTTTGTGTCTCTGCTTTCCATCACCTGCTGTGTTATCAGTGAACTCGTAAAAGCAGTTCACACCTTCTGGTCTCAGGCGCCAGGCCTGATGGCCCATGTATCTTCCCCCCCCCCGCTGTTCTTCCTGCCAGTACTCCCTCAGGCCGATGCGGCCTTGGAAGTGTGATAGCCGCCCAGACTTCCTGGGATCTGTCTGATGTTTTGTATTATGCCAAGCTTGTAACTTCCCATAACAATAAGTGTGAACCCCAGTGCCCCAGTGCCCTGGAGTCAATATATTCTGTAAACCCGTATAGCCCCTCACTTGCAACTTTCTACCTGTGCCTGTCTCATCTCCTGAAGGCTTCAATAAATCGATTGTTTCTGTATCAACGTCTGAGCAACTGATTTGGAGAAGCAAACTCAGAGAGGGGGATCTCTCACATTAAGTTGCAAGTCCTTGCCTCTCGGACTGCAGCTGTACCGCTTTGGACAGAATGTCAGCCGACGAGGACACCACCCCTAACCCCGATGCCCCCAAGGAACCGGACGAGCCGGAGAAGCCGGACCCTAAAGAGGAGGGAGCCAAGCCAAAGAAACCGAAGGGTCGCGCCCCCGACCAAGATCGGGACGGACGTCCCCGGGGGCTCACTTATTGGCTGGACTCTCCCAAGGGCTGGTCGCTCTCGCGGACTGCGGCGAAGGATCGCCGGTTGGCCTTCCCCAGCACGGGACTCGAAGGGGACCCGGCCCGCAAAGAGGCCCTCATGGAGGAAGAACGAAAACAGTGGCAGGAAGACCGCCGGGCTATGCAGGAGCAGATGGAGATCATGCAACGCGTAATGGGTGAGATGGCCACGACCCTAGATGCGCTGAAATTGCAACCTCCAGCCGGTGCTCCCCCAGACGGGGCGCCAGTAGTTCCGCCCGCAACCCCTGCCCCCCCGGCCCGTCGGGACCTGAAAGTCACGTATGACGGGTCGGGAGACCAGTTGACCTTTTTTATGGTCCAAGTAGACATTTTTATGCGGGAACAAGGCCGAACCTTCGTTTCTGAGGAGTCCCGGGTGCAGTACGTGGCTTCCTTACTGCAAGGGGAGGCGGCTGCCTGGATGGTGTTGCAGTATGAACTCCGCTCGCCGGTGCTGCGAACCCTGGACGAGTTCATGGTAGCACTCCGAAACCGTTTTGAGGACCCGACTCTAGGTGAGCGGGCTAAAGCCTCCCTGATGCAACTGCGCCAAGGGACTAAGTCGGTGGCGCAGTATGCAAGTGAGTTCCAGTCACTGGCTAGCCGAATTCTGGACTGGAGTGAGGCTACCTTGGTACAATGTTTCAGGGAGGGTCTCAACCCAGACCTCCAACATTGGGCCTTCATGCAAGGGAACCCCCCGGATGTGGAAGGTTGGGTTCGCCATGCTGCTGACATCGAGAATCGCAAACAACTCCTGAACTTGTCCAAGCAACGGATTGGGCGAGACCCCAGGCCCCGGGGTGACCGTGGCCGGGAACTCCGGCAAGGGGGTGGCGGGGTCCTCTCGGCCGCGGAACGCCGCAAGCGGTTCGAGGCCGGCGTCTGCCTGATCTGCGGGGGAAAGGGTCACTTTGCATCGCAATGCCCCTCTCGCTCAGGCCGTCCGACCCCTCCCCGCCAAACCCAGGCCGAGCCGACGAAACCGGCCGCCGACAGCCAGCCTCGCCGCAGAAGTGGACCACTGAGCCGGCGCTCCGGCGCACCCTCCGCTCTCCACGCACGTCCCCAGGATGGGGCATCCGACTCTACGGTCCCATCGGGGTCCCGGATTACAAATACCGTCTTTGATTCGGACGGCTCCCCGGAGGCCACTACCCCGTCCCCCTCTTCCAGCGAGGAGGAAGAGTGGGAACAGCCGGCAAAAAACGCCGTCGGTCTGCTGTAGAGGGGGCTCCGCAGCAGACCGTCCCTATCGTTGTGCAAGGAGCTCCACCGATGGTAAGCGCCCAAGAGGACAATGTATTTGTGCGTGTCCATCTGTCCCTACCCAAAGGGGGTCCCCCGTTAGAGGTCCCCGCGTTGGTCGACTCGGGGTGTGCCCGCACCATGATAAATGAGGAAACTGCCAAGAAGTTGGGTGTCCGGCGCAAGCGGCTTCCGGGACCTCTCCGTTTTTCCCAAATGGACGGGAGTGACTTTAAACGGGGCCCGGTGACCCACAGAACTGCAGCCGTGATTATGTCCGTGGGGGAACATTGGGAACGGTTGTATTTCACTATCGCCCCTATTGTAACCCCTGTGGTGTTAGGGATGAACTGGTTAAGGGGGCACAATCCCTCCATTGATTGGGTTAAACGGGTGCTTTCCTTCCCCGAAAACCCCTGTGGGTTGCATGACAAGGAACGGGTACTCAGGACTCCAGCCGCCGCACTGGTAGGGTCCCCCGCCCCAGTCTCTCCTCAATTACCCTCTGAGTACTCGCAATTTACTGATGTTTTTGATGTTAGAGAGTGCGACGAACTGCCTCCCCACAGAGAAACGGACTGTGCCATCGAGATTGTAGGGGAAGGCAAACTGTCTAAGGGAAAGGTTTACCCCATGAGCCCTAGTGAAAAGACAGTGTTGCGAGACTATCTGGATGTCAATCTGGCGAGGGGTTTCATACGCCCCTCCAAGGCTCCTTATTCAGCCCCAGCTTTCTTTGTAAAGAAAAAGACGGGAGATTTAAGACTGTGTATTGACTTTCGCAGACTGAACGCAGTCACCCAGTCTAATGCTTACCCCCTCCCTCTTATTCCTGACCTTCTAGCACAATTAAAGGAGGGCCGAATCTTCACCAAACTGGACTTGGTAGAAGCCTACCACCGCATTCGCATCAAAGAAGGAGACGAACCCAAAACGGCCTTTTCCAGTTGTTTTGGGATGTTTGAGTACCTAGTCATGCCGTTCGGACTTTCGGGGGCTCCGAGTGTCTTTATGCAATTAATTAATGAGGTTTTGCATGATTTGCTGTTTCGGGGGGTGGTGGTATTTCTCGATGACATCCTTATTTACTCTGAAACCATGGAAGACCATGTGCGCCTAGTGCGAGAGGTGCTCCAGCGGCTGCGGGAGCACAAACTGTATGCTAAGGTGTCCAAATGTGAATTCCACCAACCCTCCATTACATTTCTGGGGTATGTGATCTCCCACCAAGGGTTGGAAATGGACCCCGCCAAGGTCCAGGCAGTGCGGGACTGGGAACCCCCCACTACCCGCCGCCAACTTCAGCAGTTTTTGGGGTTTGCCAATTTTTACCGGAACTTCATTCCTAACTTTGCCCAAGTTGCGCTTCCCCTCACTGCCCTGTTGCGTACCAAGGACAAGGGGGCTAGCGCCGCGCTTCCCTCAGCCCGTTTGCAATGGTCCCCCCAATGCCAGCTAGCTTTTGAACGTTTGAAGCTACTTTTTTCATCCGAACCCGTTTTGGCTCACCCAGATTGCACCAAGCCTTTTGTGGTGCAAGTGGATGCCTCGGATGTAGCCATGGGCGGGGCCCTATTGCAGAGGGATGAGGGGGGAAGGTTGAGACCATGCGCCTACTTCTCCAAGAAGTTTTCCCAGTCTGAAATCAACTGGGCCATTTGGGAGAAGGAGGCAGCAGCGGTCAAACATGCCCTTACCATATGGCGACACTTCTTGGAAGGGGCCGAACTGCCATTCGAAGTGTGTACCGATCACAAGAATCTTGAGGCCCTCAAGGGGGCTAGAAAACTCAATGCCAAACAGGTTCGGTGGGCCCAATTTTTCGCTAAGTTCCGGTTCACTCTCAGACATGTCCCTGGCAAAGAAAATGCCCTAGCCGACGCTTTGTCACGACTTCCCCAGTATCGCAACGATTTCGATCGCCCAGTCGACTCCCTGTTCACTCCCGAGCAGCGAGGGGAAGTTCCTAGCTTAGCCGTCACCACCCGGTCCCAAGCCCGACCACCGGAGACCCCCCCTACACTCAAAGGCATCCCGGAAGCCTTCCAACAGCGACTCCGGGACGCCTCCTTGCAGGAGGAGGAGCATCATCTCCTCCCCACTGGTCTGGAACGTACCAACACTTGGTGGGTGCAAGGGGGGAAACTGTACGTCCCCTCCTCTCTTCGCAAGGAAGTATTGGGACTTGTACATGGTGCCAGGCTAGCGGGTCATTTTGGTTTCATAAAAACGCTTCACCTGGTTCGAAGACAATTCTGGTGGCCCGGTATGAGATCTGATGTAGAGTTGTATGTGCGCAGCTGCCCCACCTGCGCCACAGCCAAGAAACGGATGGGAAAACCCCCAGGGCTTCTCAAACCGCTTGAGAGCCCCTCCCGTCCCTGGGAAGTCATCGCCATGGATTTTATCACCGACCTACCTCCGAGTCGGGGAAAAACGGTTCTTTGGGTTATCACAGACCTCTTTTCCAAACAGGTTCACTTCGTTCCATGTGCAGGCCTTCCTTCAGCCCAGGGCTTAGCTAAACTGTTCATCACACACGTCCTCAGGCTACACTCGATCCCGAGGAAGGTCCTCTCCGACCGGGGGGTCCAGTTTGTTGCCAAATTCTGGCGGGCCTTCCTAAAGTTAATGGGAGTGGAAGAGCAGGGCCTTTCTTCCGCCTATCACCCCCAAACGGATGGTCAAACAGAACGAGTAAATGCGGTGGTAGAATGTTATTTGCGTTGCTATGTAAATTTCCACCAGGACGACTGGGTCGACCTGCTGCCATTTGCCGAATATGCGTATAACAATGCGCCTCATTCCTCTACCGGCTTTAGTCCCTTCCAAGTTATATACGGGACGGATTTCGGCCCTTTCGGTTCTGCCCCCGTCTCGCCAGAGCTCCAGTCTACCCCTGACCTTCAGGAGTGGATTCAGGTGGTCAAATCCACCTGGCCATGGTTGCTCAAAAATCTGGAAAGGGCAAAAAGCAAGTACAAGGAACAAGCAGACAAACACCGGTCTCCGGGATGGGAACTCAAGGTGGGGGAGCAAGTCTATCTGTCCACCAAAAACCTCCGCTCTCTTCGCCCCTGCAAAAAACTGAGCGACCGTTATGTGGGACCTTTCCCCATTACCAGAGTAATCAACGAGGTTACTGTGGAACTGGACCTCCCAAAAACTCTGAAAGGAGTCCATCCAGTCTTTCATATAAGCCTCCTCAAACCCTATGTGGCAGCCCCCCAGTTCCACCCCCCTCCCGCACACGAGATTCCTACCGTAGTAGGAGGGGACACCCATTTGGAAATATCCAAGGTTTTAGACTCCAAATGGAAGAAAGGGAAACTGTTTTACTTTGTTCGCTGGAAAAACCTTGGCTCCGCTCATGACGAATGGGTGGCCGCACCCCACATGGCGGCTCCTCGCTTAGTCCGGGAATTCCACCTTGCTTATCCCGATAAGCCTCGTCCTCTCGGGGACCCCGGGGGGGGGCCTTAAGGGGGGCAGAATGTGAGGGTCTCTGTCTTTGTGTCTCTGCTTTCCATCACCTGCTGTGTTATCAGTGAACTCGTAAAAGCAGTTCACACCTTCTGGTCTCAGGCGCCAGGCCTGATGGCCCATGTATCTTCCCCCCCCCCGCTGTTCTTCCTGCCAGTACTCCCTCAGGCCGATGCGGCCTTGGAAGTGTGATAGCCGCCCAGACTTCCTGGGATCTGTCTGATGTTTTGTATTATGCCAAGCTTGTAACTTCCCATAACAATAAGTGTGAACCCCAGTGCCCCAGTGCCCTGGAGTCAATATATTCTGTAAACCCGTATAGCCCCTCACTTGCAACTTTCTACCTGTGCCTGTCTCATCTCCTGAAGGCTTCAATAAATCGATTGTTTCTGTATCAACGTCTGAGCAACTGATTTGGAGAAGCAAACTCAGAGAGGGGGATCTCTCACACTTCTAAATAGTCTAAATCTTCCTGATTTTCAAGTGCTCTGCCAGGGTTTCATTATGCTCGGTTTGGTTTCCATGATGTAAAAAGGTCAATATTTTCTTTGTGTGTGGAGGGGGAGAAGGAAAGAAGATGGTAATGTTTACTGCCTAACCAGTTTGTACAATGTTATTACAAAGAACATATTGGACCGAAATCATAATATATCATTTGAACAAGCATTACAATATTATGTGATTCCTTTTTTAAAATATGGATATTCCCACCAAACATGTTTCCATTGGTAACAACACAGGGACAAAATAGTATTTTCACACTTTGTTGAGATGAGTTTAAATAAGCAACTAATACAAATATTGGATTATCATGACTTTGTAAAACAAATTACAGCTACCATATATAACAATTTGTTTTTCAAGCCAGAATCTTCTAGGTTAAAAATAAATGACATTAGGAAAGGCAGCAAAACATAAATGAAGTAATGAGTGTGACAACCTATGTTATCATAGGTGTTAAACATAGCATAGGCATACATGTTTTGAATGGATTGCTTTGTTTTTAAAAGACAGCTAGGAATAATTCCTTTCTTAAAAAATGAAAAAAAAATTATTTCAAACATAACAGCACACACACACATACAACATTACACTAAACACAATTCCTCATGATAATTTTGGAATATTGCAGTTCTGTAGGTCAAGAAAATCCAGATGGAGACATTTAACCTGTTCCCCCATATTAATACTGCAGCTTTCAAATATAGGAGATGTCTAAGAGATGTGTGTTTGTTAAGTGTTGTCAAGTCACTTCCGACTTATGGGCAGGGGCAGTCAGCAACAACACAGCCAACCACTGGTCAGCTTGAACGTTAAAGCTGATATATCACCTTATCAGATCATGTAAATAACAAACTGTGGAATTCAAGATAAAACACAGAAACTACATTTTCCTTTCTAAATGCTGCCTTCCTCTATGCCGAGTAATAATATTTTACTGACAACCAGTGGTGTATGCCTGCATGTCTTACTACTAGGGTAAAAAAGTTGGAAATGTATCACAGTACAACTTATGTAGTGTTACATCATGAACATGTCTGAATAGCAATGGCTGACATGGGCCCATTCTAGAATCACCAAAATTCCATCGGGGCCAAGGAAGTTTGTCCATAAGTCAGATGAATCTGCAGAGGGCTGGAATGGTAGGAAAACTGCAGAGCGCAGTATGGCAGTCTTCATCAAAGGATAAACTGCATCACTTGCCAGTTCAAGAGTGTAAGTTGAGATACACTTATAGTGCCCAGTTAAGCCAAATTTCTACCTTTTTGAAAGTACACTCACAGCTATGCCTTTCAATGATAAGTTGTTCAACTACTAGACAGTTACATGCTAGTAAGTCTCTGTACAATTATGCTGCAGAGATACACAGAAGCTTTTGAAATGTTCAGTATAATTTTAGCTTGATATTTTCCCTTGCAGTGCTTCTGAACCAACATAATCATTACTGAAGACCTCACTGAGTTTTTTTGTTGAACATAAAGCAGTATTTTTCTTTTGACATCAAAGGGTACTTTTTGAACAAAATCTCATCCTTTGTATAAAGCAACTCCTTCAGCCCATTGCTCTTTTACCTTTCCAAATGTTAGAGCTACATTCCTAACTGGTGTGCTTTGAACAAACAACATAAGAACAGGCAAACTGTCCTCCCATACACATGAACTGTCTAGATTGCGATATTATAGGAAGATAAGAAGGCCTGGACAGTCTGCTTGGTTAAAACGTTTTTTCTTTTCAATTTTACATATAAGAAGTTTGAATTTTGGGGTGAGGTCTTGGGCATCTTTTGTTGGATTGATCACCTACGAAAGGGAAAGGAGATTGCAAAATAGCAATGATACTTTCCCTCTCACATTGTGCTTTAAACAGTTGGATTTTTTGGCTTGAAATAAGCCTAACATCATAAATGTTAAAAGGTAGATTGCAAACCTGCATACAGCAAAATATGCGTAAATCAAGAAGTCTTTTGCATGTATGGGATCTGATCCCAAAGGAGCTCTGTTCATATAAACTTGCTTAGACCTATTTACTGGACCAGGGGGTCTGTACTAAACAGCTATTAACATTGTATTTATTGTGATAAATTTATGTTACTAAATAAGTACCCTTAGGTTATAATAATAATATTTATTGGTACAGTCAATCAGACCAGTAGGTTATTCAATTTCCACTCTGAAACAGAATTTAGTCTCTGTTACTGCAATTTGTAATGTAAATTTGAAGAATTATGGGAGGAAACTAGAGATATTTTCAAGGAAGAATGTGCAAAGACTATTTCTGTAGCCAAAAGAAAAGAAAAACCTCGATGGATGTCTGAGGAAACTCTTAAAATTGCCAAAGATAGACGAGAAGCAAAAGTAAAAGGTGACAGAAACAGAATCAAAAGTTTAAGGGCAACCTTCCAGTGACTCGCATGTACAAAGAGAACTGTTATAATAACCAGTGTAAAGAAATAGAAGAGAACAACAAAAAAGGAAGAACAAGAGATCTGTTCCACAAGATCCAAGAAATCAAAGGGAAATTTAAAGCCCGGTTAGGCATGCTGAATGATCAGCATGGAAATACATTAACTGGACAGGACAAAATAAAGAAAAGGTGGGAACAATACACTGAAGAACTATACAGAAGAGATGAAAGGATGACAGATTCTTTCCAAGAAGAATCTTTTGAAGAAGAACCTACAGTTTTAGAAAGTGAAGTGAAAGCTGCACTGAGAGCAATCGGGAGAAACAAATCACCAGGAGCAGAGGGGATATCAATAGAGCTATTCCAAGCCACAGAAACGGACTCCAGCAAAATCTTGACAAGAATATGCCAACAGATATGGAAAACAAAACAATGGCCCACACAATGGAAACGATCCATTTACATTCCAATTCCCAAGAAAGGAGACATCAAAGATTGTAGCAATCATCGGACCATCTCATTAATTTCTCACGCATGTAAAGTGATGCTCAAAATCTTACAGCAAAGGCTGTTACCATATATGGAACGAGAAATGCCTGATGTTCAAGCTGGGTTCAGAAAAGGAAGAGGCACTAGAGATCATATTGCAAATATACATTGGTTACTGGAGCATAGGAGATAATTTTGGGGGGAAATCAGCTTGTGTTTCATAGATTACAGCAAAGCTCTTGACTGTGTGGATCACGAAAAGCTATGGCTGCTTTTAAAGGAAATGGGTGTGCCACTACATCTGATCGTTTTGATGTGCAACCTGTACTCTGGACAAGAGGCCACAGTTAGAACAGAATATGGAGAAACGGAATGGTTTCCAGTTGGCAAAGGTGTCAGACAAGGATGTATTTTATCTCTTCAATCTATATGCAGAACATATAATTAGGAAAGCTGGATTAGATTTAGATGAAGATGGAGTGAAAATTGGAGGGAGGAACATTAATAATTTGAGATATGCCAATGACACTACATTATTATTTTTGCTTTTATACACTTTATCTTATGCCAATAAAGGCTACTTGACTTGACTACATTATTAGAAGAAAATAGTGAAGATTTGAAACGACTACTGCTGAAAGTTAAAAGAGAAAGTGCCAAAGCAGGACTACAGCTGAACATCAAGAAAACAAAAGTAATGTCTACAGGAGAATTGCACAACTTTAAGGATGACAATGAGGAAATTGAAATTGTTCAAGACTTTCTATTCCTTGGCTCCACCATCAACCAAAAGGGAGACTGCAGCCAAGAAATCAGAAGGAGATTGAGACTGGGAAGGGCAGCCATGAAGGAGCTAGAAAAGATTCTTAAGTGTAAGGATGTGTCACTGGCAACCAAGATCAGGTTAATTCATGCCATCGTATTCCCTGTTACTATGTATGGATGTGAGAGCTGGACAATGAAGAAAGATGACAGGAAAAAAGTCGATTCCTTTGAAATGTGGTGTTGGAGGAGAGTGTTACGGATACCCTGGACCGCCCCCCCCCCAAAAAAAATCAGTGGGTTTTAGATCAAATTAAGCCTGAACTGGCCCTAGAAGCTAAAATGACTAAACTGAGGCTGTCGTACTTTGGACATATTATGAGAAGACAAGAGTCACTGGAAAAGACAAACATGCTAGGAAAAGTTGAGGGCAGCAGGAAAAGAGGAAGACCGAACAAAAGATGGGTGGGCTCAATGGGGGAAGCCACCGGCCTCAATTTGCAAGACCTAAGCAAGGCTGTCAAGGATAGGACATTTTGGAGGACTTTCATTCACAGGGTCACCATGAGTCCGAAACGACTTGATGGCACTTAACACACACACACACACACACACACACTGCAGTTTGAACAGTGAAAGGCATAGCCCCATTTTAAAATGACTTTTCAGAAAATAAAAGTGATGTCAATTCCTCAGAGAAAATGTAACATGGAGGGGGGGGAATCTGACAAAGAATTCTGTGTGCCCTTTGTGTACTGCCAGCGTGATCCAACTCAAAGCTTTAACATAGAATCATAGAGTTGGAAGGGACCACTAGGGTCATCTGGTCAAACCCCCTGCACAATGCAGGAAATTCACAACTACCTCCCCCCCACAAACTCCCAGTGAACCCTACTTCATGCCCAGAAGATGGCCTCTGCTTAAAAACCTCCAGGGAAGGAGCTCTTACCTCCTCCCGAGGAAGGCTGTTCCACCAAGGAACTGCTCTAACTGCTCTAACATGTTCAGAAGCGGACTTGTGTGTGTTCGTCTTCAGTTACATGGAGAATCACATAATCCAGTCATTCCTGTATCATTGTTCCCTTTTCTGCATATACAAGGAGGAAACCCACAAGGACTTGTGTGGGGAGCTCATTTCCCCCTCCCCCACTATTTCCTCTTGCCTGTCAGCTCAGGTGTCTATCCCTAGCGTCCCATAAACAGACATGCTCAGGCAGGTGAACCTAAGCAATGCTAATTTATTAGGAGCAAAAAGACAGATTTACAGAAGTTGACTGCCTCTCATGCAGGAGAGGGCGTTAATGGGGTCTATGCAGGTGGGTTACAGTATAAAAGCATTCTAGGCAAAAAGCAATGCAAAGTGAAACCACAGTACCGTACTAAGAGATAATGATTCCCAGAGAATCAAAGACATAACATGTTACAGGATAAACAGGATTTGCAGCATGAGAACAACACCTTGGCTAGCAGCCATAGCCTGGCCTTGACAGGAAGCCAGCCTCTGGCCTGCGACTGCCAAACCCCTACCTTCGAAAGAAGCAAAGACCGGACATTTTTCAAACAAAGCAAAGGCCTGACCTTCTGCCCCCCCAGCCCCCCCTCGCTTCTCTCCACCAGGTGAGGTTTGTCGGGGTAGGCTGCATGGAACTGGCAAATCAGGCGGGGGGCTGCGACATGGTGCTTAGCCACCCACTCGTCATGACCCAGACCCAAGTGTTTCCATCGAACCAGATAATAGAGCACCCCCCTTCGGATCCGGGAGTCAAGGATCTTTGACACTTCGAAATGTTCCTTCCCCCGCCCCCCAGCAGCACTGGGACTCAGCAGCACTGAGGAGCTTCGGGATGCCACTCTGGAGAGGGTACATGTCTCTTCAAAAGACTGACATGGAAAACCAGATGAACTCCCCTTAGGGACTTAGGAAGACCGAATTCCACTGTGACTTCGTTTATGAGCCGTGAGATTTGAAAGGGTCTCACGTACCTTTCATTCGATTTTTTGCACGGGCGTAAGGAACGCAGGATTTTTGTGGACAGTTAGCCCTGGTCCCCCACCTTAAAGTTCCAACCTGGGGACCAGTGCTTATCTGCTTATTTTTCAAACGAAGCAAAGGCCTGACATTGCCCTTCCTTGAAAGCCCCCTTAGCCGTTCTCTTTTTCCTGCTTCCTTCTCTCCTTCCTACCCACCAGCCAACCTACCATTTTATCTGGGAGTAACCTCAGGACTGCAAATAAGTGGCATAATTTTATGTTTTGTTATCACTGTTGAAATTACTCCTTTGAAACTCCACACGAGCAACACTAAAATTAGATTTCCCGTCTTGCCTCACCAGCTCTTTTCCATCTGTTTAAATAAGACAGTCTGAACGCAAATTAAATCGACCATTTCAGTGTGTCTTGTCTTAATTGAGGCCATCTTGCTAATAACAAAACCAGATACTGGGTCTCGAGTGGTCTTGCTTTTTCTGTGTTTCAAATTAATTATAATGCATTGCCTTCCTTTTATTCTCAACTTAATATAGCAGTCCTTGCTTCTGGGTGTCATTGCTAATGAGTACAATGGAAGCAAGCCTAGCCTTTGGCCTTCCAAAACCTTATTTTGGTTACAGTAGGTTTGAAGTGGAAGGTGGGTCATATTCACACTGACGTGTCTTTTGACTACACGTGGTAACATCTGTAATGAAAGTTCACTTGGTCCAGAAGGAGTATGTGCTTGCTAGAGGATGCACAGGGTTCCCTTTCCCCATAACCATTTAGCAGTTTATTCAAACATTTGACCATACAGATAGAAATGATTTATATTGGTCAGATTACTGCTCCCACTAACCCAGTTCCAACTAGTAGTGGTTCTTCAAATTTGCCCCACAGCAGCCATCTCCTTTGGGCTAGCAGCACATGTCTTTCTTCCAGACACTGCTGGCATGGCAGTAGCCAATGGGAAATATCTAGAGATTTGGAGGGTGGAGCCTGAGGAGGTCAGGGTTTGAGGAAGGGAGGTGCTTCAGTGGGGTACAATGTCATGCAGTCCACCTTCCCAAAAGGCCATTTTCTCCAGGTGAACTGATCTCTGTCACCTGGAGCTCAGAAGTAATAGCAGGAGATCTCCAGCTACCACCTGGAGGTTGGCAAGCCTAGTGTAGCCAATAATGGGCGTGTAGACAGAAGAAGCTGCACTCCTACAGATGAAATATTTGCGATGTAAATTTCATCATTAATGATTCATATGATGTTATACTTTTAACACAACTTTTTAAAAAATCCCAAAACAAAACAGAGGTTATGAACTAGTACTGGTTATACAGGGAACACCAACATCCAGCCAGGAGGAGAAGCCAAGCAGTCTGGGAGCAAGAAGCAAGTTGGGAGGCTGAGAGCTAGCCCAATTTCAGTATCATGCTCAGCAAGTGGAGAGAAGAGATTGATAGGAGTGTGGGAGAACTGTAGCTAAAGTGTGTGGGGGGGGTTGAACCTTTGCCATGCTGTCCCTGGCCTCTCCCCTTTGACGGCTGTACAGTTAAAATGTCATCCATGAAACAGAGGAGGCCTCAGTTCAGATGCTCACTCAGCCATGAAGCTTTACTGACAGACCTTGACCGAGTTCTCTCTCTCATCCTACCTGACCTGAAGAGGTTGCTGTGGCAATAAAAAGGGAAGGGGAAATCCATATCCGCCTTCTTGGGAGGGCACTCAGAATTTTAGGCCACACTTTCTCCACACATGCAATAGCTTCTTCCAGCCTTTAACATATGGTTGCCAAGTGCCAGGTGGTGGTGGGCAAACCCCCGCCAATCCACCTGGCTGCCTGCTGACCAACTGAGGGTCAGCAGGCAACGTGTGCACGCTCACCTGCCCAAGGCGACATGGCCGCATCACAAGGGACCGTTTAAGTGGCAAACAGCCCCTTGCGATGCGTTTTACAACCAGATGTGCCGCATTGCAATGGGCCTTTTACCACTCAAACGTCCAGTTTGAGTGGTAAAGGCCCCATTGCGATGCAGCACTTCCAGGTATAAACCGGAAGTGCCGTGATCATGTCGGTGCGGGCACGCTCGCTCGCGATGACTTGCCTCCACCCTCCCACCGGACCAGAAGAGGGACCTGGTAAGCCTA
Organism: Euleptes europaea; assembly: GCF_029931775.1. Lineage (NCBI taxonomy): Eukaryota > Metazoa > Chordata > Lepidosauria > Squamata > Sphaerodactylidae > Euleptes > Euleptes europaea. The sequence goes on from NC_079321.1 coordinate 77,226,306, forward strand.
CTTAATCACTGATAGAGGTTTCTCATATCATTAAATTGTAATTGTATTGTAATTTTCAGGCAGGAAAGTCCAGAAAGTGAAACATTACAACAGTGCACTATTCACTGACATGTGGATTCATCATTATGGTACCTGTGCAGACCCACATGTGTACTTTCCCCCCACAGACCTACCGTGGAGAGGTTTTTAAAGCTCAAAGAATGCCAAAGGGCACCACGTCCCCTTGCTTTTTCCCACCTTTTGCAGCTTGATATAGAGGAGGCAGAGACCCCTACCTTCTACTGCCACTGAGAGCAGTTCTGATGCTACCACTAGGCGAACTAAGCAGTCGCCTAGAGCGTGGCGCAGACCTCAGAGGGGCACAGAACTGACCTGAGGGGCACAGTTTTAAACAGATTAGTTTCTTGAAAAAAATGCAACTGACAATTTATATTTTTAATTTTAAGGTAAGTACCACAACAGTGCTATGGAATATAATTAATTATAAAGTCTTATAAAAAGTTTTCTATATCCTTTGCCCCCTACCACTTGCAAGAGTCCCAAAGGCAACGGCCACTGCGGTCTGCCTCCCGGGGTTATAAATCAGCAAGCAGAGCTAATGCACAGGCAGCAGCTGAGGAGAAAACCTATTGGGCTCCCCCCAACCGGGTAAGGGGAATGGTCCTCTCAAAGGACGATCAAGCAGCTCAAAAGGTCACCCTAACATTTTTAACAAGACATTTCCTAATAGGTAAAACAAATACCAGACAACTGTGCCATAGAGGGGCTAGTTGGAGTAATTGTTAAGGTGAAAAAGATGCTAGTGATTTGTAGATATTGTTCTTTGAATAATAACAGCTTTTGGTAGGCAATATGAGATCATTAACTCTAAAAAAAGGCAAACCTTTTGAATTATATCATCCTGCATTGAGATAATGTTGCCAGTCACTGTTGCGTTTCAAAATAGTCTAGAAGACTCAAAGTTATCCCAGAAGACTCAATGAACTTAAGAGGAGCAAGCCTCACTGAAACTGCTCTTTTTTAGCTTTCCAAAGAGGCAGCTAAAAGAAGCAAGCAAACAAAATAAATAGCTGCAGAGAAAAAGTATCTCCTTGTCAAGTACAACATAATTCTCCCTCCTATCATCTCACAACAAGCATGAGAAGGAAGGGGGGGGGAGAAGTAGAAGCCACTCTGTTGTGCCAGCCAGGAAGAAGTACATGAATCTGAGCATGGTAGGGCAGTCAAGACTCTATGGGTAAACATAAAAGGAATAAGAAATAATCATGTGATTATGGTGGGGGGTCTGCTATCAACCACCAAACCAGGCAGAGGACTTGGATGGGATGATCCTAGACCAGATTACAAAGTTCTCAATGAGATGGGACATGGTGGTCATGGGAGATTTTAATTACCCGGATATCTGTTGGAAGTCCAACGCTGCTAAAAATGCAAGATCCAATAAATTCCTGACTTGTCTTGCTGACAACTTCCTATCCCAGAAAGTGGACAGGGAAACAAGGGGGTCTGCTATCTTAGATTTGATTCTCACCAACAGGGAAGAACTGGTCGATGAGGTTAAAGTAGTAGGCACCCTGGGTAGTAGTGACCACATATTCTTGGAATTTACAATCTTGGGGAAAGGAAAACCTGTACATAGTCAGACATATAGGTTGGACTTTAAAAGAGCAAATTTTAACAAACTTAAATTTATGCTAGGTAGAATCCCATGGTCAGAAATACTTAAGGAGAAGGGAGTTCAAGAAGGCGCAATTCCAAAATACTGACAATGTCCTAACAATGACTCAGTTCAAACCCAACCCCTTTCTGACTATATCTTCCTACACACTTGACACTGAGAGACACTGTCCTTCAGTGTTACTACTCTGAAGATGCCTGCCACAGTTGCTGGCGAAACGTCAGGAAAGAAAATTCCAAGACCACGGTTACACAGCCCGGATAACCTACAAGAACCAATTAACTCTGACCGTGAAAGCCTTCGACAATATAATAAAATGCGCACTTCAACAAAGACAAATGTAAAGTTCTGCATTTAGGTAGGAAAAATCAAACGCAGAATTATAGCATGGGGGAGACTTGTCTGAGCAGTAGTATGTGTGAAAAGGATCTTGGGGTCTTAGTAGACCAAACACTGAACATGAGTCAGCAGTGTGATGCGGTAGCTAAAAAGGCAAATGTGATCTTGGGCTGCACAGAAGTATAGTGTCCAGACCACGTGAAGTGATGTTATTGCTTTACTCTGCTCATGTTAGACCTCACCTAGGGTAATGTGTTCAGTTTTGGGCACCGCAATTTAAGAAAGATGTAGACAAGCTGGAACGTGTCCAGAGGAGGGCAACAAAGATGGTGAGGGGTCTGGAGACCAAGTCCTATGAAAAAAGGTTGAAGGAGCTGGGTATGTTTAGCCTGAAGAGGAGAAGACTGAGAGGGGATATAGAGGATGGTGCCGAGTTGTTTTCTGTTCCCCCAGAAGGTCGGACCAGAACCAACAGGTTGACATTAAATCAAAAGAGTTTTCATCTAGACATTAGGAAGAATTTTCTAACAGTTAGAGCGGTTCCTCAGTGGAACAGGCTTCCTCTGGAGGTGGTAAGCTCTGCTTCCCTGGAGGCTTTTAAGAAGAGGTTAGATGGTCATCTGTCAGCAATGCTGATTCTGTGACCTTAGGCAGATCATGAGAGGGAGGGCATCTTGGCCATCTTCTGGCCACTAGGGGTGTGGTGGGGGGAGGTAGTTGTGAATTTCCTGCGTTGTTCAGGGGGTTGGACTTGAAGACCCTGGTGGTCCCTTCCAATGATTCTATGACTTAGAAAAAAACACAGAAGAGAGATAGTGGGGTGGGGGCATCAAGTGGTTCTCCATGCTCTTGCTCTTGAGTTCAGCCAACAATGGGAGGACTACCTGCTTGGGCGGCAAGATACTGTGGGCTGCTTCTGCTATTATGCTACCAAATGTCAGGATGAAGGCTGTGGTTACTTAGATACAGAAATGCACATGGTCAAAGCCACACTTTTATCTGTACTTTCAAGGGATAAGTCATCACACTGAAATAAAAGATAAAGGCTAAGCCATGTTGAGTATGTCTTAGGCTAAGCATTGAGAAGGACGCTGTTTTTTAGAGTCCTCTTCTGGCATTATGGGTGGCATGAGATCTTGAATTGTTTTGTTTTCTAATTCCCCTTCTATATTTTCTGGTGATAGCAACATCGGTTGTGTCCATACATCGTTGGATAATGTGCTTTATTACATGAGAGTAATCATTTGCAATTGAATTATCTTGTGTGAATAAACCAGTACAGCTCTAAATGATTGCTGTAACACAATAGTGTAATGTCCGATTATATGTGGATGTAGCCATGATCATTCATGATGACTCCTCTGTTTTCTGTGTTGGTGATCATCAGACTCAACAGAAGGCTATATAAGGAAGACTTGCTAGCTCTGAAAGTGCTGATCACCTATTAAGGAAGAACCACTGTGCACATTGCCAGGGGTGTCCTGGGATGGTAGATCCTCACACAGCTCCTCACACAAATGGATTCTGATCCATTAAAAAAAACCCTTCTTTCTGATGCTCAGATTACCTTTATTAGAACAGCTTTGAGTCTTTTTTGCGAATTTAAAACTAACTTGTTTTTGCACTGACTGGGTTGAACTGTAATACAATAACTTGCTTAATAGCAAAGCCAAAATGATATACTTGTCTGCACAGAATAATTATTTCTGGATGTAGCACTATCAATCAATGGAGGACTTGGCACAGGAACCATGCACCTTTCCAGGTTCTCAGCGGCAGCACCATCTCAAACTTGGTAGTGGGCCCAGGGCCTCTCTATAGCTCAATTAAGAGTAGCGCAATGGGAGAAAGTAGCTTTACCAAGCACAGAAACCAAATCTCATTTTCTAGTCTAATGGAATGGAACTAGAGCAGAATGATGTAAATGTCTTTATTAGTACTTAGGTGAATTCAGCTGTGGCCAGCCTTGAAGAGTTTTGCCACAGTGTCACTTCCCATGTACGGGGAGGCCATAAAAGTCTGAAACACTTGTACCAGCACATTCTTTATGACAGCTCTGCTCACTCTCACCCTTACTGCTTGCAGAGGATCGTTGGTGTGCAGTGCAGGACTGATCACTTTAAAACAAATACTTCCTCATATGACAAGGAAATGTTAAATTTGCTTTGATAAGCAAGCCCTATAATGACTGGCCTTATTGAAAACAGCAGGAGAGTTTTTATTGATTTCAAATTAAGACTAGGATTTAGCTCCAAACAGATTCATACAATTTCACTCAAGTTTCATTTTTAACTAAACAGATAATGGCACAAAGGCTCATTCGCGCTTGGAATTAACTGTTCGTCTAGTTCCAGCATATGGCAGTTGAAATCTTTTGACTGTCTCAGGCTCATTGGCATGCTATTAAAAACTTTAACGGCGTTTGAAAGCAGAACGGATGGGTAAGAAAAATATAATGGCAGGTTCTAAAGCTATAATGAACTTGCTTTCCTTTAGATGATGCGGTAGATTTTAAGGTCTAGACCTCTTCACTCCAATCCGGCTGGCAACTGTATGTGTGCTGCAGGTGGCTTCTATGCATGGCTCAGTAGCACAATGTGGAATTGCACATGGGTGCTGCACCTATGACTCCCCAACCCAATCCAACAGCCCAGGCTGTGTGATCATAGCCATCTCAGAGATGCTACAGATTTACCCAGCTACTCCTTTCACAATGAATGCCGTTTTATTATTTAGTTGATGGGTGTGCTTTTAAGACTTGGTTGATTCGATTACTTTGTTGTTTTCTTTACCACCTTGGGCTTTATGTAACCAGACAGGATGAAAATGGGGAAAATATTATTTGCTTCCCCCGCCCCCCGAAGATCAGACAGGTACAGATTAAAGGTACAGGAAGGGAGACAGGAGAAAAGGTGTATACATATACATTGCATTTATATACATTTTTTGGACAAAATTGTCAAAGTGGTTTCCAGAAATATAAGATTTGTGACAACTAGTACATCAGTCAAATGAAAAAGACCATGTGGCTTACACTTATAACATTAAACTAAACACTAGAGAGACAGTGTGGTGTTGTGGTTAGTGTCAGGCTAGGATCTGAGAGATCTGATCCTTCCAACTGTCAAAACTGTCCAATTGAAACAAGTTCCCAGAAGCGTGGATCATTCTTTTAGGAGACTGCTAAATCCAGCTCCTTCCATAGGTATTTAGCATAGTCAGATTTCTTTTGTTTAAGTAACTTTTTGTATTGTGCCCTAAGATGAAGGAGATGAGGCGTCAATGTTCCATCTTGACTACGTCTTGCCTGTCTCCTACAAGTAGTTAGATTTTTTAAAAAGAGCTTTACGTTCCTGATCATACCAGCCACTATTGGAATGTGGAATGGCATTTGTTGGTCTATTATTAATGAGTGTAGGTTTGAGCTGACTGACTATAACCTCAAAATATTTGATGGTGTTATTGTCCAACTGCAAAAGAGCAAGGCTTGCAACTCCATTTCTGGATTAGTAAAGACTTGGGATACTGTATTATTTAGTTGTTCAGACGGTTTAAGCCTCCTACAACTAGAGACTGCGTCTCCTGCAAGGTCGGGTACAGATTCCAACATGAGGTTAGCAGTGGAGTGGTGTTTAATACTAATCTCAATGGGCAGTAGTCACTCCATGGATAATCACCAACCTCAAAATTATACACTGAGTTCAATAAAGCAGGTGACAATGCAATATAGTCAATTGTATTTGCCTGGCAGAAAGATAAATAAGTAAAAGGACCACCAGTTGGATCCTAGATGGGGGCATCCAAAACATGCAAATTATATAATGAAAGCCTTAATAATAACCACATCCTTTGAGGAATGTTCCAAGAATGTGGCGTGGGTAGCAATCTGAGCATTTACATCAGCTCTTGAATCTGTCGTCTGTATTTGTTTATATTTATGCTTTTATATATTCCTGTATTTGTTTATATTTATGCTTTTAACCTATAGATATTGAGCCCATATTTATATTGCCTTAACCTTCTTTTGTTCTTTATTTGACTTTTGCCTGTCATTTAACTTCTGAAGATCGTTTCACAAGTGTGGCATAAAATGCTTTCTGCCTTACCTGGTTTGTAATATGAATATATAACTGACACCAACTAGAATGTTTACTCATATTTTCCAAACATTTCTCTCCAGCTTCCTCTTCCACATGAATTGCAATCCAAATTTACATAGCTAGCATAAAAAGAGGCTTCAAGGCAACTTAAAGCTCATGCATGAAAATGCTGTTCTGGAAGGGAAAGAAGACACACCGCTTGCCACTCCAGGGTTTAGTGCAGGGAGGGGGACGAGGTTGACACACATTGAATAGCAATTAATGCATTTAAACAACATAACATTAAAACATTAGACAGAACAATGTATTTGAATGAAATATTTTATTTTGGAGAAATTTTGGCCACAGCTTAATTGGCAACAGCTGAAATGCATTGGTGCAGCATGTGGGCTGAAGCAGTGACATCATTTGACCCCAATGCTCCTGATGTCATCCTACTCCCAGCGCGCCCGCTGGAGTAGCATGGAGATGGCAGAACACGGGTTACACCTGGACGTGAGCCACTCGGTGATTCCTCTGCCACTTGGGAGGAGGCTGCTTGGACAGCCCTCCAATAGGGCATATCCTTCCCTGAGCCTCCCCCAAAATCCCTTAATGGGACCCCCCCATGGGGAAAAGGGGGCGCGCAGGCCCCCTTTTCCAAAACTAATTCCAGCCAACTGCTAAAAACCGCCACAAAGCCAGGGAGGGGCCATGCCCACCCCCGGCTCCCGCCAACGCACTTACTGCTGAGCCAATCCTCACTCCCTTGCAGAATGCTATGACCCCAGGGGTGCATACCCCAAGCCAGGGTGTGAGTACCCTGCAGCAAACTAGGCCGCCAACGGAAAGAAAAATATCCCCATGCTGACTCACCATGCCACCTTAGATCTCACAATGGCATTATTGGCCTTCCCCCAGGCAGAATCAGCTTCCATGCATGCACAGCCCCATGCCATGCACGCCACTGCCATATGTCAGGCCAAAACCAAACCATGCCATGAACATGACCCATTAGCATTAATTTAGCCTAAATGGAGTCAAGCCATACACACAATTACAGCAAGACATAACCAAAACCTACAAGGAAGCCGGCCTCCATTTCCAGTAATTTTGCCTTAACAGACCCGCGCCATGTGTGCTTGTTCACCTGACAGACCACAGCTCCCATGCAAGGAACCTGGCCCCCGTTGTCATGCCTTCGACCAAACGGACCCATGCCATGCGAGCCATCCCGCATGTCAGATCAAAACCCACCATGTAAGGAGCATGGCCACCACAGCCAACGTTTGGCATGAGCTGTCCCCACGCCATGTGTGCCACTCCGGCCTGTCATGCCCTAACAACCCTGCAGGGGACGTGGCCCCCCATGGCCAGAAAATTACTATGAGTAGCCTCACACCATGCATGCCTTTGCAGAAGGACCACTGTGACAGGGGACATGTCCCACAGCCCGTGAGTCCGTCCCAAATTGTGAGGCGTGCAAGGAACCTAGTCACCACCGTATAAACAGCCCCACGCCATGCATGACATTCCGGCTTGTCTGTCCATGACAATACCGTGCAAAGTAACTTGGCCACCATAGCCAGTAAGCCAGTGCAGTCCGCCTGCACCGCTTCCTCCCCTTGCTCGTGCCAAAGTCATTGTCCCTCAATTGACTCTGCGAGGCAACAAGAGATCCGTGCAGCTGAGGCGCCCAAAACATCCAACGCATGCCCCTTATTCCTGACCAGGAATGCACTGCCATCCATCTATGTCCATGCATGTGCTCCAATCCGATGATGTTGCGTATATTCTTGTGCCTTGCACGATCCCTCGCCTGCATATTCCAACTAGTTGTATGTGACCACTGAAACTCAGACAAAGAAAATTAATCGTTGTAAAGATGAAGCCCAACGTTACTTATGCAAGCTGCTGACCTCCAATTCCAATACCTGACAGAATATTTGAGGCCCACCATGCCCAGCTGTCATGGATGCCCTATCCACCAAATGTGCTCCTCGTTCTTGTGAAGGACGGACGATTCCAACCAACCTCAACCTTCAACCAGGTGATTCTATGCCTTTAAGTGGGAATGCTTTGTTGATTGGGCTGCAGACAGGGACATATCCCCCTCCTCTTGCCACCCACACAAGGTTTTTCAGTATTTACTGGAACTGAGGGACACAGGTTTAGCTGCTTTCGCCATAAAAGTTCATTTAGCAGATTTGTCCTCGTTCCATCAAGGTATTGGTGTTTTCACCAAGTACCCCAGGGGGCACAACTGAGGGAAGTTAACCCCTCCCCATTCCCCTAGCCAACTTTTAGTGATATTTTCCAGGTCAGTTCTGCTGTTTTCATGTGATCAACCTGGTATTTGGCAGCAGGATTTTATAGCCTGGCTATAAAAGAGTTGGTTTTTATATGTTGACTTTCTCTACCACTTAAGGAAGAATCAAACCGGCTTACAATCACCTTCCCTTCCCCCACAGCAGACACCCTGTGAGGTAGGTGGGGCTGAGAGAGTGTGACTCTCTCAGCTGGCTTCATGTGTAGGAGTGAGGAATCAAACCCAGTTCTCCAGATCAGAGTCCACCACTCCAAACCACTGCTCTTAACCACTATACCACGCTGGTTAGCAGCATCACTTTGGCTGGAAGAAGAGCCAGAGGGGGCCACAGCATGCAACCATCTGATATCCCTTACCCTTTCCGAGCTTGCCGTTCTCGCACCACCATATCTCCCCCTACCCCACACCTTATGAATCATGACACTATCTTTCACACCATTCTGTCACCCCCCCCCCCCGCTGATCTCTTGTACCAGCAAGCCAAGGAACCAATAAACAGCAAAATTAATGACACACTCACACTTAATATTAACTATACAAAAGACCAGACCCACCTGCCACTTGGATCTTGGAAACATAAAAGATAAAACGTTTCCTTTTTCTGCCAGGATTCTTTCCTTGCCTAAATAACAGTTTATCTCATCATCCATACATTTAATTTAGAAGAGCTGATAGAAGAACTAGTGTCCCTTTTGGGCAACTATGTAATTACTGAGAAAACACTCTGGAAACCTAGAAATGGCAAATATATTTAAGGCAATTCACTGTGAATAGACTTCAGCTCCTACCATCCATTTCATTACTGTATTTCTAAATTGCTTCCTTGCAGTTCGCTATCAGAGGTTTCTTCCAATCTTTCTGTATTGTTTTAAGAACACATCAGGAGTAATGCCAGTTGACAAGGGAAAGTAATTATTTTATATACAATACATGCTGTGACTGTCACAGTCTTTATTAAGAAATCTGAAAATCCAGAGCAGCACTGAACAGTTCAGGAAGGAAAGAAGGCTGTACATTTTCCATTTCACCTGGAGTAAGTTGTATTTGATATGTTTGATAGATTAACACTTATTGCTGGAGGTTTCAAGTCAAAGTCAACTCTTGCTTAGCTCTGTTAAAGAGGAGGGCCATTTATCTTGCTCCAGCTAAGGGGAGTTCAGGTCTTGAAAGCCAACTAGTTGAAGTGTGATGCTGCATTTATAATGGCAGGTAAGACAAGAAGGTAACAGGTGGCTGGCATTTGGTTCTACCAGCAGCAATAAGATCACCTGACTGCATTGTTTGTTGGTAAAATCTTATTTTAAAAGGCTACAACCAAACATTAGGTACTTATGGTTATACTGACATGGCTGGCTTTGTGTTAACAAAATGGATTTAGAATACAAAATTATTTCCAGTCCTTTTCTTACCATATACTAGGGTTGCCATATCCAGATTGGGAAACTCCTGGAGCTTTTGGGATGGAGCCTGGGGAGGACAGAGACCTCAGCAGGATACAGTGCCATACAGTCCACCCTCCAAAACATCCATTTTTTCCAGCTGAACTGATCTCGGTAGTCTGGAGATGAGCTGTAATTCCAGGGGATCCCCTAGTCCCACCTGGAGGCTGGCACCCCTACCATATCCTGTCAATCCAGCCTGTGTCATGGGGTGTCTTTTTGTGAGTGCATGTATTGTGTTATGTTATGCAGTATGCTCCGCATCTCCCAGCTTTAAGTGGTTACAGGGATAAGGCTTACCTTGAGTGATTTCCTTGGGAGGTGAGAGCTCAAGAGCCTAGTGGCATTTTTGTAGTAGTAGCTTTATAAACACATAGGCAGGCAGAGGCACTCCTACAGGGCAGCCACTCTGTAAACCCACGTCAGAGCTCCAGAGAGAGAAATCCCTGTGAAACCCCCCCCCCCCAAAAAAAGGTTTTCAGCCAAAGCACAGAAATGTCTGTCTGTTTCTCTTTATATTTTCTGGAAATTAAAATGGACTTTCATTTCACACAGACACATCTGCCCCTTCCCTTTAGCTGAGAGAGAGGTTCATCTTCTTTAAGCTCTTACAGACACTAGGCAAGAGCCATTGCATAAAATTTATGGTCCACTGAGGAGATATCGGGGATTAACGCATGGGCAGAATGATCTTGGATCGCCCCTCCCCTATCTCACAATATTTTAATCCGAGACTGGATTGTCAAACGCATGACGCTGTCTATCCCACTATCAATCCGAAGCAAGTAGCTGCTGGAGGCGTTTGAGCCACCTATATAATGTGGGATAGTAGGGGAGTGACCGCCGTGTCATCGCCCAAGGATTGGCTGAGGGGTTATCCAATCAAAGGCCGATTCTCCCCCTTTTTTCCCCTTGGGACACCAGCCTTCCGGTATACCATCATCTCAACCTTTTCAAGAGAGAAAAAAGGTGGGAGAATTGACCGGTGTGAGTTGAGTGGCCAGTTTACACCTCGTTGGAGTCTTCCTTCAGAGTGCTGTACCAAGGTGGTTTTGTGGGTGAGCGATGTCGCCTGAAAGAATGTTCCATCGGAGGAGAGTTTTGCCTCTCATGGCTCACTTGAGCATGGCACCTTGGGAATGTAATAAAATGATGCCCGCAAGATGGGCAGTTTCAAACAACTCACAACAATTTTGCTACACTTTTGGGACAGACACATGCACAAGTCCTCCCCACACAAGCCCTCCTGTTGTTACAAAGCACCGTTATGCGTGACCGATGGGGTTGCGGGGAATGGCGGGAAATGGCTGGAAAGGCAGCAATTGCTCGCGGAGAAAAGGTGTCGGGACGGGGGAGACCAGCAAGGGGCGTGTCCTTGAATGAAAGGAGGTTAGTAGCAAGCTAGTCATGTGATTACACGCACACCGGCGTTCCAGTAATGTGTGTGTGTGTGTTAAGTGCCGTCAAGTCGCTTCCAACTCATGGCGACCCTATGAATGAAAGTTCGAGTAATGCAGCGAAATAAATAAAGTAGCGGTATAACACCGAAAATGTCGCTATAAAACAGGACTTGTATAACCCGTTGAAATTCGCGCCTAAGGTAGGTCCGATGCGCAGACCACAGGAATTCGCTGCTTTTGGGGCACAAAGGCAAAACAAATTGGCCATGCGTTAATCCCCATCCACAATTGTGAGGCACATTGCCATTCCTTTTGTCAAGTAGGATACACTGACTGAACAACAGTAATCAGAATGCAATCCTGCCTTACCTTTACAAAGAAAACTCAAGGCTGCTAACAAAAGACATGTGTAATACAAAAGGAGGGGAAACGGGTCAGTGGAAGAAGCCCTGCTGCCTCTTCTTCCCTCTTCTGCAGAGTTGCTGGCTATTGAAGTAGTCTGACACTTGGGAGGCAGGGGGGGCCTGACAAGTTGATCCCACCAGGCCAAATCATAGACTGAGATATGGGAGCCTGGGAGGCACACTTTGTGGCGAGGGGTGGCTGTGTAACCTTTAGCACATATTTGCACATTGTTGCCAGTACGGTTCCCTGCATTTCTGTTTTGAGGTTATGTTGTACAGCCAGCATGGATGGAAGCAGCCATTTAGATTCAACCTAAGCAGTTTCAAGTCTTTGCCATTTCGTTTGTCTTGGATTCCACTTTGAATGATAAGCACTTTGAAGGATTGCCAGCGATGCTCATCTAGTGCATACTGTTTTTCATGGGTCATTTTCAGTAGAAGGCACAAATTAATCAGATGGGAACTCTGTGTGTACAAACCAAAAGCTTCCCATCTGCTTTGTCCTTTGCTAAAGCTTCAAAAGTAAAATAAAACATAAAAAATGGTACAGCCACTCTTTATTGCGGCAAGGAAACAAGCCACTTTTCCTTAGTTAATTTCATGTGTGCTTTCCCTGCCAAGCTGCTGAAATCCAGTGTGAAGATGCTTAATTGACAAGCTCCAGCAAACAATATAAACATGCTTTACTAAGAGAAACAGTATTTGGGAGGGCCGCTGCAGATGCAGCATTGCTTCAGATAATAATTTAATCTTTTGTAATAGCCTGCTTTGAGAAAAAGCTGAAAGCATTTCCAAGATGAAATTGCCCTTATATGTTTCCCCAGAAGGCACTATTGAAAGCTCTGAGTTGGCAATGCTTTAAGCTTCTCAAAGGTCACCACGGCTCAAAGGGGATCACTTAATAGGGTAGAACATGGATTCTGTCACTGATATGCCACAAAAACCATAAGCATGGAACAGATGACCATGTTGTAAGTCACCTCTTCTATGCATGTGAATCAGGAGTGGGTGGGGTTGCCTTCCCTTGCCTCCTCGCTTTAAAATAGGTGGCCGGTTAGTCTAAGACAGGGGGTCCCCAATATGGTACCCATGGGCCCCGTGGTGCCCAAAGACACTTTTTCTGGCGCTTGCCAAATGTTTTTTAGGAAGTAGGTGGGGCCGCTGCAGGGCTTTGGCTCAGCAAGGCTTTTGATAGCAGCTGCTACCAAAGCACAAGGTGGCACCCCAGCGCAAGGCAACACAGCACTGTGTTACTGAAGCTACGCTGTGGCGGCCATTTTGTGGCCTGGCTCCGCCTCTTGTGGCAGCCATTTTATGGCAGCCATTTTATTGCTGCACCCACCATACTGTGTCAGAATTTCAAATGTGCCCGGAGGCTCAAAAAGGTTGGGGACCTCGTTCTAGGAACATAGGAAGAGCCCTGTGAGATCAAGCCAAGGGTTCGTTTAGTTCGCCATCCTGGCTCCCACAGTGATAAAGAAGCGGCTTGCTGGAAGCCAAAAAGGCAGGCAAGATGGCAGCGGAATTTCTTTCCTGCTGTCTCCCAGTCTGCTGGACTTTCTAGACAACTTTTCACCTTCAGTGACACCTGAACATTTTTATCTGTTTGGAAGCACTAATCTTGCACGAGATCTCTTGTCAGTTCTGGGCTAATAGTTACAGCAATTTGTTATATCTAGAAATGTTGCCTTTCTCCTCTCTTTCAGTTGTCCGAGGAGATCTGAAACGAGAGGGATAGGGTAAGCGTTGGTTTGTGTGACAGCCTTGAGCTTGCCGAAGTCAATACACAAATGCAAATCTCCAGTTTTCTTGCGCACAAAGAAAGCGGGTGCAGAAAAGGGAGCAGTGGAGGGACGGATGAAACCCCGAGCTAAGTTCTTATCCAGGAAGTCCCAAAACACCCCCCTCTCTGTAGGGCTCATTGGGTAAATCTTACTTTTTGACAGCTTTTCATTGCCCACCACTTCAGTAGCACAGTTCGTCCGGCGGTGGGGGGGCAAGATGTCACATTCTTGCACGTTAAACACATCTACAAAGTCTTGATATTGGGGGGGCAGTGCGGGCGGATCAGAGGTCTCTGAGGCCAGGGCAGGGGTTGGGGTGTTGATGGTTTTAACCACCACCTCGTATCGGTGTTGGTCGCACAGCGGGTTGTCAAACGCCAACGTCCCGGCCCCCCCAATCAATAGTAGGGCTGTGTCCTTTGAGGCAGTTTACTCCCAGCACCACATCGTATCGGACATTGGGTACTATGGTGAAGTTAAGGGCTGTACGGGATTGAGGGCTGTACGGAAGTAATGGATCTGAGTGGCCTCCGGCCAATCGACTATTTTGCTCGCCAGTCTTTGAAACTCGTTGGCAAATTCCCTCACAGGGGTAGAGCCTTGGCGGAGTTGAAGGATGGCAGTTTTGGCTTTTCCCCCCTGGAACTGGTCTTCAAAATGCCTCCGCAGCGCCCTCATGGACTCATTCAGAGAGTGTATGGATCAGGCCCACGTATCAAATTGAAGGATCATCCACTCGGCAGCCCTTCCCGTCAGCAGAGACGATACGAACCACACTCGGCTGTCTTCCGTGGGGAAGGCATGCCCATGTTCCCTCATGTAACTGTCCACTTGATGTAAAAAATACGGCAACGTGTCAGCGGAGCCGTCAAAAGTGATGCGTAACCGAGGCGGCTTCCACGGGGCGGCAGGGGCTACTGGTCCCGCCGGCAATAATGGAGGACCGTCTGGAAGCCTCACTGGAGGTGCCGCTGGTTGCCCTGGAGGCACTGTTGGCGCTCCCACTGGTTGCCCAGGCGCCACTGGTTGCCCGGGCCCCGCTGGTGGCACGGTCGGTTGCCCTGGGCCGGCCGATTGCCTCGGAGCTGGCAGCCCCTGATGCTGTTGCGCAATTTTGTGTACTAGGACATCGATTTGGTCCTGCATTTGGCCCATACAATCCAATAAGTCTCGGTTTTGATACTTCAAAGTGAGGATCTCTTCCTCAGCCCCCCCCCAGTTCGTCGGGCTTGGCTAGCCCGGATGTTGGTATTGCAATCCTTGTAGACATCCTCGTAGTCCCCCTCTTGATCCCGTGGCAGCCCCGCCGCAAATCGCCATCTATGGGCCGCATCTTGGGGTTCCGGGGATCATGAAGGAAAGGACCATTCCGATTTATTGCGGCTTCCTGCTCACACCCCAAAGGCACCTTGAGCCCGATCCGCGGCTTCCTTCTCTGCCCGCTGTTGGTCAGAGAGCGTTTTGCATGCCGCGAGTCTGGCTGCCTCGGCAGCAGTTGTTAGAGGTATTGCCGCCTGTTCCAAAATCGGAAGGATTTCCTTGTGCCTGCCCAACAATGGATGAACTTGCTGGGCAAGATCCGCGGATGCAGCGCCAAACGTAGGTTTCAACATTTTTTCCACATCGGCCTCCACTGCAGTGGCCGGCAGCAGGTCCATAAGAGCCATGATAGTCATAACTGCAACATTTTGTGCATCCCGTTGGCACAGGTTAGGATCGGGGACGTCCTCTGGGGCCCGGGCCATCTGGAAATGCAGCCCGCACTCCTGGATCGGGGCCGCCGGCTGGTGGTGCGCCTCTCGGAGAGCAAGCTCACTGAACAACCGAGTCAGGAGAGCAAAGTCCTGTCGTACCGACTGGAAATCCTCCAGCAACCTCTCCAGCCACAAAGGCTCACTGTGGGCCAGTAGGTCAGCGTCCCTCATTTGCCAAGGAGCTGCCGCCACTATACGAAGCCACTGGCACACCGCCAAGCTTCCCAGACGGTTGGCCTCCACATGAGTCTGAAGGGCCTCAACAAGGACGGTGTAGAAGGTCGCAGTCCTCGGGGTCCTGCGCCCCGAGCCTGCCAGGATTTTAGAAACGGGATTAGAGTCCAAATGTCAGCTCTAGCCCCGTGTTAATTTCCTGAATAAATTCCATGAGATGCTTAGTCCAGAAAATCAGGTTTATTCAGAAAAGTCAACAGGTTTCAGAAGCCTAAAAGTCAAATGGACTCTAATGCAGGCGATAGGCAGATACAGAACATAAGTAGCAAAATGAAGACTGATAACAGGGCACCATGGTAACCCCCCCCCCCGGAGACCAAAGACCAATGGGGCACTCGGTGCTTCTCACGGCGCGAAGTCTAAACAGAGAACAAGGCGAGACCTTGAACGAGGAACACAACAGCAGCTGCTCACAACCACAGCATACCATTCCCAGGACCTGCTCCTGACACATAGTTTGTATGATCATGTTCCAGTTGAACTGGGGGCTTTGAACCTGTAAAACTGGCATAACATTGTCACCAACTGTGTTCAGCGGATTGCAGTAAAGCATGTAGTAGTAATCACTTCTATATCAGCAAGAGACAAACATATGAATAGTTTGCTGAACAAGAGGAGCAATATATTCAAGCTGAGACACCAGCAGAACTGGAAGCGGCAGCGACTGGATTCCCGAAAGGAGAGGGGGGAGGCGAGGAGGGTGCAGGAGAGGGGGAGAGAGAGGCACACGGTCTAAGGGGCGGAAAGGTGCCGCTGCTGCTGCTGTCGGGGTTGGGAAGTCTCCCGGCGGGGAATCAACCCGGGCGCCGAAAACACACCGGCAAATGCTGGGAACTGCTACGAACTTTCCATTTAAATCACACTAAGCACCAATAGGAAAACTTGGAAATGTATCAATACGAGGTGGGTTGATAACACTCATGGGAGAAGATGTGCGTTTTAACTTTAGAGATTTGCTACGTTCACGAGACAATCACCGGACAAAACAGCCATGCGTTATTGAGCATAGTTTTCAACTAATGCAATGTATAGTATTCAGAGAAATTAATGGCTGTGCATTCAGGGATAGCTGAGCTTGATAAGATAGATCCTGCACCTTCAATTAATTGTAATACACGATGGATTATAAAAGTCAGCGAATATTTAATTATGCCAAAATGAACCTGAGAATGTAGGCAAGGGGTAGATTACTAATGCTTGTAGGAAAGCATACTCTTCATCTCCTGCTAATGGAGATTGGAATTTGCTCATCCTCCAACAATAAACATCCTTTGTCAAGTAAACCTCACACCCAGCTGAATAAATTGGCTTCTAACTACTGCAACTTGCCAACTCTTTCTCACGTAAAAGATGGTTATTTGCACCATGCTTACCATATAAGATGGAAGACAATTGCCAGCCTCTGGTCAGATATAATGAACAAAGGTTTTTCATCATGGGCATGTACCTGGATTCTTGCTATGCTGCATTGCTCCCTCAGTCTTCCTCCTCCCTCCCACCCAGAGCATGATAGAAGTTTTGAAAATCTTCAAAGGAGCTCCAAAGGGGGAGAGGCTGTGGTGCAGTGGCAGAGCATCTGATTGGCACCCAGAAGCTCTCCAATTCAGTCCCCAGTATCTCCAGCTAAATTCCTTGCACAGTGTGCTTCTAAACCAAAATAGTTAGATGAAGACCCAACTTCATGTCATTTGGGAAGAAAGAAGCTTGCACTGACCCTCATGTAATAGAAAACCCATCCCAGTTTTAAAAACCTGTGGGAAATTGGCTGATAGTAGTTGTCAGTCCCCTTTTTGGACACACACCTTAGCATGGTGAGGGGGTTTACTTGTGTGAGTGAAGCTTGGAGCAATACCGTAAGGTGTCTAGACTCTGTCAAGAGACTTAACTCCAAGCAGAGTCACTCGAGGTGGAATGGTCACAGGGGAGACACCAGACTATGAAGCATCCACCCCCTTTAGGGATCAACGGCCACATCAGCAGAAGAGAACAGGCAGTTCCAATGGTGATGGAGGTGGAGGACTCCTTGAAGTTTAGCTACTGGGCAGCAGCAGTAGTGGAAGGTGACACTGGTGAAGGACCTTTTGTAGACAACAACAGTGCCCCTTCATCTAACCCTGCTTAGAACCGCACAGAAGAAGGCAATGGTAAACCACTTCTGACCAACTCTTACCTTGAAAACCCTATCAAGAGACAATCCAAAATGAAAAAAGGTATGGTGCTGGAAGATGGTACCCCCAGGTCAGATGGCATTCAATCAGCTGCTGGGGAAGAGTGGGGGACAAGTACGAGTAGCACTACTCTTAATGATGCAACTGGATTAAAGTCAAAAGGGCGTTCAGTTGTGGACGTGAATGGATGCAAAAGGAAAGTCCAAAACTGCTCAATGCATATAATAGATACATGGAACTTGAGAGGCATGGGTGTGTGTGGGGGGAGGTAGTTGTGAGTTTCCTGCATTGAAAGCTTTTCTGCAAGTGTCCAGGAAGAAATTGATCACACACCTAAACAAGATGTGCTGATAATCATAGGTGACTGCAGTGCAAAAGTAGGAAACGAAGCAAAATGAAATATTGTTGGCAAATTTGGGCTAGGAGCATGAAATAAACCAGGAGAGTGACTCAAAGAATTCTGTGAAGACTTCATGGCATCCCCCCTCCCAACGAGGAGCCGTTCCCACGGGAGATAGCGCTGGAACAGGAATTCAACAGTTAGCAGGCTCGACCTTGAGAGGCACCTGGTGGAATCGAAACTAAAACAGTCTCAGTTTGACAGGCTGCTGAGAGCAGTGGAAAGCAGGCCTGACAACTATACAGGAACAATATATAGGAACTATATATAGGAACAAACTATATAGGAACAATATACTGAAGAACTATACAGAAGAGATGAAAGGATGACAGATTTCTTGCAAGAAGAATATTTTGAAGAACCCAAGAAGGCCGGACCAGAACCAGCGGGTTGAAATTAAATCAAAACAGCGTCTAGACATTAGGAAGAATTTTCTAACAATTAGAGCGGTTCCTCAGTAGAACAGGCTTCCTCAGGAGGTGGTAAGCTCTCCTTCCCTGGAGGTTTTTAAGAAGAGGTTAGATGGCCATCTGTCAGCAATGCTGATTCTATGACCTTAGGCAGATGATGAGAGGGAGGGCATCTTGGTCATCTTCTGGTCACTAGGGGTGTGGGGGTGGGGAGATAGTTGTGAATTTCCTGCATTGTGCAGGGGGTTGGACTTGATAACCCTGGTGGTCCCTTCCAACTCTATGATTCTATGAACCTACAGTTTCAGAAAGTGAAGTGAAAGCTGCATGGAGATCAGTTGGGAGAAACAAAGCACCTGTAGTAAATGGGATATCAATAGAGCTATTTCAAGCCACAGAAACGGAGTCCATCAAAATCTTGACAAGTATATGCCAACAAATATGGAAAACAGTGGCCCACATAATGGAAACAGTCAATTTACATTCCAATTCCAAAAAAAGGAGATGTCAAAGACTGTAGCAACTATTGGACCATCACATTAATTTCTCATGCGAGTAAGCTGATGCTCAAAATCTTACAACAAAAACTGTTACCATATACAGAACGAGAAATGCCTGATGTTCAAGCTGAATTCAGAAAAGAAAGAGGCACTAGAGAGCCTATTGCAAATTTACATTGGTTACTGGAGAATATGAAAGAATTTCAGAAGAAAATCAGCTTGTGTTTCATAGATTAGAGCAAAGCTTTTGGCTATGGGGATCGTTAAAAATTCTGGCTGGTTTTAAAGGAAATGGATGTGCCACAGCATCTGATTGTTTTGATGCTCAGCCTGTACTCTGGACAAGAGATTACTGTTAGGACAGAATATGGAGAAACAGAATGGTTTCTATTTGGCAAAGGGGGTCAGATAAGGATGGATTTTTTTCTCCCTATCTCCTTAATTTATATGCTGAATTTATAATGAAAGCTGGATTAGATTTAGATGAAGGTACAATGAGAACTGGTGGGGGGAGAGAATATTAATAATTTGAGATATATCAATTATACCACATTACTGGCAGAAAATAGGGAAGACTTGAAATGACTCCTGATGAAAATTAAAGCAGAAAGTGCCAAAGCAGGACTATAGCTGAACATCAAGAAGACAAAAAGAATGACTACTGTTGACTAATGTTGACAATGAGGAAACTGAAATTGTTCAAGATTTTCTATTCCTTGGTTCCATCATCAACCAAAAGGGAGACTGCAACCAAGAAATCAGAAGGAGACTGAGACTGGGAAGGGCAGCCATGAAGGAGCTAGAAAAGATTCTTAAATGTAAGGATGTGTCACCGGCAACCAAGATCAAGTTAATGCCATAGTGTTCCCTATTACTATCTATGGGTATGAAAGTTGGACAATGGAGAAAGTGACTTGATAGAACTTATACACACACACACACACAGAGTTGTCAACCAGTGTGTTTTGATGACAAACAGGTAAGTAATTAGTTGTAAAAAGCACAGTAAAGTTTCAATTTACTTTAGACATACTGGGCAGGGGCAGTTTGCCTCTCTGCCATCTCATGCAATTCTAATGTATCCAAGATAACCACCTAATGAGAAAGCTGAGGCTGGCTGGCCACATATTTGCAGCAAAGAGCCAAGCACTGGTTCTGGCAATGTCAGCTGTTGGAACGAGAACTGGGCAGCAAATGCTAGTTTGCTCAGTGCTTGTTGGACTCTGGCCCTGTCCTGGGACTCACCCATCTGTGTTAGATATTACTCGCCTACTATTCCTGATGAGCTTCCAGCATGCATGGTCTTTTTCTTCTCAGTGCACCCTGTAGGATTTTATGGGTTTCCTTACGCCCAAATCCTTGTTAATTTAGCAGAATGCACAAGGCTACTGTGTGCAGAGAAGCCCATTTTCTCGAGTGTGCCAGAAGAAAACTACTCAGAGTCTTTTGTCTGTTCAACTAATATACTTCATTTATTGTAGGATATTCATTTCTGGATAGGATAGAGTACAATATAGTTCTATTCTAATTAACTAGGATGGAGGGAGATACTGGATTTGCATCCTTCCCTCATGGTGGCAACATGGAGAAGTGTGTGTGCATGTGTGAGGTGAGGAAGAAGCAGGAAGGAAGTTTCCCTGAGAGTAGCAATCTACACATCAAAGGGATAGCATCAGAGCAGTAGAGAAAGGATGCCCAGTGTCTTGGCCCTTCTGTCTCTTTCTGACTTACTAGTCTTGTCCCCCTCTGGAATCTGAGGTAAGAGGCAGCACGAAGTCCTTCACTTCCAACACCCCTTGCACTGAGGATCTCCCCAATACACACACATGGACACATACCAAATGTACACACAGCATGTGATTAGGTAGGCAGCACAAACAACTCGCATGCGGAGGACAGAAGGCTGCAAGGGGATAGAGACAGCCTGCACAAACGTCTTCTGTGCCAATGTTCTATATGCACACACAGGCAAGGGAAATGGAAAACAAGGTACTGCAGCACAACCAAATCATGCCCTTGATAACTATGCTGTGTATGATTATTACCATGAACTACTTTAAAGAGCCCCGTGGCGCAGAGTGGTAAGCTGCAGTACTGCAGTCCAAGCTCTGCTGAGTTTGATCCCGACGGAAGTCGGTTTCAGGTAGCCGGCTCAAGGTTGACTCAACCTTCCATCCTTCCGAAATCGGTCAAATGAGGACCCAGCTTGCTGGGGGTAAAGGGAAGATGACTGGGGAAGGCACTGGCAAAACACCCTGTAAACATAGTCTGCCTAGTAAAAGTCGGGATGTGACGTCACCTTTACGTTTTACACTGTACTTGGAGTGCCGGGGGGGGGGGGATATGGGGCCACTTGAATATTGTTGTCAGATCTCGCGCAACCAATGTATTGATTCAACAAGGCAAACTAATTGGCTGTAGAAAAAATTAAATAGCTACAGCTTTAACAAAATTCTCCAAGAAGCAGCTGACCTTTCACCTACTGCAGTCAGGGCTAGAGTTAGAATCATGGAATCGTAGAGTTGAAAGGGGCCATACAGGCCATCTAGTCCAACCCTTTGCTCGATGCAGTACCATCCTAGAGCATCCTGGGCAGGTGTTTGTCCAACCGCTACTTGAAGGCTGCCAGTTAGGGGAAGCTCACCACCTCCCTAGGCAGCCGATTCCACTGCTGAGCAAGTCTTACTGTAAAAATTTTCCCCCTAATATCCAGTTGATATCTTTCCACCCATATTTTAAACCCATTATTGTGAGTCCTATCCTCTGCTGTCAACAGGAACAGCTCCCTGCCCTCTTCTAAGTGACAGCCCTTCAAATACTTAAAGAGAGCAATCATGTCCCACCTCAACCTCCTCTTCTCCAGACTGAACATCCCCAAGCCGCTCAGCCTTTCCTCGTAGGGCTTCCTGGTCTCCCGGCCCCTGATCATCCTCTTTGCTCTCCTCTGCATCCACTCCACTCTGTCCACATCCTTTTTGAAGTGAGGCCCCCAGAACCACACAATATTCCAGAACTGCCCACAGTAGTCCACGTACACCAATGTGGCGTACAGCGGGACAATGACGTTTTGCGATTTGGATGGTTATGCCAGCGTGGTTTAGTGGTTAAGAGTGGCAGACACTGATCTGGAGAACTAGGTTTGATTCCCCACTCCTCCACATGAGCAGCAAACTGTAATCTGGTGAACTGGGTTAGTTTTCCCTTTCCTACACATGAAGCCTGCTGGGTGACCTTGGGCCAGTCACAACTCTCTCCGAACTCTCTCAGCCCCACCTACGTCACAAGATGTCTTTTGTGGGGAGAGGAAGGGAAGGTGATTGTAAGCTGGTTTGAGACCCTTTAAAGGTAGAGAAAATCTGGGTATAAAAACCATCGAAAACACTGAACTGTTCAATGTATTCTCTGCAACATTAAAGCATATTATTATCCACATCTAAATAATAAACATATCCTTTAAAATATGTTGCATATATCTACATATTGTGCATATACATAGGCATTATTTTTAATGTTACAGATTACATTGAGAAAAATTCATGTGACATATTTTGAGTAAATAAAATATTGACTTAAAGAATACATCATTAATATCATCAGGGTCGTGGTCCCCCCCCCACCCTCAGTATTTTCCAAAATTTCCCTATTTCCCTGTTGGGGGGAAAATAATCCTGGGGTGGGGGGTCATTTTCTTAATTTTTTCAGGCTCACATGCTTACCAGACACTAGCAAAATGCCTGTTATATCATCAGATGGGAAAGAACAGCCTGGCTCCCTGACAAGGTGTAGTGGCTATTACCCAAAGCAGTTGTGGTTATGATGCCTCATTTCAACAGTGCACTGTGGGTAATGACTTGACAACTTGATGGCAGATGTGATGGGAGATTGACAAAGCGGAAGGCTGTCCAACACAGAATCTCATCCAGTATGTATTGTGAAGGGATGCACCCGTTTCCTCCACTTGCCCAACTGCTTCATTTCTCCAAGCTCCTCAATAAACGAAGGGGAAGTCCAGGAGCTGCAGGAGAGGAGGGTGCTCCAGAGCAACTATGTCTACAGCCTGGGTCACCTCCATACTCCACTTTGCAGAACAGAAAACCCCTAAGGAAAGAATGCAGCTCCATCAATTTCCGGTGGTGGATCATCCTAACCAACCCCCTACCCCAAGATGTGAAGCATCCTTTCTGCGTTGGGCAGCAAAAGGAAAATATTATTGTGTACAGTAACCACCGAAGGCTAGATTTTCAAATGATTAGAGAGCCATACTAGAACACTATTTAAAACTTTTTTTTTCTTGTCATTCTTTTTTAAAAAAAATTCTTGGGTTTCCCTGACAGATAATTCATGCTAATAGTTAACTGTCCAACAAGCGGTGTTGCTAGCTGGCACTCAGCGTTGTACAAACTGAACAATGCTTCTCACTGTTGCAGCCCATTCCTGAAGGGAGGGCGGTTAGGTGGTGTATGGGAGGGCACAGCCATGAAGCCTCCACAGAGGCTTCCTGGCTGCTGAAACTAAAATAAAAGGCATTGCAAAATGTTACAAGGGAAAATACACCCACTGAAAAGAGCGAGGTTATGCCACAGAGCAGGGGGATGTTCCCGGGTCCAAAGGGGTTAGGAAGGTGCCTAAAGGCAGCTTTGCCCCCAGGAACACCACACACACACACACACCTGCTGCCTCTTCTGGGATTTCACACCCAGTGAGGCTGCGCTGGCTGCGGGGGCCGGTGCAGATCCACAGCTCCCAGGCGCCAGCATGTGTGCTGCCTGGGATGGCGTTAAGTGCCCATTAAAAAGTAAAGGTAAAGGTCCCCTGTGCAAGCGCAGGGTCATTCCTGACCCATGGGGTGACGTCACATCCCGACATTTGATAGGCAGACTTTGTTTGCGGGGTGGTTTGCCAGTGCCTTCCCCAGTCATCTTCCCTTTACCCCCAGCAAGCTGGGTACTCATTTTACCGACCTCGGAAGGAGGGGTCGACCTTGAGCCGGGTACCTGAAACCAACTTCCATCGGGATCGAACTCAGGTCATGAGCAGAGCTTGGATTGCAGTACTGCAGCTTGCCACTCTGCACCACAGAGCTCCTTTTTTAAGTGCACATTATCCCGGGTTAAACGGGCACTTACACTGCTGTGGGGTCACTATGGAGCTTCACCCCCCATCAGGAATGGGCTCTTAAAATGGTAGAAAAACAGGCTCTCAATAGTTAAGTAATTTATCTGAAGAAACGATGCGGCAGTCATCACAATCCGTGCGTACTGAGTGTGAGAGAGAGTGCTTTCCAAAATGTTTGATTGGAGTTTTAATTTTTCTCCTTAGTCCTTTTACTTATTTCACCTCAGTAGGAAGGAGACACCAGAGGCTTTTTCAGGTGAACAACCAAGTAACAGAGATTTATTAAACACTGTACAAGGGATGGACTTGGAGGGAAAACAGTAGGTAGGGAAGGCATAGAACCAGAGCTAGTTGTAAGTTTTACTACAGGAAAGGCATAGGCTGTACAAGGGATGGCTTAGTACATAATTACAATTCTTAAAATCAGTTCCCAAATTCAGTTCCCAGAACTTCCTATAGATGTTCCTGTTCAGACTCTAACAGGGAAGTATGTTCTCTCTCCCCCAGAGAACCAAGTATGGAGATTGCTCCTCAAATCTCTCTTCCAGTGCTCTCTATAGATCTATCCCACTTTTGTGGCAGTAATCCCTTAGCAAAACCCCATATCTGGAATATCTCCTTCCCAGAGCCTATTCCCTTCCAGTGATGTGAGAAAGGGTCCCTTTCCCCCCCCACCACCAATCTCTGCCTGTCACTTCCAAGGAAGAAGAAGAGGTGGTTTTTATACGCCGACCTTCTCTACCACTTAAGGAAGGATCAAAGCGGCTCACAATCACCTTTCCCTTCCCCGCCCCACAACAGGCACCCTGTGAGGTAGGTGGGGCTGAGAGAGCTCTAAGAGAGCTGTGGGGAAACGAACCCAGTTCACCAGATCAGAGTCCACTGCTCCAAACCACTGCTCTTAACCACTACAGCATGCTGGCTCTCAGGAGTTGTTTCACAAGCGCTTAGGCAACTCCGAACCCTCAGGCTCCCAGAGTCAAAAACAGCTCCTGGGCACACGCAGGTTACCAAAAACAGACTCTCTCCCTTTTTTCCAGAAAAGAGAGAGTGAGCTCCTTAGCTCTGCCCACTCCATGCCAGTTTTTTCCGAGCTTCTCTCAAAGATTTTGTTCGTCACAACAGTAGTGCTAAAGGGAGATCAAAACTTGCATCACAGATGAACTTCATGCCATTGTGTACTACTTTGATCAAATTCACCAATATTTTATGGTTGGGTGACATCTAGCAACCCAACCTTGAGATCTGTTGTCTTCAATATATTTGTCTCCTACATTCAGGCAGTATTTTTTTAACCTTTGAGCTCAGCTGTGGAGCAATGCTGCCACCTACGGAGACTGCATAGAGAAACCCAATGTGTAAGCAAAGTGTAAATTGACAGATTAAAAATAAGTGGATAGATGACCTTCATGCCATTGTGTACTATTTTGATCAAATTCACCAATATTTTATGGTTGGGTGACATCTAGCAACCCAACCTTGAGATCTGTTGTCTTCAATATATTTGTCTCCTACATTCAGGCAGTATTAATAGATAACGATGTCAGCAATAAATGGCTAAGTTTCTTTACACATTTTTGTAAGAAATATACATTATTTCACATTTCTGGGTGTGTGTGTGTGTTTTTAACCTTTGAGCTCAGCTGTGGAGCAATGCTGCCACCTATGGAGACTGCATAGAGAAACCCAATGTGTAAGCAAAGTGTAAATGGACAGATTAAAAATAAGTGGATAGGATCGGAAATGGAACATTTCAGTGTCTGGGATGGCTTATGGCGATGACACAGATTGGAAATGAAGACACGGCTATCTTAACACTGAGCCTTCGATGTTCACAGGACCTCTCTCCTACCACTGAGGCAAGGAGTTGTCAAAGGGAGGGACAGGCCGGTTCAGGACTCAAATACAGTTCCACAGGTTAGAAATACCAATAGAGTGGACCTAGAGCAATAAATGATGCAGGAAGGAAATCAGAATCAAATAACAGAAAATTCACATCTGCAAAAATGGACATTAGCCATAGCAGCTTAGTGCTGATTCCACAAAACATGAAATGCAGAACGAGGGAGTGTTTTTCATTTGGGACCAACTAATATTTTAAATGAAGGTTGCAAGTTTTAGGGGGGGAAATAATCTTTGTGCCAAGTCATGGTGTTTCAGCGCTCCAATTCCAGACATATGGCAGCTGTAAGATTTAAAAGGGGCCCAATACTAAATTAAACTAGTGGCCAAATGTATAGCAAAACTGTAAATCGAAAATATATTCACATAGCATGTATAGTATGTTAACATTAATATTAAGCCAGGATGTAAGGAAAACTCCAGTAAGGTAGGAATGAATTAAATGGCTTGGATATTATGGTCCACAAGCATATGCCGTTAGTTAAGGTAGATCTTCTCTTACCCCAGGAACCAATAGTCCTGCAAACATTTTTGTTTTTCCTGTTGTCATTTCCCACCCCCACCCCCATTCTGTCTCCCTCATTTTTCTGCATCACAGTGTACAGTCAAGAACACGGCAGAATCATTGCTACGTACATTTTTGTTAAATTTGCTCGCCAGGTTACATTCTTAACAAAGGTGGCTTTGAATAATGAAAAAGTTAATTTCCCTACCATTTCAGTACAGCTGATGTTAGATTTGAAATCTATATCCATCATTGTGAATACAGAAGCAGGAGGTTATACCTATGCTGGTTCAAATAAAATGGCATTCAAGGATACGACTGCATGTATACATGAGAATAATGAGAGACGGCTTTGGCTTCCCTTCTGAGACCCTGGACCTTGAAGACACGAACACACTGGATAGAACAACACACACACAAGTGGAAAAGAGATACGGGTAGCCATTCTTCATTGGAAATACTTTTAATGTACAAATCTACATAGCTGTGAAAGCTAACAATAAAAATCCAACAGTTGATTCAACAATAAGTCAGTATCTCTTGTATATACTTCATGTACACTTCTAATAATTCAAATCAGAACAGCATTAAGAAAATTCATTTAATTATAAAAAGCTTTTCAGACATTAATAAAAAGATAGTGGCACGAATTTAACAATAAAGTTATTAAAAATAATCTACAGGTCATTTAAAATTTTTAATAAAATGTTACTGTTCTCACCAACAGTAATTGTTCCTGATTTA
Source organism: Euleptes europaea (assembly GCF_029931775.1). Taxonomy (NCBI): domain Eukaryota; kingdom Metazoa; phylum Chordata; class Lepidosauria; order Squamata; family Sphaerodactylidae; genus Euleptes; species Euleptes europaea. Next base: position 77,253,490 of record NC_079321.1, read on the forward strand.
AATACCCAGAATTTCCTTTATAGTTCAACCTGGTTTCGAGCAATTACAAACTCTAAAATATTTCAAAAGTGGTTTGCAGAATTAGGTACCCACGTTACCTTTTACACTTATTCTAGACTCAGAAATGTTTACTTAGGAATTTCTTCTCTGTCAGTAACCAGTGAGGAGTTATTCATTGGCAGGACCTGTCAGTTGCCGCTGCATCACAGTCAAAGAAGGAGAAGAAAACCTTTAGGGTAACCATCAGAAGGCAGTGGGGGAGGCATGGGATGTTTCAGCACCATGTGACCAGGTAGTTTCTCTCTGTCGGTGCAGGTGGGCTGCTATCCAGTTAGAAACCACGCACTTGCATGGTATTGACAAAATGCTTCCTTTGGCTCTTGATGACTACAGGTGAGAAAACTCCTGCCAGAACCAGTGGCTGCTGCTGTTTAGGAATCTATGTGCATTGTGTGTGCGTGTAAAGTATCGTCAAGTCATAGCTGACTTATGGCCACCTCTTATGGGGTTTTCAAGGCAAGAGACTAACAGAGGTGGTTTTGCCAGTGCCTTCCTCTGCACAGCAACCCTGGTATTCCTTGGTGGTCCCCCATCCAAATACTAACCAGGGCTGAACCAGCTTAGCTTCCGAGATCTGACGAAATTGGGCTAGACTATGCTGCCTTCCCTTTCACCATGTGCATTATGTATGGAGAATTAATAAAATCCCTCCTATTGCTTCCAGTTAATTTCTGTAATTGTTCTATGGCAGAAGATTAAAGCCCACTCTAGTGGGAATGTGCTGCTTCTACAAATACTATTCAGAAGTGGCTGCTTGCAGTCCTTATTTGTTTCAATGGCCTTTTTACTAAGAAAGCTGTTGTTTCTCTGCCAGTTCATCATAGAGCCAGAAAGGTTGCAAGAGCATTAATGAAACAATCATACATTTCTAACCAGCTATTGCCACAGGAGGATGGTGGTGATTCTCATTGTGAAAATAGCAAGATCTCATCCTATGATGTGCACCTTTATTTAAAAAAGAAAACTCTTCCTCTATCCAGTTTGCAAAGTGTTGCAGGATCACTGTGGAATTGTTCTATTTCTACAAGCCTCTACCTTGTTTAATGAAGAACAAAAAGGGCAGGTATTCAGGCATAGATATACCAGCTCCTAAGTGCTGTGAGCTCCACCAATAGCAAAGAAGTACTCATCTGCACACAAGTAGCATACATAGAACTACTGTTCACCAAAAAGTTAATATATATATTTTTTTCAAAAACACTCAACATCATGTTGGGGTCTGTCATAAATCCACATGCAAATTGAGCATTACCTTCCTGGCACAGTTGACACTGGGAAAGACATCACTTCTAGCTGGTTCAGGATCTACGCAGCTACAAGAGCATTTGAATCTCCTTCTTACTTGGGCCCACCAGAATGTATGGGAAGCACCTAAACAAGCTTCACACCATCCCTGGTAGACTAATGTGGAAAGCTCATTTAAACTCTCAGCCATTATCACCCTGAACTACGGGAATTCGGCAGCTACTTTGCCATTGAGAGAATGGTTGGCTAGGGCCCAAATAGTCTGAAAATATTAGCAAGTTTGACTTTGTGGCATTTAGTAAGGTAATTCATAGATGCGTAACAGCAATGTGGTGTGTTAAGTGTACAGTAAGCATCTAGATTTCTGTATACTAAGCAGTCATAAATGCTGCCTTTAGACTTCAGAGGCCAAGTTATTCTGATTTAATGGTATCTTTGGACATGTCCAAGAAATGGTGGGTAGCTGATCTTTTACTGTTAGGTCCATGTAGATGACTTGCCATAATATTTAGATCAAGTGTTACATTGTTCCTACATGTGAATACTATTACATGTCTTGTATGGCAATTATATCACTCTGGATGATTTGCATGCAGGTTCCAAACCATTTCCTGCAGGGATTCCTTTTTTGTGTGCAGGAAAGGAATACAGTAATATGTGACACATCCCTTATTCTCCACACCTGTGCTCTTTATCGGAGGACAGCTGAAATTATAACTCACAGAGGTCTCCAGCAGACAGCTCATAAGCTACTGGTAGCTTACCAGCTGCTGCAGAGTAACTTGTGCATCCCCTAGAAGACCTGGGAAAAGGTCATTAAAATACCTGCTCAAATACTCTGGCACTTCCTGATTTCTGCATGTGATTATGCTGTGCTTCTGACTCCCAGGACTTTATTCACAACAAGCAACACCCACGCATAAGGTTCTCCAATCTAAGGATATAAAAGTGTGAGACAAGAGAGGGACAGACCAGGGACATACTGACCAAGCATAAACGACCTTTTGGACAAAACATTCTTACCCTTCCTGTTGGTACACAATCGTTGTTAGCTTGATGCTTCCAAGTGAGGGAAGGCAGATTTTGTGATGAGTAGTGATGACCACTGAAACCTTAACAGCAGCAAGTGGCTAGAGAAGCTATCACATGGGTTATTGCCCTCCTCCTCCTCTGCCCACCACCCTCTGTGGCATTGTCAATAGTAGTTCAATAATAATTCCAATCTAGATGATCCAGGAGCCACTCTGGCACAGCTGTTTATAAGAGACTAGACTAAAGGAGGTACACTAAAGAGGACTGGCCTATTCCCATTTCCCACAAAGTTTTAATCCAGTACATAAACTGATGCCCTTATAAAACCTGCAATGCATACACAGCATCACAGCTACGTGGATTCTATATGGAGTGCAAGCACTGTCAACATGAGGGCTAACAAGAAATGGGTTTCCCAGAGGTGTTATTTTAGACCTTAAGATAATCCTGGCCTTTCACTGAAAATGAAGGCACAAAAAGCACTTGAAGGTAGATGGGACTGTACCAAAGGCACAGTGGTTCCCATTACAAGGGGCTGTCCAACAGAATAAAATAGCTACCATTCACTTGCAAAATGGGGAGGGAAACTCCTTGTAAGCCAAATTTAGCATTGCCAATACTCTTAAACAATCCTATACATTTTAAATATCAAAACAACACATCATCTTATTTCGCACAGTCTGACAAGACAGTCCAGAGCTTATCTTCCACTGAAGATTCAGGAATTCAGCAGTTTTTAGATTTTATAACCCACTCGGCATTTGGGTTTAGTTGATATAAATCCTTCATGTAGGCATCAATATCAAGGCAGCGTTCACCTGTTTGGGAAACACATTATTACATGAAGTCACAGATTTCTAAACTTAAACTTTCACACAGATGTAGAAAAGAGCAAGAGTCCAGTAGCATCTTAAAGACTAACAAAAATATTTTCTGGCAGGGTATGAGCTTTCGTGAGCCACAGCTCACTTCTTCAGATACCTTTCACACAGATGTGAGGGAAACGGCTAACTTTTCACCTATGGTGAAATCCTGAAACTATCTTGCAAAATATCACTCTCTGTTAATATCTGTTTTCAGGATGTACTGTAATAAACGTTTGACTCTGCTCTAAGTCTGTACAGTAAACAGCCTTACCAATATTCCCTCCAATTTCATATAAAAACACCTCTTCTTTCTTCAGATCTCGGACAGTTCCACTAGAAACAAAACGTAACAAGAAGATTAGGCATAATGCCAAATACCTTGGAACCAACTGCTACTACTGTGTTTAAAAATTGCTCACTAGTTAGGGAAACTGCCAATACACTGAAATTATCGTTGCATTTCTATTGTTTCCCATCTGTTCACTTAGTGAAATAAGGCAAAAGTCGATCATACTTGAATGATAACAGAAAAAGGAGTCACATAGTACAATGAATTATATAGATGCAAAACTACCTGAAGGGACACAGATTACATTTTTCTACCTAATCTCATATTGGGTCATTTGATTTGCTCCATTTCCCCAGATCATATTATTTTAATGTTGTCACAAACAATGTTCATTTCATGCTTCTGGCATTTTTCTGTATATTGTAACTGTAACTTTTAGGATTTCTACTGACATTAATTGGGGATGGGTACAATGGGAATGATTTCACTTGTAGTGCTATGATTCTTGATCCTCTAATCCTGCCACCAAAAGCGTGATTTAAATGCAAATATAGTTTGCAACAGCAATTATTGTATAAGTAATATATTGGCTGTGTCATTTAAAAAATGAATCAAACAAACTGGAAGATTGCGTTCAAGTTCTAGAGAGGAGAAGCAAACATTTGTTCACAGAAATGGTTTCCAACACAAGGCATTGGTGCAGTGGTAGAAGCAGCCTTGCGGGTGCTCGCCAGTTTCTTTTTAATTGCAAAACAGGAGGGGAAAATGTTCAGCCTTGAAAGAACTAAAAAAGCAGCCTTTAAACACCAACACCAAAATCTGTATTAGAATATTGGTTCTTGTAGGTTATCCGGGCTGTGTAACCGTGGTCTTGGAATTTTCTTTCCTGACGTTTCGCCAGCAACTGTGGCAGGCATCTTCAGAGTAGTAACACTGAAGGACAGTGTCTCTCAGTGTCAAGGGTGTAGGAAGAGTAATATATAGTCAGAAAGGGGTTGGGTTTGAGCTGAGTATTGTCCTGCAAAAGTATTGTCCTGTAAGTATCAAGATAATGTGCTAATGAGGGTATGGTATGTTAATATGGAACCATTGTATCCTGAAGTGATCTGTTAATTTGTGTAATCCAAAACTAATCTGTATGGCTATTGTTGAATGTTGTCTTTGTCTGGAGGTTTTTCAGGGCAGGAAGCCAAGCCTTATTCATTCTTAAACTCTCCTCTTTTCTGTTAAAGTTGTGCTGATGTTTATGAATTTCAATGGCTTCTCTGTGCAATCTGACAAAATAGTTGGTAGAATTGTCCAGTCTTTCAGTGTCTTGGAATAAGACCCTGTGTCCTGTTTGTGTCAGTCCATGTTCAGCCACTGCTGATTTCTCAGGTTGGCCAAGTCTGCAGTATCTTTCATGTTCTTTTATCCTTGTTTGTATGCTGCGTTTTGTGGTCCCGATGTAAACTTCTCCACAGCTGCAAGGTATACGATATACTCCTGCAGAGGTGAGGGGGTCTCTTTTGTCTTTTGCTGATCCACCAAGAAAATACAACAAATGCTACGATCAGCAAAAGACAAAAGAGACCCCCTCACCTCTGCAGGGGTATATCGTATACCTTGCAGCTGTGGAGAAGTTTACATCGGGACCACAAAACGCAGCATACAAACAAGGATAAAAGAACATGAAAGATACTGCAGACTTGGCCAACCTGAGAAATAAGCAGTGGCTGAACATGGACTGACCCAAACAGGACACAGGGTCTTATTCCAAGATACTGAAATACTGGACAATTCTACCAACTATTTTGTCAGATTGCACAGAGAAGCCATTGAAATTCATAAACATCAGCACAACTTTAACAGAAAAGAGGAGAGTTTAAGAATGAATAAGGCTTGGCTTCCTGCCCTGAAAAACCTCCAGACAAAGACAACATTCAACAATGGCCATACAGATTAGCTTTGGATTACACACATTAACAGATCACTTCAGGATACAATGGTTCCATATTAACATACCATACCCTCATTAGCACATTATCTTGATACTTACAGGACAATACTTTTGCAGGACAATACTCAGCTCAAACCCAACCCCTTTCTGACTATATATTACTCTTCCTACACCCTTGACACTGAGAGACACTGTCCTTCAGTGTTACTACTCTGAAGATGCCTGCCACAGTTGCTGGCGAAACGTCAGGAAAGAAAATTCCAAGACCACGGTTACACAGCCCGGATAACCTACAAGAACCAATGAACTCTGACCGTGAAAGCCTTCGACAATATTTTGTATTAGAATAATTTGTGCTTCATGTTATTACTGATGGGACAAGTGCTGCCTGGCAGGTGCCTGCGGGAGGTAGTGCTGTACCTTCATGTTATACAGGAAAACCTGTTTCTCAAGAACATAAAAGATGTCCGTGTGATCCCTTGTCAAAAGCATGGAGGGAGGCCTGCTACAGACAGATGGGGAAACATGCACACACACAGAAACCCACCCTCCACCATACAAATGAGGTATCTGTGCGTCCGGCAACAAGCAAAAGCAAAACTGTTTTTCAAATGCTAGAAAGTATCTTTCTTAAATATATTTAAGTACACAGACACAAAACTTACAAAGATCTTGCATTTTTTCCCTTTCCCACCCCAGTATACTCTCCGAATGTCACTACTATCTTCTCACCCCACCCAGAAAAATCCATACGCAAATATCTAAGCTCTGTAGATGAAATTCCTAAACCTGCTGACAAAACAGGAAGTAATTTCTGGTTTAGAATTGTTACAAAATAGCTGTGAATGTCTCAGTACATGTAGTCAAGAATAACCATTAGAAAATTAAAGGATAAGACATGATTTTAAAAAAAATCTTTAGTTTCTTGACTTATTTAAAAGGAACATTTTGGCAGATACTGTTAAATTAAAAATCCATTGATCCTTTGAACAGAACTATTCCGATTTATTTGCTGCTGATGCAAGCCACTGCTTAAACCAATGAAGTGTTTAAGAAACAGCAAGAGACAGGGTCCTACCTTTTTTGGCTGAGAAACCTGGCAACTACATCACCAGCTTTTAGTTCCTCTGTCAGCTGAATTGCCATGGAAACTTTGGAAAGATGAGGTGCCTGCACCCGTATTACTCCCGGAGGAACATCAGCCTGCAAAGCAGTAATGAAACTGGAATGTAGCAGCTGGCAGCTGGCTTGGAGGAGCTTCTCAAAACACACTGCAGAATAATTATTTTGGACACATTGCATTCTGAATGCTCAAGTAAAGTGCATTTGTTCTTCGCAAAGCAGAAAAAAATTACTTATACAGTTTACTGTAAGCTCTAGCCCTGCGGCAAACCCATAAACAGATTTCAGCAGACGGCAAATCCACGAAAGCAGTTTTATTGGTTATCATCGACAGATTTCAGAAGCCATATTCAAAAGGACACTAGTAAGGGTCAAAGGCAAGGCACATAGCATATATGGGAGAGCAAAAGGAGATAACCAGTTACCCCCCACTCCAACAGGCAGGAAGGAGCACTCGGCGATTCCCACAGTATGGGAATCTATGAAGACTAAACATGGGGCTTATACTGGCCTTGGACAGAATAGCACGACAGCACCTGGAAGCAGCACAACAACACTACCACATACCATCCTCATGGCCTGCTCCTGACATTTACTGAAATGCTTACAGAGTATTTTTCATAGTGATGGAAGACCCTGTTGAATATTTTCACAGAAATAATATAACTTGTTAGCACCACATTTAGGCAGAGGATCCGCATATTTTGGAGCATGCTGATGAAGTATTCGATTTACACATGAATCAATTATGTTCTGCATTCGAACAACAACAAAAACTTTTAAAATTTGTACTTTAACATCAAACAGATCCAGAAATGCTCTTATGATAGTTTAACCTCCCTGTTCAGAAATATCAGAAGAGTAATAGAGCTTCTAGAAAGGTTTTAGACAATTCTTGACTGTTTTAAATATTATAACAGATTCTGAATAATGTATCTTTTACTAAAAGACAGTTCTTTTATATATTTAAAATACATTGCAATCACATACAAAATTCTAGCTCATAAGTTCCATCATTTGGTAATCATTCTAGGCCTTCCCCACTACCAATAGACTGGCCCCTTGTATGCTTGGATAAAAGTATGAAAAACATTAACACACCAAAGAAGTAGGAGCTACACAGAAGTGTGGTGGCTTTATCACGTTTTGCAAGTTACTTAATTTGTAATAACAGGCAATAAAATAGTGTTGCTATTACAGGGCCAAAGCAGAGCTAGAGGAAGCGGAAGATGGGAGAGTTGAACAGAAACATACTGACAAAGAGAGTCTCCCTACCTGTCCTGGACTTAAGGTACACAGTTAGGCCACACACCAGCTGCTCCCTCTGAGATGCTTTGGGTGCCAAGCTCCTTCTAGATGTTCTCCAGAAACATTAAATACTGTGGCTCCAAGGGACAGCGCCATTAACACTGGCATCGGTTCAGACACAACACCAAACCAAGCAGGAACTTTCAGCTCACTTGGCTCTTCCTCCTTTCCACAAACTATAACCTTAACTAGTTGGGCGAACCTCTGCACCAGCACTGGACGATTATAAATCATCATTTGCCAGACAGATACAACAATGAACTAGGATTTGTCAAAAACCAGAAAGTAACTAATTTGCATGTGGTGCACATCCACAGGATGGAGCATGAGAATGTCCAGGGCTCCTTCCATTATTTTTAACCTTCGTGGTTTGGCATTATTTCTGAAACAAGCACCGGTCTTTCTTTTGCACCTTACTTTAATCTACAACTGCCACAGCCAATGCTGGGAGCCTGGAGAGAGAATTTGTTCCGTATCACAAGCTGACTAGTGAGGCCAGCTGTAGCCAGCATGTACTTATATAGCACACAGAGTGCACTGTGTAATGACCCCTCTCAGTTTACAGGTACATAATCAGGTTGCCATGTAGATCAGCTTGATTTGTACTGTGGTGACCAAATACAAGGGACAGGCTTACTGTAACATTCACCGATGGAGGAACTGGGGCAAGTGCATTAGGAAAATATTTTCACTCAAGTTTCCTACCCTGGTCCTACAATGGAGGCAGATGTTAAAGGGGGGAAGATCCTCCTGTACTATAAGCACATTTCATGTGAGTACAGATGAAATTTAAAAAAATATTATGGGTAAATAGTCCTAATTATGCCACGGTAATCCCTTTCTCCTCTTCATACATAGCAAATTAATGAAAGATTTCTGTATTTCTGGCAAACAGTCGTTTGTTATTATGTCTAAGTCTCAAACTATATTTTGCGCTTCTTCCTCCACATCAAAATTCCATACCATAGATTGTGGTTGAGAAGCACTGAGAAATTATGACTTACTGCAAGTCCAAAAATATTTCATTAATAGGCTCATGCATTCTCTCCACCTTTCCTCCTCCCTTCATATGCATGGCCAGCGGATTCCATCAGGTGCCTTGCCATAACAGTCGAATGATGGCTTGGCCATTACCTTTGAAACATGCCCATGGATTACAAAGGGGGGAAAGCAGGTGGCTAATATTCTAGACTTTTACAAACAGATGTTGGAGTTCCCTTCCTCTAAATCCACACATAAGATAGTATCATTGAAATTATACATTTGACAGGACTTACAGTGCATTCCTGACAGGACTTACAGTGCATTCCCATTAATTTCATTGGGCTTAGACTGGAGTAACTCTCCTTAGGAATGCACTGTAGATCTCTAGATTCCAAACAATATTTAATCACCAGAAAACACTTCTCCCTTGATAGTCTGTATACAAACAAATGTGCTGTTAGAACAGAAAAAATATCCCTGTCCGTGAAACTGTTACCAGGCATAAGTATCCTGTGTTTAGCAGACTGTGGTTAATCCATTTCTAAATGTTTACATCCAGAAAAATGGAACAAGTTCACTCATTGTTTTCACTCTAGGAATTCAAACAAATTGTTACTCCTAGAGCCAAACACAGTCTGGGCTATATATCAGGGCTTCTAAACAATTTCCCCCATTTTTCCAAATTAGACTGGGTGTGTGTGCATGTGTCCATCTGGATAGTAGGCTACATTTGTCTTATATTCATCTGGCTAATAGGCTACATATATCGGGTTTATTGGGCCCGATATTTTTGGTAAACCCGGAATAAGCTGAATACCCATACCGGTAAATATCGGTATTCAGCTTATTACCCGGTTTACTGAAAAATTCTGGTCCATTATAATCTATGGGGATTTTTTCTGAAGCTCCTGAAGGGGTGGCGTTTTTGGAGGTAGAGTCCCCAAATTTGAAGCATGGTTGCAAGGGACTCTCCTTAGATGGTCACTGAAGTTTGGTGAACTTTGGGACAGGGGGTCCAATTTTATGGGGTCACAAAGGAGTCATTCCCATCCTCCAGGCATTTGCAAGCCGAGCTGTCCATTGTTCAGAAGTTCAGCGTTGCTGAAGACTGGCGGAAACATGAGGGTGCCTCAAAGTCTGGGGGCTCCATTCATATCTGGTGTGCATGGCATTATGTCCATGCAAATTAGCTTCCAAACTGAGGAAAATGGCTTAAATGCAAACAAAATAAGGCACAGAAAACATTTCTTTTGGTGGCAAATGATATCCTGTGAACAGTTCATTATTATGGTCATCAAAAATCTGATTTCAAGAGATGGTCAAGATGCGGGGAAATGAAGCCTCTACTCAGGGTGACCTTCAGTTTCAGAGCAGGTGTTCGGGGGGGGGGTGATATTGGAGCACCTAAAGTTATGCCCAAGGCAGCTCTTGTGAAGGAGATTGTTCATCCGCGCGGATGAGGAGTCTTCTTCAAAACGCCCAGAACTGCAGAAGCTGGGGGTTTTTTAGTTGGATGGTATATCCCTCCAAATGGGACTGGGTGAGCCCCATCTTTGAAAGTGCACATCAGTCCACTGCCTGCAGGTCAGACCAAGTTGGCTCCAATTACAAGCCCCGACCTCAAAACAACAAAACCAGTCCAAAAAAGATAGAAAAATGAGAGAATGCACAGAGCCGTGCACCTGAGCAAAGGCAAATAGCCAAACTCAAAAAAGCCGAATAATTATTTGGCTTTTTCAGGAACTGAATATTCATCTTATGGGAGATCCCCAGGTTTTGGCATTTGGTAAACCCAAAACCCGAAAATTACCGAAATGGCTGATTTCGGGTTTATTTTCTGTTTAGGTTTATTGATAAGCACAACCCTATTAACGGAGAGTTGATTTGGACAGAAGTGAGCCATTAGAGCTTGGAAACAGCTGTTAGCTGTAAGCTGTCTGGTGGTAGATTTCTCCTCAGGAGTCCAAAAGAACATCTTTATGGTTTTTGGATCAGGACAGGATCCGTAACCAGTTATATAAGGAAAATACCTCTAAGGTTTATTGAATGATTTCTAAGAGTTTAATGAATGGGAGGTAGCTCTTGTGAAAGGGGTGACCCCAGGCCAGTTTAAGAGAGAAACTGGGGTAGTATGTTAATGTTCCTAATGCCTACAAGTAAAGAAACACTGTGTAAAAGAAAGTTTAAGAAACAAACCAGAGATGGACAAGAGAAAGCCCTCTCAATAGAAAATAAAGATTCAAACACTTGCATGCAAAACACCTTGATACATTTAGGAAGTACAATATAGCACTAGAATTTAACCATTGCAATCTCCTCGGTTCAGTTATTCTGTTACAATCTACATTTCCTGTTATTGAAGATTCGCTAACCTAACTTAAATCCCACAAAAAGAAACAAAACTTTTTCGGTTGTATTTCAAAACGCATCTTGAGTATCAAATATTTCATCTTGAGTACCAAATATTTATATATATATATATATATATATATATATATATATATATATATATATATATATATATGCACGCACACACACACACACGCACAGTGTGTGTGTATATATATATGTATGTATATGTAAATAAATAAATAAATAAATATATTATAAATTATATATATATATATATATATATATATATATATATACACACACACACACACACACACACACACACACACACACACACACATACATAATATATACATAATAAAATGAGATCAAGTCTCCCATGCTATAACTTACCAGTAAACCTGAAATTTACTGATTTATTTATTTATTTATTTATTTATTTGCACAACCCTAGTTCTTAACTGTCAGAGTCCTAGCTGCCATTCTCAGGATTCTGTTCAAACTCCCTGTCAGTCATGGGGGTTCTATGACCAGGACATCTGTTTGCAATGCAGCTGTCCTACACAGGGTGTAATAAGATTTTTCTTTTTCACGATAGCTACAGTTCCCATTTATTCGTCATTGCCGGACAAACTGTAATCAGAATAGCTTTACTCAGAGCCAGCCTGCCCACTAGGAATACCTCTGGCAATCACCTAGGGTACCGGTCTGTGCCAGAGATGGAGGGACACCAAGTCAGCCCTTTCATTGTGTTGTCAAGTTTGGTCACAGCCTGCAGCACCACCAAGCAACATCACTGGCATCACTAAGCAAAAAGGGTGGCCGGGTGGAGGCTACCACCAATTTACCAGGCATGCCTTCCCCATCCAGTTTGTGGGATGTGGCAAGCGGCAAGCCCAGAGCAGCACCAGAGAACTAGGACATTGACCAGAGCCTACTCCCATTATTGGGTGTAGAAACTGTGGTGTCATGGCACGCAACAGCCCCCGGTGGCATCATGCTGATGCACCAGGTGGCTGCTGGGAGGGGCTTCTCCTGTCACCAGGTCTAGCAGCGTAGGGACAGCCCTTGGGAAACCAAAGTGGGAGCTCCTAAGGAATTCAGTGGTATCTGTAATGTGAGTGATGCTAGTCAACATGGGCAATGGGCCTTGTGGATGTAAACAACTCTGAAGGAATATTAGTTTGTGTTTGATTGAGAAGCTGCATGAGGAGGACTTGTTGCTGCCTCATGAGCAGACACAAGTTAGTGATAAAAAATGCTGATCACTCAAAAATTGTCAGGATTAATGAAAAGTTTTAAATTTGCTAACTACCACTCACTCGAGTTGCATAAAAGGTTTTTATGTTAGTCCATATTTTTATGGTGAAATGTAACATGATTATTTAATATATGTTTTATACTCACATCATTGATGATTTTGGCATCATGGACATTTTTGTCTTGCTTCTCGTGCTTTTCTCGGTCAGGAGCCATTTTTTTCAGCAGTTTCTTCATTGCTTTGTCCTTTTTGTCCTTCTTCTGACTTTCAGTGTTTTGTTTTCTCACTTGGTTCACAAGAAAGGTAGGTACCTAAGTAAATATACAATGCAGTGATACCAACTTTTATATAATTTTCCTAAACTGCCACAAACACCTGTTTGACTACTTTTAATTACAAACATGGGGTGGGTAGTAGAATCAAATACCACTGGAAAACTTGGCAGGGTGCATGAAATGAACTAGGAGAGGGACTCATAAAATTCTGTGAAGACAACAAGTTCTTCATTGTGAACACTGCCAAAAGGAGAAATTGGTGGGTTCTAGATCAAATCAAGCCTGAACTCTCACTAGAAGCTAAAATGACCAAACTGAGGCTATTGTACTTTGGTCACATTATGAGAAGACAAGGCTCACTGGAAAAGACAATAATACTAGGAAAAGTTGAAGGCAGCAGAAAAAGAGGAAGACCCAACATGAAATGGATTGAGTCAACAAAGGAAACCACAGTTCTTGGCTTGCAAGACCTGAGCAAGGCTCTTGATGATAGGATATTTTGGAGGTCAGAGATTCACAGGGTTGCCAAAAGTCAGAAGCAATGTTACAGCACTTAGTGATAATAATATTTATTAGTCAGTCAATCAGGCCAGTAAAAACTATACAACAATAAACCTTGCAAGAACAATATAAAAAAGTATTGTCGAAGGCTTTCACGGTCAGAGTTCATTGGTTCTTGTAGGTTATCCGGGCTGTGTGACCGTGATCTTGGTATTTTCTTTCCTGACGTTTTGCCAGCAGCTGTGGCAGGCATCTTCAGAGGAGTAACACTGAAGGACAGTGTCTTTCAGTGTCAAAGTGTGTTGGAAGAGTAATATATATAGTCAGAAGGGGGTTGGGTTTGACCTGAGTCATTGTCCTGCAAAAGTATTAAAGGTAATGTGCTAATCATTGTCCTGGAAGTATCAAGGTAATGTGCTAATGAGGGTGTGGTATGTTAATGTGGAACTATTGTATCCTGAAGTGATCTGTTAATGTGTGAAATCCAAAGCTAATCTACATGGCTATTGTGGACTGTAGTCTTTGTTAGTCTGGAGGTTTTCAGGACAGGAAGCCAAGCCTTATTCATTCTTAAACTCTCTTCTTTTCTGTTAAAGTTGTGCTGATGTTTATGAATTTCAATGGCTTCTCTGTGCAATCTGACAAAATAGTTGGTAGAATTGTCCAGTCTTTCAGTGTCTTGGAATAAGACCCTGGGTCCTGTTTGTGTCAGTCCATGTTCAGCCCCTGCTGATTTCTCAGGTTGGCCAAGTCTGCAGTATCTTTCATGTTCTTTTATCCTTGTTTGTATGCTGCGTTTTGTGGTCCCGATGTAGTTGTGGACAAGAATAAGGCTTGGCTTCCTGTCCTGAAAACCTCCAGACTAACAAAGACGACAGTCCACAATAACCATGCGGATTAGCTTTGGATTTCACACATTAACAGATCACTTCAGGATACAATGGTTCCATATTAACATACCACACCCTCATTAGCACATTATCTTGATACTTACAGGACAATGATTAGCACATTACCTTTGATACTTTTTGCAGGACAAGGATTCAGCTCAAACCCAACCCCTTTCTGACTATATATTACTCTTCCTACACACTTGTTATCCTATTTCCTTTTTTCAATTCCCTTATTATTCTTTTCTTTTCCTGTATCCCAAAAATACCAATAAAAAATATAAAGAAGCAAAAGAAACAAACTACACATGTAAAAGAGAACGGAACTGTCCATATAATTATTTGATGTAACATCTGTCTAGTGTATTGTTATCCTGTCCTTCTATTTTTGAAGTAGATAATTTTTCCTTCCTCTTTAATCTTTGCAACAACCCTGTGAGGAAGGTGAGAGAGACAGCCCAAATGTGTTTGTGTGTGCCTGAGGTAAGGTCAACAAGTAAGATGGATTGCAGAGTGGGGACTGGAAGCCAGGTTAGCTTGATACTCTAACCACTACACTTATACCAGCACCTTTAGACGTTCTGAATTACAATAAATTAGCTTTTATATAAATCAGCCGAAAGAAAAAATTGCTGCCTCCCCAAATATCTATGTAGGTCTTGTGCCTGCTTTGCAGAAGGAAGCTAATTCCCTTCCCCCTATTTGAAAAACAATTTCTTCAAGACAGCATGCACATTTAAAAATATTTTAAACTTACTGTCCATAAAAGATTTTGATGTTTAATCATAAAGCGCATGACATTTGCTGTCCCAGCTGCCATAACAAACTCGCTTTGCTCTGTGGTCTTGGAGCCCATGCCATGAAACATGAAGAGGTTAGGAGTCATAACCACAGCAACATTCTTTAGGGTCATTTTGTTGCTATCCTGATGATCAATTATCCTTTGAAGAAATTCAAGCAGTGCCTGAAAGGGGAGAAGATTTGAAGGGTAGTTATGCGAAGGGAGTGGAACATAATTTTCAGTTAGCATATCTGCAAAGGTGATTCACATGTGCACACTATGCTCCACTTGTACTTTCTGTTTTCATCTTGACGATTACTTTGTTCAAAGCAAACTTCCATTAAAAAGATGGATATTTGAACTATTGTAACTAGGGCTGTGCCTACTGGGCTTACTGAAGCAAAAATAAACTTGAAATAGGCCATTTTGGCTTTTCCCGGGTTTAATTTTGGCTGAATAGGAAAAAAGAGGAATCCTGGCAAAGCTGGAAAGCCGCTTCCCAAAAAAGCTGAATAGGTATTCGGGTTTGATAACTCCCCTTTAGATCTGTGGTGAGGGCCTTCCCCAGGGCTGTAGAAAGCAATTCCACGCCACCCCAATTTGCGGGAGCCCTGGGAATCAGGGCAGCATGGAATCGTTTTAGATTCATGCTGCCAACCTTGGCAGCATGGATCTAAGTGAAGCCTACCCTGTGCAGCTTACCTCGAGCCCGGGGAAGACATGTGGGGTGGGCTTCATTGAGATCCATGCTGCCAGGACTGGCAGCATGGATCTAAATGAAGCCCCCCCCCCCCCCGCCATCCTGGGAAGGCAGGGGGGGACTTCAATAAGATCCATGCTGCCAAGCCTTGGCAGTATGGATCTAAATGAAGCCCTCCTGCCTTCCCCTGAGTCCTGGGAAGGCAGCGAAGGGGGGACGTCATTAAATCCATGCTGCCAAGCCTTAGATCCATGGCAGCATCTATCTAAGTGAAACCCACCTTGTGCGGCTTCCCTGGACCCAGAGAAGCTCAGGAGGTTGGATTGCTTTTAGATTTGGGTTTTTTTCAGTATTTTTGGCTTTGGAGTCATTCATCCGAAAATTTCCCAAAAATCCATGTTTTCCGGATATTTTTTAAAAATCTGGTTCTGATAAACCTGAAGCTGAAAAATACCAAAAAATTGGTTCTTGTAGGTTATCCGGGCTGTGTGACCGTGGTCTTGGTATTTTCTTTCCTGACGTTTCGCCAGCAGCTGTGGCAGGCATCTTCAGAGGAGTAACACTGAAGGACAGTGTCTCTCAGTGTCAAGTGTGTAGGAAGAGTAATATATAGTCAGAAAGGGGTTGGGTTTGAGCTGAATCATTGTCCTGCAAAAAGTATCAAATTCAGCTCAAACCCAACCCCTTTCTGACTATATATTACTCTTCCTACACACTTGACACTGAGAGACACTGTCCTTCAGTGTTACTCCTCTGAAGATGCCTGCCACAGCTGCTGGCAGAACGTCAGGAAAGAAAATACCAAGACCACGGTCACATAGCCTGGATAACCCACAAGAACCAATGAACTCTGACCGTGAAAGCCTTCGACAATAATACCAAATTTTTTTTGCTGCACAGCCTTAATTGTAACCCTGGCTCTTGCATCTGTCACATTGTCACGACGCTTTGTGTAGACTTGCTGGGGCTACAGCTTTGGCAGCCATTACATGCCTGAGAAACTTGGCTGTCACATCTCCACGGCAAAGTGGTGGCCTATTTGTAAGAGAAAGAGATCCAGTAAAGCTGGACTCAAAGCAAGATGGGAAAAGAACGCTAGGGAAAGAGAGTGGCAGGCAGAGAAAACCCTCTTCCCACTTGCTGCTTACTGGTATAAAAGTATACTCATACTTTGTGTATAAAAGTATACTCATACTTTGTGATTAAACAGACACCTTTTTTTTCTAGAGTCAATGAATTAGTGACCGTTGGGAATGATGTCTGTGAAATGGTTCAGCACTCAAACCTTTAGTGTATCTCTGTTTCCATCAGGAAGAAGAAGGACCAAAAGATTCAGCGCTTGCAGCTGATGCTTCTTTGTCGGAAGCCCTGTCAGTGAAATACAGAAATGTCTGTTTCTGAATCAATTTGCATATATCTTACATGACATTTTTATTGTTAATATAACCAATGCTATTTCAAAAGGATGTTAAGAGAGCAACAGTTATTACACCTTATTTCCAGATGTTGTTTCATGAAGAGAAATCCTTCCCAGGGGAGAGTGCCATTATACACATGAATAGGAAATAGCATATGACACCTACTGAAATGCAATGTTCTCAGTTAAGCAAATGTCTGGTATTAGTGCACAGCAAGTAATTTGCAGTTCTGGATATAGGATGAAGTCTTAACTCTCCTTCAGATGTCTAAGCTATTAATTAAAGCCAACATCAAAAATGTTATCAGCCATGTTCAGAAGGTCTGAAAATCTTTCAGGAAATGTTCTCTAATTTTATTCATAGCAGAATATTTACATACTTGAAAATCTAACATGTTAGAAAATCTAACAACAATCAGCGCACCTGTTGCCAGTCGTAGAAACAGTGAAATCTACATCAGTGACCTGATTTTTGCAGTAGATTGGTCTCTTTAAATACTGTATTTTTCTTTTTAATTTTGATATTTTCATCAAATTCATCAGCCTTCATAAAAAGGGTACAACATTTTATATTACGATTAATTAGGAAGTGGTTTTTTCCCCATTATGAAACTTAAATCCCTTAAATCCCTTAAGCATGGTTTGCTGGACAGTATGGAATACTTGTGTACAGAACATGATGCTGTATATTATTTTCAGATGCTAGCAAGCAAACTGTTTGGGAATTTCATACTCATTAGGATACACAGTTGATCCTTTCTGGATACGGCTGAAATACTGATTATTTGTTCACCTGATTCCCCACCCCTCCCAGAATTGTTGAGACGTCCTGTCTATGCATTTGGCATGAAACTCTATACAAATCGTCTCCCCAAGCCTCAGTGAGAAGTAATGACACTTACTCTGTATATCCTGGAAAGCCCTGAGATACTCCACAGTGAGCAATGGCTGAGGTAATTCACGGATAAAGAGTTTTAGAAGACTTGCTGCATCATGTTGCTTTACAGTTTCCCAGTTGAAAGTCCCTTCATAAAACTTTGCTTCTAGCTCTTGGCAAAGACTCTGAAATACAGAAGAACAGAAAACAGCCACATTTTGTAGATAATATTGTCTGTTTTTTAAAAAGCACATCTGAAATTATTATCCATCCTATATTCAGATTTTATATAAATATAAATGCTCACATACTTCAGGCAAAATCTGTTACATGTTAAAATGGTTTTGTTACTGTAATTCAGCTCCCCCCCTTTCCTTCACTGTATTTCAGGGGCATTTTCACAGGTAGCACTAAAAAGCCTATATTACATTTCCTGTGTATACAAAGTAATGGATGTAGTTATAATGCATGTTTGATTTTATAAATGCTCTTTGATGTTTCAATATTCAATAACAAAAGAAACTATTCAAAGGTGTTTTTAAAATAGTATGTAAAAATGTCCCTTTTTAAATAAAGATTTCACAGAGTCTCTACACCAATATTAGAGATGATATTGAAGAAGTCATTTATCATGTCTAGAATATATTAAACAAACTGCATACGTTTCGGTCCCAGTTGGCCAGGACAGCAGTCCAACACATTGAATTAATTCTTCCATGCAGTTAAATATATTAGTTTTCAGGCCTCTGCATAGGATACGCCACAGTAAGCACGTATGCATGTCTTATCTGAGAAGCTTGCAGATCTCTACATTGCCATCTGGATGAACGAATACTGATTCATTGACTTCAGAGTAATTTAAAAATTTAATAAGGTATTTCTTATTTCTAATAGTGTTACACTTGCTACCAAACATGAGCTACTAGCTTTGTATGTTGAAAGTTAATAATGAGTACATCATTATCTTCCCGAAGCTCAAACATTATTTTACCTTTACTCTTGTGGCAACACCTGGTATTCGAAGAAGGCCTTCTGTGCCCAGCTTTCCCTCTTCTATGTGGAATATAAGCTGCAAAGCAAAATGGAAAGCATATCAGCTTCATAGCTGACAACTAAAATGCTATGGGTATAAAGCTAGTTCTGCTGAATCTCTCAGCAGCCTTCAACCATAATACCATAGTATCCTACTGAGCCGCCTCTTCATACTGGTGGTTCAAGTCCTATCTGGGGGATCGGTCCCAGAAGCTGGTGCTGGGAGATTCCTGCTCTGCCCCATGGCTGTTGGCCTGTGGGGTTCCACATGGTTATCCCCCATGCTATTTAATATCTATGTGGAGCCACTGGGAGAGGTTATTTGGGAGATATTAGCTGTGGTGTCACTAATAGGCAGATGATACCCAGCTCTCCCTTTCTCTCCCACCCAATTCTGAGGATGCTGTTGATGTTCTGAACCAAGGCTTCGAGTCAGTAATGGGCTAGCTGAAACTTAATCCTGACAAAACAGAGATGCTCTGAGTTAACAAAAAAATTCAGATCACAGACATCAGATCTCTCCTGTCTTGGATGGAGTTATATTCCCTTGAAAAGTCAGGTTCACAGCTTGGGAGTGCTACTCAATACAGCAGTCACCACAGAAAACCAGATGGCTGCTGTGGTTCAGAGTACTTTCGCTCAGCTTCAGCTGGTGTGTCAGCTGTCTCTGTTCCTGGTTCAGTCAGGTCCAGCCACAGTGATCCATGCAGCCTTAGTTACATCTAGACTGAACTACTGCAATTCACTCTACTTGGGGCTACCCTTGAGAAGTATTTGGAAACTGCAGATAGTGCAGAACACTGTGGCTGGACTGCTGGTTGGGGCCAGATATTAAGAACATGTGACCCCAATACTACAGCAAACACACCAGCCACCAATCCACTGCTGAGCACTGCTGAGCACCATTGGTTTTGACCTTTAAAGCTCTGCATACTGGGGTATCTAAAGGACTACCTTAATGGAGAGAGCCCCCACCCCCTGACTATCCTATCAGTCAAAGAAGCTCATTTGGTGGATACATGAGAGAGGGACTTCTCAGTGGCAGCCCCACAATTATGGAACAACCTCCCCAGGGAGGTGTGCCTGGCCCCCTCAATTTTTATCTTTAGCAGGCAGTTGAAATTATTTTATTTAGGACTGCATTTGATTAATTTACTAGCAGTTCTAAATCGTGATTTTGAATTTACCGTATATACTCATGTATAAGCCGTTTTTCAGCCCAAAAAAAGGGCTGAAAAAGCCGAACTCAGCTTATACGCGGGTCAATACGGTAGGGTAGGGGAGGAGGGAGGAGGGAGGGGGGAACTTACCGCCATCACCGCCGCCATCGCCGTCGCGCCCGGGCGCCTTCCTCCGGCCAGCAGCAGCCTGGAGGGGCCTCCTGCCGGCCCAGGAAGGGCGCGCTGCTGCTGCCGCTGCGCCTGGGCACGTTCCTTCAGACGGCAGGGTCCATCCTGGGCCGGCAGGAGGCCCCTGCCGGCCGCGGTGCTGCTGCCGCCACGCCCGGGAGCCTTCCTCCGGCCGGCAGGGGCCTGGAGGGGCCGGCAGGAGGCCCCTGCCGGCCACGCCGCCGCCGCCCACGCGCCCGGGCACATTCTTTTAGCCGGCAGGGACCTTCCTGGGCCGGCAGGAGGTCCCTTCCGGCCGCTCCGCCGCCTCTCAGGTGCCCGGGCGCCTTCCTCCTGCCGGCAGGGGCCTTCCTGGGCCGGCAGGAGGTCCCTTCCGGCCGCTCCGCCGCCTCTCAGGCACCCAGGCGCCTTTCTCCTGCTGGCAGGGGCCTTCCTGGGCCGGCAGGAGGTCCCTTACGGCCGCTCCGCCGCCTCTCAGGCGCTCGGGCGCCTTCCTCCTGCCGGCAGGGGCCTTCCTTGGCCGGCAGGAGGTCCCTTCCGGCCGCTCCGCCGCCTCTCAGGCACCCGGGCGCCTTCCTCCTGCCGGCAGGGGCCTTCCTGGGCCAGCAGGAGGTCCCTTCCGGCCGCTCCGCCGCCACTCAGGCGCTCGGGCGCCTTCCTCCTGCCGGCAGGGGCCTTCCTTGGCCGGCAGGAGGTCCCTTCCGGCCGCTCCGCTGCCACTCAGGCGCTCGGGCGCCTTTCTCCTGCTGGCAGGGGCCTTCCTGGGCCGGCAGGAGGTCCCTTCCGGCCGCTCCGCCGCCTCTCAGGCGCTCGGGAGCCTTCCTCCTGCCGGCAGGGGTCTTCCTTGGCCGGCAGGAGGTCCCTTGGATGAGACATTCCTAGACCAGATTACAAAGTTCTCAAAGAGATGGGACACAGTGGTCATGGGAGATTTTAATCGCCCCGATATCTGTTGGAAGTCCAACTCTGCTAAAAATGCAAGGGAGAGGGAAAACAAGATCAGGCCTTCACGGCATTTTTAAAATGGTGACATTCTTCCCTAAAATGACAGCAGCGGACATAGGTCAACCCCATGGCTGCCATAATTAGTTTGACCCTAAGAAAAAGTCTCGGTATTCCACAAGGGTAGGTGCCTGCCTCACCCCTTCCAGAAGGCTGTTTCATGGAACCTTACCAGGCTAATTCATGCTATGGTAATCTTGAAGCTAGATTACTGTAATGTGCTTTGCATAGGGCTGCCCATGAAAATAAACCAGAAACTGCAGCTGATGTAAAATATGGCAGCCTTTTTGCTATCAGGCTCTGTCTGTCAGGGCTGCATTATACTGGTCAGTGGCTGCCTATCAGTTTCCATTTAAGATGTTGGGCCTGGGACCCTCATAGGTGAAGGATCAACTCTCTCCTGATATGAACTTCTACAGCAATTAGCATTCCTAGCAGCAGGATCTCCTATAAATGTTCTTGCTGTCAAGGACACAATCTGATATGGAACAGACCTTTTCTGTTGCTGCCCCCACTGCCATGGGACAGCCTTCCGGGAGGTGTGAAGCAGGGGCACCCTTGTGGCCTTCCAGCAAGGCAGTAAGAGAGAACTATTTAAAACACCATATGGGGCAGCTTGACTGGGCCCAGGTGTATTTGTTTTTAATGATGCATCTTAATTTTTTGAAGATGATTATGTTTCTATTGTTGCTACTGTTGTCACCACCTTGGGTCCTGACTGTGTTAGGCAAAAGACAAGTTACATTAAAAAAAATAC
This sequence comes from Euleptes europaea, assembly GCF_029931775.1. Lineage (NCBI taxonomy): Eukaryota > Metazoa > Chordata > Lepidosauria > Squamata > Sphaerodactylidae > Euleptes > Euleptes europaea. Next base: position 77,275,529 of record NC_079321.1, read on the forward strand.
TTAGTACTTAAAGTATACCTCAAGAGGCAAGTAAGAAATGGACTTACTATGATTACTCACTTTTTGAAAGATTAGGGGTATCTTGATGCCCGGAACTCTCTTCTGATCTTGCTCTAGCAAAACTGGCAGTGGGACTCCAAAAATTCCAGATTCTGCATGAACCAAGAAGAGACAGAGACACTCTTCACTTCTCTTCCAATTCATGAAAGGGTGAGACAAAAAGATTTTTCTTTTCTAACCTGTTCAGAGCTACTATCTAGTACATTCAAACAGTGAATTAAGATTACAGTCCCGTTGTATAATTACATGAGAGTAATCCTCACTGAATAGGTGCCAGCTCCAGGTTGGGAAATACTTGGAGATTTGGGGGTTAAACCTAAGGAGGGCAGGGTTTGGGAAGGGGGGGACTTCAGTGGGATATAATGCCATATAGTCCACTTTCCAAAGAGGTCATTTTCTCCAGGTGAACTTATTTCTGTTGCCTGGAGATCACTTGTAATCTTAGGAGATTTCCAGCCACCACCTGAAGGTTGGCAACTCTACCACTGAATAAAGTTACTTCTGAGTAAAAATACTTAGGATCACACTGCAGTTCACTCTCAGTATAATTTAAAAATATAGGTTAGCTCATCTAACTTATGTCTTCCACCATCTATAATCAAATAGCCTTTAGTGTCTCGGAATAATAAAATAATAAAATATAAGTGAAAAAATAAACTTATTAGAATCTGTATTGTTTTAAATGGTGCAGTGCTAACCGTACAAAGATTTTCAGAATTATATAGAAAATTAAGATTACAAGAGTCTTTAGAAATTATGAACATGTAAGAATTCAGTCCACCCAACGTGGCTCTGCATACCTTCATATTCTGCCACTACAGAATCACATCATGCCATTAAAAAACAGTACCATACTTAAATTTACTCTTCTGTATTAAATCTTTTTAAATTGGCTATTATCTTTGTTACAGTTTCACCCATCTTTAAAGCAGAATTGCTCTTCAATAATGAAACAGTAACCAAAAGTAAAAGTATTCTTGAAAAGGAGATACACTTGCTAACAATTTAATTCTTGAAATAGCACACTGAAAAATAGGAGATTGATTGGTACAGTTGATTGATTGGTATAGCGGAGTGGTTTGATTATGTACCGGGAGACAGGAAGTCCTGGCTCCCAATTCAACTTGTGACCATGCACTCCCTATGTAATACAAAGTGGAATTGTTACTGATTACGGTGCAGTCACCAATAGTTGACTGTTCTGAATTAGGTATGATATGTTTATCATACTTTTACAGAGCAAACCCAAAGGGGCATGTAGCTCTGACATGAAGCATGAAAGCAAATACAGCTGTCCTTTCCAAGTTCAAAACACCCATAATTCCAAAGATATTGACACAGCTTTTCTACATGCGTATAAACTGTACACACCTTTTAAGGAACATAAAAATGAAAGTAGGGGAAAGGCAATTCCAGCCACATTCTGTGGCTGCTGGTTTTGGTATGGAAGTTGTTTTCTGTGCTGTGCAATGGAGAACTTAATTGTGCCCCTGCCGTCTCTCTCATCACTCACTGCTTTCAATTATTTAGCTACTGCAGTGTCGTCTCTGCTGAACCTTGACTGAAAAGTTTGATACAAACAGACATTTGATTAAGTGGTAACATGTTTCATGTACCTGTAAAATGCTAAAGGGAAGGTCAAAAATGAAGACAGATAGCAAAATGGGAACATTTCCTGCACAGAGGAGTATATTTTAATGCATCTCCAGCCTAGTACACTGAACTGGGATTATCTGCATATATAAGCACTTTTTTGTATTAAGGGAGGACAAATGTTTGACATGAATTTTGCTTTCTCTTCCTCTGAAAGAGCCACTGGGTACAATGTACACTATTGCATAATAAAGAAATTGGTTCCCCAAAATCATCCAGGTTCCTAAATCTATATTGGGTATAAGGAAAGAAGATGAAGTTAAAGCAATCACATATTTTACAGAAGGTAGAATATTAACATTATAAGAAACCAAGAAGGCTTGCAGGTGAGGGAAAGAGGAAGCGCTTGCTTCTCCCTATCCATGGAAAATTGGAAATATTTACTGAATTTTTTCCTGATATATGAAATTAGGGATCTACTAGGGTTGCCAGGTCCCTCTTCACCACCGGTGGGAGGTTTTTGGGGGGGAGTCTGAGGAGGGTGGGGTTTGGGGAGGGGAGGGACTTCAATGCCATAGAGTCCAATTGCCAAAGTGGCCATTTTCTCCAGGTGAACTGATCTCTATCAGCTAGATATCAGTTGTAATAGCAGGAGATCTCCAGCTAGTACCGGGAGGTTGGCAACCCTAGTGCCTACTAGTCATCATAAAAGATCTATTTCTTAATTTGTGGAGTGACAAACAGAAGTGGACTGCCAGGCCTAGGATCTACATTCTGCAGGTCAACCAGTCTGAATCAGCACCATACTGTGCAGGATGCTGTGCTGCTTCTCAGTGGCAGCAGATCAGATCCTCTCTCACATACCCACATCTCTGCAGAAATGCCCAGAAGCCGGATCGAATGCAATTCAGGTTCATGCTTTATGGAACTGAAGATTTCCATCTATGATATTGGTGTCTTTTACTAACAGTGCAATCTTAAACAGAGTTACACCCTTCTAAGTCCATTGAAATTAATGGGCTTGGAAGGATATGACTGTTTAGGGTATCGTAAACAACAGGACATGGTCAGCTTTGTTTCAACTTAGGAAAGTGTTTTATTTAGTTCTCTGACTCTCTCTGACTCTGGCTTGGTCTTTTATTCTATCTCTGAATCCTTTCCTTTTATCCCTTAGAAGCTCCTTGATCAATTGATCTTGAGCAGCATGTATCTAGTGTTGGAGGGATATAAGGACTGAAACAAATCTTGCCACTGCCAATGTAGCCTTAGGGTCCCTATCACTTAGTAAAAAAGGCATTATGTCAGTCTCTCTGACTCTGGCTTGGTCTTTTATTCTATCTCTGAATCAGCTACCTCAGCATCCTACTTACACCCTGACAGGATAAGAGTAACAGAAATACTTTAATACTCAAAATATTAAGGGGGTCACAACAAATTATACGATGTTTATATACATTTTATTGATACACGTAATATGTAATTTTTAGGTTTAGATTATTTGTAGTAGCAGTAGTAGCTGTTGTGGTTTTCATATTCTCTATTGTGGCTGTTGTTGATTGCTTGTTTGGTTGTTCATTTTTGCTGGTCAGTGACCATATTAACAAATTATTATTATTATTATTATTATTATTATTATTATTATTATTATTATTATTATTATAGCATCCCACTTCCATAACTGAGGCCTGCAGGGCCAAAATTAAAGGACATGAAAAGCAGAAACCCGTCCCCTAGTGGCTTCTTGCACACATTACATCAGGTAGCACTATGAGCCTCCTAGGTGTTTGTGTTATAGAAATGTTCCACAAACACACAACGCATGTGCATGATGAAACTTGCAGCAATACACAATATCAGTGCAAATGGGTGGGAGATTGTAACATTATGGCTGATAGGTAGAAACTAGAGATGAGGCCTCAAGACAATTCAGGTAGTAGAACTTTCTCACTTTTCTCATTTTAGCAGGTATGTCAACATCTTTACCAAATTCCTCTAAAACACAGCTTCCCATTTAAAAAGCAACACATTTTGTTTCTTTTTTGCATTTTGTTAAACTGACCAGTTAAAGCTGTTTGTTGCAATTTTGAAATGTCCACTGTAATATACAGAGGCGGCCCCTTTGGCTCTCTCATATTTTGCTGAGCAAAGGCTCTATAGTGTTCTCTCGCTGCAGCACCCAGTAACGATGTGAAGAATTAGGGAGAATGGTGTCAAGACGGCAGAGACTCTGATTAGTGCCAGAAGCTAGAATTCATATAATGAGGGAGGGAGGAGAAATATTTCACCCCTGGTAGACGCTTTTGATAATGAGACCCTATTTGCCACAATATAGTTTCTACATTAGCAACATAACATAACAATTTTCAGCCACAAATGCAAGCGAAGGCCGAAAAGAAGAAGTTACCCATTTGGATTAAAATTATATCCTTCTGTAAAATTAGTGACTGCTTTAAAATCAGGAAATGGGAGTGCCACCCCACAAAGAAAATCCCTACAAAAGTATCATGCCATAGCACAAGTCTTGCAGAAACATGATATAGATGCAGTTTTCATAAACTGCTGGTCAAAATGGCAACACAAATGAAAATCTTGGTTAGAGTGCCAATCAGTCATTTTAAATTGCTATTGCAGCACTGCCTCAGGGCCACACCCACTCTTTCTTTTCTTTTCCCTTTTCTTTTTTCTTTTTTCCCCCTTTGGGTATAAATTGACTAGGAGCCCCATGGCGCAGAGTGGTAAGCTGCAGTACTGCAGTCCAAGCTCTGCTCACGACCTGAGTTCGATCCCAACGGAAGTCGGTTTCACGTAGCCGGCTCAAGGTTGACTCAGCCTTCCATCCTTCCGAGGTCGGTAAAATGAGTACCCAGCTTGCTGGGGGTAAAGGGAAGATGCCTGGGGAAGACACTGGCAAACCACCCCGTAAACAAAGTCTGCCTAGGAAACGTCGGGATGTGACGTCACCCCATGGGTCAGGAATGACCTGGTGCTTGCACCGGGGACCTTTACCTTTATAAAGTGACTAGACAACACTATGAGACATTCAGAATTTAGTTTCTTAATGCTAGAAAGAGTTTAAAGTAAAATAATGGAATGTTCAAGCAATGGAACATCATGAAGATCAAAAAGGAAAGAGAGGGCAAAACAGGAAAATAATGGGCAAGGAGAGTGAAGGGCCAAGCAGATGAAACTCAAGTAGATAAATGCATTATAAATAGGAGGTTGTAACATGTGCCTAGGACACGTGGTAAACACCAGCCGCACAATGGAAACACTGGAAAAACATAATGCTTTGTTAAAATCCTCTTTGGATAGATGCTTCTAAAACCAGTTTCTCTGCATGTTACAGCTTTGCCTCGTATGTGGTACAATCTCACTGAAGTTAAAATGTAGTAGAAGAGATCTAAGTCATTAACATTTTCTCACTAAAAATGCAAGCAAAAGAGTTCCACACTGGCTTGATTGTGCTCAACCTACAAACTTACCTACATGAAAATATCCTGGTAGCTCCTCACAAAGATATGAATGGATTGTACTGTCAATCCATAGAACACACTTGTAGAATTCGAGAAGACACCATGGCTCAATGGTAGAGCTTTGTATGCAGAAGGTCCCAGAATCCAGATAAAAGGATCACATAGTAGGTAATGTGAAAAGCCTACCCAAGACCCTGAAAAGTAACTGCCAGTCAGAGTGGACAGTACCGGACCTTGACAGACCAGCAGTCTGATTCATTTTAGGGTTGCCAATCTCCAGGTGAGTGCCTTCAGTTCTCCTGAAATTCAAACTATGTCCAGACTACAGAGATCAGTTCCCTTGGATAAAACGGGAGCTTCGGCAGGTAGACTGTGTGGCATCACTGAGCTCCTTCCCCTGCCAAACTCGGCCCTCCCCAAATCTCCAGGAATTTCCCAACTTGGAGTTGGCAACCCTACATTCACATAGACTCCTGGAGCATATTTTTTTGATGTTGTAAAGCAACAGTCAGTGCCATCCACTCCCATCCCCCAGAAAAGAAATTAGCACCTGAATGACTGTACTGTTGCCGTGTTTAGTCTTTGTGTGTAAACAACGTTGACCTCAACAGCTCACATGCGGACTCAAGACTACCCCTAAAATACAAAACTTTGTTGATGTAAACAAAACCAACTCACCTTTTATTTTCATTTTTATAGCTTTTTGTGGCTTCATTTCTGTTCCAAGTACATCAAACAGTGCAGTCAGCTCAATCAGTGCTAAAGAATGGATTTTCCTCATGTCTTGAATGGCAAGGTCCCCAATCTTTGTGGTGCCCGTTTTGTCCTTTGGCAGTCTGAAATTCTAATTAGAAAGTGTAGATCGTAGGGTCAAATTAGAATTGCAACACATTGCAAAAAAGAAACCATAGCTCACACTGGTGTGTGTTTGGATGGCTTATATGACTATCAATTAGGATTGCCAGGAATAGCCTGGCAACCAGCAGGGAGTGGAGACATGAAGGGTGCCGTAAGGAACATCATGACGTCACTTCTGGTGGATTAAAAATTGTTGTGTTTTTTTAATTTCAAAAATTGCATTATTGGGGAGAGTTGCTATATTTCATATTTGCCATTATTTGGTTTAAGAAATTCACTTAATATACTTGTGCTTTATTTATTAATTAAAACATTTATACCCTACCTTTCTTGTAGTTAAATACCAAAAATAACAGCAAAACCCAAATCTCTCCCCCATCCCCCAGCTTAAGAGATGCCTGCTAATTAAAGCTTCCTCAAAAGCCCTGGCAAATAAGCAAGGCTTGCAGCTCCTCCTGAAGATCTCCAAGGAGGGGGGCTCCCTCACCTCTTCAGGGAGCCCATTCCACAGAACCGGAGCCACAGCGGAAAAAGCCCGGGCTCTGGTCAATGTCAAATGGGCCACTCTCAGTGGTGGGATAGCCCAGAGTTGGCGGCCTGAAGACTGTGGTTGGCACACAGGGACATATGGAAGGAAGGCTTGGCATCTCTCTCCTCCTGCCTGTCCCTACTCTTGAATTTAAAAGGAGGATGGACCAAAGCGTCGATGATCAAACACAATGGGCTGGAACTTTTTAAAATAACCTATCTTTGGAGTGAGTTATAAGTAATCTAAAACAATTTAAGGACTCATCCTTTTTCATAGCTTTATGATGCAGAAAGCTAAACATTCAGGTTGACAAGACTTTCATACACCTTTCAAAAAGAGAATAAGAAACAGGCCACATACTGTGCAGAGAAGAGGCTCTGGGGAGGCGCTATTTGTCCGACTGGGTGTTACACACATACATGGGGCAGATAGCAGCTCTCCCAAGTCATTTCACTAGGCAAATGGAACAAGGAGGAAGCCAAAGGCTCTTCTCCTCCCCACCATAGTGGTCTGGTCCTAATGGGAGCCATGAGCTCTCTCACAGCTGATGTGTGATTGCCTGAGAGAAAGTCAGGTTGGGGGGGGGATACAACACATTAAAAATTGTATTGTGTAATTTGGTCTTCAGGAAAAAGGCCAGATTAGACCTCTTCTCCTGAACCTAATTTTCTGTGTGGAGGAAATTTTATCTTTCTGCCCCACCCCTTGAAATCACATAAACTCACATCTGTGATCTGAAATGGGACAAGGAATACTACCTCTCGTCCTAGAAGAGTTACACCATTTAATCTGCTGTTTGCATAACCCAACCATAATACGCAGCACTCTCCGTTTCTTCAGGCTCAGAGCTGAGACATACATTTCAGAAGCCAGGTAGAAAAATGTTGACAGTGAAATTAAAGATGTTGGCGCAAGAGGACAGGGGGCACCTACAGGTAGCAGCATGTCGTCATCCCTGTTATCTTTGAGACTTGCTTGCTCAGAAAACGATATTTCCAGGTCGATGTCCGTTTCAGACACTGGCACGTTCTCCTTCAGGCTGTATTCTCCAATACAGTGGCTATGTGCTAGGCATTGAGAAAAACAAGAGGAAAAGAAACAGACATTTTAAATACTAGTTTCCCCCTCTTCGTTCATAATTTATGCAAATAAAAATTTATCCCCTGTCTGAGTAGTTTTTTATGACTAATTGATAATTGTTTGGATTAAAAGAATCACAAGCAGAGTTCTGATTACACAGGAGGGCTTTTTTGCTGCAGCCTCTTGCATATACTTTTAAGCTATTCTTGCAAGTGGAATAATCATCCAGCAGCATGGGGTACCCAATAAGGAGTGAAGAGTGCAAACTGGGCACTTTGTGTTCTGCGGGCAAAAGTGCCATCAATGCAGACTAAGTCTTGTTGAGTTCAAGCCAATTCTGTCTCTGATTTGAATTAATCTGTTACTTCATAGGATTTGACACAAGATGGTCATCATGATGCCCCCACATTCTTTCTTCCTCACAGAAGGTCCCCCTTTAGGCCTGGTCCACACATGCATCAGAATGGAGGTGACTAAAGCAGTGCTGCCTGCTTGACTGTGTGGGGGGGTGAGGGTTGCCAGGTCCCTGTTTGCCACCGGCAGGAGGTTTTGGGGGCGGAGCCTGAGGAGGGTGGGGTTTGGGGAGGGGAGGGACTTCAGTGCCATAGAGTCCAATTGCCAAAGCAGCCATTTTCTCCATGGGAACAGATCTCTATTGGATGGAGATCAGTTGTAATAGCAGGAGATCTCCAGCTAGTACATGGAGGTTGGCAACCCTAGGGGCAGTGGTAGTTATGTTTTAATATCTCCTTGTGCTAAAAGCTTCCTGCAAATAGAAAAACAGCAAAGGAGGCAAAAGACTGGGGAACATTCCTCCTTGAAGAGGGTTTCCTCATGTGGGAACCATTCAAAAATAGCCGCTCCTGGCTCTTTAACACATCTTGGCTTCCGAAGGCAAACAGATTTTTTATTTAGGTTTCCCACACGATAAGGATAAAATGCTGCCCTAACACAGTTAATATAGTCTTAATCTGGGGATTCCAAAACCTTTTTTGATCTTTGTGGTTGCTGCTGTGCTTCATGCTTAAGGTGTGGGAAACCTTTAATAAATTAATTTGCCTTTAGAGGCTAAAGTCCATATGAAAGAGACCTATAGTCTGAACTGGGAAAGTTCACTTTACCATTTCATTCAGCTACATTTGTTGATCCAGCCTCGACTATTAAAGATGACATGCAATTTTTCCCAGTACTGTATAGGTCCCAAACAATTGCCAGCTTCTGAATACATATACCAAGACTTTTATGTTAAGTATGTGTCTTCCAAAACACATGGTAGTCACCCTCACACAGCAGTGCTTTAGTGTACCATTTGTGCATCTGAAACATAATAGTGGAATTAAGGGTATTCCATACAAAGATCTAACAAAAATGTTCACTAGGAGTGCCACACAGTGGCACTTTTATACTATGCAACTGCTTTGCCTTTATGAAATAGTAAGCACTTTACGGAAAAAAACCAATTTCTATAACTCTTCCTACTCCCACTACACTTTTTCAGGTTTTGTTACATTTTTGTCCCCACTTTATATGAAATCATTTGTGGTTGTAAGCCACTATTATGTTATCCCTCAACTAAAAGGAATGCTCCAACGTTCACAACTGATAAGCAACATCTCTGGACTTATTACAAGAGTTAACCTGACTGAGTTACAGGGCTTTATCCCCTACCATGAGGTAAAAGTAATTATTAAGAACAGTCTTAAAGGGTTGTTTTTTCTGAATATCAAGCAGTAGCAGCTTGATGGCACTTAACACACACACACATCAAGCAGAAACATGTATAAAGCATAAATGAATTTTGTGTTTAGACTTGGGTCCCATTCGCAAGATATTTCATTGTGTATATGCAAATATTCCAAAATACAGAAAGATCTGAAATACAGAACACTTCTTGGTCCCAGCTGTCATAGAGAGCCACATGACTCAATCCATGTTGACAAGCAGGATTGTTGGGGGTTTTTTTAAATAAAGGTTCCAAAAACTCGCCCAAACCAGTCACTCAATGTACCTACAGAAGCTCCTGTCAGTTACTATCCACATTCAGGTAAGGGGCTGGGTTATGCATGAATCTGTTCTGCAATATTTGGTTATTATCTTAAAGTAACAGAACAAAACAATACTGAGAGCTTGGCGGCATTACCTTCTTTTGCTTCCTCCAGTGTTGCATCTTCACTTTTCCTGGTTCTCTCAGGTTGGTTTTCACTGCCAGTTTCCTAAAATGCAGAAAGCAACATGTTTTAAAGCTTAAACATTACCAGCTGCAAGTTGAGGCCTCAGCCTGGCCGCCATTGGCATGCTGATGTCACTTCTGGAAGTGACGTCATCATGTCACTGACAACTTGGTATTTGGGCAAAAACTTTGTGGTAGAATCTGTTTTTACCATAGAGTTTTGCCCAAATACCAGATAATCTCCCATGTCGTCGGCGATGTGATGACGTCACTTCCGGAAGTGATGTCAACATGCCAACCAGGCAGTTGCCTCAATTTAGGTCTGGTAAGACCACTGCCACCCGGTTAAACAGCACCAGGCGGATGGGGCCCAAAGTGGGGGATTCGCTGTCCCTGGTGGGGGCCCGGCAATCTTAATGCAAAAAACGACTCTTTTTAAGGCACAGTCTGTGCTACAACAAATGAACAGAAATGCATATTAATTAAAGTATCCAGGAAAGAAATAGTATTTAGTTCTCATTCCCAATCCTGCTGTTCTCATAGCTAAAAGCAACTAAATCTGCAAGTCAGCCTGCAAAAATCAGACTTGTTTCTTTACACTTATAGCCAGCAATATTAAGGAAATATGAGAGGTGCAGTTAAACACTCTGAAGCCACATGGGATTTGCATGCATCTTAAGCAAATACAAAGACAAATCTGGAATGCATACATTCAGATAGCTCAGAAATAATAAAATTAAAGCCTGGGGCAATTCTTAGGTACTAGATGAACAATATTTCTGCATGTTCTTTTTCATGAGTTGTATTTAGGTTTATTCTTAAAAGAAATCCCTACAAAACATGATCTATATAGCTTTCCAGTTCTATTGTTCTCCCTTTGCCTTGGTGACATTTTATTAACCTTGAGCACTTGCATCCATGTGACCCTTTAATGTGTGCAGCACATAATATTTACAGAAAATACTGCCACGTTATATAATCAAGACCTTCATCGGAAAAGGGAAGCACAAAGTCAGAACAGGAGAGGCTATTAGTACAGTGCATTTAATGTTTTAGTTGCAGTTAAACGGCTCTGTGAATTTCTGGATTGGCTTCCATTACCAAGAGCAGGACACTCTTAAAATCAAGGCTTTTTCCTCCCCTTCCCATCTTTGTGAATGAATGAGGATTCCCATGTTTGGTTCCTTTTACAGTACATTAGCGCTTCTCAGTGGACTGATGGATTTTCAAACATTATGGAGAAAATAAAAATCGAGAAAACTACAGTATATAGAATGATGAATTTCTTTGTGTCGTGTTTATCCACACATTGCTGGGAGCAAAAATGAAATGTGAGACTCTGCCAGGAAGGCAGGAACATATAAAGGAAATATTCCTTAAATGTTACCTTTAGTAATCTTTTTTTCCTAGTTCCTCCCTATCTCTTAGGCTGCTGATAACACCACAGCACAGACTACAAATGCAATTACCGTATTTTTCGCTCCATAAGACGCACCTAGTTTTTAGAGGAGGAAAACAAGAAAAAATCTTGATTTCCTCCTCGAAAAACTTGTCTTATGGAGCGAATGCCAGCTGGGCGTGTGCGCGTCGGGATGGCGCAAGCCGGCGTTCCCCGACCCAACGGCCAGCTGGGAGGCGGGCGGAGCCGCACAGAGCCGGCTGGGCGCGTGTGCGTCGCGCTGGAACGACGCGAGCCGGCTCTGTGCGCCCCCCCCCGACTCCCAGCTGGCAGGCGGGCGGAGCGCACAGAGCCGGCTGGGCATGCTGGAACGACGCGAGCCGGCTTTCCCCGACCCAACGGCCAGCTGGGAGGCGGGCGGAGCCGCACAGAGCCGGCTGGGCGCGTGTGCGTCGCGCTGGAACGACGCGAGCCGGCTCTGTGCGCCCCCCCGCCTCCCAGCTGGCAGGCGGGCGGAGCGCACAGAGCCGGCTGGGCGTGCTGGAACGACGCGAGCCGGCTTTCCCCGCCCTGACGGCCAGCTGGCAGGCGGGCAGGGCGCACAGAGCCGGCTGGGCGCGCTGGAACGGGGCACACAGAGCCGGCTCACGTCTTTCCAGCGCGCCCAGCCGGCTCTGTGAGCACATTCGCTCCATAAGACGCACAGACATTTCCCCTCACTTTTGAGGTGGAAAAAAGTGCGTCTTATGGAGCGAAAAATACGGTATGTTTCTCTAAAACAAGCTTAATTCAGCTCTAATCCAGAAACATGCTAAACACGCAAATACTCCTCTGAAAATAAAGAAGATAGGTTGTTCCCCCACTTCCATCGGGAATACTAAACTGGTTATGACAGATCAGTGTCTTTGCCAATGTCAGTACCTTGACAACCCCCAACTAAGTTGATAAGAACAGCAGGGGTACCACAGAAGTAACAGCTTTTCTGCAAGGCAGCAAAGGCATCTTGCCTCTCCAAGTTGCTACACAGATCTGGCCAAAGTTTCTCCAAAATATTGCAGATAGGTGCAGACACATACACCAAGCACTGCACTCAGTGTCCTTGGGACACTGCAAGGAAATCATACATTACTTCACTTGGTGATTTTAAGAAACATTGCTACCCCAAGCAACCACATCTGTGAATATAAGCTGCAAATTTACGGGACTTTTCAAAGGCTCCTGGATATGCCTTAATCAGATTGCAGACCCCATTCTACAGTAATAAACAATATCCAAGCTATGGTAAGCAACGTTCAATATTTCACTATTTTTATTATACTTATAAAAGCAAGTATTATCACACAAGAGCAGAAAAATCCATGTTGTGTACAATCTTTCATTCAAATTTCCTAAATATAATTTCATGTTTAACATTTTGTAAAAATCTACCTAAGCTTTTTGTCTATGTATTAATTCAGGTTTTATAAAATCAATCCATAGATGGATTTTTTTTTCATTTTCATAATCAACATGGGAGTATTGCAAGCTGTGAAATAATCAAGATCTCCAACCACGTAAAGCCACTCTTCAATATCACCTTTTTATTTAAACACATTGAAACAGCAGCTTTTCAGCTTTTAAAAGGATATTCAGAAACAGAGGTTAGAGGCAGGAATATGGCACCCACATATGCTGAAATCCACCATCTAAACATTCATATGAAGACCAGCCCTGCTTCTAAAAGCAAAGGGATTCTCTTGCAAACAGCATAATGTCTCCCAACATGTATGCAAGGTATTCTCAAACCTAAAGAAAATGCTTATCTTTATGCTAGCAGATAAGGTCATTGTGTTACTTTAGTATTCATTATGCAGCCTGAATTATACAAAGCAGGTTTTTAGGAAAGGTTTTTTTTTTTTGAGGCTGTTGAAGTGTACAAGTGTGTACCTGACTTTTCACATATTTGTAATTATCAGCTTTGATACGGATGTTTTTAAGTGAGGGCAAGCCAAAACCTAAGAAGGATCTTACTTTTTCTGTTGGATAAGTTTGCTGCTTGAAAATATCTCTCACGTCAGGAACTTGGTACTGTTTGTTTTTCTTTCTCATGGTCTGTGTGACGGTCTCCACTCGCTTCTGCACGGCTGCCGCCTGAGTGCGGGTCAGTGTAGCCAAAACCACCAGGCTTTCTTGAGAGTCTCCTGCGCCGTCACCAAAGAGGTTTGACAATCCTGCTTCTTTCAACCACTCTTCCTCCAATTCTCCTTCTGCACTGGGTAAAAGGAGAACAATTTTTAAAAGACCAGATGTAGATAATGTCGGTATGACTACTGCACAAACGGCCAGGCATTACATGGCTCTTGCTCTTGGATTTTGCATGGACCGATTTGACTTAACACATTTTTCTACTTTTGTTACTGATTCAGGATAAATTACTGATAATGTCCTTATTTTTTCTACACAACAACATAGCTTAGTAAACACTAAATACAGCCAGTGTGGTGTAGTGGTTACAATGCCAGACTAGGATCTGGGATACCCAGGTTCAAATCCCCATTCTGCCATGGAAGTTCACTGGGTGACCCTGGGCTGGTCACACACTCTCCGCGCAACCGTGGGTCCCTGTTGACAGCTGGATATGTATTATAGTAGGCCTTCATAGGTATAATGGATGACTTCAATTTCTAATGAAAACAAAGGTTACCTTATTTTAGGAGTCCTCAGTGTGGTGCCCACAGGCACCATGGCACCCGCCAACACCTTTTCTGGCTCCCGCCAAGTGTTTTTAGGAAGGGAGTGGGGACAAGTAGAGCTTTTGCCCAGCAAGGCCTCTGATTTAGAAATATACACTGTGTTACTGAAGTTAAGCTGTGGCAATCATTTTGTGGATGGCTCTGCCTCCTGCAGCAGCCATTTTGTGGTCGACATATTGTTGTTGCGCCCACGATGCTATGTCAGAGTTTCAAATATGCCCACAGGCTCAAAAAGGTTGGGGACCCCTATTCTAGACATGATAGGTTTGAGACTTGGGGGATTGGTTGTATTATTTGGATAGAACTCTAAGGCTCCTTCCATTTGAAAGTTTTGTTCCAGATTCATGTCTGAATTGGAGCAGGGTTTGTTTGTTTTGAGCATCCACACATCACCCTCTCATTCTCTACTTTCCATGTGTTCTCCCACTTTATTGTGGTCTTTCACTGGGGCTGCTTGCCAGGTCCCTCCTGGACACCAGTGAAGGATGTAGGGGTAGGGTGTCCAGATCCAGCTTGGGAACCTCCTGGAGATTTGGGGATGGAGCCTGGGGAGGACAGGGATCTCAGTGGAGTACAATGTCATAGAGTCCATCCTGCAAAGCATCCATTTTCTCCAGGGGAACTGATCTCTGTAGTCTGGAGATGAGCTGTAATTCCAGGGCATCTCCAGGTTCCACCTGGAGGCTGGCATCCCTATCTTTCACAAACCTGGTTTGATATGATCTTTTGGGGAAGATCACAGTAAAAGCACCCCTACACACTGTGTGGATAAGAAGGTGTGCATTTTTGCACATCCAGCCCATATTAGCCCATGTTCTCTGGCTCAGTCCCCCATGGCTACCATTCCCTGCATCCCCACATGCCAAGGGATGGTTTATGCATGTGTTTGTGGAGGGGGGTGGCAGCTGCAAGGGGCTAAGGCAAGGGAAATGCAGAGAAAACGATGGTGTGGATGCTTTGTTGCCACGGTGTATGCCTCCACAGTGTCAATGGACAGAATATGGAACATTGCCCAAATAAACATCCCAAGCAAAAGATGGATATTTTCATGTCCATTAGAATTTGTTTTACAGAATTACAGCAGTAAGCTTTTGAAAGACCAGTCATACTTCTCCATGTCTGCAATATTTGACTGCTACTTATTTTGAACATTTGACTGCTACTTATCACTCACAATCCATTCCTGCAAAAAGTTGCAAAGTCTCTAATTTTAGAATAATGTTTCATCAAACTGTTCCACCATTTAGATTTCTCAATTTTTCTATAGTAAAACCGGCTATTCTTAAGAATCTTATATTCACATGATATAATGATTTTTCTTAGAGAACATATGATTTCACTGATCATCTATTACTTCACATATTAGTCTTTTGACATATCATCAAGAATCACCAACAGTACAGTTTCCTTTTGTCCTTCCTTGACTGCAAAGAGAATTTTTTTAGTATATTTAAAATGTGAGACTATAAACTTACTATAAAGTCAAAACATACAAACAAACAAACAAACAAACAAAAACCTGACCTGGATGACCCAGGCTAGCCTGATCTCCTCAGAAGCTAAGCAGGGTCAGCCCTGGTTAGAATTTGGATGGGAGTCCTCCAAGAAATACCAGGGGCATGATGCACAGGTGGGCAATGGCAACCCACCTCCAAACATCTCATGCCATGAAAACCCTACAGGGTCAACCCTAAGTTAGCTGTGACTTGACGGCACACACATAAACACAAAAGTCAAAACAACATAATTTGAAAACTAGAATATCTTTTTGATTCTACAGAAATAACTGATGAATAAAAACAAAAGCAAAGACAAAAGCGGTTTTAATGCAATAACGGTGTGTTGTGCCATGCATTCTGTCTGAGTACAGACAACCCTCTCTATAAAAGGATGAACTTCCCGTTGCCACTGTCCTAATCCAGCAACAACAGCTTGAAAACTGTACAAATGTGATAGAAGAAGGAAGAAATTACTCTCAATTCAGAGAAGAACACATTTTCATAACTGGAATTGTTTCTCCTAGTTCCATACACATCAATGAAGTGGTAAAAGTAACTCAACCAAACTGTATTCCCAAAGTAAACTGAAGCAATATAAAATGCTCCTGATCATGCTGTACAGGGGTAATACATACTGCTCAAACAAAAACTGATTATACAAAAGACCAGTCTTCATACCCTGGGGCATTGCTGCTGCATGGGAGTCAACAGCCCTGCATTCTTTGTTATCATGTAATAGTGACAGATACACTTCCAGATATGTGGATAAGTACTCATCCTTTACCTATTGATTTTAAACTTTTATAAACTACTGGGGCATGGGGAAGGAGGGGAAAGCATATTACTGGTCACCATAGCAGAGACGTGCACACAATAGTCCACTGGAGCAGTGAGGATCACTCTGCTCAAAGAGTGTTTCGGCTATTCCAGGATATATTCTGAAGCGCTACAAAACAGGTTGGACCAGAGAGATGACAACATACAGCAGCTATGCACCACTGACAATGGATGAAGCCAGACAATGGTTTTGAGAAATATTATGATACTGGCACCTTTGCACTGGAGTACACACTCATTTCTTTTATTGCCTCTCAAAAAACATGTTTTACAGAGATTATAGTGGAACGAGCGCACACACAGCGTGCTGCTCACACCTTGAACTCCCTTTTGTCATTTTACTTTATTGTCCGCCTTCAGCCAGTGTTAATTTTCCATACCACCCTGTGATCTTTGAAAAGTTTTCATCTCTGCACGTTCACTAACGGGTAGCCTGGCCCTGGCGCTGGCCAACTGGCACTAACCTCAATTATATATATCAATACCAACATGTTGTACCACATGCAAGAACGTCAGGATCTAAAGTTGAAATGTTTTGATCAAGCTTAATTTAGATTACCATCAGGCTCCTTAACAACAGCCACTTCTTGTTCTTCATGATTACTTCCTTCAGTTTCGTGGATGTTTTCCAGTTCTTTCCAGTAGTCATCCATAGATAATTCATCCAGTGAATCCTGAGAACCTGAGCGATTGTAAGGGGGCTTTCCTGGGGATTTCTTAGAGTCGTCATGGTTCATTGTATACTGGCCAGATCTCCGGCTATATAAATGCAGACAAAAACATAGAGATGTAAGAATGTGGTATCATGTTTATCACTACATCAACAAGGTTAGTAAAGAAACACAATTTTCACGCTCCCATAAAGATGTCATAAACTTTGAACTTTTAAGTAAGCATTTTCATTTTAAGTAAGCACTTCTCTTCTAATCATTTTTACGCATGCGAACACTGCTAAACTTTTTATAGTTATATTGGGGCAGCAGTATTCTCTCTCTTCAAGCGCTAACCTTTTTTTAAAGCTTCCTATCCGTTTTAGCAATGTCCAGAATTCTATCAGAGTGTGTTCAGAAGACAGAATTTCTTTTCCCAAAGCAGGACAATAGCTGGCTGAATTGCCTATTGCTTTGTGGCAGAAGTTAGTGATAAACACGTCAAATAAGGATAAACTCCCCAGGGATGCCTTGTACTGACACAAGGAAAACAAGCTGCATATGTTGAAGTGAGTAAACTGAGCCTGGTGTTCAAATCTGAAGCAGCCCTTTAGTTTGTGGTGGAAAGGGCCGTCAAGTCACAGCTGACTTATGGCAATCCCATAGGGCTTTCAAGGCAAGAGATGTTCAGAGGTGGTTGCCTGCCTCCACCTGCCTGCCTCCACCTGGGCTGAGAGAGTTCTGAGAGAACTGTGACAGGCCCAAGCTCACCCAGCAGGCTTCATATGGAGGAGTGGGGAATCGAACCCGGTTCTCCAGATTAGAATCCACCGCTCTTAACCACTACATCACGCTGGCTCTCTCCCTTTAGTTTACATAGCTCCTATTAAAGAATGCAGCTGTTCATAAAATAAGTTCTTTCACTGGATAAAACAAATTAATTTCCTGTTTTGACAAATTTAGTTACCATTTCAAACAGCTTCTTGTAGTTTGCCATTTTAACTCATGTAAGAGAGAGTTGCTGCTTGTTCTACAGTAGTGCCACTTGCAGACTATACCAAACATATCTATCTTCTTTACATCTTTTTTTTTCCACGAACCACTGCAATTCCTATGCTTAGATATAACATTTCAATTTAGGCAATATCTGGGAAAGACCAGCCTGTTTCAAGGCCAAGGTAATCAAGTAGCTGGGATTTTTATAGCCCTGGTTCAAGCAAAACCAAACTAAAGCAAACTCTAGCTATAAACATCCACACTGAAAATATTTCATTCTAGTTCATTTGTGCCCTTGAAATATATATATATATATATATATATATATATATATATATATATACACACACACACACACACACACACACACACACACACACACACACACATACACATATATATATATATATATATATGCCCTTGAATATAACTGGCAACTTCTACTAATTGCAGCCTTTTGAATACTATGGCAGACAAAAAAAAATCTATTTGACTTTTTTATTTATTGAAAGGATTTATAACCCACAAAAGGTTTCTGCACATGACTTGGCTTCCAAAGCAAATATACAACGCCCCCCCACACACACACACAATTACAAACCGTTAAGACACATCGACATCACATAAATTATAACATAAACCACCTGCAGTGGTCAGCAGTACTTCTAGCCAAAAGCCTGGGCAAACAACAAACTTTTTACTGGCATCTCAAACGTAAAAGCCCGGATGTCAGACAAGCAACAGTGAGGAGGAGGAGGCCCCCACGAGCGAGGTGCCCATATGCTGTCTCCCCGCTGACCCCTCACTACACCTTGGAAGATGGAAGGGGACACACAGAGAAGTACCCCTGCCGGAGGGCCAAAGTAGAAGCGGCGGTGTCCTTGTGCCACCATGAGGATACTGCCACCATTTAAAAGTAATTTCAAAAATGCCTTGAGGGCATGTGCTGAAACTTACTTTAATGATATTGGTCATCTGGCCAATTGGGCCCTGAACAGTGTCACACTAAGATCAAAATAAGAAAAAAGAAAAAGCAACTATCTAACTAGCCCATAAAGAAATTAATATTTTTAAATCTTAATTGTCTGGGAAAGAAATTTGGCAACTGCCAATGTAATATTAAAATCCACCCCTGCTAAAATAACCCTCAAATTGTCCAATTTGGAGACATCTTGGGGATGTCATTTATGTTTTATATACCCTTATACACTTAGCCTAAATGTCATTTTAAACAATAATTTGTGTACATTGATGTGTCAAAAGCAAAGGTGTAACTATCTCACCAGAATACCTGTATCAGCTGTTAAACAAGAGCAACAACAACCCGCAAACAAACAATGGCAGGCTTTAGTCTCCAAGTATGATGTAGTGTACACTGTGTTTTATTTTTATTTTTAGGTGAGAGGAAACATTGAAAGCAGACAGCAAGGATCTGCCTGCATGCTGGCTCAAAGGGTCCAGTTTTTGGATCAGTCTGGATATGGGATGTCTGGATAAGGGATACTCTATTTGCATAAATGTTTAATAAAATTAATAAGAGTCACCAGGGAGACTAATTCAAGAGGGGAAACTGTTAGTTTTCTGCAGTAAAAGAACAAGGAGGGTTGCCACACTTTGTGCGTGGGTTAAGTGACGTCAAGTCACTTCCGACTCACGGCGACCTTATGAATCAATATCCTCTAAAACGTCCTATCGTTAACGGTGCCACACTTTAAAAGCTAATAAATACATTGCAAGATAAGTTTTCTTAATTATACATACTAATAGAAAGGTTATGCTGCAATATGTTGTCAGACTTTCAGGTGGCACAAGACTCTTCATCACATAAGGAGATATAAGGCCCTAACAGGGAAAACATTCATAATTGTGAAAGGGAATGGAATCCAGCTAATGCACTGTAAGTAGTCAACATTACAGAGCCCAGGATTTGTGTTCATACAGTAGTCCCAGATAAAAACATTTAAAGCAATTTGTGGTAGTTCGGGGTGATGCAGAAGCAATTAGCTATCAGGGTCTAAAAGCTATAAGGTAGGCAAGGACATTTCAGCTCTCTGGCAGTCATTGATTGCAAAGAAAATAATACATACTAACAGATAGACTGGACACTACACCTGTTAAAAGTTTCAGAGGGTAGCCAAGCTGATCTGCAATAGAACATATATAAGGATATAAGCTTTCAAGAGTCAATGCTCCCTTCATCAGAGCTTTGATTCTCAAAGGTTTATACCCTGAAAATCTTGTTGGTCTCTAAAGTGCTACTGGACTCAAATCTAGCTGTTAGACTTGTTAAAACTTTATTTGCCAGGTCATCTAACTCACAGAACAGAATTTGGGCTCTAAAGCAAACAGAAGCTTTGATTTCAGCTTCCGGGGACTAGCCTAACAGACACAAGTTTCCTTTCTACCAGTTAAAACCCTCCTTGCAAGCCCATTCCCCATCTCTTCACCTGTCTACCTCACAGAGGTGAGGAGGGTAGGAAGCAGGGACAGGGCTTTTCCAGTGAAGGCACCTCACCTATGGAATGGCCCTTCAGGCATGCTTGGAGCCTATTCTACTCTCTTCATAGAATCATAAGAGCTGGAAGGGATCACAAGGGTGATCTAGTCCACCCCCTCCAAACTACATCCCCCCACACCCTCAGTGACCCCTACTCCATGCCCAGAAGATGGCCAAGATGCCCTCCCTCTCATCACCTGCTTAAGGTCATAGAATCAGCACTGCTGACAGATGGCCATCAAACCTCTTCTTAAAAACCTCCAGGGAAGGAGAGCTCATCACCTCCCGAGGAAGCCTGTTCCACTAAGGAACTGCTCTGTTAGAAAATTCTTCCTAATATCTAGATGGAAACTCTTTTGGTTTAATTTCAACCCATTGGTTCTGCTTCGACCTTCTGGGGCAACAGAAAACAATTCGGCACCATCCTCCATATGACAGCCTTTCAAGTACTTGAAGATGGTTATCATATCACCTCTCAGTCTTCTCCTCTCCAGGCGAAACATACCCAGCTCCTTCAACCTTTCCTCGTGGAACTTGGTCTCCAGACCCCTTACCATCTTTGTTGCCCTCCTCCGGACACATTCCAGCTTGTCTACATCTTTCTTAAATTGCAGTGCCCAAAACTGAACACAGTACTCTAGGTGAGATTTAACAAGGGCAGAGTAAAGCGATACCATCACTTCACTTGATCTGGACACTATACTTCTGTTGATGCAGCCCAAGATCGCATTTGCATTTTTAGTTACAGCATCACACTGCTGACTCATGTTCACTGTTTGGTCTACTAAGACCCCAAGATCCTTTTCACACACACTACTGCTCAGACAAATCTCACCAATCCTATAATAATGCATTTGATTTTTCCTACCTAAATGCAGAACTTTACATTTATCTTTGTTGAAGTGCATTTTATTAGTTTTAGCCAAATTCTCCAACCTGTCAAGATCATCCTGTATCCTGACTCTGTCTTCTACCATATTTGCTACCCCTCCCGATTTAGTATCATCTGCAGATTTAATTTGCCCGCCTCCAATCTTCTGGATCCTCACCTGTTCTCCAAGACCTCTCAAAAATAACGGACAGACGCTCAGAAATTACATGTGCAGGTTGTTTTGAGTACCCTTGGATGCAATTCATCTGGCCCTGAGGACTTTGCTTCATTTAAAGAAACCAGGTGTTTGTGCACTACCCCAAAGCCAATCCTCGGCTGCAAATCCCTTCCCTCATCATGTGATCTATTTATGCCATGTTGAACCCCACGTCCCTCACAAGAAAAGACTGAGGAAAAGTAGGAATTGAGCAGTTATGCCCTCTCTTCATCTCCTGTTACAATTTTACTTTCCAGTCCCTGCAATGGGCTTATCTTGTCCTTGCTTTTATTCTTACTCTGTACATAGGAATAGAACCCTTCTTTGTTGTGTTTAGCATCTCTCTTTTCGTTCCCAAAACACTTCCTTTTACCCAGACTATTATCAAAGGGGTTTCTTTTTTTAAAAAGAAATGTTTTTACCTTCTGTTTATAGTCTGAAGACTGTTTTAGGAAGATTGTTTCAGGCTACAAAATATTTTATGATCTGGCTGAGTTTTTACAGGCTTCCTTATTTTTATACGTCTTTATGATTTTATCACTGTCGAGGCACTGTGTAAACTTGCCGAACAAACAAACATGTTTGTTAATCTGAAGAGCGGACTGAATGTCAAGGATCTTTACTTCTCACTTGCACTATTTCTACTGTTCTGCAGATGATATACAGCGAAATCGGGGGGGGGGGGGAAGAGATGATATACAGCAAAAGACATATTTCTGGACCAGCGCACCATCCAGAAAGTACCCAAATGTCTACTTGGCCTCTGAAACCATACAGATATATCAGTTTCAAGGCCCGTTGTCAAAAATAAGATCTAGTGTGCCAGGCACTTAGGGAGTGAAATGTATGTAAATAATCTGTGGGGCTTTCCTTTAGCATTTGGCACTTAGCCTGTGTCAAGAGTTATGCTTATCTTGTAATAAGGAAAGACAGCCTAAGTATTTGCTACAGTCATGATAAGAAATCATGTTTGTTCTCTTCCCATTTCGGAAGGCAGCTCTAATCGAATAGGACCATTGTATGAGTATACCACCACAATTTTTCAGTGGATGCGCTTGTTTACAGCTGAACTAGTTTACACAATAATCGCCTTAATATAGTACTTGATTGCAGAACAAAAGCTGGATAATACTCTTCTGCGACTCACATATTTTATCTTTCCTCAAGTACTGCTGCTATGCTATTTCCAATGGAACTTGCCCAGGAATGTCACATTCCATTGAAAAGAAACAGCGCTCACGCAGTCATAAAGCTTGGCAGATTAAAGCCAGATCTTCCTCCCTCTCTCACACCCACTCACAGTGGCATTCTCTTTAAAAATAACTGCTTGAGGAAGTAGTTTTATTGCCAGTTCTGATCTCACACTGGAACATACTACTTTGACACAAGTGAGTGACTGTACTATGCCCTGGCTCTTTCACAGACCTATCATGAACACAACCTCTCTCTCTCTCTTTCTCAAGAATACTTTAAAGGGTTCAGAGTAGGCACAAAATAATAGCCCCTCCAAAGTATGGTTTGTGTTCTAAGTATATTGCCAAACCTACTCCCCTATAACTTGGAAGCTATCCCAAACATGGCCCACCCATTGGCAAAGTGTCACTACATCTGCAGTCCCCATTATTAATCAGTCAGATGCAACCATAAAGCAAAGGAAGTCAAAGGCTGGTCTCTTCAGAGATCATTGTCTTTGCTTTGGGCAGGGCCGAGCACCAGGCATAGTCAATCTTCATCCGAAGGCATGTTTTGCAGCATTCACCTCTCTTTTACAAATTACTCATGCCTTCCCATATAAATGCTTTGGGACATTTGTTTTTAACGTGCAGCACATCACTGATCAGCTCTCCAGAGGATCACTTTCTTTAACGTAAAAGCAGGAGTGGGGCTGAGTGGTAAGTAGGGTTTCCAGGTCCCTCTTTGCCATAGATGGGAGATTTTTGGGGCAGAGCCTGAGGAGGGCGGGGTTTGCGGAGGGGAGGGACTTCAATGCCATAGAGTCCAATTGCCAAAGCAGCCATTTTCTCCAGGTGAACAGATCTCTATCAGCTGGAGATCCATTGTAATAGCAGGAAATCTCCAGCTAGTACCTGGAGGTTGGCTACCCTAGGGGTAAGCATGGTTGGAAGTGGGAGGAGGAGGGTTAGATGCCCACTCAAAACCATTGGTTCAGATATAGTCAGTGACAGCCAATGTGGGAGACCCAGGTTCAAATCCCATCTCTAACATGGAAGCCTGCTGAGTAACATTAAGCAATTTCACCCACTTTCAGCCTAACCGACCTCAGGGGGTTGTTGTGAGAATAAAATGGAAAGGAGAGAATATTATAAATAAGTTTCCATTGGGGAGAAAAGTGTGGTATAAATGAAATAAATAAGTCCCATGAGGACAGTATCACACATCTACATTCATGCATAAGTGACCTCTTCAATAATAGACATGGCACCCAGATGCTACTGAAAATGACAGTTCCTCCTTCATAGTAATTAATTAGTTGGAAGAACACAAGGCAACAGATATGAACTGTGAAAATGAATACCTCATGCAAAATAAGTATGTTTTGATATAATTAGAAATTAAGATTAGTAATGAAACATCACTTGTGTGCTTGTAAAGTGCCTTTGAATCCCGGCTGACTTATAGCGACTCCTAGTGGAGATTTCAAGGCAAGTGATTCAGCAGAGGTGGCTTGCCATTGCCTTCCTCTGCAGAGTCTTCCTTGGTGGTCTCCCTTCCAAGTACCAACCCAGACGAGATCAGAGAAGATTGGGCTATACTATGCCATTCCCCCAACCCTAAACATCACTTAGGGT
Organism: Euleptes europaea; assembly: GCF_029931775.1. Classification (NCBI taxonomy): domain Eukaryota; kingdom Metazoa; phylum Chordata; class Lepidosauria; order Squamata; family Sphaerodactylidae; genus Euleptes; species Euleptes europaea. Next base: position 77,299,800 of record NC_079321.1, read on the forward strand.
GATTTATTTATTTACACTATTTATAGTCTGCCTTTCTCACTGGGACTCAATGCAATTTACACAGAGTCCAATACAATCATCAATAAACAATGAAACAGGATTTGGGTTGTAGATCCAACCAGAAGTCTAAAAAACAGAACTGAAGCAAAGTGTAAGTGTTAACATGACACACTAAATGATGCAAAACTATACAATGGGAACCATCCCACAGCAAACTATACACAGTAGTACAGACCACAGTCCCCAATAATTTATCCAAGTAACTTTGTAAAGCCTCTTCTAACAGTGATACTCTATATTCTGCATAGAAAAGCCTTCTTGAATAATTCAGTTTTGCATAGTTTGCAGAAGCCAAGAGAGTGGAAGCCTTTCTGACCTCCTCAGGCAGGCCATTCCACAAGATGAGGGACACAAAGGAGAAGGCATGTGTATGGGCAGTTGTTGACTTTGCCCATTTACAGATTGTTGGAAGTGACTTGATGGCATTTAATACACACACACACACACACACACACATCTGCAGAAGCCCTTGCTGTCATGGCAGAGCATAGGGGGAGACCCAAGGCAGATTGTGTGTTTACATCTGTTTTTATTAACTTCTAATAAATCAGCAAGTTGGGATGAAATCACTTCACAATACACAACAGTCTGCAAGATGTACTCCAGATGACAGGTACAATTAAAAGAAATGGGGGAGAGACTATATGCAGTACAATAAGATGAGAAGTTGAAAGGCTAATCATCATAATAAGCTAACACAATCACATATATTTAAGTCTATATCAATATTTCTCAGAATGAATGGGAAGCAAGTAATTTCAAATGATTGTATCTTTGTCCATTTCCCCCTTAATTGTACAATCTCAGGCATATTTTTCCTGAGTAGACCATGTGGCTGGAGTACGCCATTTAATAACACTTAGAATATCTGATGCCATTATTAGATTCCTAGCAGTGTATGATACCATTTTCTTATTGAACTGTTAAGATTTCCTAGCAGAACGTTAACTAAGTTGGAGGAAATAGCAAACCCACTTGCTTACAATTTCAGGACTAGATAACCAGCAAGAAATTAGTCTCACATCTATTATAGAAGCAATGTTTATAATTACCATTTTAATAAAATTTGTGTATGAGATGCACATGAGAAGTTACTAACACAACTTTATAATATGTTTCTGGGAAGCTGATAAAGGATGCATACTATATATTACCCGCAGAGCCACCTACACCTATGGAGCCTATGTAGCCAAAGGGACAGGTGGACTCCATCTTAGATTAAACAAGATATATGAATTACGTGAAATAATACACCATCTCATGATGAGACAGGCTGTCTCCAGGAGAAATGGTCCCATCCTTGAATCAAGGGTTTATAGTATACTGTAACTCCATGGGAGATCTCTACACCCAGGCCAAATTCAATTGATACAGAATGTTGCAGCCAGGATGTTAGCTGGAGTGCATCGTAGGGACCATATCACTCCAATTTTGGCCCATGTACTGGCTTCCAATCTGTTTCCATCACAATTCAAGGTGCTTCTGTTGAGCTTTCAAGCACTCTATGGCATGGGACCAACATACCTAAAGGACTGCCTATTCCCTTATGAACCTACTCGACCAATGCGTTCTTCTTTCAAGAATCTGCTCCAGGTGTCCCTGCCTTCTGAGATTACACAGGTAGCAACTGGGAAGAGGGCTTTTTGGTTGTGGCACCAAAACTCTGAAGCTCTCTCTCCAGGAGGACTTGTCTAACCCTTCTGTTGCCATCTTCCATTGGCGGGTGAACACTTTTTTTTGTTTCGTTCGGCATTCCCCCAATGATTCCTCAAAAGGGACTGATTCCAGAATGCATTGTCCTCCACTGGGCCCCCAATTTTTGTGTTTGATTGCTTTTTCATTACATTCCCTGAATCATATTTTACATACTGCATATTTTAAGTCTGATGCTCCAAACATTGAAATTCTCCTTAATTTCTACCCATAAACATGTCAAACTGTACTCAGGCTTGACGTTTCCATGCACAGCTCACATTCATCCTTATCAGCAAAAGCACATGGTATGAATCAACTTAAATCTAGTGGAACCACTGTTTTCAGCACTCCAGTTGCTACCCCAACACTTGGGTTGGGGATCATTTCATTGGATAACAGGGTAGCCACTTGATGCTTGGATCCTGCCCCATACCTTGCCAAATGCTCCTTTCTGTTGTAATCAATAAAGCTGTGGCCTTTGTTAACCGAATTTTGTGTATCCGTGTTTATTTCCTGATCATTTTTGTTGCGGTACTGTTTCTTCCCTTAGGACCACAAACAGCAGCGATATATCACATAAAATAGCATTCTCATGTGCTTTCTAGAAATACCAGTTCTAACTTTTCCAGAACATCACAAAATTAAGATTGCAAACTGCCTTAAGGATTATACATGTGAGATCTGTTCTGCACTATTCAATACCAACAAGTAATGGTGCCAAAAACCTGCATTTTGGTTCATGCTTCTCTCTCCCAACATGGAACTAACTTTCTTCTCTCTGTCTTTGCATGGGTCAGTAAGCAAAATTTGGCCCACTACCACAACAACAGAAGGTAACTCATCAGGCTAACCCCCAGTTTAATTATGTCAGGATTGTTCCCTCTGTTGACCCTGACATTCATTTTTTATAGACACAAACACTTCCCCACAAAAAGGGGAGTGGGATACTGTAAAACAAAGGTGGGAATTCTCTAAATTCAGATCAAACCATTCTATTGCACAATAATACCATACATTGAAGCACCTTTTTCCATTATAAGTCAATTCTATTAACGTCTTCATTCTTCTGCAGAGCAGTAAGCTGAAGCAAAACATAGAAATACTTTACTTTTACAAGGTAAATTCCTTCCTATGAGAAATTTTCCTTTGCTTCCAGAGTTCAATTAAGATTAGTCTAGCTGCTGTTTTACTTCTTTTTTTAAGCCACGAAAAGATGAGACTACAAAAGGGAAAACATGGGCATATAATATTGCCAAAATCATGCTATGGATTCTCAATTAAAACTGAGTGAACAAATCATGGCAATTCTACTAGTGTAAAAGCACCCTCAAACCAATTCATCCTTCTGTATCAGAGCAGCATATCCTGACTAGCAACAGCTCTCCAGGGTCTCAGACAGGAGCTTTCCCAGCCAGGCTCCCAACAATTCTTTGAACTGGAGATGTCAGGGTTTGAACTAAGGACACTTTGCACAGAAAGCTCATGCTGTACCACTGAGCTATAGCCCCTGCCCTACAGCTCAGGAGAGTAAACCTGTTCCACAACATCACAACAGTGCTTCATATTTCTGAAATTCTAATATGACTCAACTGTAATCTAATCTGCAATCCCTACTGTTTTAACAAACCCTGCCCCATTCCAGTTTATTTCACATTAATTAGGTTTTATTAATGTGATTAAAATCTGATAAGCCATACGTAATATTATCACATTGAAACCTGATCAACCATATATATAGCAAGATGTCTGGTTAAACAACACCCTTACATGTTCCTTCACCCAACAATTCTACACAAAATATTTCAATGAAATCATCCTCAAAGGAAGGTTAAAACCTTAAAATAAAAAATAATTGTCCCCTTGAAATTTGTAAAAAATAAATAAAAATGAAACATGTACATCAAAAGATCATCTTGTATTTTAATACTTCTGTTTATGAGAAGGAAGGGATATAAAAATGAAAAGCTGGAATGTTTTTTGGAGAGCTGCCAAATTGTACATATCTGGAGTGGGGAAGGAGGGCTAAGAGATGATTGTTCAACAGCTACCCCATCCCCTCATTTCCTTCCCATCATACAGAAGTGCTGTAACATTATTAGCAGGAAAACTGGCTCATGAGAATAGACTGCTCAGCTTTAAACCTCAATTTAGAAACACGACTGCTGACTTTATCAAGATTAATGTTGGTCACTTCCTCAATACAGAAAATGAAGTACAACTGCTAAGAGAGAGTCACATTACAGGAATGGGCTTCTTAAGATCATGCGTCTAACATGAATCTCATCTGTTTATACAGAATTCCAAATATAATGCCACACTATAAAGCAAAAAATCCAATATAGTTTACGATGTGTTTTAATGCTGTGAGCCACATCAATAGACATGTGGCAAACTGATCTTCTCAGCTCCTAGATGCATTCTAGCTGTTTGCGTATGGGTGGGAGAGGTTGTTGGAATTCAGAAGTTGGTCATTCCAGTGTTTGGTATGTACTATTTTTAAAGTACTTAACTGAGAATGCAATCCTGTATATACTTATCATGAAGAAAGTCCCATTGAACTCCCTGGCCATATTCAGACATCATGATAAATTATGGTTTGATCAAGCCCCATTAAGTTTCAACATCTGAACTCAAATTTGTTTTATTTATTTAGAAAAAAAATTATGCCATCTCTTCAGAGATCTGCTCAAGCATATCACAACTAAAACAGTACAATAAAATCATTCAGCCATTAAAAAATAAACTAGTAAAAATATGCCAGATCATTACAAAGTACAAGCCATACATGTCATAAAATATTGAAGACAATCCTCAGACTAGAACCAAATTGTAACAACAATTATAATAATAAAACCACTAGTCAGAAACCTGAGTAAAAAAAAAAAAAACTGTTTGGGCATTATAGCTAAAAGACAGTAGGATAGCCACCAGGTTCGCCTCTGAAGGCAGGGGCATAGAGAACAGAGCTTCAGAACAGGATCTTAACTGGCAGGCCAGACAGTATGGTACAACAACTCAGTTTTTGGTTAGCACCAAACTGAGATTTCACAGAAGGGTTAGAAGGTGGTTTGTCAAACAAAGTTTATACTAATTGTGGTTGTAAAATCAGAATTCATAAACCACAGGTCATTGCTTCTTATAGCCACCTGGTCACAGAGACAGCAATATAGGAAGGATGTATTTCCTCCTGGGAGGCAGATGAGATGCAAGAATCATGAAAAATGGAGTTTACACACATCAAAGATTACAATAATAGTGTAGGGGAAACAAGCTCAATTTGATTCAGGCACTTGCATTTAGACATCACAGCAAACCGATCTGATTCAAGGCATCCTAAATCAGGATTTTTTCAGTCACACTTAATGAGTAACAGGGGTGGTCAGTCAACGGGCAGCAAGACCAGCTGCCCTGGGCCCCATGCTGGGTGTGGTCCTAATCTTCCACAGCTCTCCCCCCTTAAGGAGGGGGGGGAGAAGAAGAGTAGGCTTCTGCCACTACTTGTACCTGCTCTGTCTGGTACTTGGGCAGCAGATTTCACTACCAAATGGGGTACATTAATGTCAAAGAAACCCCCTTGTGTGTGTTAGATTAAACAGAGCCGCACCCAAGGGGCCAAAAAGCCGCATGCAGCTCGCAAGCCGCGGTTTGCCGACCTCTGGTATAGTGGTTAAGAGCGGTGGACTCTAATCTGGAGATTCTCCACTCCTCCCCATGAAGGCTGTTGGGTGACCATGGGCCAGTCACAGTTCTCTCAGAACTTTCTCAGCCCCACCTACCTCACAAGGTGTCTGTTGTGGGGAGGCAAAAGGAAGGCGATTGTAAACCACTTTGAGACTCCTTAAAGATAGAGAAATCAGCGTATAAAAACCAGCTCTTTTTCTTCTTCTTGCTTAATCAGGAGAGGTGTCACAGGTTATATTTTGGGGAACAAAAGATCAGGAGGGACTGATGACACTGTCTGGGATAGTTGATGAGTTTTTGTTCTGTGTACGCCTTCCATATTCTTGCATGCATTAGGGCTATTATTATTACCAATCTCACATGAACACATGAAGCTGCCTTATACTGAATCAGACCCTTGGTCCATCAAAGTCAGTATTGTCTACTCAGACCGGAAGAGGCTCTCCAGGGTCTCAGGCAGAGGTCTTTTGCATCACCTATTTGCCTCAAGCTAAATCTAGTTGGCTTACCAATTTAGACTTCTGTGAATGTAACCCTACCTTACAGGCATACTACCCTGCAGGGTTGGTGTTTGGTTTTGTAACTGTATATGGCAGACTGGGGTAACTCTTGGTCTCAGCCTGGTTGAACCCTGTATGAGAGTTGGTGGCAGGCTACCTAAGAGTGGGGTGGACTCCCTGCTCGGGGTTTTGTTACCAGGGCACTTGCCCTCCTGTAAAACCAAGGAGTTCCAGGGGCTGCATGAGATTGCCACTGAGAGTACTTTTTTCCCACAGGAGGGACTGCTTCCCTATTTATGTATGCGGGTAGCCAATAGTTGTTGTAATCTTCCAGGGACCCCAGCATACATGCTTGTTCTTTACTTTGCATGTATCTCCGGCCTCAGGAGAGCCCAACATAAGAAGGCATTCAATCAGCTTGGGAGGAGGGGTGTCCCAATGACAGGCTGTTTCAACTTCTGGCAGTTTCTGCCAACCTTGCATGGGGTGAGGGACATCCCCTGCTTGGCTCCAGTGAGGTTGCAGGGGTTCTGGGGCCCCATCTTGGACTTTTGTTCCAGGCCCCAGAATCACCAACGCCATCACTGTGCACAAGGAAAAGATTCAGGAAGAAGGAGTGAGAGGCAAGACAACAAGCTGTGTTTGTGCCTACCTCAGATGAACCTCAGTTTGTTGTGAAGCCTTGAGTGCAGGCTTATATTTGGTACAACACACTCTGAATAAACCATAGTTTAAACAAATCATGATTTATCAAGCCATCTGAATGCAGCCACTAAGACTTTCAAGTAATCATGTTTAGAGCTGCACTGCGGGGCCATTTGAAAATATTCAAATATGCTCTTGCACTCAGATGTAAATTTAACTACAGAATGCAGAAATGACAACAACAGCTTCAAACAGCAACACTTACATAACAAGGGCATTTTTGCTAATATGCATTTTACAATTCAAAGCCTTTATTGACATTAGGATATGCATTTTAAAGGCACGCTAACTAGAAATTTACCTCTTTTAAAAGGGAGAGACACTCCAACAAGATCTTTGGACAATATATCAGAAGTAAAAAAAAAAAAAAAGAGTTCAGACCAAAGTCTATGGAGTACAAGCAATGCTCTATTGGCCTCTAGTGAGTATAAACTGGAAACTAAATAATGTTTAGCTGCCAGTAAAACACTAAGTAACAGTTTCTTAACGATCGGTGGTAATGAACATCTTGGAATTTTGCCTTTCTTTGCCTCGAGTATCAGGGGCATCGCAACCAGAGATACCATGTTTCAATCAAGTCACAGCAAATGTCAGAGTCACTTGGTGGATGGGTTTTAGTTCAGATTCAGGGCTTAAACGACTGGGAATGGAACAGGAAGGAAAAATCCATTGTACCACTGCTGACCAGAATGATGGATTTACATGTGGGTCATACCAGGGAATTAAAACTCCTCAAAATAACAGGGGTGGGGCTGAGAGTATTTAAGAAGGCTCCTCTCGCCAGAGGCTGGGCTGAGAAACAGAGGAGGAGCTTAGAGACAGATCAGTGCACATTTATTTAAAGTTTTTGTTTTTTCCTCAGTGGCTGGGGAGCAGTAGTTGAGGTTGCTGTGTGTGTGAGTGTGTGCTTGGAGCCTGCTGGGGAGAGGTTTCTGAGTGCTTCTCTTTGTTCTTTTATCTAGCTGTACCTGGTTTGGCTGAAGTTAATTGCTCTGCTGTTGAAGGGTGGAGCTGAGAGTATTTAAGAAGGCTCCTCTTGCCAGAGGTGCAAGCTGAAGGACTCATGCCCTGTGTCTCATAGCCTGGGTCCCTGGAAACCAGCTGACTAGTTTCGACATTTTATATTTGTTGAGTGTTTTTGCTTGTCAAGCAGGGAGTCCTGAGAGGCAGTTTGTCAGGGGATTTATTGGGGAAGTGTAGGAAAGTCAGTGACTAATTTCAGCAATCACAGCAGTGTGGCTAGTGAGGGAGCTGAGGCAGTAACATGCAAGGTCTGTGGCATGTTTGTATTTTTACCTGAGGGTAACAATAATTACACTTGCAGCAAGTGTAAGTTGGTAGCCCTGCTGGAGGAGAAGATACAGGGACTTGAGGCACGCTTGTCCACACTCCATTTTATAAAGGAAGGTGAAATGTTCATGGACAGAATGAACAAGTCATGTCAGTCAGACTAATCTTATCTCCTTTTTTGAGAAAGTTACTACCTTGCTGGATCAGGTGAATGCTGTAGACATTGTTTATCTTGATTTCAGTAAGGCTTTTGATAAGTTTACTCATAGTATTCTTGTTGACAAATTGGGAAAATGTGGTTTAGATCCTATTTCTGTTAGGTGGATCTGAAACTGGTTGACAGATCGCACCCCAAGAGTGCTTGTTAATGGTTCTTCATCCACTTGGAGAGGAGTGACTAGTTGAGTGCCTTGGGGATCAGTCCTGGGCCCTGTGTTGTTCAACATCTTTATAAATGATTTGGATGAAGGAATAGAGGGGATGCTTATTAAATTTGCAGATGATACTAAATTGGGAGGGGTAGAAAATATGGTAGAAGACAGAGCCAGGATACAGGATGATCTTGACAGGCTGGAGAATTGGGCTAAAACTAATAAAATGCACTTCAACAAAGATAATTTAGGTAGGAAAATCAAATGCATAATTATAGAATGGGGGATACCTGTCTCAGCAGTAGTGTTTGTGAAAAGGATCTTGGGGTCTTAGTAGACCAAACACTGAACATGAGTCAGCAGCGTGATGTGGTAGCTAAAGGGTAAATGCGATCTCGGGCTGTATCAACAGAAGTATAGTGTCCAGAACATGCAAAGTGATGGTATCACTTTACTCTGCTCTGGTTAGACCTCACCTAGAGCATTGTGTTCAGTTTTGGGCACCACAGTTTCAGAAAGATGTAGACAAGCTGGAACGTGTCCAAAGGGGGGCAACAAAGATGGTGAGGGGTCTGGAGACCAAGTCCTACGAGGAAAGGTTGAAGGAGCTGGGTATTTTTAGCCTGAAAAGGAGAAGACTGAGAGGGGATGTGATAACCATCTTCAAGTACTTGAAGGCTGTCATATAGAGGATGGTGCTGAGTTGTTTTCTGTTGCCCCAGAAGGTTGGGCCAGAACCAATGGGTTAAAATTAAGTCAAAAGAGTTTCTGTCTAGACATTAGGAAGAATTTTCTAACAGTTAGAGCGGTTCCTCGGTGGAACAGGCTTCCTCGGGAGGTGGTCAGCTTTCCTTCTCTGGAGGTTTTTAAGAAGAGGTTTGATGGCCATCTGTCAGCAATGCTGATTCTAGGACCTTTGGCAGATCATGAGAGGGAGGGCATCTTGGCCATCTTCTGGGCATGGAGTATGGGTCACTGGAGAGGCAAAGGTACATGCAGAGGACAAGGGTCACTCTCTAAGAACGTTCATTAATTCTCATCCTTAACGCAAGCTTTTAGCTCTGGCTCCTAGTTACACGCAATCACTCTTTTCATACGCACATGCACACATAACTCAGAGGCAGGAAAAGGGAAGTACTGAGGCCACTGATGAAAATAACACTCGGGGAGGGAAAAACCAAAGTTCACCTACCCAGGGCTGTCTTAACAGCATTATGGGCCCCTGGGCAAACCAGCGTGCGGGGGCCCCTACGACAACCAGTCACGGGAATAAAAAGTAAATGGTCGAAAATATTAAACATAGATTTATTTTACTGGCACTTCAACAAAGCTGGTGTTAAAACATTAAGAACATGCTGTACAGCCGCAACTAATCAACATGATAAACATTTATAGTTCGGTAATTCACAGTGGGTAGCCGTGTTAGTCTGTTTGCAGTAGTCAAAAAGGGCAAGAGTCCAGTAGCACCTTAAAGACTCACAAAAATATTTTCTGGCAGGGGATGAGCTTTTGTGAGCCTGCGGCTCATGAAAGCTCATCCCCTGCCAGAAAATATTTTTGTGAGTCTTTAAGGTGCTACTGGACTCTTGCCATTTGTAGTTTGGTATAGTCTAGGCTACTGTGTAGTAGTATTGATGTATGGCAAGTCACTTATTGTTCAAGACTTTCTATTCCTTGGTTCCACCATCAACCAAAAGCGAGACTGCAGCCAAGAAATTAGAAGGAGATTGAGACTGGGAAGGGCAGCCATGAAGGAGCTAGAAAAGATTTTGAAGTGTAAGGATGTGACTCTGGCCACCAAGACTAGATTAATTCATGCCATCATATTCCCTATTACTATGTATGGGTGTGAAAGCTGGACAGTGAAGAAAGCTGATAGGAAGAAAATAGACTCCTTTGAAATGTGGTGTTGGAGGAGAGTGTTGCGGAGTCCGTGGACTGCCAAAAAAACAAACCAGTGGGTTCTAGATCAAATCAAGCCTGAACTGACCCTAGAAGCTGAAATGACTAAACCGAGCCTGTTGTATTTTGACCCTAGAAGCTAAAATGACTAAACTGAGGCTGTTATATTTTGGTCACATCATGAGACGACAACAGTCACTGGAAAAGACCGTCATGCTAGAAAAAGTTGAGGGCAGCAGGAAAAGAGGAAGACCCAACAAGAGATGGATTGACTCAATAAAGGAAGCCACAGCCTTCAATTTGCAAGACCTGAGCAAGGCTGTCAAAGATAGGACATTTGGGAGGACTTTCATTCATAGGGTCACCAGGAGTCGGAAGCGACTTGACGGCACTTAACACACACACAAGTCACTTAGCACGCACGGATGAGCCTAGGGCCCCTATGCTCGTGGGGCCCCCGGGGCAAGTGCCCACCGGGCCCAGGCGTTAAGGTGGCCCGGCGCCTACCCCCAAGTATCCTCTGCGCTTCTGTAATCTGGGAAAGGGGAAGGAGGGCTCCGCAGAGCCCGTCCTTGGAAGGAAGCGCCTGCCCGGGGAGGCGGCGGCAAGCCTCCCCGGCGCTGCCAAAGAGCAGGGAGGCCGCCCCTTGGCACTGCCCGCTGCTGCCGTGGCGCAGGTGGCCTCCCCGCCGGGCCCCTGCCCCGCAGCCCCGCAGCCCCGCAGCCCCGAGGGCAGCGCCCCTCTCGCCCCCGCCCGGCGCCGCCCTGCCCCGCGGGAGCCCCTCACCTCGTCTCCGCGCCCCCCTGGGCGCGGCTCGCCGGGCCGGCGGCGGGGGGATGGCTGGGGTGGTAGGCCGTCAAGACCACCCCCCGGGAGCCCGACCACCGGCTCATGGCATCGCCGAGCCCGCGGCGCGGACGGCAGGCTCAGCCTCTGCGCCACCCGGGCGCTCCTCCCCGGCGGGGCTGAGCTCCGGGCAGGCGGGCAGGGCGCGGGGCGGAGCTGGGCGCTGTCCCACTTCCTGCCTTCTGCCAGTTGGACTCTATGACGCACGGCCGTCTTGGTGACGGGGACCCTCCGGGGGGCTCGGTCCCATGGCCCCGAAGGGCTGCCGCTTCCCAGGCAGCGGCGTCCTCCCCTCCGGCCGGGCGGCAAGGAAGAGGTGGTCCTGGCAGCTGCGCCCCGGCACAGCCCACCGCTCTCGCTGGGTCGCAGACAGCAGCCGCCCCCTCGCCTCGGCCCGATTTTGCAGGGCTGCCTCCCAGGAAAACAGTCAGCGGCGAAACAGGCAAAGGAGCTGCAGAGATTAAGGCGAGAAGAAGAAGGAAAAAACCCTGTGGCCACAAATGTCCCGGGTCCTGTCGTAGACTTGTGCAGTGCGTGTGAAAGGTGGTGGTGAAACGAGGCTTATTGAGCCAAATGGCACCTGCACAGGGGACCGCAGCCTACGCTGCACGCCGTGTCCCATCTGACACTTAAGGGCCCTCCCATCAGCGGATATGCCAGATGGAACAGTTGTCTGCGCTGACCTTGTGAGGGATGGACTACAACGGATGACAGGAACGCCCATTCGGGGGAAAGGGACATGCCTGAAGGCCCGTTGGATCTAATAATGTGTGTACAGTGTCTTCAAGTCGCAGCCGACTTATGGTGACCCCTTTTGGGGTTTTCAAGGCAAGAGACTAACAGAGGTGGTTTGCCAGTGCCTTCCTCTGCCCAGCAACCCTGGACTTCCTTGGTGGTCTCCCATCCAAATACTAACCAGGGCTGACCCTGCTTAGCTTCCGAGATCTGACGAGATCAGGCTAGCCTGGGCCATCCAGGTCAGGGTATTGGATCTCATGGGAGACACGAATGCCAATTGACTTGCACGGGCTCCGTCGAAAAACCTTACCGGACAGAAAGGTTGCCAGGAAAATGTGGAGCGGCTTTTGGGAAACCTTCCCCGGGACGTGGAGGGGCAGCCCCATACAGGAGTGGCAGCCCCCGGGAGTGGCATAAGTGCTCTGTGCCTGGAATGACAGCCACCAGAGAAGAAGGGTGGCCATTGGACCATATAAACCGCTCTGGCTGTGGAATGACAGCTCCCGGAGTGGAATGTCAACCTCTGGGAGTGGCTTAAGTGTTCTAGACCTGGAGTGACAGCCCCTAGAGTAGAAGGGTGGCCATTGGACCATATAAACCGCTCTGGCTCTGGAATGACAGCTCCCGGAGTGGAATGTCAACCTCTGGGAGTGGCTTAAGTGTTCTAGACCTGGAGTGACAGCCCCTAGAGTAGAAGGGTGGCCATTGGACCATATAAACCGCTCTGGCTCTGGAATGACAGCTCCCGGAGTGGAATGTCAACCTCTGGGAGTGGCATAAGTGCTCTGTGCCTGGAGTGACAGCCCCTAGAGTAGAAGGGTGGCCCCTGGGCCCAGATGAACTACTCTGGGGCTAGAATGACAGTCCCCACAGCGGAATGACAGTCCCTGGGAATAGCACAAGTGCTGTGGGGCTGGAATGACAGCCTCCAGAGTGGAATGACAGCTCCCAGGCATAGTCGTTCTAGGATGGGAATGCAGAGAGGAGAGATAGTTTTTGATAGTATCTTGAGTGTACTGAGACTCAAATGAGCCCCCACAGTGGAATGATGATCACTGTGTTTGGCATAGGTTATCACTTCAAAAAAGGATGTGGACAGAATGGAGTGGGTGCAGCAGAAAGCGACGAGGATGATCAGGAGCTGAACATTAGGGGGGGAATTATAGAGAGAGTAGTGCAGCAGTGGAATCGGCTGCCTACGGAGGTGGTGAGCTTCCCCCTCTCTGGCAGTCTTCAAGCAGTGGATGGATGACCATTTGTCAGGGATGCTGCATTGAGCAGGCAGCAGGGAGTTGGACTAGATGGCCTGTATGGCCCCTTCCAATTCTATTATTCTACTCTAGGACTGGAATGATGGTCACTAGATTTGAAGAATGGTCGCTTTCAGTAGAAAACCTTTTCTGGTACTGGAATGATAGATCCCAGAATGCAGAGATGGTTCTTGGTATAGAATCAGTGCTCTGCAGCTGGAATGACAACCACTAAAGTGCAATGAAATACCCTACATGTGAATGAATGTTTCTGGATGTTTTGCAATAATCTCGGAATCAGCTCTGCCTCATTGTCAGCTGTTGTGTTTTCTTCTAGGGTCATGGAGTTTGTATCAGCTGCCTCATTCCGCACTGTTGATATATACACAACTTGCCGTCTCCCCCCTGCTAGACCTTATTACTGTTAAGTGGATCTGTAATTTGTTGACAGATCACACCCAATGAATGCTTGTTAATGGTTCCTCATTCACTTGGAAAGGAGTGACTACTGGAGTGCCTCAGGGATCAGTCCTGGGCCCTGTGTTGTTCAACTTCTTTAGAAATGATTTGGATGAAGGAATAAAGGGGATGCTTATTAAATTTGCAGATGATACTAAATTGGGAGGGGTAGCAAATACAGAGCCAGGATATAGGATGATCTTCACCGGCTGGAGAATTGGGCTAAAACTAATAAGAGGTGATATGATAACCATCTTCAAGTATTTGAAGGGCTGTCATATAGAGGATGGTGCCGAGTTGTTTTTTGTTGCCCCAGAAGGTTGGACCAGAATCAAATGAGTTTCTGGATAAACGTTAGGAAGAACTTTCTAACAGAGCTGCTCCTCAGTGGAACAAGCTTCCTTGGGAGGTGGTAGGCTCTCCTTCCTTGGAGGTTTTTAAGCAGAGGCTAGTTGGCCATATGTCAGCAATACTGATTTTATGATCTTAGGCAGATCATGAGAGGGAGGGCAAGAAGGTTTGCATCAGTGTTTGGCTCTTGGGGCCCTTTCTTGCATGCCCAGGGTAGTGCCGATCACCACTTTACAATCAGGAAGCAATTTTCCTCCAGGCCAGATTAACCAGAGATCCTGGAGAGGTGTTTTATTTATTTATATATTTATTTATTTATTTATTTATTTATTTATTGCTATCTTCTGGGCATGGGGTAGGGGTCACTGGGGGTGGGGGGGTAGTTGTGAATTTCCTGCATTGTGCAGGGGGTTGGACACATTGTGCAGGGGGTTGGTGGTCCAACTCTATGATTCTTCTATGAGTGAGAACCCATAAGACTTGCAGGATGGGAAGCGCATCCTTCCCATACTTGCCCACCCAGACCAACCCACTCGCTGACTCCTGGGCAGGTGGCATTGGCAACTTCTTCCTCCCCTGCCTGCCTGTTTTCCCCCCTCTACAGCTTTCAGGGTGGTTGGGAGTGGTACTGGCAGTTGCCATTCCTCCCCAGCCTCTGTGCTCATCCCTACTGCTTGGTGGTGAGAGGGAAGTAGCAGCTCCTGGTTTCCCTTCACTACCCACCTAATGTGCCATCTCCTCAGAGGTTGGGGGGGTAGTGGTGGCTCCTTCCCCCCACCCACCCAGGTGGCTTGCTGAAGCAGCAGGCAGGAGGGTGGTAGCAGCTTCTGCTATTTCCCCACCCAAAGTGCTGCCATCTTATTGGGAGATAGTGGCTTCTGCTCTTCTTCCCATCCTGCTGGTCCAAATGGGGGGCAGTGGTGCCAGGGGTGGGCTGCCTCAGGGTGTGTGGACTTCTCCTTCTTTCTCCTTGTCTGTCCTTGCACAAAGAACATATTCCTTTGTTGGGGGGATTTAACTCCCTCCATTTTTTTAAACTATCCAGATTTTTCTGCAAACTTGGGGAAGGAGTTAAAACATCTCTGTTCCCTCTCCATGGCCCCAATCCATAGATTTACATATCTGTAGATGGGGCAATCTTGAAAATTAGATATACTTTTGATGGACAGAGTAAAATATTTTCATTCAAATATCTTTGGCAGTAGCTTGTTGTATGGCCTCATCACCATACTCCACACTTTAGTGATTCTCTGATATTAGAAAGTATGCTGTTGACCAGTTCTCTGTCCATTTCCATGGCTGCTGTATTCTAAAAATTATTTTGGTGCTCACCTTCTTTTCCACTCCCAGGAACTGTTATTCCACTCTGGCGGGTGTCCTTCTGGTCTCAGAACAGTTTTTGTGCTCCCATGGGCCATTCTGGGGGCTGTCATTCCAGACCTAGAACACTGATTCCAGTCGCAGGGGCCCTGATTCCACTGTGGGGACTGTCGTTCCAGTTCCCAGAGCAGGATTCTTGAAATCTGTTCCACTGTTTCTTCACAACTTTTGTGTGCTGTAATATATTTCAATGGAGCCAATGGAAGTCAATTAGAATTCTTAGATCTGAGGTATCTCCCCTTGTTCTCAGTGGGCATTCATGTCATTTGTTTTAGTTCATCCCCTTGGTAAGCACTTTATGCTCTCAATGAACAACAATTAATTTCCATAATCACCTTTTTTTGGGTTTTCGTTTGTTTGTTTTGCTGAAGAGCATGGAAAGAACATATTGTGATGGATTCAGTAGGACTGGACAAAAAGCAATGCAAATATGCATGTTGTTCTTCAGACCAAACTATTCGTTAAGCCAGTTTGGTATAATGGATGGAGTGGTGAACGGAAGGTCATCAATGGATTCAAATCCCCACTCAGCCATGGTCCACTCATTCTCAGCCTAATAGTGCAATGCTAAAACTTTTCTGGATGAAAGTCCCATTAAACAGGCCAGAGCAGGATTCTGTTAAGAGTTGCTCTAATCTTCTTAAAGAGTTGTAGAGAAGATAAAAGAAAAGGCCAAGGGAGCCTATTTATTTATTTATTTCTCTTTTCTTCCCCGCTTTTCTCACCCCTAGAGACTCAAGATGGCTTATAAAGAGAAACAAAAATACCATTTATTTGTTATTTATAGTCTGCCTTTCTCACTGAGAGACCTTGAACAAAGAAACAAATGTACAATATGACCCCAACATCCTGGACACTACCCTCAGCTATTTGGAGAGGCAGTGAGTAAATGCTGCAATTAAATATGTGTATTTTTTGTTCAAAGAGCTGCATGGTGTTACTAGGAAGCTTATCATCTAGTTAAACAAATTCTGTCCTCTGACTTTGACTGCAAGCAATATCCATTAAAACCAGTTGGAACTTGGCAATTGACTTTTAGTGGGATGTAGCTTGCATCTCCCATTTCTCTTTGATCAACATGGAACCAATTTTTTTGCCCAGTGATCAGCTTGATCATTTGCAAAGTTAGGCACACCAAGACTCATTCAAACCAACAGGCTTGAACACAGGTAAGTCTGCATAGAATCAGCAGAAAACAACAAAAAACAAATGCCAGATTTTTGAAAGAAAGAACAGCCTTACCACAGATCCAGGCTAATGCTGGCCACATCATGTACTGAATTTTCTTAGAAAAAGGTATGTAGTATGTAAATCATACTACAGTATTTTTCCTATAGACACAAACTCACTCAAAGAACAGGTTCACCTCCACTATCCTAGTCATTATATGCATTGTGAGAAAGAATCGCTAGGAAGGAGAGCTTTAACAAGAAGACAGTTATTTTTCCTTATATTTTTCTCTTCCAAGCAATGTGTCTCAAAATGATCAAAACCTAAGTATAATCAGCCCTGGCTGGTATGTGGTTGGGAGACCTCCAAAGAACAACAGGGTCGTGTCGCAGAGGCAGGCAACCACCTCTGAACATCTTTTGCCTTGAAAATGCCAGCAGGGGTCACCAGACGTCATCTGTGACTTCACAGCACTTTCCACCACTACCGTAATAGGCAAACAGTCTAAACGTTTATTATGCACGATGCATATGTAATGGTCATTGACTTTTTTGCAAAGTTAGTTCCATTTACTAATGCAGGTAATATTGCTCTGCAGAACTGTAGAGCCCCCCCCCCCCAATATTAATTCACACACTGAAAAAAATTATGGAGCATTTGGCCTTGGTAGGCCTCTACACACATATTCTGACTTGCCCCGTAGCTGGTTCCATTACACGTCCATTGATACTTGTGTCAGGCACTCATCTCTTCAACTCAGAACAGTCCCCACTGTTGTACAACCTAATCCTTGGAATAAACATTTCTTCTGACGTAAATCCTAGTGTGTTCAGTAAGGTTGCCAACCTCCAGGTAATAGCTGGAGATCTCCTGCTATTACAACTGCTAGAGATCAGATCACTTGAAGAAAATGGCCGCTTTGACAATTTGTAAAAATTTTACTTTGTAAAAATCATACAAACACTATATACCAACCCAAAATGTTATAGTGAATGGCTGAAAACAGTAACCGCTTATTTTATTCTACAATGAACCCCCATACAGTTTAGGTACTGTGAAATAAGTGTACAAACTTATTTATTTTAAAAAATGCTAGGAGATGAAGAGAGGGCAGAACTTCTCAATTCCTACTTTTCCTCAGTCTTTTTTGCAAGGGAAACGGTGCTCAACATGGCATAAACAGAACATATGATGAGGGAAGGGAGTTGCAGCCTAGGATTGGCATTGGGGTAGGGCACAAACACCTGGTTTCTTAAAATGAAACAAAGTCCTCAGGGCCAGATGAATTGCATCCAAGGGTACTTAAAGAACTTGCAGATGTAATTGCTGAGCCTCTGTCCATTATTTTTGAGAATTCCCGGAGAACAGGTGAGGTGCCAGAAGACTGGAGGCGGGCAAATGTTGTCCCCATCTTCAAGAAGAGGAAAAAGGAGGATCCGGGTAACTACCGACCCATCAGCTTGACTTCTATACCAGGAAAGGTGTTCGAACAAATCATCAAACAGTCAGTCCCTGAGCATTTAGAAAGGATGGATCTGATCACTAAGAGCCAGCATGGGTTTCTCGATAACAAGTCATGTCAGACTAATCTTATCTCCTTTTTTGAGAAAGTTACTACCTTGCTGGATCAGGGGAATGCTGTAGATATAGTTTAACTTGATTTCAGTAAGGCTTTTGATAAGGTTCCACATAATATTCTTGTTGACAAACTGGGAAAATGTAATTTATTTTTAATATACTTTTATTCATTTTTATAGAGGGTACAGAAAAATGAAGGGGAAAAAACAAGGGAAGTTTCACAGTTCTTATTTGGTCCATGCCCAAGCTAACTCTACTGTCTATATTGACCCCATAGTAATATCTCCTATATTAATTCTAAATTTAACTAATATTCCAATAGCTAATATTTCTATTATGAGACTATGTCAATTGTGAGCTACGATAAACAATAAATAACATGAATATTCCAAAACTCAGTTATTTCTATTATTCTGTTTTGGGATTGAAATACTGGTAACCTATTTTCATAAACAGTTTTCTAGCTCGTCCATCTTGTTGGTAGTCACTCTTTAGTCCATGAACTACTTGGTGGTAAGCATACCAGGATATCTTGATGTTTTGTTCCTGAAGTTCCAGAAGTTCTTGCAGGGTCTTGATTTACCCATCCTTCTTGATCAGATCTTGATAAATTAAGTAGTCGTTGCTAATCCTGCTCGCATAGTCCATATACGCCTCTGTCAGTGACATCAAACAGGAAGGAGAGGGGCTGAGAATCTCTTTTAGTTCATTCCAGACGTTTAATAAATAGACCGCTATATTTTTTTTTGTATCCCGCTTTTGGCGCTGTCAAGTTTTCCCCCCAGAATAGGTAATGGAAGCCTTGATTTAATTCATTCTTTTCTAATTTGATCTTTCTGTCCTCAGGATGTAATATCCAGTTTGTTAGTGCTACTAAGGATACGGCTTAATGGTACAGTTTCAGGTTTGGTAAAGCCAAGCCACCTCTCTTTTTCTCGTCTTGCAACACTGAAAATCTTATTCTTGGTTTCTTGCCTTTCCAAACAAATCTGTTGATATGTTGTTGCGATAATTTCAGTGTGATTGCACTTATGTTGATTGGCAATGACTGAATCAGGAAATTCAGTCTTGGTAGCACATTCATCTTAATAGTCGCAATCTGACCAAGCCATGAAATTTGCTACCTGTTCCACCTTTCCATGTCTTTTTCCCAAATATTGAACACTCTTTTTGGCAATGGAACATTGTAGAATGTTTTGTATTTCTTTCATTTCTTCCTTTGATGCATTCTTTAGAATCATGTTGTTTTTTTGTTTATTCAGTTTGTATCCAGAATACTAACTTGACTAATAGGTCAAGCTGCCATTTGATCTCTTGCATTGATGTCTTTGGGTTGCGGCAAATTAATACCACATTGTCAGCATAGCTTTTGATTTTGTATTCTTGGTCTTCAAATTTCAGCCCATTGATTTTTGAGCTTGATCTTATTCTACTGGCTAGCACTTCCATAGCTAAGTTGAACAACAAAGGAGAAAGAGGGCAACCTTGTCTTGTGCCTTTTTCAATAGGGAAGCTGTCTGTTAATGTTCCATTAATCAACAATTAACGCTTTGTGTTGTGTATATGGCCATAACTGCAGTCAAAAACTGGTTGCCGCAGTCTACCTGTTGCAAGATCTTGTGAAGAAAATTCCAAGAAACATTGTCAAAGGCTTTTTCCACATCCAGAAACAACATTGTGGCTTTTTCTTTTGTGGCCTTGATATGATTGATTACTGGGAAAATGTGATTTAGATCTCATTACTGATGGATTGTAATTGGCTGACAGATCACAACCAAAGAGTGCTTGTTAACGGTTCTTCATCCACTTGGAGAGGAGTGACTAGTGGAGTGCCTCAGGGATCTGTCCTGGGCCCTGTGTTGTTCAACATCTTTATAAATGATTTGGGTGCAGGGATAAAGGGGATGCTTATTAAATTTGCAGATAATACTAAACTGGGAGGAGTAGCAAATAAGGTAGAAGACAGAGTCAGGATATAGGATGATCTTGACAGGCTGGAGAATTGAGATAAAACGAATAAAATGCATTTTACCAGAAATAAATATAACTATTCTGCATTTAAGTAGGAAAAATCAAATGCATAATTATAGGATGGAGGAGACTTATCTTAGCAGTAGTGTGTGAAAAAAGGATCTTGGGGTCTTAGTAGACCAAACACTGAATATGAGTTAGCAGTGTGATGTGGTAGCTAAAAAGGCAAATGGGATCTTCGGCTGTATCAACAGAAGTATAGTGTCCAGAACATACGAAGTGATGGTATCCCTTTACTCTGCTCTGGTTAGATCTCACCTAGAGCATTGTGTTCAGTTTGGGCACCGCAATTTAAGAAAGATGTAGACAAACTGGAACGTGTCCAGAGGAGGGCAACAAAGATGGTGAGGGGTTTGGAGACCAAATCCTATGAAGAAAGGTTGAAGGAGCTAGGTATGTTTAGCCTGAAGAGGAGAAGACTGAGAGGGGATATGATAACCATCTTCAAGTACTTGAAGGGATATAGAGGATGGTGCCAAGTTGTTTTCTGTTGCACCAGAAGGTCGGACCAGAACCAGTGAGTTGAAATTAAATCAAAAGAGTTTCTGTCTAGACATTAGGAAGAATTTTCTAACAGTTAGAGCGGTTCCTTAGTGGAACAGGCTTCCTCGGGAGGTGGTAAGCTCTCCTTCCCTGGAGGTTTTTAAGCAGAGGCTAGATTGCCATCTGTCAGCAATGCTGATTCTATGACCTTAGGCAGATAATGAGAGGGAAGGCATCTTGGCCATCTTCTGGGCATGGAGTAGGGGTCACTGGGGGTTTGGGGGAGGTAGTAATGAATTTCCTGCATTGTGCAGGGGTTAGACTAGATGACCCTGGTAGTCCCTTCCAACTCTATGAGTCTATGATTCTGTGGCTTATACTACAATAACTCTGTATAAGATTGCACTGTAAAGCTTTTAAAAAATATGCTTAATAAGTATAGGTCAGACACAAAGATAAACATACCTCTGTTGTGTGTGTTAAGTGCTGTCAAATTGCTTCTGACATGATGACCCCTATGAATCAGTGTCCCCCAAAACATCCTATCCTTAACAGCCTTGCTCAGATATTGCAAATTGAGGGCTGTGGCTTCCTTTATAGAGTTAATCCATCTCTTGTTGGGTCTTCCTCTTTTCCTGCTGCCTTCAACTTTTCCTAGCATGATTGTCTTTTCCAGTGACTCTTGTCTTCTCATAATGTGACCAAAATTCGACAGCCTCAGTTTAGTCATTTTAGCTTCTAGGGTCAGTTCAGGCTTGATTTGATCTATAACCCAGTCATTTTTTTTTGGCAGTCCACAATATCTGTAACACTCTCCTCCAACACCACATTTCAAAAGAATCTACTTTCTCCCTACCAACTTTCTTCATTGTCCAGCTTTCACACCCTTGTATAGTAATAGGGAATACAATGGCATGAATTAACTTGATCTTGGTTGCTGGTGACACATCCTTACACTTAAGAATCTTTTCTAGCTCCTTCATGGCTGCCCTTCCCAATCTCAATCTCCTTCTGATTTCTTGGCTGCAGTCTCCCTTTTGGATGATGATAGATCCAAAAAATAGAAAGTCTTCAACAATTTCAATTTCCTCATTGTCAACCTTAAAGTTGTGTAATTCTCCTGTAGTCATTACTTTTGTCTTCTTAATGTTCAGCTGCAGTCCTGCTTTGGCACTTTCTCTTTTAATTTTCAGCAGTAGTCATTTCAAGTCTTTGCTATTTTCTGCCAGTAATGTAGTATCATCGGCATTATCTCAAATTGTTAATGTTCCTCCCCCCAATTTTCACTCCCCCTTCATCTAAATCTAACCCACCTGTCCTAATGATATGTTCTGCAAACAGATTGAAGAGATAGGGAAATAAAATATATCCTTTTCTAACACCTTTGCCAAATGGAAACCATTGTTTCTTCATATTCTGTCCTAACCGTGGCCTCTTGTCCAGAGTACAGGTTGCACATCAAAACAATCAGATGTGGCACACCCATTCCCTTTAAAACCAGCCATAGCTTTTCGTGATCCACACAGTCAAAAGCTTTTCTGTAATCTATGACACACACACACCTCTGTTACTTCATCATTATCTAGGGTTGCCAGGTCCCCACTTACCTTGGTTGGGCCTGGGTGGAGGGATTCCTGCGCGCTCCCAATTCCACTTCTGGTTTTCTAGCTCTGCTGTGCACGCACTCTGTGGAGCATGCGCACAGCAGGGCTAGGAGGAAGGCTCCAGATTCCCTTTCCACACTGCAAACCAGACTGGGACCAATTGGGCTTGCAGCGTGGAAAGGGAGGCTGGAGCCTTCAAAGCCCCGCTGTGTGCACGCTCTGAGAGATCAGAATGTGTGCACAGCAGGGCTAAGAGGAAGGCTCCAGACTCCCTTTCCATGCTGCAAACCAGATCAGAACTGATCTGGCATGCAGTTTGGAATGGGAGGCTGGAGCGTTCCCAGGAGCGCACGGTGGGGGGATCAATCCCCCTTTCTGCTTCTGCCCACTGACTATCAGCTGGTCAGAGGGCAGCCCTGTTGATTGCGGGCAATTGCCCGCCACAACCGGGCAGTTGGCAACCCTACCATTATCAGATATCTCATACACACTTCTTTGTATTGGTAATGGACCATTTGAAGGGTAGTGTTTTAGTCCTAGGCTAGCCTATTCTCATCAGATCTCAGAAGCTAAGCTGGGTCAACCCTGGTTAGTATTTGGATGGGAGACCATGAAGGAATTCCAGGGTGAATATGCATAGGAAGGAACTGGCAAATCACCTTTGTTAGTGTCTTGCCTTGACAAACCCTACAGGGTTGCCATATGTCAGCTGCTACTTAATGGCACTTTACTCAAACACATTCTCAAGAAAAGTTAAATATGAAGGATTAAAGAGCCAGCCACCACTCTTATTTCATCTCCCCTACCCATCTGGAAAAGTAGTAAGATGGACCAGACATGCACAGAGTTCTTTTGTTAGCAGCACTCTCCACTAAAATGGTGACTATTTTGTACAAAAGTCCATTCATTTTAATGAAAAGGCATTGGCAAGATTTCACACCTTGACCCCAAGAGTAAAGTTTCTTTTTTAAAGCATCATAGACAGGTATCATAAACTAATTAAACCTCAGTTAGTGCAAAGGTACAGAATATCAGCATAAGCTAGATCATGTAAGCTTGTAAAAAGATAGCTGGGAGGGTGCAGGAACAAGGTGTGTTTCCTTCCTGTTCTGCTTCTCAGTGAAACTTTCCTTGTTGTCTTTAATTTTTAAGCATTTAATGTTTCATTCACTTATAAGAAAAAAGAAGAAAAGTTGGTTTTTATATGCCAATTTTCTCTACCATTTAAGGAAGAATCCAACCATCTTACAATCACTTTCCCTTCCCCTTCCCACAACAGACACCCTGGGAGGTAGGTGGGGCTGAGAGAGTTCACCAGATTAGCTTCCACCGCTCATATGGAGGAGTTGGGGAATCAAACCTGGTTCTCCAGATCAGAGTCCACTGCTCCAGACCACCACTCTTAGCCACAACACCACACTGGCTCTTACGTATTTTATGTATCAGTCTTTTGCTGAACATTAAAAATATTCCATTACACTGTGTATTTTGTATCACCATATACTATTTCTGCAGGCATGACAAAGATTTTTCATGGCACTGTAACTCCAATATTTATTTAAGAAACAAATCAGCTCTGGTACTTTAACACAGCTGAATCTGGTACCTCCTGACTGTTCAGCAAAGGCATAGTTGCAAAAGGGTGAGGAGTGCCAGAATCAAAGCTATGCAAATTAATATATCCTGTGTTTTTTCCCCTCCACCTCTTTGTAAAACCTGTCTTGCTGTCTTAAAGAAAAACTATGGATGAATGTGGGCAGGAGGCAAAACATTTCTTATAAATGCAGCCCTAAAACTGAAGTACCACTACAGCATTATGGGCCCTGCCCTGGATGGCCCAGGCTAGTCAGATCTTGGAAGTCAGCCCTGATTAGTACTTGGATAAAAGACCACCATGGAAGTCCAGGGTTGTTATGCAGAGACAGGCAATGGCAAACCACCACTGTTCATCTCTAGTCTTAAAAATGCTATGGGGGGTCACCATATGTCAGCCATCACCTGATAGAAACAAACAAACACAAAAACTGCATTATGTTAGTTCTGGAAAATGTGTAATCAATTCATAGAAGGTCCACTACTTTAAACATATTTGCTACTTTGAGGCAAAAATTTACAATATAACCTAAGATAATAATACTAGATAATCTAATAAAAGTAAAAGTGATAAATTTATGTTTAGGACCATCTGTTGCTGGAAGTTACGACTATCTTGCTTCTGTGTCATAACAATTAATCATGATAACTTAGTCATTTATTTCTTCCTGTCCTAACTAGAGATTCACAGTAAGAACATACATCAGTGCACTGTTGTTATGTGGTTAGCTTCATTATCAAAGTTAATGCAATATTACAGTTCTTTCCAAACTGTAAATGAAGTTATTTCAGTTCCCCCGCCCCCATCTTAATCCTAGAAATCATTCTAAATGGGTATGTTGGTGCAGTCTGGTAGATGCTTTTGTAACTATTTTATTAAAAACCCTAGTCCAGCAGCACCTTAAAGACCAACAAATTTTCAAGGGTACAAGCAGATAGGAAGTGAGCTTTGATTTATGAAAGCTGATACTCTGGTCTTGAAGGTGCTACTGTTGGTCTTGTTGGTCTTGAAGGTGCTACTGCACTTGAGTTTTACTCTACTACGGACTAACTAATTATTTTAATGCATTAATATCGTGAAACAAAACTTGCCGCAGAAACTAGAAATGTGGATATGTTGGTTTCTACATAATTCTAGAAGAGTAACATGATCTTGTTTGCATTTCAAACCTGTCAGATCCATCAGCAGTAGGGTTGCCAACCTCCAGGTTGTGGCTGGAGATCTCCCACTATTACACCTGATCTCCAGGTGACAGAGGTCAGTTCACCCAGAGAAAATGGCTGCTTTGGAAGCTGGAATCTATGCATTATACTCCACTGAAGTCCCACCAGGTATCTCCAGGTATTTCTCAACCCAGAGCTGGCAACTCTAATCAGCAGTCAGCGATTAAGCAGAAGGAGAGGGAAATTTCAAGGCCCTTCTGCTGAGCAGCCATCGGAATAAGAGGACTCTGTAAATTTCTAGCAGCACTGGGTATATTTTCCATGAAGTACCTTGAGAGAAAAATGCTAATTGTGAGAGATCCCCCTCTCTGAGTTTGCTTCTCCAAATCAGTTGCTCAGACGTTGATACAGAAACAATCGATTTATTGAAGCCTTCAGGAGATGAGACAGGCACAGGTAGAAAGTTGCAAGTGAGGGGCTATACGGGTTTACAGAATATATTGACTCCAGGGCACTGGGGCACTGGGGTTCACACTTATTGTTATGGGAAGTTACAAGCTTGGCATAATACAAAACATCAGACAGATCCCAGGAAGTCTGGGCGGCTATCACACTTCCAAGGCCGCATCGGCCTGAGGGAGTACTGGCAGGAAGAACAGCGGGGGGGGGGGGGGAAGATACATGGGCCATCAGGCCTGGCGCCTGAGACCAGAAGGTGTGAACTGCTTTTACGAGTTCACTGATAACACAGCAGGTGATGGAAAGCAGAGACACAAAGACAGAGACCCTCACATTCTGCCCCCCTTAAGGCCCCCCCCCGGGGTCCCCGAGAGGACGAGGCTTATCGGGATAAGCAAGGTGGAATTCCCGGACTAAGCGAGGAGCCGCCATGTGGGGTGCGGCCACCCATTCGTCATGAGCGGAGCCAAGGTTTTTCCAGCGAACAAAGTAAAACAGTTTCCCTTTCTTCCATTTGGAGTCTAAAACCTTGGATATTTCCAAATGGGTGTCCCCTCCTACTACGGTAGGAATCTCGTGTGCGGGAGGGGGGTGGAACTGGGGGGCTGCCACATAGGGTTTGAGGAGGCTTATATGAAAGACTGGATGGACTCCTTTCAGAGTTTTTGGGAGGTCCAGTTCCACAGTAACCTCGTTGATTACTCTGGTAATGGGGAAAGGTCCCACATAACGGTCGCTCAGTTTTTTGCAGGGGCGAAGAGAGCGGAGGTTTTTGGTGGACAGATAGACTTGCTCCCCCACCTTGAGTTCCCATCCCGGAGACCGGTGTTTGTCTGCTTGTTCCTTGTACTTGCTTTTTGCCCTTTCCAGATTTTTGAGCAACCATGGCCAGGTGGATTTAACCACCTGAATCCACTCCTGAAGGTCAGGGGTAGACTGGAGCTCTGGCGAGACGGGGGCAGAACCGAAAGGGCCGAAATCCGTCCCGTATATAACTTGGAAGGGACTAAAGCCGGTAGAGGAATGAGGCGCATTGTTATACGCATATTCGGCAAATGGCAGCAGGTCGACCCAGTCGTCCTGGTGGAAATTTACATAGCAACGCAAATAACATTCTACCACCGCATTTACTCGTTCTGTTTGACCATCCGTTTGGGGGTGATAGGCGGAAGAAAGGCCCTGCTCTTCCACTCCCATTAACTTTAGGAAGGCCCGCCAGAATTTGGCAACAAACTGGACCCCCCGGTCGGAGAGGACCTTCCTCGGGATCGAGTGTAGCCTGAGGACGTGTGTGATGAACAGTTTAGCTAAGCCCTGGGCTGAAGGAAGGCCTGCACATGGAACGAAGTGAACCTGTTTGGAAAAGAGGTCTGTGATAACCCAAAGAACCGTTTTTCCCCGACTCGGAGGTAGGTCGGTGATAAAATCCATGGCGATGACTTCCCAGGGACGGGAGGGGCTCTCAAGCGGTTTGAGAAGCCCTGGGGGTTTTCCCATCCGTTTCTTGGCTGTGGCGCAGGTGGGGCAGCTGCGCACATACAACTCTACATCAGATCTCATACCGGGCCACCAGAATTGTCTTCGAACCAGGTGAAGCGTTTTTATGAAACCAAAATGACCCGCTAGCCTGGCACCATGTACAAGTCCCAATACTTCCTTGCGAAGAGAGGAGGGGACGTACAGTTTCCCCCCTTGCACCCACCAAGTGTTGGTACGTTCCAGACCAGTGGGGAGGAGATGATGCTCCTCCTCCTGCAAGGAGGCGTCCCGGAGTCGCTGTTGGAAGGCTTCCGGGATGCCTTTGAGTGTAGGGGGGGTCTCCGGTGGTCGGGCTTGGGACCGGGTGGTGACGGCTAAGCTAGGAACTTCCCCTCGCTGCTCGGGAGTGAACAGGGAGTCGACTGGGCGATCGAAATCGTTGCGATACTGGGGAAGTCGTGACAAAGCGTCGGCTAGGGCATTTTCTTTGCCAGGGACATGTCTGAGAGTGAACCGGAACTTAGCGAAAAATTGGGCCCACCGAACCTGTTTGGCATTGAGTTTTCTAGCCCCCTTGAGGGCCTCAAGATTCTTGTGATCGGTACACACTTCGAATGGCAGTTCGGCCCCTTCCAAGAAGTGTCGCCATATGGTAAGGGCATGTTTGACCGCTGCTGCCTCCTTCTCCCAAATGGCCCAGTTGATTTCAGACTGGGAAAACTTCTTGGAGAAGTAGGCGCATGGTCTCAACCGTCCCCCCTCATCCCTCTGCAATAGGGCCCCGCCCATGGCTACATCCGAGGCATCCACTTGCACCACAAAAGGCTTGGTGCAATCTGGGTGAGCCAAAACGGGTTCGGATGAAAAAAGTAGCTTCAAACGTTCAAAAGCTAGCTGGCACTGGGGGGACCATTGCAAACGGGCTGAGGGAAGCGCGGCGCTAGCCCCCTTGTCCTTGGTACGCAACAGGGCAGTGAGGGGAAGCGCAACTTGGGCAAAGTTAGGAATGAAGTTCCGGTAAAAATTGGCAAACCCCAAAAACTGCTGAAGTTGGCGGCGGGTAGTGGGGGGTTCCCAGTCCCGCACTGCCTGGACCTTGGCGGGGTCCATTTCCAACCCTTGGTGGGAGATCACATACCCCAGAAATGTAATGGAGGGTTGGTGGAATTCACATTTGGACACCTTAGCATACAGTTTGTGCTCCCGCAGCCGCTGGAGCACCTCTCGCACTAGGCGCACATGGTCTTCCATGGTTTCAGAGTAAATAAGGATGTCATCGAGAAATACCACCACCCCCCGAAACAGCAAATCATGCAAAACCTCATTAATTAATTGCATAAAGACACTCGGAGCCCCCGAAAGTCCGAACGGCATGACTAGGTACTCAAACATCCCAAAACAACTGGAAAAGGCCGTTTTGGGTTCGTCTCCTTCTTTGATGCGAATGCGGTGGTAGGCTTCTACCAAGTCCAGTTTGGTGAAGATTCGGCCCTCCTTTAATTGTGCTAGAAGGTCAGGAATAAGAGGGAGGGGGTAAGCATTAGACTGGGTGACTGCGTTCAGTCTGCGAAAGTCAATACACAGTCTTAAATCTCCCGTCTTTTTCTTTACAAAGAAAGCTGGGGCTGAATAAGGAGCCTTGGAGGGGCGTATGAAACCCCTCGCCAGATTGACATCCAGATAGTCTCGCAACACTGTCTTTTCACTAGGGCTCATGGGGTAAACCTTTCCCTTAGACAGTTTGCCTTCCCCTACAATCTCGATGGCACAGTCCGTTTCTCTGTGGGGAGGCAGTTCGTCGCACTCTCTAACATCAAAAACATCAGTAAATTGCGAGTACTCAGAGGGTAATTGAGGAGAGACTGGGGCGGGGGACCCTACCAGTGCGGCGGCTGGAGTCCTGAGTACCCGTTCCTTGTCATGCAACCCACAGGGGTTTTCGGGGAAGGAAAGCACCCGTTTAACCCAATCAATGGAGGGATTGTGCCCCCTTAACCAGTTCATCCCTAACACCACAGGGGTTACAATAGGGGCGATAGTGAAATACAACCGTTCCCAATGTTCCCCCACGGACATAATCACGGCTGCAGTTCTGTGGGTCACCGGGCCCCGTTTAAAGTCACTCCCGTCCATTTGGGAAAAACGGAGGGGTCCCGGAAGCCGCTTGCGCCGGACACCCAACTTCTTGGCAGTTTCCTCATTTATCATGGTGCGGGCACACCCCGAGTCGACCAACGCGGGGACCTCTAACGGGGGACCCCCTTTGGGTAGGGACAGATGGACACGCACAAATACATTGTCCTCTTGGGCGCTTACCATCGGTGGAGCTCCTTGCACAACGATAGGGACGGTCTGCTGCGGAGCCCCCTCTACAGCAGACCGACGGCGTTTTTTGCCGGCTGTTCCCACTCTTCCTCCTCGCTGGAAGAGGGGGACGGGGTAGTGGCCTCCGGGGAGCCGTCCGAATCAAAGACGGTATTTGTAATCCGGGACCCCGATGGGACCGTAGAGTCGGATGCCCCATCCTGGGGACGTGCGTGGAGAGCGGAGGGTGCGCCGGAGCGCCGGCTCAGTGGTCCACTTCTGCGGCGAGGCTGGCTGTCGGCGGCCGGTTTCGTCGGCTCGGCCTGGGTTTGGCGGGGAGGGGTCGGACGGCCTGAGCGAGAGGGGCATTGCGATGCAAAGTGACCCTTTCCCCCGCAGATCAGGCAGACGCCGGCCTCGAACCGCTTGCGGCGTTCCGCGGCCGAGAGGACCCCGCCACCCCCTTGCCGGAGTTCCCGGCCACTGTCACCCCGGGGCCTGGGGTCTCGCCCAATCCGTTGCTTGGACAAGTTCAGGAGTTGTTTGCGATTCTCGATGTCAGCAGCATGGCGAACCCAACCTTCCACATCCGGGGGGTTCCCTTGCATGAAGGCCCAATGTTGGAGGTCTGGGTTGAGACCCTCCCTGAAACATTGTACCAAGGTAGCCTCACTCCAGTCCAGAATTCGGCTAGCCAGTGACTGGAACTCACTTGCATACTGCGCCACCGACTTAGTCCCTTGGCGCAGTTGCATCAGGGAGGTTTTAGCCCGCTCACCTAGAGTCGGGTCCTCAAAACGGTTTCGGAGTGCTACCATGAACTCGTCCAGGGTTCGCAGCACCGGCGAGCGGAGTTCATACTGCAACACCATCCAGGCAGCCGCCTCCCCTTGCAGTAAGGAAGCCACGTACTGCACCCGGGACTCCTCAGAAACGAAGGTTCGGCCTTGTTCCCGCATAAAAATGTCTACTTGGACCATAAAAAAGGTCAACTGGTCTCCCGACCCGTCATACGTGACTTTCAGGTCCCGACGGGCCGGGGGGGCAGGGGTTGCGGGCGGAACTACTGGCGCCCCGTCTGGGGGAGCACCGGCTGGAGGTTGCAATTTCAGCGCATCTAGGGTCGTGGCCATCTCACCCATTACGCGTTGCATGATCTCCATCTGTTCCTGCATAGCCCGGCGGTCTTCCTGCCACTGCTTTCGTTCTTCCTCCATGAGGGCCTCTTTGCGGGCCGGGTCCCCTTCGAGTCCCGTGCTGGGGAAGGCCAACCGGCGATCCTTCGCCGCAGTCCGCGAGAGCGACCAGCCCTTGGGAGAGTCCAGCCAATAAGTGAGCCCCCGGGGACGTCCGTCCCGATCTTGGTCGGGGGCGCGACCCTTCGGTTTCTTTGGCTTGGCTCCCTCCTCTTTAGGGTCCGGCTTCTCCGGCTCGTCCGGTTCCCTGGGGGCATCGGGGTTAGGGGTGGTGTCCTCGTCGGCTGACATTCTGTCCAAAGCGGTACAGCTGCAGTCCGAGAGGCAAGGACTTGCAACTTAATGTGAGAGATCCCCCTCTCTGAGTTTGCTTCTCCAAATCAGTTGCTCAGACGTTGATACAGAAACAATCGATTTATTGAAGCCTTCAGGAGATGAGACAGGCACAGGTAGAAAGTTGCAAGTGAGGGGCTATACGGGTTTACAGAATATATTGACTCCAGGGCACTGGGGCACTGGGGTTCACACTTATTGTTATGGGAAGTTACAAGCTTGGCATAATACAAAACATCAGACAGATCCCAGGAAGTCTGGGCGGCTATCACACTTCCAAGGCCGCATCGGCCTGAGGGAGTACTGGCAGGAAGAACAGCGGGGGGGGGGGGGGAAGATACATGGGCCATCAGGCCTGGCGCCTGAGACCAGAAGGTGTGAACTGCTTTTACGAGTTCACTGATAACACAGCAGGTGATGGAAAGCAGAGACACAAAGACAGAGACCCTCACACTAATGTTAGAATAAATGTTAGAAATAAATGTTAGATAAATGTTAAATAAATGTTAGAAATAAATCCTACGATATTCCTGATGCATTAAATAATTTGGTGAGGCAAACAAGCTTCCTCCTATGACTTTGCACAGGTTCGGCTTTGTGTTTAAACTGGGCCTCAGAACCTCCCAGGGAAGTGTATACAGAATTGCAGCCATGGATCCTATGTATAATGTTGCTTACATGTTTCTCATTCAAGTAAACATATCAGTCTTTGTCTCCAGTGTTTCTTACGCTCAGTTTTAGACACCAACTTTTTTGTGTGGTTTCCAGATACTATTGTAGGTTCAGCCTACAACAGCCATCAACCATATAAAATGAACTGCAGTTCATAAACGGAAATGGCTGGAAAAACCCCAGGTGCTTTAGATGCATCTAAAATCTAATGTTAAACTATCATAAGGATTACTGAAATAACATATATGAACTTTTGAACATTGCAAGCATGATAATAAACGCCATATATGTTATTACGATAATCGGCATTGACATCTTGGAAGGTGAATTTTTTTCTGTCTTGAGCTAATATCATATTTGTTCTGTATAATCTTCATACAAGAGATATCATGAGTGTTCACGATAGGGTTGCCAACCTCCTTGTGGGGCCTGGAATTCTCCTGGAATTATAACGCATCTCCAAACTACAGAAATCAGTTCCCCTGCAGAAAAAGATAGCATTGGAGGGCGGGCTCTCTGGCATCACATTCCTGCTGAGCTCACTCCCTTCCCCAAATGCCACCCTCACCTCACCAGGCTCCACCCCCAAATCTCCAGAAATTTCCCAACTCAGAGCTGGTAGCCCTAGCTCAAGATAACTTCATAATGAAAGTTTATGCAGTGTTCTTTCCACACTTCAGCTTTCCCCCACACATCCTTGTCCTCCAGATCACTCTAAAATGGATATGTTGGTGCACTCTGGTGGATGCTTTTGTAAATATCCTTTGGTTTCCAAATGAGAAAAACAACAGAATGAAAAGCACTCTTCCAAGAAAACAGCTGCACTACAGCACACACACAGAGCTTACTTTCATGGTTTTAACAACCAAGAAGAAAGATACAGCAACCCTTTAAAAAGAACTGTTTTATATGCCATTTTCTTTTCTTCTCTTTTAACCAATCTAGTGGTTTACAGTTCTACGTAGTCTGACAGCACGTGATGAGAACTAGGCATGTCTGCCAAATTCTGCTTCATTTCATGAACATTTTATTCTGCACTGCCTGTAGACTACCAGCTGGCAGGTGGGTCCTGGATTTCTTCAGTCTTTTCAGCTGGCATGATGTCCATGCAAATTAGCTTCCAAACTGAGGGACAAGGCATAAATGCAAGAAAAATAAGGCATGGAAAACATTTCTTTTGGTGGCAAATGACATCCTGTGAACAGTCTTTTATTATGGTCATCAAAAATCTGATTTCAAGAAATGGTCACTGTGCGGGGAAACGAAGACTCTACTTGGGGCAACCTTTAGTTTCAGAACAGGTTTTCAGGGTTTTTTTGGCGGGGTGATATCAGAGCCAGCCGAAGTCTGTCTGAAGGAGATTGCTCATCCACATGGATAAGGGAGTCTCCTTTGGAAGCCTGGTGGTCAACAGCTATCGAAGCTAGTTCTTTTTAGTTGGAAGGTATATCCCCCCCCAGATGGGACTTGGTGAGCCCTTTCTTTAAAAAAACCATTATGCTTGATCCAGATCAATCCACTGAAAGGTTGGTCAGACCAAGTTGGCTCCGATTACATGATCCTGACCTTAAAACCAGTCCAAAAAAGAAAGAAAAGGGGGAGAAAGCTCAGAGCCGTACCTCTAAGCAAAGGCGAATAGCCAAACCCAAAAAAGCCGAATAATTATTCGGCCAATTCGGCTTCAGGCAGACCTCCAGGTTTTGGTGTTTGGAAAACCCAAATCCCAAAAATTACCAAAATGGCTAATTTCGGGTTTGTTTTTGGTTCAGGTTTATCAATATGCACAACCCTGGTGGTATTGTTGCTTTGCTTTCTCCAAAATCTTAACAACACTATGTGTACATGGGCCCTAGTTGAGGGAAAACAGGGTTCTGCTCACATCAAGCCTGCAGGGGTGCCTCAGGGTAAAGCTAGAATTCTCTTTAAAAATTATTTTGGATAGATTCCGATCTTGTGGGAGTATATTAATAATCAAGGTCTTATTCAACCTTTTTGCACCAAGAATAATGATTTTTAGAATCTCTGTGCTTCAGGATCTCTGTGCTTTAGTCTCTGGAATGCATTTTGCTACATTAGCTGACACACAGGCTTCTTTGTTTAAAAGGTAAAGGTCCCCTGTGCAAGCACCGGGTCATTCCTGACCCATGGGGTGACATCACATCCTGACGTTTTCTAGGCATACTTTGTTTACGGGGAGGCTTGCCAGAGCCTTCCCCAGTCATCTTCCCTTTACCCCCCGCAAGCTGGGTCCTCATTTTACCGACCTCGGAAGGATGGAAGGCTGAGTAACCTTGAGCCGGCTACCTGAAACCGACTTCCGTCGGGATTGAACTCAGGTCATGAGCAGCGCTTTTGACTGCAGTACTGTAGCTTAACACTCTGCGCCACGGGGCTCATTTCTTTGTTTACCTCTACCATATAAATTATAATGCCCTTTTTATAATTCTTTATTCCACTTCTTTCCTACCTGTAGTTTTACAGTGCAATCCTTAAGCAGAGTTATATCCTTCTAAGGTCATTGCAGTCAATGGGCTTAAAAGTATGTTACTTTGCTTAAGATGACACTTGGATCCTGTTGACCATATGCACACAAAAAATAGCCCTTGCATTGTGCAACAGGACCTTTTAAAATTGTCATTTAAGTCAGCTTCCTAATTAGGTGTAAGCCAATAAAACTGAGGGATCGATAGACACGTTTTGAAAAGGTCCACAGTAAGTGTAGCATATGGAGTGGAACTACAAGACAAAGCATATGTAAAGCTAATAGCTTAAAAACAAACACTAACAACAACCAGGTTGCTTCACACACACACACACACCTGGTCTGTTGACAAATGTAGCTCTCTAAGAAAATACAGTGAAAGCCTAAACAGTTTCCCATTAATTCTTGCCATCCCTCTCCAACATCTTAGCTGGTTTTTATCATAAAAAATGTTTGGAGATTCACAGTGCAATCTAGGACTGTCGATTCGGTTCCATCCGACATGAAAAACAGCCGAATTTCCCCTGATTTGGCAGTTTCCAGTTCGGATAGAACCGAAATCTAAAAAGGCGGGAAAACGACGAGCCGAACTTGGCGAGTTCGGGCGGACGCCGGATAAATTCATACAAATTCAGCGCCCCCGAATCAGCATTCTCCTGCGGCCAATAGGAGGCCAAGCTGGATCTTCTTCTGGCTAATCAGTCATGGATGAGTGTGTGAGCCCGGCCACTGCGCGGCCCAGGGAAAGAGAGAGTGTCTGTGTGCGTGAGAGAGAGAGCCCCGTGTAGGGGGTGGCGTGTGCGTGGTCCCGGGTTGCTGTACGCAAATCCCAGGTATTCTTTACACATAGATTACACATACAGAAACTTTTCTGAAGATCTTCTGACCTTTACTTAAGGTGGTTGGGAACTCTTTTAGAGACATGCAAGGCTGATGAAGCCTCTTTTGGTGAAACACAAAAGAATACCTGGGATTTGCGTACCTTCTATGCGGCCCTGAACAACATTCCATTTGTGAGTCCCACCCGACGCTTGGCATTACCCTTTTAAGGGACTTATTTCAGCTCCAGTATTATGGGTGAAATTGTGGATACCTACCGTGTTTTCGAGGCTTGTTAAGTCCATGTACGGTTTTTCTCACTCCATACTTATAGGATCCATACGATACATTATTAAATTTATATAAGCGTACTGTGGGACATAAGTGTTCATTGTATGTATTTGTAAATAATGTTCTGTTCAGTACCACTTGTGTGTTTGTACACGGATTGCATGTTATTAGTTAGTTAGGTATTCCATATATTCTTGTCACTTCTGTATAAATACACACTGTGTTTGCTATAAAATATTGTGTGTGCTGTTATTTTGATTGAGAACCTCCAGGTGGTGGCTGGAGATCTCCTGCTATTACAACTGATCTCCAGCCGATAGAGATCAGTTCACCTGGAGAAAATGGGTGCTTTGGCTATTGGACTCTATGGCATTGAAGTCTCTCCCCTCCCCAAATCCCACCTTCCTCAGGCTCCACCCCAAAAATCTCCAGGTATTTTCCAACCCGGAGCTGGCAACCCTACATCCTCATTCCCGGTCAAAGCAGGTGTCATGTTCCTAGGCCTCAAGTGCGGCCTACAGGCCCTAGGGAGACCTATACTAAAGTAGTTACCAGGACTACGTCTCCCCCCCACCAGCCTCTGGGCCTTGTGATTGGTGGAAGAGTATTTGGAGGGAAGGCTAGGGCCAATCGGGGGCGAGGGAGTGGTGCCTGGGCAGAAGGAATAAAAGGCCTTGCCTGAAAAGGGAGGGGGTTCACTCCTAAGGAGCATGACTGGAGAGAGGCTGCTACAGATGGAGGGATGCCTCATCCAGGAATGGGTGAGTTTGCCTGAGTGCCAAGAGACGGCTAGGGATAGTAAAGATAGACGCATTGGGGGTTTTATTTTTTGACTGCCTTTAGTGGTTATGTCATCCTGTTGTGGCTTGAGTTATCATTGTTATTAGACCTCTTTAATAAACTGTTTGTTACTCTGCCTGGGTCCTCATGTATTATTTGGTCACCTAGAAAGTATACCCTGTTGGGAGAAGAAGCAGCCAGGGAGGGTGCTCTGGGGCTTTCTGAGTTAGGCCCACACCAGAGTGGTGGCAGCTACTGAAGATCCCCACTCCTCTCTCTTACCTGATAGCAGGTAACAACAATCTTACTAAAATCATACATATCTAAAATTCATAAGTAATCAATAAAATTCATAAAACCATTCAGTACAATTAATACAGTTAACAAGATGGTACTCATATAATTACAGGGCCGTTGGAGGCCCGGCCAAGCAGCCAAATCCTCATATCAGAAGCCCCAAGGGGGAGGAGAGGAGAGGGAGGCCAGCAACAATGACAACCTGTGGTTGCCCTCCATTGTAGGCCTTGTGGAATAGTTCTGTTTTACAGGCCCTGCTGAACATCTGAAGGTCCCTCAGGGCCCTGATGTTACTTGGAAGAGCATTCCATCAGGCTGGCCCTTGTTGAGGACCACCGCACACTTTTAGGCCCTTTGGACCTTGTTGGATGTTGCCCTATTGTTGCTGGTTGAGAAGGGCCCCCCATAAAAGTTCAAGCTTCAGGGCCCCAAAAATGTAGGTCCGCCACTGTCCACCGCCTCAGTCAGTGTGGACTGCAGTAGGAGAGCAAAGGCCCAGAGATTGACTGAGGGAACTGCTGATTTCCTTATAGGGATGTGATGGACCCAACCAGGAGAAATTGCATATTCGAATTTCCCCTTTAGGAGCTGGTATAACAAAAGCTGTTTCTGGAGTTGTGGTTAAAGGTATGGTTTAAAATTCTTTCCCCTGAGTCAGTCTGTCCTGCAGCAGGGGCATGAAGGTCCAGCACTTGACTGAGGGAACTGCTCATTTCATTGCAGGCCCAAAACAGAGAAAGGTTTAGCGCTGCAGCTCTATATGGCCTATGGTTGCTCTGGGTTGGGAAACACCTGGAGATTTTGGGGGGTGGATCCTGAGGAGGGCAGAGTTTGGAGAGGGGAGGGACTTCAATAGGGTACCATGCCATAGAGTCCACCTTCCATAGTGGCCATTTTCTCCAAGTGCACAGATCTCTGTCACCTGGAGATCAGTTGTAATAGCGGGAGACTGGAGACTGGCAGCCCTTTATATGCCATTGTTCTGAGTGCCCTTCTTGAAGGGAACTGAAGATCCTGTCTCCTTCAATTCTGCTATGGTTATAGCCATTATGGTTTAGTTTTACTTCTAGTTGTAAAGTTGTGTTTATTATCAATATTACCTACCTTGAATGTTTTTTCCTGTTGGAAGCAATTTTACATTT
Organism: Euleptes europaea; assembly: GCF_029931775.1. Lineage (NCBI taxonomy): Eukaryota > Metazoa > Chordata > Lepidosauria > Squamata > Sphaerodactylidae > Euleptes > Euleptes europaea. The sequence continues at coordinate 77,336,905 of NC_079321.1, forward strand.
GTTTACCTAGCCACAGGGGTGCTGTCATTTATTGATTTGAATCCCGCCCCAGCTCTCCAATAGGTATCTATGTAGCCAAGATTCTGCTGGGTTCCAAATGCACTGCAGATTATATACATAAAGAAGTCCCTTTTGCAAACTATCTACCCCTCTAACCATAAACATTATGAAGGACAGATTATTGTAATTTGGTTTTGAAACATTTCCCCCAAAAAATGTTTACCGGTGGAAACCGTTTGCATGTTGCAGAGCCTTTAAATGGGTTGTGCGCCATCTACTAGTTGGAATAGATGCTGCACTCAAAGCAGAGCTTCCATCTCATCAAATCTCAGAAGCTAAGCAGGCCAAGGAATATCAGAGTTGCTGTGCAGAGGAAGGCACTGGCAAACTACCTCTGTTAGTCTCTTGCCTTGAGAACCCCTTAAGGGGTTGCCATAAGTTGGCTGTGACTTGACGGCACTTTACACAAACACACACAACGAAGCCCAACTATAATGAACTCATTGTTTGTATACTGTGCTGGTTTGGGGACATTTCAACGTTGGTCTTATTCGTTGCTTTGTGATTGTGTGTGTGCTTCTCAGGGTTATATTATTCTTAATGTTGTTGTGAGTTGCCCTGTACAGGACAGATGTGTGGACAAACCTGTTTTAATACATGAACAAATGTTGGCTGGAGGTTACTGGTTTTTTGAACATGTCCTATATAATACACAAGTCAGGAAGATCTTCCTCTAGCAGTCTCATTTTTCAAGTGGATGACGACAAGACCTTCCTCTGCACTAGCACCCTCCCTTTGGAAATCCATATAGAACCCCACTGAATTTATTCTCCTCACCATCCAAAAATATGTGGACACTTCTAAAACTTTTGCAGGATGAGCAAAATGTTGTTTTAAATTAGTTTAAATATTGCATTTTTCAACAGAATTGTATTATTGTAAAATGGTTTTGTTTTCATTGGCTGTATCCATCTGGCTGTTTTTCCCTCCTCCTCCTTGGTTTCCAATCGAGATCAGTGGGTTTTTGGGAGGACCTTCATGGTGTGCTCCAGTTGTCCAGAGTTCCTGGTTTTCCCCCTGCTTTGCCCCAATCTTTCCTGAAATATGGCAGTCAAAGGTGGTTTAGCCCGCCATGTGGATGGGAAGGTGCACATTTTCATCCCTTCAACAAAGAAAGCTCATGCCTTTGAAATCTCATGCCACTAAATCTGGATGCTATGTGAGGTGCAACAGTGTTCTTTGATCCTGATCAAGTAATATGTTGCAAATGCAAATGGTCCGATGTTCCCATGGAGTTCCAGCAAATTACAATGCACAGGCGATTCAATGGTTGTCTATTAAACAGATTAACCTAGCAACTTTTCTGTTATGGAAAAACTGTAAGTCTCAGTTACTAATAGTCTATCAGTACAGTGAACATTATTCATGATCTTTAATGTAGTAATTTAACTGTCTATCATTAAAAAACCTGAGAACACAATTTTCTTTTTTAAAACAAATATGCAGCCTATGTAAAGATTTGAGGTAGAATTCATTTCTTTTCCTTTTTTTAAGAAGCAAGGACAAGTCAGTCTTTGTGTTGTGCCATCTGTTCTGTTTTGAAGAGATAATTCAATACTTGCACATTTTAGCTGCAATATTTCTAGACAAGATTTAACATTGTCTGGACACTTATCTGAAGCTCACAGGCCTGTTTTGAATTAGAAACTAGAGGGTTTTTTTTTTACTGATCCTGTTGATTCATCAATGTTATCTAAATTTCATTGAATTTGCTATTACCATAGTAAACATGACTTGAATTTGGATGCGAATGAAAGACCTGTTAAAGCAATACAAGATGTCCTCTGATACAGTGCCTCATTCTTTTCTGACAATGGCAAGACACATTTGATAAGCAGAGGGTAATGGCTTGCTACATTAGTCATACAATTAGATGCAAAACAGAGAAAGTGGAAACAATAGAACATGTTCTGCTGCAATGTCCCTTCTACAACGGCATAAGATCGCAGTACATTCTCCCCATATTGTCATCCTTTCCTGGGAGATCGGAAGAATCTAGTTTCCCTTCTCTTAGCAGACTCCTCTCGGGAGATAGCCATTAAAGTAGCCAAATTTTGCCTCCGGTCTAGTGGGATTCGTAAACGGCTAATTGAAAACCTTTCCCCATAGAAGATCTTTCCTCCTCTTCTTCAAATCATCCTTCCCAGAATCATCAACTTTCATTATTTTATTTTATTATTTTAACCTAACTTTGATTTTTATTCAGAGCTGATATTGTATCAAAATAAAACTTGATTGATCTATTGTAGCTGTTGTTGTTTGCTTGTTTGTTTGGTTGTTTTTGCTGGTCAGTGACCGTATTAATAAATTATTATTATTAAATTGGTTCTTGTAGGTTATCCGGGCTGTGTAACCGTGGTCTTGGAATTTTCTTTCCTGACGTTTCGCCAGCAACTGTGGCAGGCATCTTCAGAGTAGTAACACTGAAGGACAGTGTCTCCCTGTCCTTCAGTGTTACTACTCTGAAGATGCCTGCCACAGTTGCTGGCGAAACGTCAGGAAAGAAAATTCCAAGACCACGGTTACACAGCCCGGATAACCTACAAGAACCAATGAACTCTGACCGTGAAAGCCTTCGACAATATTATTATTAAACTTGATTGATTGATTAGCACACAGTTTCATCCCTGATCATTCAAGCCAATGCATACAGTTTCCCCCAAATTGGGTTACATTAATGTGCAATGAACCCAGGTCCAACCAGGGAGATCCAACCCATGCATAAGAGGCTTGTATGGGATTCAGAAGAGCCTTTTAAATTTTTGTTGCCTCCACAATGGCCCCCATCAGGTACACACACTCCAGGGTTCCTAGACATTACCTGGAATGGAAGTCCAGGTGTGAATCCAATACAGCACCCCACCCATCTCTCTCAATACACCCAAGGCTTACTCTTCTACAGAACAGGAGTTAGAGGTATCAGAGTTTCCTTCTTATCCTGTTAATTTTAGACTCAATGTAATGAAAGAGATATTGTCACAAATTCTCCTGAGAAAATTTAGTCTAAAGGAACAGCAGCATCGGCTTCTCTCCACCTAAGATCACATGTAATTTTCATCATTGGACAAGAGTGTGGTTAATGTTGGTCTGTTCCATATAAGACTGTCATATATTTAATTGATGCGGGTACATAGACTCTGCTATCTAGAATCAAAGACATAAAGAAGTTTTAGAATTTTAAAATTAACAAAAATACTCCGCACAGAACTAAAGGTTGGATCCAGACTAAATTTTCCATCAGAAGAAGGGAACTTTCCTGCCTTCCTCTGCAGCCCACTGATTTTCCCATAATGTTGATCCGGGGAGATCTGGGACTCTTGAGGAATGACATGATGGGAGCCTGAAGTAGGAAGGGGGAATTTATTTTATTTATCTGAAACATTTATTAGCACCTTTCTATGTTACAGCAACTCAAGGCAGTTTACAATGTAATCAGCAATAAAACACAATAAAATATGTAAAAAGCGCTATTTTAAAACTACAGGTGGGGAGAAGAACTGAACCCAATCAAATGCCATTATGCATATGCCCCTGAAAAGGCCCTCTCTTGGGTACCCAGCAGATGAGCTTCTTTGCTCAATGGGACAGTCCAGAGGGCCTCTCCCTGTGATCTTAGTTCCCGGGCAGAAACGTATGGGAGAACACGGTCCTTGAGATACCCTGATCCCAAGCCACATGGGTTGTGCAAAAAAAAAAGGGGGGGTTATTGGGTCTGATTTTTTTTTAGTAACCCCAGAATAAACTGAATACTCATACTGGTCAATATCGGTATTCGGCTTATTTTCAGGTTTACTGAAAAATGCAGGCCCATCATACTCTATGGGGATTTTTTTGGAGCCCCTGTGGGAGCGTTTTTGGAGGTAGAGCCTCCAAATTTGCAGTGTAGCTTGAAGGGACTGTCCTTGCACAAACCCTGAAGTTTAGTGAAGATTGGGTCAGGGGTCCAATTTTATGGGGTCCCAAAGGGGTTGCCCCCTCCTCCATAGAGAAACATTGTGAACTCCCTCACCATTGCAGCCCCCGTGTCCTTTCTCATGCGCCTTGTCCTCCCAGAGGGGCCGAGTGCCTGCCCAATGAGCTCCATCTCCAGGCTAATCTCAGGGGTTGCCCTGGGAGGGGCGTGGCAGGTTGGAGGAGGTGGGGGACAAATGGCAGAAGAGCTGCTAGAGCCCCCGCCTCCTCCACTAGCAAGGTCCCCCTTTGGGCTGGCTTTTGCTGCATGCGCTGGGAGAGCCAAATAACACAGGACTTAATTCTAAGTAGACCTGCCTAGTATTTCTCCCAATGAGAATCTGCTTTAGGCTAAACATAACGGCAACAATATCAAAGCTTACAAAAACGCCACTGAAATCAGTGAGACTTGCTTTGACATATACATTTTTAAATGGGCTGGCTTCTAGAATATGGTTCAGCCTGGTGAAAAATTCATTTGGAGATTTTAATTCACTCTGTGGATGTCATAGGTGTTACAGTTTATCATTTAAACACATTTTATTGTAGTTCTGAAATATTTAAGCACTTAATACATGACCAACTGGGTGGCTAATAAAGCAGCACAAAACTAGTGATTTGAACTAAAATTTGAAATACACACTGCAAAATGTCCTTCATAATACTGGCATAATTCTAGCACACAGCAAAAAAACCAAGCCATACTTGGTACACAAAAATGCAAATGTGGAATTTCCCCCATTTAGTCTGAAGCTCAGACTAAGATGAAATTTTGAAATAGCATCCACGCATGGAGAAAGCACATCTGATGGAATTGAGAGAGAGGGAAATTCCTGCAACGGGCCGCAGAAGGTTTGCTGCATTAACAAGCCTCTTGTAAATATTGAATTGCAAAGAAATCACAGTATTCACTTCGTGCACTAGCACATACGTGTGTAAATATCCGTGGTTGAAGAAAGTACTTCCAATCTATTTCTACTTTCTTTCCTTTAGGTCGGAGATGTGCACCTCTTTTATTGCGGATCAGGGGCTGTTCTTACTTCACAGCCAAGTGAAATTAATTTCTACTTGCTTGCCCACAACCATTCCCCCCACCCCCTATTCTGAAGGCGTAGATTCCGAGGAAAATAAGAACAATGCAATGAACGCAGGGGACGATCACACTACTTTGCAGCTGAAAAGTCAACCCCGCTTGATCCAAAAACAGGGTCCTGGGTGAGAGTCCTGCGCATTCGACGAGTGCCCTGCGCAAGAGGCGTCCCCACCTGGCCAGCCCCAGCGCACCGGATCCCGGGCAGCCCCGGTGGGCACGCAGACCCCGAGGCGTTGCAGGGCGGCTCGGCGGAGGACGGCAGTGGGCAGCCCCCTCGGGACATCCCTTGCCTCGAAAAGCCCGCAGTTGGGTCCCCATCCGTCAGTTGTGACTTGTACACGCGCCCACGCACACACACGCACCCCAGGAATGGTGATGTGACATGAAAGGAGACGGGCTTCGCCTGGAAGCCCCTCTGCCCGGGAATGCAGGGGGGCATTGGGGACGGGGCGCGGGCGAGCGGGGAGCCTTGGCACAGCTGCGGGGGGCTTTCCGCCTGGGGGGTGGGCTGGGGGTCCGGCGGAGGAGCGCCTTCGCCCGGGCGAGCCGCCCCGAGGGGCGCCGCCCTCTTACCTGAGACGCAGGTGTTGCGCCAGCTTGGTGGCCAGGGGCACCATCCGGGCCGGGCGGCCGCGCAGCTCTCCTGCGGCCCCTGGCTTGGGGCGGTGGGGCGGAGGAGACCCCCAAGCCGCCCGGCGGGCAGCTTCTTCCCCGCGCCGCCTCTAAGCCCTCCTTCCCTCCCCTCCCCAAAGCCCTCCGCTGCTCCTGGCCGCGCACACACCATTCAGACACACGCCCCCCAGCAGATGGGGAGGGGGCCTCGTCCCCTGCCATGGGGCAGCCAGCGCAAGAAGGAGCCACCGTGCCGGGAATGACGCTGTTGACTATTTCTGTTGACCCCGATCTGTAGGGCCCCTTTTCTTCCCATTAGGGACCCCAGGGGGCTTCTGACATCACTGTCCCCACCTCCACTTTATCGCCACAACAACTCTGTGAAGTAGGTCAGAGAGACCGAGGGGTCCAGTGTTGCCCAGCAAGCCTGGCGGAGCGAGGATTCCAGCCAGAAGCGCCCAGATCCTAGTCCAACACGCTAACCACTAGGCCGTGCAGGTGCGCAAGGCATGCTATGTTCAAGGACACTGGAGAGAGTCGATAGGGGTCCCACTGGACGTGTTTTGGATTTGCCTCCAGGGCTCCCCCATTGAAATTGAACTTCAGGACTAATTCACCCAGCCCCACTCTTCAGGCAGCCAGTTGTCCTGAGTACATCGTGGTTTTTATCACTCTGAATGGGTCATCTGACTCTTTGCCATGTTTTTACACTGTACCAAATCTCCTTGGTGTGAATAGATCAGTCTCCTACAAAATCTCAGCTTCTGCTTGTGGCCAAATGAATCAGACAACTAATTTGTTCCCGGTGGACCTCTCTCTTCCACTGAGACCAGAGCCCTGCGGGACCTTGCTCAGCTCCACGGGGCCTGTAAGACTGTGATGTTTTGCCATGGTTGAGGACAGCAACTAGCCTCCCTTCTCCTTTTCTAATACATTTCCATCATATATTTTAACTGGGGACTCTGATTTGTTGTTCACCATGGATCCCTGTGACTTTTATAGGGCCGACCGATTTCTTAATAATAATTTTTATTGTATTGATTGACTTTTAACTTATATATGCATGTATTGTGTTTTATGATTGTTAGCCACTCTGAGCCTGGCTCCAGCTGGGACATAGAGAGGGGTATAAGACAAATTAATAATAAATAAATAGGAACCATCATAAAAGAAGTCACCTTGAACAGGGAAGAGAACTGATCTTCAACAGTCCTTACTGGAGTGGCCTTAGGACATTTATTACCAGAGCTGCAAGTTATATTTAAAAACACATTTGTGTGAACAGAAAAGTATGAAACCTACATGTGATTAACTTATGCAACGGCAATCACACATAATTTTATTGCATGCACCCGCCATGACAGAAAGCCAAAGCTGGCTGTCACACACAACAAAATACGTGTAGTAGCATTCAACATGCATGATGATTTACACATGGGTTTTTCACGCTTCCATTTATAGAAGTGATTTCTATACAGGAAAGATGTACTCATATCACAAAGTGTGCATCCATATCTTAGTTTTTGATGCAGAGGGACTGAGCGCATTGTCTGAAGCTGTGATTAGCTGACAAAGGAGAGATTAAATCTTAGTAATTACCTGAGCAGATGGGTAATTATATAGGTCTTTCATCTGAGAAGTAAATGTACTAATTAAATCACAGTTTGAATAATAGGAAAATTTCAAGATTAATCTATGTTGGTACCAATTAAGATTTAATTTTATGGTAGAATCTGGTGTACGTTGGATTATAGTTAATAAAGTATGTAATGTGCTATAAAAGATTATCTAACCACCTAAACAGATATTACCTGTTCTGATTTACAAAGTATTTACTTATTACAGATGCATAGGTATAAAAGGATGGAATTTACATACTCTTCTGGCTGAACTGCAACTCAGAGGTCTGTATTTTGGAGTTTGAATACAGTTATGTCTGATAGCTATATACTATAGGATCCAGGGGCCAGCCCATAGGAAAGTGACCCAAATTGTGAAAAAAAGAGGGACAAATATGTTTGTTGTTCCAGGCATAGAAATTGACAAATGTGAGATGAGAAGAAGATATGTGGGGACTTTGTGACAACTGGGTAGGCTTATCGCCCACACCTCGGTCTGTAATAATTGTCTGACCACCCTGGTAAGGAAATGCTGGCTCTTTTGACTGAATCCTAAATGGCCTGGACATTAAGCTATCCTTTAATATTGGCGACGTTGCCTTTAAATACAGCTACTTTTAGATTAATTCCAGTTGTCATTTCCTATATTATTTTAAATGTATCCATATCTGTTTTAGTTCATATGTCTAACTGTCATCTTTCATTTCAATTATATTCTTCTGAAGAGATGGAGAAAGGATTGGGTGTAGATTTAGGGGTGGGGAGAGCCTGGAAAACCATCTGCTTGAATATCTCTAGAAATTACATAAAATCAGTGCAGTTATCATAGTCGTTTTAGAATGTTAGCAATGCCAAAATTAAGATTTGGAAGCTGATGTTAGTAACACCAGAAGCAGCCCAAAGATATAATTGTGTAAATGTCTACAGGAAAAGTTTAATACCTGTCATTAGGCTGTAGAAATTTACACAAATGCACACTGGGAGGCACTGAAAAGACTCCAGCCTTCTAAGCATGATCTGATTGCAGTCTGTCTGGGCATCTGCAAACTCCCTGGGCTGTGTGCAATGCCTAGCACATCGACAGTGCAAAGTAAACATTAATCTTATACAGTATGATATTCTATGAGCAGACTCTTAAAGACAACAGAGCACCCCTTATTCCTATGGAAGGCCACTCCCCAAACCTTGATTGTGTGACATCTAGCAGAGTGTACTGCTTAGAGAGCCAGCGTGGTGTAGTGAAGCGTGGTGTAGTGGTTAAGAGCGGTGGTTTGGAGTGGTGGGCTCTGATCTGGAGAACTGGGTTCGATTCCCCACTCCTCCACATGTGTGGTGAAGACTAATCTGGTGAACTGGATTTGTTTCCCCACTCTTACACAGGAAGCCAGCTGGGTGACCTTGGGCTAGTCACACTCTCTCCGCCCCACCTACCTCATAGGGACTCTGTTGAAGGGAGGGGAAGGGAAGGTGATTGTAAGCTGGTTTGATTCTGCCTTAAGTGGTAGAGAAAGTATAAAAACCAACTCTTCTTCGTCTTCCTGGTTGTTGGAGGGTTTGTACATCTGTGGTAGACTCCTGGTATATAACCTGCCCTTATTATTAGGAGTATCCAAATGCCAAACTATGTTGGACCTTAAAACCAAGGTCATTCAAGTGCTTTGCCATGTGGATGATAACGTGTAGGAAGGCCCAGAATAAAGCACAATCTCAACATTACACATGGTGTTTCTTAGATGGGCAGCCCCTTCCTGAAGGGGGGGTATAGATAGATGACAGCTGGGGACAGGACAGCCGCCCCGCCTCCTGAGAGGCTTCCTAGCCAGAAAAAACATTAAAATGCATTTTTTAAAACCCTGTGAAACTCTCCCATTGAGTTTCACGGGGCCACGCCAGCTATTTTGCAGGTGTAACTCAATGCTTGCATAATGGTGCATTCCCCAGGGTGAAAGGGCTTTGGAAGCTGCCTAAAGGCAGCTATGCCCCCCGCCCCCCCAGATACCGGCATAAGTCACTCCTTTAAGAATCACAGATTTTAATTATTTAATTGATATTCTAACATTTAAATAGTGTATTTTAATGACTGACTGATGTACTTAAAAGATCTATGCCAATAAAGGTTTTGAATATGAATATGATAAAGACAGAAACCCTAATATTAGCTTTAAATAATACATTAAAAACCATTAATATGCATTTTGAAACAAATTACACTTTATATTGAGGTATGTGTGTGAATGATGTACTAGTCTGCTATTTTTCAAGCTCACTTGAGACAGATGGAGTTGGCTTTTTCATTGCTGGAACACTGTATAGTGAAAACCCTTAAATTATTAATAACTAAATCATAACCTTTTCCTTACTTAGCCAGAACTTGGGGCTGACTAATGGGGTACATTTGATCATTTTTCAGAGTAAAATTGGGGAATCAATACAAGAGCTAAAAAGAAAACAAATGCTTAAGGTTAGATGGCTTTTGACTTCATGCAGTGACCACACAGAAGCAGCTGCTGGACCAGGGCCCTTAGAAAAATGTTCAGTTAAAAATAGATGCCGGCTTCACCCATGGCTTAACCTGTTTTCTAATCCACTAAAGCTTTGTGCCATACAGATTCACTAGGTACACTATTAAACTGTGTCACAAATTGTTTACAGCCAATGCAGTTATATATTGCTATATAACGTCTTCACTTCTGTTTAGGTCACCTTTAAGATCTGAAGCCAGCAAGTCCCTAATTACTCCCTCCAAAAGCAGCATGTATCAATTATCACAGATCCAACGCTTAAACACAAGCAAAACCATGCTTACTTTGGCCTAATTTGACTCCTTCTTTGCTTTAGGCATATGTGCCTTTGATCTCTCAGTATCACACAAATATGCTTCCAAATAACTTTTATGTTCATCCGGATTTGCATACAGAGGTCCTATGCATTTTACTTTCATTTAGATGCTGAACAGTGTTGGAATGTGTATGGAGTAGCTTTGAAAATTGTTGCCCAGATATTTATGCTTACGTTTATTCTGTATCTCTTGCTTCATAGCATATTACGATTGGCAGTATTTGCTTCTTTCCTTGGCGTGAAGTACTTGGGTTTGCTAGGCATGTAAATAAGTCTGAGAGAAAGATGTCTGCAGACAACACAACTCATTGATGGTTCCCTGAAGTCAGGAAAAACTGCTCTTTCAGTTTCCAAGGAGAACCCTTCCCATTTGAAAAGTTTCTAGTTCTATAAACATACCTTTCCCTTCCTTTCAGTTTGCTAGTGGCGCCTCTTCCACCTATGTTGGCTACATGGTTCAGGAAGAGAAAATGGACAGACAGACTTGCAGAGATATCAGGCATTGTTACAGATGATAGTTTATGAGCGCATGCATGTTGGGCAGTTCATATTGTACGTGTATCAGAGCTACCAGGTTTGCTAACCATCCATGGATCCAGGCAATATATGTTATTATATTCATTCATTCCAGGCACTATTCTGCTGCAGAGAAATATAATGATCTCAAGATGAATAGATTTCACCAAATATAACTGCAACAAGATAGATTACTTCCCCTGCTGTGTCCTTGTAGCAATCCTCTGAATACCAGTGCTGGGAGTCGCATCAAGGGAGGATCTCAGACTCAGTGGCCTTCTTGTTTGCCCCCCCCCCCCCCAGGGCAACTGGTTGGCTGCAGTGTGAAACAGTATGCTGGACTAGAAGGACAACTGGTCTGATCTGGCAGGCTTCACTTACGTTGTTATGAACTCATTGAAGCCCATACTACTTCCTCTTCCACTTGAAGTGGTAAATTGGTAAGACTTCATGTTCTTTACTTTATAAATATTGGCAGAGCTATTTTTTCCTCTTCTACATTGTATGGTTACCTGAATGCATATTAGTGTATCCACTTACGAAGCATCCCTTTCTCTAAAAACTCTATCTTTAAAAGCTTGCAGATAGTCCTATGTGAAGTAAAAGCTTCAGTTTTCAAACAGCTTATTCTGAAGTGGCTCCACTGAGTTCAAAATTATTTGGTTGTGGCAAAATTAAGAAAAATCCAACATTATTATGAATTCGGAATCCTTTAATACACTTTACATGTTTTCAAATGGTAGAATCAAGGATGTTCCATAGATGCTAGATACTGTACAATATTATCACTCAAAAAATCTGAGGAACTGATAATTTACCATTATTCAAGGTAAATCTCTCACTGAAGGCAAGCGGTCATTAGCAGCCTCCATAACATAGAATAGAGATGTTACATTCCTGGTGAATTTGGCTCTATGGAAGGTCTGAATTAAGTTCACATTAAACATGTAAATATGACAAATAATATAAAGGCACTATAAAATCCATTTAGGTCAAAGCCATGAGAAAGAAACAAAATTTATTTGAAAAGTATTACCTACATAATAGACGGCTCATTGCTATATTAAACTGACAAAGGTATTGTGAGGTTCTCCAGGCAACCTCGGCAATCCCAAAAAGTCACTCGCTCAGACAGGCAGGTCTAAAGCAGGTAAACGTTTATTCAGGAGCCGCAGGTACAGCATAAGCAATCCACAGATTCAAAGCTGCTAATGACAAACCAAACTACAAAGCATAACTTTAAGCACAGAGTCATCCCAGGTGCAAAACCAAGCGGCCTGGGAATTAGGAGATAACAGTGCCTGGTGAGAAGTAGGGAGTGAGCATGCCATAATACTGAAGTTGCCTGCTAGAGACTCAAGGTCAGAGCAGGGGGGGGGAGGAAAGGAGCGGGGACAGCATAAACAGTTCAGAGAAACAAAACCAAAGGATAACACTTGAACAGAAATGGGCCTAACTCATGTCAAGAGCCTGCCTGGCACGACACCTGACATCTCAGAGAAACAAAACCACTAGATACACTTGAACAGCAAAACCAATAGATACACTTGAACAGAATGAAGCATGACTCTTGGCATGACTCTTGACAGGTATATCCTAGAGCAGAGGTCGGCAAACTCATTAGTCAAAAGAGCCAAATATCAACAGTACAACGATTGAGATTTCTTTTGAGAGCCAAATTTCTTAAACTTAAACTATATAGGTAGGTACACTGTTTATTAATTTAATAAACTTTAATTAAAGTTTTAAGTCTTAATTAAACTATAGGTACACTGAATAAAACTTGGTATCATACTTAATAGTGACCTTATTTATTGATAAAAATTAAATTGTAAGTCCCTGCCATTTCTCCCTCCCCGTCCGGAGTCCTCGTCTGGAGGCCTGGTCTACCGCCATAAAAGCCTATTGGTAGACCTGGCCTCCAGCGGAGTCCCATTGGGAGGCCAGGTCTACCCATTGGCTTGGTAGTAGACCTGGCCTCCGGAGGCCCGTAGAAGCCAATTGGTAGACCTGGCCTCTGAAGGGGGACTTTTCCCCTTCCTCGGAGTCCAGGTCTACCGCCAAGAAAGCCAGTGGGTAGACATGGCCTCCCAATGGGACTCAGCCGGAGGCCAGGTCTACCAAAGGAAGCCCGCCCCGCCCAACAGCTGTTAGGCGGGGGGCAGGAACACCCAAGCCGCCCGCCCAGCAATCGCGCGGCTAGAGGGGAGGGGAGGCTTTAGCCTCCCAACCATTGACGGCAAGGGAAAGGGGGACCCAGCCATTCTCCACAGCGGGGGGGGGGGAGACAGCGCACCCGCTTGCCCGCTCTCTCTCTCTCTCAGGCGCCCCAGCTCCGCAGCCCGGTTGCCGGCGCGAGCGGGCGTGAGAGCAGGAGCTCCGAACCAAGTTCGGAGAGCCGCACTCAACGGGCCAAAGAGCCGCATGCGGCTCTGGAGCCGCAGTTTCGAGACCCCTGTCCTAGAGTCATGGACCTTTTCTTCTGGGCATTCAAAAATGTGTTCCAAAGTGTACTAGGAGAAGCTCAATTCTTGTGCTAGAAAGTTCTTTAAAATTAAGCATAAACCTCCCACTAAGATTTATGGTACTTAATTGTGATTAACTTTGGCTTGAACATGTTTCTGACTTTTTTCAACATTTCTTTTCAGAAATGCTTGCCACACCACTAAAATGTGCTGCCAAAACTGAATATCATGTAAGTTATTCTTAGCAGTTTTCATAGGTTATAAAAATCTTCTGATAATGGCAAATCAGATTTATTATGAAGTTTTTAAAAGTCTCCAGTTCATTACTGTTTTTAAGATCTGTATGAAATGCTGCAATTCCTTTCCTGCTTTAGAATGAGACTTTTTTTGAAGAAGACAGAGAGCTAAGAGGTTTTAACATCAATTTATAAACATTAAATTTTATCCCCATCTCCCCAAAGGCATAATAAGCAAAAGGCTAGTTTAATATGTCTATTATTTAGAACAAATGAAAACTGAATGCTGAAAATAGCCCAAACTTAAAATATACTTTCAAATATCAATATAGTAGAAAAGAGCAAGAGTCCAGTAGCACCTTAAAGACTAACAAAAATATTTTCTGGCAGGGTATGAGCTTTCGTGAGCCACAGCTCACTTCTTCAGATACAGCTAGAATGTGAATCCTTCTGTCTTTAAGTAGAGGAGAGTGAATTCAGACAAGCATTAGTATGTAAATGTTAACAGTATGTAAATGTGAATAGCAGGCGTGATGGGATTAGGTGTGGTATGCAGAAGAGTCTGTGATGTCCAGGGGAGAGATGGGTGTGGAGAAATCAGCATTGGTAATGAGACATGAATGCAAGGTCTTTATTCAGCCCAGGTAAATGCATTGTCTTTAGTTTGAATATCAACTGTAATTCAGCAGTTTCTCTTTCCAATCTCCCTTTGAAATTCCTTTGTAAGAGAACTGCTACTCTTAAATCTGCAACAGAATGTCCTGGAAGGTTGAAATGTTCTCCCACTGGTTTTTGAATATTGTGGTTTCTGATGTCAGACTTATTTAATCTTTGTCTAAGAGACTGACCTGTTTGTCCAATGTAGATTGTGGAAGGGCATTGCTGGCATGTGATGGCATAAATAACATTAGAAGATGAGCAGGAGTATGAACCTGAGATAGTATGGCTGACATTGGTGGGTCCAGAGATGATGTTCCTAGAATCTATATGAGGGCAAAGTTGGCACCTTGATTTGTTGCAGGCCTTGGTGCCAGAGTCCATGTTCCTGTTAAGTAGTTTATCATCATGGGTGAGAAGTTGTTTTAGGTTAGCCGGCTGTCTGTAAGCAAGAAAGGGACCCCCCACCCAGTGCTTCAGCGAGGGAAGTGTCACAATCCAGCATTGGTTGTAGGTCCTTAATAATACATTGGACTGGTTTTAGTTGGGAGCTATAAGTGACAACCAGAGGTGTTCTGTTGTCATTCTCTCTGGGCTTATCTTGTAGTAAGTTGTGCCTGGGTATCATTCTGGCCTTCTCAATCATCATTCTCACCATATCAGCAGAATATTGTAGTTGCAAAAATGTTTGCTGTACGTCTCTCAAGTGTGTATCTCTGTCTGAAGGATTGGAGCAGATGCGACTATAGCGTAGGGCTTGGCTATAGACAATGGATTGTCTGATATGGTTGGGGTGGTGGCTGGACGTATGTAGATACGTTTGCCGATCCGTCGGTTTCCGGTACAATGTGGTGCTTGTGTGTCCCCCGTGGATCCGTACTGTGGTGTCTAGGAAGTTGATTTCTTGTTCGGAGTAATTCATAGTTAGATTGATGGTGGGGTGGAAGTCGTTGAAAGCCTGGTGAAATCTTTCAAGGGCTTCTTTGCCATGAGTCCAGACAAAGAAAATGTCATCAATGAATCTCAAGTAAAGGAGAGGTGCCAGTGGGTATGAGTTCAGAAAACGTTGTTCTACATCTGCCATGAAAATGTTGGCATATTGAGCCATGCGAGTGCCCATGGTAGTGCCATTGATTTGAAGGTATAAGTCCTTACCAAACCGGAAGTAGTTGTGAGTGAGAACAAACCTGCAGAGTTGTGTAGCCAGATCTGCTGTGTTGTTGTCAGGGATGGTGTTTCTAATGGCTTGTAGCCCGTTGTCATGGGGGATGTTGGTGTATAGAGACTCCACATCCATGGTGACTAGAATGCTGTTTTCTGGGAGACGGTTGATGGACTGTAGTTTCCTTAGGAAGTCTGTGGTGTCTCGGACATAGCTGGGGGTATTAATGACATATGGTCTCAGAAGGGAGTCCATATATCCTGATACTCCTACGGTGATGGTTCCAATGCTCGAAACAATGGGGCATCCAGGTTTGCCAGGTTTATGTATCTTAGGCAGGAGATAGAAAGTGCCTGGTCGAGGTTCTTGAGGTGAATCCATATCAATTCATTCCTGTGTGTGTTTTGGTAATTTCTTCATGATTTTGTTGAGTTCTCGCTAGTATTCCTGAGTGGGGTCTGTGGATGGCAGCCTGTAGAAACTGGTGTTTGAGAGCTGTCGTTCAGCTTCTTGTATATATTTAGTCTTGTCCATTATGACAATGGCTCCTCCCTTGTCAGCTTGTTTTATTATAATATTTGGATTGTTTCTCAGGCTGCTTATGGCATTCTTCTCTGTATGGCTGAGATTGGATCTTGAGTGGTGTTTTCTGTTGATTATTTCAGTTTGGGCTTGGCGGCGAAAATATTCAATATACGTGTAGTGTTGCGGCCTTCAGGTGGAGTCCACATGGAGTTCTTCTTTCTATGGTGTTGGGTGGGAGCCAATTGATCATCGTTATATGGTTCAATGGTGGAAATGTGAGGAGGTTGTTCAGGAGTAGATTGTTGAAGCTGTGAGGTCTGTTCCTGTGTATTCTGTTCTGTATTGTGGCAGAAATATTCCCTCAAACGTAGACGGTGAAAAAAGGCTTCCAGGTCACCACAGAGTTGTACTGGCTCTATGGACTTGGTGGGGCAGAAGGATAGGCCTCTTGAAAGGACAGATTCCTCTGCCAAGCTAAGGGTATGTTGGGAAAGGTTGACAATATTGTTGGTGGAATTGTTGTGTCCAGAACTGTCTTGTAAAAGGTTGGAGAGTTTCTTATCTTTCTGTTGCATTCATGGCTCATTACCAATGCATTCATGGCTCATTACCAATGCTGATTTCTCCACACCCATCTCTCCCCTGGACATCACAGACTCTTCTGCATATCACACCCAATCCCATCACACCTGCTATTCACATTTACATACTGTTAACATTTACATACTAATGCTTGTCTGAATTCACTCTCCTCTACTTAAAGACAGATGGATTCACATTCTAGCTGTATCTGAAGAAGTGAGCTGTGGCTCACGAAAGCTCATACCCTGCCAGAAAATATTTTTGTTAGTCTTTAAGGTGCTACTGGACTCTTGCTCTTTTCTACTACTGCAGACAGACTAACACGGCTACCCACTGTGAAATATCAATATAGAACTCAGAGAAGACGTAATGGAGATATATGAAATATTTACTTCAGAAATAATCCAGAACCGGGTAAATAAAATTGTCTTTGAACAGGTAGTATGCCAAGCTTTGTCCAACACAAATCATTGAAAGTAGACCAGAACCTAAAAGGATATACAAGAATAGTCTATATCAGTATTAAGATCATCTAGTAAGGATTTAAACTAAACTTTTGTTGTGTGGGATGAGACATATATTAGATTTTTAGAAGGAGAAGAAGAAGAAGAAGAAGAATTGGTTTTTATACCCCACTTTTCTCTACCATAAGGGATTTCAAAGTGACTTCCAATTGCCTTCCCTTCTCTGCCACCCCCACAACATGTACCTTCTGAGGTAGGTGGCACTGAGAGAGTTCTCCGAGAACTGTGACTAGCCCAAGATCACCCAGCAGGCTTCAGGTGGAGGAGTGGGGAATCAAACGGTTCTCCAGATTAGAGTCCACTGCTCTTAACCAATATACCATGTTGGCTCTACATTTTCTCCTCCTACTTTTTAAATATCCTATCATCTTGCCTGTTACTCTTAGCTGAGTCTTCCCAATACAAGAATTCGATATGCGGAACCAGTACCACCAACTACATTACAGCCTTGTGCAATATTTATTTATTTATTTATTTCATTAAAAACATTTCTGTCCTGCCTTGCCCCCCATTTCAGGGTCTTCAAGTTGGGGACAAATAACAAAAAAGTCCTGAAAAACATTTTGAGCATATTCACACACATCTACATGTAAATGTTTCCCACTTTCCAGGGAATTCTGGGAATTGTAGCTAGTGACTTAAATATGTTTGTGACATGGCAAATTCAGCATTTGGAAATAAGGAAATTTTGTGTAAATCCATCTTCACTCTATTAAAAACAGTCCCCAAATGGGGTCTATAGTACTTGAATTTCCTCCTCAGTAGTTGTTAGTTTGAAAGATATTCCATGTAAAAAGCCACAGATCACTAGGAAGCCAACTTTTCAGCTGCCCACTGCAGCTGTACCTTTAACAAGATCTGGGCATAAAACAAAAACTCTGCCTAACAGCAAGCACTTTAGGGATTACCGGGAGAGGGGAGGTTCTATGGAGTTACATGCGTTTAGCTGCATCAACACATGTAAGAGAAGCTGAATACTAAAGAATTATGCAAACTTGCATATGTTTGGCTAGACAAGCATAGAAAGTCAAGGCCTGTCAGGAAAGAATTTTGAACTGCACCAACTTCTAAGTTTACAGAGAGCATTGTCAACTCCCTGCTTGTGTATACCAAAGAGAAGTTGAAGTTCACAGCAGCTATTAGAGAAAACAGAAAGTCTTCAAGGATAAGAACTATCTATTTGCTGTTATTATACATAATCAGTTTCAACTGAACTTTGAGTATGGGTGTCTTTGATTTCAAGGGAATCAGGATAGGGTTTCCCCCCAGGTTATTCTTGATTATGGCACAATTACTTTCTCCTGTCTAGTCTGCAAGACTGGGCCAATAAAAAGATTTAAATATTTATCAAATGCTTGTCCTGTAGTTCCTTGTGAAATGTTTAGGCTTAAAAGAAGCACAAATCAAACTGAATTAAAGCTGGTCCTGCAAGAATTCACCTGTGCCAAAGCCCTGATAAAATGGAACCTCATCAGAGCAGTGCTAACTAGGGCTGTTGGAAAAATAAATTCGGTATAGTTCGGCTTCGGCAAAATTCGGCCCGTTTTTATTCGGGCCGTGCCGAAGTCCGAACTCCCCCGCTTCGGATCCCCAGAAATTCGGGGGGATCCGCAGTTCGGGGGGAAATTCGCCCCCCCCCGCGCCTTCAGGGAAGCACCCTGAAGGCGTGGGGGGGGCCTTTAAACAAGCCCCTCTGCGCTGTCTGCGCAGGCAGCGCAGAGAGGTTTAAAGACCCCCCTCCCCCCTCCCGGGACTCCCGGGAAGGCAGGCGGGGGGCTGCCAAGCGCCTCTGCGCTCTCTGCGCAGAGAGCGCAGAGGGTTTCCAGACCCCCCCCAGCCCTGCCTGGACTCCCGGCAGGGCTGGCAGGGGGCTGGCAAGACCCTCTGTGCTGTCTGCGCAGGCAGTGCAGAGGGTTTCCAGACCCCCCCAGCCTTGCCGGGTCTCCCAGCAGGACTGGGGGGGCTTTAAATAGATGTGTGCCTCCCGGCCGGGAGGCGCAGATCTCTTTAAAGGGCACCCCGCCCCCCTTCAGGGGGCTTCCCTGGAGAGGCGTGGGGTGCCCTTTAAACAGATTTGTGCCTCCCGACCGGGAGGCACAAATCTGTTTAAAGGGCATCCCACGCGTCTCCAGGGAAGCTCCCTGAAGGTGCGTGGGGTGGGGGAAAGGGCCCGAATCGGCCGAATTTATTCGGGAACACCCAAACTCGGCCAATTCGGCTCCCCGTTCCCCCCCTTTTTGAGTTCGGTTCGTCTGAACCGAAAAACTGCCGAATTGAGGGAAATTCGGCTGTTTTTCGGTTTGGGCCGAACCGAATCAACAGCCCTAGTGCTAACACTCTTATACACATCCCTCTCATTTAAGTGCAAGTGAATTTCATGGGGGATTGTGTTTGGACCCCTCCTCCCGCTAAGGGGTGCCATGAAGACCCAGGGGCCAAAGACTGGCATAAGAGTAAGACACTGCTCCCCACAAAATGGAAGCCGCTCAGAGGGTTTTGGAATCCATCTTGTGTGTCAAGCCTGGGCAGGAAGGCAGTTGGCCCCTGAACTTTCCCCCTGGCCTTAAAGTGTGCCTGAATGGACAATGGGGCTAGCTAATCCCCATTGTGTCACCCTAAGGTGATTCAACCAGCTTTCTGAGCAGACCATTACTTGTCCTATCTGCATGCATCTCAGCAATCAATCAGTATTCAAGAGAGTAGTCCAGGCATTCTTTTGAGTCCTCATGACTCATCAAGCCTTTCCTGTCCTTTTGTTGGAAAAGAAATCAATTCTTTGTCTCTGGCTTTCCTGCCAGCTTACCTCATACCACCTTAGGACCCATTTTGGGTATAAATATTGGTCCTTTGGCCATTCATAGTGTGTGTGTGTTCTGGATCCCTGCACGCACCCCCACTTATGTGTGGGTTCCTTCCTTTGCTCCTGGAAACAGTGGCTGTTTCCCTCTTCGGTGCTGCTTTCCCTAGACTTTTCCTACAAGACTGGTAACTATCACCCATCCCTGAAACCCTATTCAACTTCCTCCCTTTTCTCTTAGTCAGCTCTTGTGTGCTTTGTGTACACATGTTCATTGCTTAAAATATATTTCTTGTTTTACTATTTTTATTCTTTAATAAAACCATATTTTAATTATACAACTGTCTGCTCATTTGAGAGTTTTCACCCAGGACTATCCTGGTATACAGAGGTTATTGATTCCAGTTACCCCCTCTCGCTTTTTGTGTCCAGCTAATTCCCCCAACTAAAGTGGAGACTTCCTACTTAGGATAACAATTGGGCCCATAGATTTGTGTAACAGGCAGAGCAATCCTAAGGGGGGGGGTAGTACAGGGGCACTTGGGGATGGCCCACCCAGGCCGTCTCCTGATCGGTTTGCTGTACCAGGGTGAGCAAATTGATCGAGAAAATCCCCCGAGCCCTGTTTAACTGGCTTATGCAGTTTCACAGGGCTACACCACCATTTTTGCTTAAGGAGCTGTCTAAAGTCAGCCCCACCCCTAGGAATGGCAATGGCGGAAGCCCCAGTATTAGACATATGCTGCCACCAAGGCTGTGGCAGAATCCATGAGTGGTGTTGTCACATGGCTTCCCAACACCACTGTAATTGTCCCTGTGCTGGCATAAATGCCCATTTAGCTGGTGTAAGTGGCACTTAGGCTGGGGCAGAAGTCATGCCAAATCCAAACCCCTTTCAATCCCCCCTTCAGGATTGCACTGTTATAGATCAACAACCATGCTCATGATAATAGGAGATGATATGGTATATTCTAGCACTTGTCTTGTATCACTTGTCTTGCTTTGAGATAAGGAAGTGTTTAATAACACCTGGTACAGCTATTCTATTTTCAAACATAATAATGTAAATATTTATACCATACCTAAAGCAGCCCACCAGTGCAACGCCATAGGGAATTCAGACCTCACTACATAAAGAAAGAGTTAATGTCAGGATTAATGGCAAAATTAAAAAAAAATCTAATATTATAGTACTATATTAAACAAAGCATTCAAAATGAAGAGTAGATGGTCTTTTGCCTCTAGAAGGTGGTCAGTATTTATAATGCAGTTGAACAGTAAATCTCAAAATGCATGAAGTTCTGCCTGAGCAGCAAAGCACAGTGAAACAACACCACACCCACTGACTACGTCTTCAGCTACTTTCCAGTGCTACAAATGGACACTGGGCAGCAGGTTCTGCTACCCTTATGAGTCTCTGATTGATCAATTATTCCATAAGAACCTATTGGCCAAGCCTGTCAATCTTTCCTTAGTTTAATATGCCTCACCCTCTTTCAATAATTTTGCATTGGGTGGTCATGGGCTTTGTCGCAGAAAAGAAGCTGTGCTTTTAAGAAGAATGGGGGGGGGCACTAACTTAAGTGTACGGAGGAACGTGGCTGAGGTCCAGAAAGACAAGGCGGCAAGAAGACTAAGATTGATTAAGGAGGGAGCTGACAGCTTGTAATTCAGCAAGGCTTTACTTTTACTGCAAAGGAGGCAAGCAGCAAAAAGATGAGTTTGGTGGGGCACTGCCCCTTTTGCCCTAATGGACCAGCTTTGTGCACCCAAGGCAAGTGCCTCAATTGGCTTTCCCTTGTTACACCTCATGGTCCACCCCACCTTTTGGTTGGTGGATGTGGGACATTGAGGGGATGGGGCCAGGAGGCTTCCCTTTGGTCTATGCTGGCCCTTTAAAAGAGGATGGGCAGGGGCAGCTCAGCCTCTTTGTCAACAACCCAGCCCATCCTTCCTTGGATGTAATATTTTACCCAGAATTGTAATTGGCCAAGGACAATTGGCTTTCACCTTCATCATAGCAAAGAAAACCATTCCTAGTTTTGTAGAGTATACTGTTAAATGCTTTATCATCCCAACTGGCTGGGTGGCATTTAGGCATTGGGCTAGGGAACATATTACAGGTTTATTCAGGGGAGGACTCCATGCTTCATCCAAAAGGAGGACGGTCCCTTTAGGGTGTGAGGGGCTTGGTAGACACCTAGGGCAGTGATGGCGAACCTTTTAGAGACCGAGTGCCCAAACTGCAACCAAAAACCCACTTATTTATCGCCGAGTGCCAATGCGGCAATTTAACCTGAATGCCACCCCCAGAGGGGGCCCAGAGGGAGAGGCTAGGGTTGCCAAGTTCCTCTTCACCATGAGTGGGAGGTTTTGGGGTGGCGCCTGAGGAGGGCGGGGTTTGGGGAAGGACTTCAGTGCCATAGAGTCCAATTGCCAAAGTGGCAATTTTTTCCAGGGGAACTAATCTCTATTGGTTGGAGATCACCTGTAATAGCAGATCTCCAGCTAGTACCTGGAGATTGGCAACTAGTTCCTTAGTGTTTTCTCTCTACATATCAAGACAAATGGAAAGGTGTTTGGAGGATAGCTTGTGGGCACTTCAAAGGTGGAATAGGACTGCACTCCCCTCCGCCCGCACAGACCCAGAGGGTGCCGGAGAAGCCGCTGGAGGGAAAGAAGGAAGGAAGGAAGGAAGGAAGGAAGGAAGGAAGGAAGGAAGGAAGGAAGGAAGGAAGGAAGGAAGGAAGGGAAGGGAGGGGGAAAGGGAAGGAAGGGAGGGAGAGAGAGAAAGAAAGAAAAAGAGAGAGAAAGGGAGAAAGAAATGGAGCAAGGGAGAGAAAGAAAAGGACAGAGGGAGACAGAAAAAGAAAGAGGCCATTTATGCATGGGAGGTTTTGCCTTGGATTTGCCACTCGGTGGGCCGCGGTGGCAGGCTTGTGAGAGGCGAGCAGGGTGGGGCAGAGGGCGCCTCCTTCGCACCCACCGACCAGCCATGCCCCTCCGCCCACACAGGCCCAGAGGGCGCCGGAGAAGCCGCCGGCCATGCCGAGTGTGAGCGCCCGGCTTCTGTTCCCCGCTCTCCCACCCGCCTGGCCGGCCGCGCACGCTCCAGCGGCGGCAATGGCGGCAGCTTCTGTGGGAGAGTCCGGGGGCCACCGCCAATGATGTCGGAGGTTCCCCACCCCTGGGCTACAGCCTCCCCCATCTGGGGCGGGGCAGAGCCGGAAAGGCCAGCGGCTTGGAGGAACCGTGCGTGCCGGCAGAAAGGGCTACGCGTGCCGGAAGTGGCACCCGTGCCATAGGTTCGCCAACACGGACCTAGGGGGTAGGCATGCCAACCACACTCCCAAGAAGTTGGTGACAAGCATTAACAGCAGTGTTAATCACTTCTGGGCTTATTATTGATTCTATTTCATAGAATCATAAAATCATAGAGTCGGAAGGGACCACCAGGATAATCTAGTCCAACCCCCTGCACAATGCAGGAAATTCACAACTACCTCCCCCACACACCCCCAGTGACCCCTACTCGGTGCCCAGAAGATGGCCAAGGTGGCCTCCCTCTCATGATCTGCCTAAGGTCATAAAATCAGCATTGCTGATAGATGGCAATCTAGCAAATAATTTGTGCACATGTAGAAACTGTATGGACAATGTACTGAATGAGTACAGGATGAGGGTGGAGCTTGCTAACAGCAAAAAAAACTGAATTGGGATTTATTTTCTGCCCCTTTTCTTATTTTAGGGCAAACCTGTTAGGTATAGTTCAGTGAACACTGACATAACCATACATAACATCCACCTTCACCTATGGGGTGGGAGTTACCAGCTCCAGATTGGAAAATACTTGGAGTTTTAGGGATGGAGCCTGGGGAGGGGAGGGGTCTTGGTGCGGTACAAGGCCATTGAGTCCATCCTCCAAAACCACCGTTTTCTCCAGGGAAACTGATATCTGTAGTCTGAAGATCTCCAGGCCCCACCAGGAGGTTGGCAATCTTAGTGCAAGGGGGCATTTAGCTTCCTCCCATATATAATTTTCCCATTAGAATTGCCCCCCATCCTATTTTTACATGTGGTGGCAGGAGTACAGGATACATGTACATTTTCAATAGTGGGAGGCAGAAATAGCAGTGACTTCTGACCCTCCACAAAGTCATAAGAGGAATTCCTTGGGCAGTTTGGGGATTTGTTTCTATTTTGTTTGCTCATCTTCAAGAATATTGTGGTTGCACATGCCTATAATTCTTCTATTTTAATTTGCCTTCACTGGGATTCAAACAAGATGTAAACACTGACAATTTATCCCCTTTTTTAATTGACTGTACTTGACCAGTCCCAAACATGCTGTGATTGACTTGAGGAAGGTTTTTAAAAAAATCTTTACGCTCTGCCTTTCTCCCCAATGGGGATCTAAAGTGGCTTACATTGTTCTTCTCTCGGGAGTAAACATAAAAAAACGGAAATTATGTGGTTCAATGGAACGAAAAAGGAAAAAGAGGAAGTCAGGAAATATATAGGAATGGAAACAGGCGTTAAAAAAATTAAATACTTGGGCGTACAGTTACCAAAGAATATAGAAAGAATGGTAAATATTAATTATAAGGAGATATGGAAAAAGATGAGTAAGAAGATGGAGGAATGGAAGAATAAAAACTTGAGTATACTAAATAAAATTAGGGCAGCCAAAATGTTTATAATATCAAAAATGATGTACTTGTTTCAGACTCTCCCGGTGGAACTAGATTCACGGCAAGTGGGTGCGTGGGATGAAGCTATTAGGAAATGGGTATATGGAGGAAAGAAGGCAAGAGTAATGAAGAAAATTATTTATGCGCCTCAGGAGGAATTGGGATGGGGTCTCCAAGGTCACGAAGTCAGCTACCATAGTAGAGTGGGCATTTGAAACTGGGTCTCCCAGATCCTAGTCCAACCAGTACACCAGACTGGCTCTCAATGTCAATTTACAATGTTAGTTTTTACAATCCTGTGTTCTAAGATAAATATTGTCCATACTAGATACAACACTTTGGGGGCTGTTAATATTTTCTCATATTTTCAAATTGACCCTGAGAATGGAAAATATCAGCTAGCAGAAATACAGGTGCTGTAGCCAGCATTGGGCGGCGGCGGGTGGGTGGGGGTGGTATTAGCAGCTGCTCCAGACCAAAACTGCAAATGAAGCTCTTTTTCAGGAAAACAAGGAAACGGAAATTAGAAGTGAGGACACTGAAATTTATCAAACAGAATAAGCACCAAGTCTGCCCCTTGGTTTGGAATGTGAGTTAAAAACACTTCTGTTTTAACATTTAAACGACAACTTACACATTAGGAGGCATATAATAGTTTGCTTTATTCATTTCAGTCAGTTTCTGAGGGAGTATAAAGCCTACGTTAAACAGAATGTATTATTCTCATGACAAATACCTTTCTTCCACTTTAGTGGCTCAAATGCAGTTTCAACCTCATGATCGAAAACCTCACCTTCTGAGGTTTAAAGGGGGAAAGGTTTACACATTATGATTGCACGTGGAAATACTAATTCCTCACAAACTTCACTGATCATTTGTGATAGAATTTAATATGTACCAACTATAACACTGAGCCATGTATATATTAACAGGATCTGGCCCAGTGGTAGGCATTTCAAACCATTTGTTCTTTAGGGTAGCGCCTGATCTGAAAGCTTTGAGAATCAGACTGAATAAATATTTATTAATACAGCACAAGCCAGACAACAATATATATAAACCCTTATACAATACAAAATTAAAAGACGCCTAGGATACTTATAAAAATTCTACTGTATTATAACAATATAAAATTCCATGCAAGGCGAGAGGTTAAAAGATTAGTGTTCATTTAAGTTTCCCACTCTTAAGTGGCTAGTCTTACAAATAAATGCACAAAATCTAGCGACCTGCTTTATGGCCAGTGCATCCCCCTCCCAAAGTAAGTACTTGGTTTTTCCCTCTTCGGAGGTAGCAGTAGTTTTTTTGAGTAAGGGAGCTATGAACTTTAGTCTGGCTTCCTCATTAAAGGGACACTTAAGGAAAGCATGTTCAACTATTTCTATTTCTCCCGACTTGCAGGGGCAGAGTCTCTCTGATCTTGGTACCTTCTTACATCTACCTTCTAGAATTGCTGAAGGTAGGGCTGAGCATCTTGCCAACGTAAAGGCCCTCCTATATTTATTCACCTCTAACAGGGATAAATACTCAGCTGGTGCTAGAACAAATCTGGTCCTATTGGGTGCCATAAATGCTGGTGAGTTCGAGAGGTCTGTGTGACGTTCAGTGTCAAATAGCCTTTGCTTGGTTTCCTGCTTTGCCCGCTCCCTGCTCAGTTCCAACAAACTTGTAGGGGCAAAGCCTAAACTACTGATTCTCCCTAAAGTCGACTGCCACCACCTAGATTTAAAGTTGTCACTGTGGAGAAGCGGAAGGAGCAAGAATCAGACTGTAAACTCTCTAAATGGGTGAACAGACTCTCTGTTCGGAAAAGTGAATACCAAAGCCACATAGTCCTAGGAGGATTGCTGCAATACAATCTAGAGGGCCCTCCAGCCTTTTCATTACCCACGGTGGAGGGAAGATACAGCATATGACTTCTTCCATGTTGCCACTCTCCAAATCCATCTCCCATCTTTTTATCTGACCAGCTGGAGTCAGCAGGACACTTGCTTGGTTGCACAAGAACCATAGGCCAGAGCACTTGGGTATGGCAAGAGCTGGTTTCCTCACCCATCACAGTTAGTAAGATTTTCTTGTTAACTTGGCATAAGTAGTCCCCTAGGCTGACCGACTTACTGTCTGTCTTCCTATCTCTTTATTGGCTAGCACAATGAAATCTGCTATGAAAATGATGACACACAGCTTGCAGCCTGTGACCCTACGACAGCTGAGCTAGAAGAACCAACACCAACACAGGATGTTGGATTGTCTTGCCTTGTTTGTGTGTCTTTGTATACCACACACACACACACACACACACACACACACACACACACACACACACAAAGTTTAAGCTGCTTTGAGTCCCCATTGTGGGAGAAAAGCAGGTTAGAAATGCTTAAATAAAATAAGATTAAACATAAGGTCTTTTTCCTGGCATGGAAATGGCCAAGAAAATAAAGTGATGGGAAAAGTTTACCTTTTCAATTCCTGCATGGCTGTATTCAAAGTGAAAGAACAAAGCCAGTTAAAAAGCTGGCCACCTAAGTAGGGAAGCCTAAATAGCCCCAATAAAGCCAAAGATTTCTTTTAAAAAAACTGGTTGCCACCTATAGCAACAGATCTTCTTTTGCTAGAAATTTATTTACTGAAGTGTGTACGTACCAGCTGTCGTGATGGCGATATGAATGACTGTAACAGTGACAGCATAATCCCATACCCATTCTTCCACAACCAGAACAAAAAGCAGTCCAGACATGAAGTAGGTTATCTCTAGTGACACCACAAGAACTGAAATAAAGAAGATACGTTACGGCACTAGAAAGGTTGTTTTATCTGAATGTTGTCAGCCTGATGGCTGCTAAATTTTTGTGATAGACTGGTGTTAGTAGACCTGGACCATTAAAAAGTTG
Organism: Euleptes europaea; assembly: GCF_029931775.1. Taxonomy (NCBI): domain Eukaryota; kingdom Metazoa; phylum Chordata; class Lepidosauria; order Squamata; family Sphaerodactylidae; genus Euleptes; species Euleptes europaea. Next base: position 77,364,127 of record NC_079321.1, read on the forward strand.
GCAATTGTATTTTATTCTTAAAACTCTAGGGTCAGTGTGTAAAATGGGTTTTGATAAGCAAGGACACATAGTTGCTAGGGAAATTCTTACTTCTTCCATCTCAGTTTGTATGTATGCTCTCATAGGGAGGGTAGGCAGAATCCTGAGCCTTATTCCATGTTACAGTGAATGCACGTAAATCCTACATTTGTACATCTCTTCTTTGCAAGAAAGAGCCAATATGTGTTCAGTGTAGAAATGAAACTGGGGACCAGTGCCTGGATAAGTGTGTAGTTTAAATTACAAGTTCAGCTGTATATGCATTGAATATAACGTAAGAATTACTGAACATATAAAGAAAAATCATCCTACATGGATTGTGCACATATTTGCTGGAACTTATGAAATGTGCTATGATATTAGGGGGAATAAATTCTCCTGTTCTTTCTACTTATGTTGATTTTGAAGTTGGAATTCATAAGGATCTATTTTTACAGGGATTCTGGATGACCTTTAGTGATCCTTTTAGAACCTGCAGTCAAGGCTGCTATTTCATTCTCCTCCCCCCTCCTCCCCCCATCAAGAGCCAGGGTCCTCAACGTGGCACCCATAGATAACATGGTGACTGCTGACACCTTTCCTGGAGTCTGCCGCCAAGTGTTTCCAGAAAGTGGTAAGGGGGCTTAGGTGGGCCCTTCTGCCCAGCAGGGCTTCTGATCCGACCATGCAGATTTTCAAACATTGCTTCAGCAACAGCTGTCACTACAGCACACTAATCTTCACTGCATTACTGTGTGTGGATGCGAGAAAATGTTTTTAAACAATATGATCATTTAACAAAGCATCCTATTAAATGGAGTTTCTGCCTGAAATGTTGAAGAGTTATGCATAACCTCACTCCCTGCATTTTGTGGTTGGCTCTACCTCCTGTAGTAGCCATTTTGTAGTTGAGCCCACCACATTGTTTCACAAATCCAAAGGTGCCTACAGGCTCAAAAAGGTTGGGGACTCCTGAAGTCCATTTTTATTTCAGACCAAATGTTTTGGTGATGTTCCTGACCCAGGAAGAAGGTATACTATGGAATGGGGAAAAAAACCCTATGCCATCTTGAGTAGTGTGGAAGAAGCAGTTATCAAATATACCATTGCACAGCTTATAACTCCTATGAACAACTGAATATTTTCTATATGGATTCTTGTGAATGGGTTATCCCACAGTCTTCTATAATACCACAGTATCGAAAAGCTCCATTAACAAGTCTCCAAGTATGCATTTTTACAAACATAGCAGACTTTCACAGTTTTCACTGTAATTTCTTTCCCACAAAAGTATTTACTGTAGCCCACTGCCTGCCTTGATCAAAATCCTATCACACACTGCATTAAAGTAGGTTATGAGTACTTACTGTTGCTTAGACAGCAGTAACCTCATGAAGGAAATTAACTTAAAAGTTTACACACTTAAATATTGCCTTGAGCAGCTGGTTCTCTGTCTAGACCACAAGGCAATTCAACTTAACCTCCAAGGACCTGATCCCTCATTAGCTAAAGTCAGTAGTTCAGACTGACTATAACAAACAAAAAACAAGTTTACAGCGATTAAGTCATACTCCATATCTTTTCACATCAATCTTTGCAACTTCTGTCATAACTGCCTTCTATGAGCAATAAGACTAATGAAAAGGAAAGTAATATTACTTTAATTTTCCAAGATATTGATGCAGAATTGAATGACTAATTCATTCCTCAGACTCTTGCTAGTGTGGTTATTAATCATAGTGATAATTAATCTATTCTGTCCCACTGATAAGATTGTACACACTGACTTTATTTATCAGTAAGCCCTTGATATAAGGGAAAGGAAAGGTTAAAGGGCAGTCTACTAAATTTTAGTAGTAATTTTCCTTGCCTCCTTCTATATTCTGGATTTGGCAGAGTCACAAGGCAAATCTGGTACTCAAAAAATCTTAGATCCAGTGCCAACATTGCTGTAACTGCCTCACATGAATGGTCCACCTTGATAAACCACATAGTTCTGGAAAATCAACCTCGTGCAGGAATGGTTGCATACATGGGGCATGAAACCTGAAGAGCAATTAACATGCAGAGGCCTGAGAATGTGCATCAAATGAATGGCGAAAGGTAATAAAGCAGTACAGTTTTGAGTGCTGCACAGATATAAGTTCCAGTAGAACCTAATAAGAACCCAGGACCACAGCTGATTGGGCACTAATTAATTTCCCTCCTAAACTCTTTTTTGAAACCCATAAACAGATTAGGAGGAGAGTTGACCTGTGGAAATGTTGGAAACTCTTTATAAACATGTATCTATATACTGTGATCTGACAGGACAGGGGTAGTTCTGAATATTTGGGGAGGGGCCATGGCTCAGTGATACAGCATCTGCTTGCCATGCAGAAAGTCCCAGGTTCAATCCCCGGCATCTCCAATTAAAGGAACTAGGCAAGTAGGTGATGTGAAAGACAATGCTGAGACCCTGGAGAGCTGCCACCCGTCTGAGTAGACAATACTGACTTTGATGGACCAAGGGTCTGATTCAGTATAAGGCAGCTTCATCTGTTCATGAATGGCACGTTCTTGCACTGCTGAGGGATCTAGTTTCCACATTCAGGTGCAGGCAAAATTAAAAAGGTGGTTCCATATAGCACTTAATATAATACGATTCACATTAAAACGTTCCCAGGAATCCTCCTACTATATATCTTTTCTGAAGAAATTTCCTTTCAATAAACATTCTTCTTCTTCCTTTAATTTTATTTTGTTCTTTTGTTTTCAGGGTTACTTCTTGGTCTGTCTGGCCTGATCTATTGTGATACTCATGAACCAATAGTTAATTACAGTTCTTGTTCTGCTGGAAACTGGGGGTAGGAGGTAGGGGAGTGGAAATTTGTAGCCAGCCAAAGTCACTCTTCTTTCTTTCTTTCTTTCTTTCTTTCTTTCTTTCTTTCTTTCTTTCTTTCTTTCTTTCTTTCTTTCTTTCTTTCTTTCTTTCTTTCTTTCTTTCTTTCTTTCTCAAGTTACTAATTATGTACTCTGGAATATTTGTTAAAACTGTGTGAGCAATAATGGAAATTCTAGATAGAGCAGCTAGTGTGGAACCATCACAGGAAAGAAGGCTTGGATACCAAAGCATAATGTAAACCAGCATTATGTTATCTTCACTGGTTCTCAGTTATGTTTCTCGATCCAGTCCAAAGTGCTGGTGATGACTTTTAACACTCTAAATGGCTTAAGACTAGCATGCTTGTGACCTGAGATTCGGTGGTTGCATGTGACTCTGTGTGACTACCTTGACAAAGGTAAGGTTGGCAGACAAATAGTACAGGCCTCTTTTAGCCGTACACAGCCAGGCTTTGTAACTCCTTTCCCCAAGAAGCTAGTGTACTCCCCTCATTTCTGGCTGCTGATGTGCTGTAAGGACCATTGTATGCTGGGAAGCCTCTGGAGTTCAGTAAAGGCCTTAATATATATTGAATGTGTGTGTGTGTGTATTAATATATATTTAAACTAACTGATTTAACTAGCTGAAGGAGAAGGGCAGTATGTCTGCATGTCTATGTATAAGTGTGAGAAGTAGCAAAATGGAAGAAGAGACAAAAAAAGTAAAGAACTTTTTCAGAATAAGAAATGCAGTGGTATGGAAGAAACTAAGAAAAAGGGGACATCTGTATAGGAAGCTACTGAAAGTCAGTATAACAGGGGTAGGCAACCACTGGCACAACTACCAACAGTGGCATACCAGACTATTTTGCTTAGCGCCCTGCCCAAGGAACCAAGGCACTCGGCAGCACTGCTGGGACCAGTGGTGCAGAAGAACACAACAATCATGGCTTACACCTGGCATAATTTCTCATACCTGCACAACAATCACCAGAGTTCAAAGCAAATCCATGAGATGCTACCCAAGCAGCTTGGACTTGACTTGCTCCAAAAGGGTCTAACTAGGTAGAATTCGTACCCCCTGGGTGACCCTGGCCACCGGCGGCTGATGGGGGTTGCCAGATCCCGGTTGGGAAACTCCTGGAGATTTGGGGGTGGAGCCTGGGGAGGACAGGGACCTCACTGGGATACAAAGCCAGAGAGTCCACCCTCCAAAGCATTCATTTTCTCCAGGGGAACTGATTTCAGTAGTCTGTAGAGGAGGTGTAATTCCTGGGGATCCCCAGGTCCCACCTGGAGGCTGGCATCCCTATCCTTACCTGGTTGCTGAAATACCAACAGCTTCACAGATAGATGTAACATTTTGAGGGACACTTAAGGCAAAAAGAGGTTACCTACCCCCACAGAATAAATAAACTGAAACATCCTGATGTTGCAAATTATCCTTCCAGGGCATAAACAACATTCTGAAATTGTAATACTTTATTTTAAAATGGTTTATCCATTCAAATGCTTGAAACAGTTAACAATCCTGAAGTTTTAAGTATAGAAAAAGAAAACTTACCTAAATAATGTGGGTCAATCCATGAAGGGTTTGTCTTAAAATCAAAGGGTGCCAGTCTGTCCAACATTTGCAGCCTGTGAAGGTTTTCCAATTAGGATTCAAAAAGTGATTTATAGGGGTATCCAAGAAGTGGGTACTCACTGCATTATCATATATATATGATAATGCAGTGTGTGTGTGTGTGTGTGTGTGTGTGTGTGTGTGTATATGCAAATGTTGAGTCTCCGAATGCCTTTGTTTGCTAAAATTATACAGCTAAACATCCTATGTACCACAACAGATATTTTAAATGATGTACAGTTTTTATCATTTAATAATAAGAGCCCTGTGGCACAGAGTGGTAAGCTGCAGTACTACAGTCCAAGCTCTGCTCACGACCTGAGTTCGATCCCAACAGGAGTCAGTTTCAGGTAGCCGGCGCAAGGTTGACTCAGCCTTCCATCCTTCCGAGGTTGGTAAAATGAGGACCCAGCTTGCTGGGGGTACAGGGAAAGTGACTGGGAAAGGCACTGGAAAACCACCCCGTAAACAAAGTCTGCCTAGTAAACGTCAGGATGTGACATCACACCATGGGTCAGGAATAACCTGGTACTTGCACAGGGGACCTTTACCTTTTTACAGTTTTAATACAATTATTCAAGAATTCAGTCAAGTGCACATGTCAACAACATGTATCAGGCCTGAAGAGGTGTAGTCAAGAGAAATATTGTTCATCTCAACATGCCTTTATATAATAGTATTTTGTTTTGTATTTAGTTTTTAAAAGTGGGTGAGGCCATATTCGGAAGCAGTGCAAAGTTACCAGCATTGTGGCACATTTGTATTCATTCATTCATTCATTCATTCATTCATTCATCATAATTTTTTTCAAGATTTCTTACCTGAATGCTGTGAAACAAATGCACAGGACCCCATAATACAAGGAGTAGAATATGATCACACATATTATCAGATTGAGCAAAATAACCTACAAAGGAAATAGGAAATTAAACTTACTCTGGAAGCCATGTTTTGCATCCCAATGACCAAAACAAGATTTGGGCATGACATCTTTTTTTTTTAAGTTTCATGTTAGTTTTCCACTGTGAGTAATACAGAATGTTATTGAAGTGTTTTACAACAAAGGAGCATCTAGAGAGAATACTGGCATATTTAAAGAAATGGGGATGGGCAGGCATCACAAAGGCACTCACACATTAAGCATTATGAATAGAAGGTTTACTAGGAGTAAAGCACCAAGTTTTCCATGTATGCTTGCTGCTGATGACTATACTAACCATCAGAAAATAAGCTTCTCATTGCTGTAATTATACATAATACCATTTTAATGAAACTTTGATACTAGCCCATCTGTATAGGGCTTCAGCACATTGTTTCTCTGTCAAGAGCATGAATACTTTTTAGTCCATAACAAGCAAAGCTTATTAACTGATCAAATTTTTTTTGTAACTTCTTGTTTTTCATTTACTAATATTCTCCAGTTTCCTTATTATGTGTCAATTTTAAAATATCATTGAAATTAAAACATGATGAAAGGTTCATCTATTTTAAATTGTTTTAAAATAATGAAGTAGTAATTACAAGCTATTAGTGATAATGAGAACACTTCACATTCATTTAACTGGAATAAATACAAATCTGGGGCACAAAAGTTACTTCTTATTAACTGGCATAATTTGACCATTGAGAGCACCACTGCAGTGCTAGACTGTAATGAAGAAGTTTGAACACATAGGATTGAGTCTTAAAATTTCCATGTGTGCAAGGGGGGGAGCCATTTTCATTGATTCCCCTCCCCTTCTATAATAGACTTACAATCCTCACCAACCTGTTACTGGAGGTCCTCTGTCCCCCAGGAGCAGCGGGGGGGGGGCATTTTGGGCTGAAGGGAGAGGTAGGGAAGCTGCACTTTGCAGACTGAAACTGTCCCATCCATGCAAATGTTAACCTGGATCCAAACCTTATTCACTGCATTTCCTGGGAACAGGAAAATCTATTGTTTATTTTGACTTCGGTAACATAACAGAATGATTATTCAAGCGGGATTACTGATTTTAGACAGATGATGCTGAATCGAAATGCACGCAGTACATACATGCTAATGATTGTACCCAATCTACCAATGGGTAATAAAGCTACCATACACAATTAGTCCATTGCTCCATTTAGCTCAGTACTGTCTGCTCTTCAAGCAAAAATGATCTCAGGCATTAAAAAAAATATCTTTCACAAGATTTACAGCCCATTCCTGAGGTTAGGGGCTGAATGTGGTTAGGAGGCATGCAGGGCCTTATGCAGGGTCTACAGAGGTTGGCGTAACTGCAGTTAGGCTGGCGGTGGCAGGCGGTGGAGGGGGAAGGCACAAGGGTCGTGCCAGTGCCCGAGAGGTACAGAAGTAGCTACCGGTGGCTGAGGGGGCGTTCCCGGGGGGCGTTTCTCAGGCTAGAGGGCTCCTAAACCCTTTCGGCCGAGGAACGCCCACTTTTGGCAGCGAAAAGTTACACCAGGTATTTACCTGGCGCAGCCCACAGAGCCCCATGCACTCTCTCTGTCCGGTCGACGCTGCTCCTCCTGAATGCCTCGACCATCTCTCCCTGGCAGCTGTGGAATCCAACTAAGAGGCTGACCAATGGGGCATGCCAGGAAGTCGCTGCCCCCATGGGGGCAAAGCCTGGAAGGAGGGAAATTCCCTCATCAGTGGCACTTCAAGGCTGGGCCTCATTTGATAGCATGGGCCGGCATGCTGCCAGTCAGCTCTGCAGGGTGAGGACTTTACGATTTCCCCCTCCAACTCCTGACTGTTGGGGGACTCTACCTGGCCCACCCCTGGAAACCAGGGATGGGGCAGCTCGGGCTCAAGTCTCCCTGGCAGACTTTGTGTGGGGGGAGCGAGCTCTCACTGCTGGCGGGAGCCAACCGTCTCCACTGAAACAGTGGACACACAGACTTGCCCTTGCAGTAGCGAGAGTCACTAGCAAGTCCCTCTGGGAGTCCGCCTCTGATCGCTCTTTGTGTTTTTTCCAGATGCTGGGGCCTGGCTGGCCACAGACATTTGCCCTGACCGTCCCTCCAGCCGTCTCCTCGAGATTCCACTGCGCTCCTCCCCCGCCACCTCGGAGTGCTGTGCCACCATTTGCTCAGTTGGCGCTGTGGCCTCGGTCAGGCCTCCACGGGCTCCCTGGCCAGCCTGACACTGAGCCTGTTGGGGTCAGAGGCAATGCTGGGGCCAGCACCATCGCCATGCTGCAGCCGCCCGCCCCGGCTGGCCCAAATGCTGGCCAGGTGTATGCCCCCCTGTAAGCTCTAGTCCTGCGGCAAACCCATAAACAGACTCCAGCAGACGGCAAGTCCACGAAAGCAGTTTTATTGATTAAGCATGACAGGTTACAGAAGTCATGCTCAAGATGTTACTAGTGAAAGGCTAAGGGAAAGCATTTGGCATATATACAAAGCAATAAAAGATAACCAGTAACCCTGGCAACCCCCCTCCCAGTGGCAGGAAGGAGAACTTGGCAATTCCCACACTGAAGGAATCCATGAAGTCGAAACACGGGGCACGGAGTGGTGATCTAATGTGGCCTTGGAGAGAACTGCAAAACAACACCTGGGAGCGCAACCATGAACTGTCTTCATGGCCTGCTCCTGACACCCCCAGCCTATTTTCTCATTGCAGATACCACCTATTGGCGGATCAGCCCTCCTTCGGACCCCCCCTTCCCAGGTGCCAGGTGTCTTGGGGAGGAAGCCACAAAACCACTGGCGAGTGGTGCAACCCCCAACTGAAGCCCAGCTGTCAGTGGCCAGTAGTCCTGAGTGCCTGTGTGTGATGGCCCCACCTGACAGCGGCAGACCCAACCAACAGAGGGTCACCCCCCAAGGTGCTACTCTCCCAGTATGGATGGGAACCGACACTCTGGCGGCGAGGAGGCATGAGGCACCTTGCAGCTCCCTCTGCACTGTGCTGCAGTAGCAGCTCCCGCCTGCCTGCCCAGCCAGCACACCCACCTTTTACTCACAGAAACACCAAGCCTGGAATGCTGTGGTTGCCTAGCAACAGCCACTGAGTGAATCCATTGCTTTACAAATGCTCTTTTTATCATTTTTGGGTTTTTAACCCCCCTTTATGTATTTTTTTAGATTTCACATTTTTTCTTAAAACCCGGTCCCCTTTTCAGGTTTGTAGAAAGATCTGTCTTGCCCTTTCACAGCTCCAGTCACTGTATTTAAGTATTCAAAGATTTGCCCAACTTCACTATTAGAAAATAAAATGATGATGATTGTTTTAGTTATAATGAGTCAGACTAGCTGTGCCGTATAATATTTTCTGACTTTATGATTGTATCCTCACAGTAATATTGTGGGAGAGATCACAGTTATTATCATTTGACAGTAGGACAATGACACTGAGAGATACACATTCAGATTTGACATTGGGATAGGTGGTGACAATACGCATACAATTACCGGTCACTCTGTGCTTAATTGCTTTTTTGAAACAGGATAGTGTTTGACACCTAGCTGAAACAGCTTTGGGAATCAGATGATTGCTTCTTTAAACTTACGTGTATTTTTAAATAGCTTTTGATTAATTTTCTCCAAATAACTAGATTTTCTATACTGTTATGCCAACAAATATGTATACGAGAAACACAAAGCTGCTTTCTATTGAGCAGACCATTTGTCTGACTAGCAGTGGTTCTCCAGGGTCTCAGGGAGAGGTCATTCACATCACCTACTACCTGATCCTTTTAACTGGAGATTCTAATGGTTGATTTCATGACCTTCTGCATTCAAAGCTGGTGCCTAGCCACTGAGCCACAGTCCCTCCCCTTGAGATAAAATGAAAGGTGAGCCAGACTTGGACCTTACGGACCTTTCTTTGAGTCCCTGGTCAATCATAAATATGTGAGAGAATCAGTGAGTCCATACAAATGATCATTTACCAAGCGATAAGTTACAATGTTCATGTTACCATGTACCATGTTCATGCAACCACCTAGAACACTATATACAGTTCTAGTTGTCATAGCCATAGAGACGTACTTATTTTCAGAGAACACTTTTTTAAAAAGTGAAAAATGTATAAAAGATTAAAAGAGCAAACTCCTTTTGACCCAATCCCAAAAGACTACTGCAACTAGGTGCCAAATGTGCTCTGGTCCAAAGCCAAGAAAGCACTTAAGCACACACATCCATTCTGCTCCCAGATCTAAATATGTTTCAGGAATCTGAAGCCTTTCAAAAAATGTTGTTTCCTCTAAAAGCCAAAATAAAAACATACTGTTATTTGTAGGGCACAATTCTTAAACTACTTATGCTGGAGCTGCTACTCTAAAATAATCAACACTGCTTCTAGATTGTGGACATTTATTATACATTTATAAAAATCTCTGGGCAGAATAAAGCAGTAGCTAATGACAGTTCAAGAGCTTAGGTGTAAGCTGAAACACCTGCAAGATTTACACCTTTGTAACTATGTTACGTATGTAGAACATCCTCTTTATGGTCAAGGTTGCTCTAGCATTTGTTATCATTAATTAAGATGATCTCCTACTGGCACTACTCATTTGAATATTTCAAAAGCCAAGTAACAAAAAACTAAACTTAACAACTGACTGGGGTAATGGCAATTGCTCTTCCAAATACTTGCCACATGCCAAGTGCATTAAATGCCATGCAGTGACCTGGAGTGCAACACCAACTTGATTTTCTTTACCTTGGTCTCAGCAATTTCAATCTTCAGAGCCATGTACACATGATGAGTAAAAGAGCACTGATGCAGTTACATTCCTTACATCAATATCAGCTGGAAGAAGCGGTTGTTTTTCACTCACCAGGCACTGCGGTATCTCCAGTGTGAGATGGAGCAGAGCAGCATTATTGGATTAAAGTGAACTGGGGCAGAAGCCATCTGTGAGCCAATTCTAAGCTGCTGAAGAGCAAGCAGACAATCCTTAGCAGCTCATTAAATGTTCAAACTACTTTTCAACATGGCCAGGGAAAACTTACCTTGCTCACTTTGGTATCATGTGGTTTGATGTATCAGCACTTTCCATTTTTGTTTATTCAAATACTTATACCCCAACTTTTTGTGCCTCAAGATAATGTATAATTCCATTCCTAAAAACATATGAAATGCAAAACAAACAAATAATCAAGTCCCTTCCCACAAAATGCCTGCAGGCTACTCCATTCCAAGCCCTAATGTGTGGGCAAGTAAACTTTTTTTTGGTCCAAGTGCTCCCCTCCCCACATCTATCAGTGAATATACTGATGTTCCAGTAAACAAAATGGGTGGAAAAGAGGAGCCTCAGTTGTATACACACTTGGAGCAAGCGAAACTCCACCAACGCAGCCAGCATCTGAAGGATTTGCCTTGGACCTGACGGGTGGCTGTGCAGATCTCTGAGTCAAAGACGTGCATAAGCCATGCCTGTAGCATTCGTCTACTCTGATGGCCCCAGCAGTCGTGCTAATGCCTTGTTTGCTTGGGCAGAGATCTAGCCTTGGGTGCCAAGCAAAATGGTCTGGTGTGCCTCTGTCTGCTCATGAGGTGTGGGTTACCTACCCCATGTTCTAGTGAATAAAATGGCCTCCTAAAACCCTCTAGGAATGGTGCCCCCACTCACCTCCTCAGGCAGTCTTTGTTCCATAGGAGCTGCTATAAAAAAGGCTATGGCAGATGCCTGGCAGGCTACCCAAAGTACAATCCGTAGGTATTTCCTTCTATAAAACTGTACACTTTCATCATGGTTGAAAGAAGCTACTCAACCAGCCCAATTCCAAAGGTTTTGCATATCATAAAATATATTTACTGATTTACTGATTTTACTTACTATAAATGTATACATGAAACTATGCTATGCTGAGACAGTTCATTGGTCTCTCCTACTAGCATCAAGTTGACTAGATATTGCTCTACAAAGTCCCAACAGAGCTCTTTCTAAGACCCAGTACATGAGCTCCTTTTTAAATGGGAGAAGGCAGACAATGGATGTGAGATCTTCTGTAACGTACCATCTGGTCATACTCTTGAATTACAACTCCTCCCTGAGGCCATAGTTGGAAGGATACACCACCATTTTTCTTTCATTGTTATTTCTGGAAACAAATTATTTTATTAAATGAGACATAAATCAAATTTAGGCCAAATTAAGGAAAACACTGTCCTGAGACTTGTATACATTTCTCTCTCTCTCGAAATCATAATATATCACAACTGTTGTTATTATTTGAAAAATGCTAGCCATTTGCCTGCAATAATATAGATACACTAAAATAAAAAGAAAATCCTGCTCCAAGATGTTTCAAGAATACATTTGCTTTTTTTTTTTTTTTTTTTGGAGCAGATTTGGATTTGAATTTTAAGAAAACATTTGGGGACAGAAGGGCAAGTTAATCTAATTTATTATTTCAGAATAGATGTTCATTCATTTGATGTTTGCCAATAAAACTGATTTTGCTAGAATAAATTATTTCTCCCCTCTTTAGAAACAGAAGTTTCTCTGTTGGATTTAGCAGATGTCCAGTGATTTTTTTTATTTTCCTGAAGACCTTCCCAGAGGATCAGTTGTTAGCACAATGCATAGAAAAATGTTATTTATTCCAGTTCAGTGCCTAAAACTACCAAGTAAACTCTGCTGGATGCTGCCATTGGTTTTTAATACCCAGCATCCAAGGATGCTCACAGTACATACGGTGCTATGAACACTGTACATTCAGTGCTATGAACTGAAGTTGCAGACCATCAGTGTCAAACTGGTCTATACAACCTTTTTGTCCTTTCCAACCTGAAATAAGAACATAAAAAGACACTGGCTGGATCAAGCAAAGGCCCATCTAGTCCAACATTCTGTTCACACAGTGGCCAGCAAGCTACATGTTGGAAGCCCACAAATAGGAAGGCTGCCACAACATCATCCTACCTGTGCTTCCCAGCAACTGATTTAAAGAGGAATACTACCTCTGGTACTTGTGGGAGTAGATATCCGTCATGATTCGTAGCCATTGATAGCCTGGTTCTCTATTAATTTGTCCACTCCCCTTTTAAAGCCTTCCAAGTTGGTAGCCATGAACTCATCCTGTGGCACCGAGTTCCACAAATTAATTATACACTGTGTGAAGAAATACTTCCTTTTGTCTGCCCTGACAGTTCTGCTCAGTTCTGTAACCAAAGAGATGTTCACGAATTTATGCAAAAATCTGTGTGCTGGGATGTGGAGGATTTCCATCCAGGTTGAACCATGCTTGTGGAGATGACATTCAGTTTTCACACAGGAGATAATATATATGGAGGCTGGGAAAATGTCATTATTATGGAAACTAGCATATAAAGCAGATTTGGAAAAGAATTTGATTACATATCTAAGCTCAGCTCACAAATTACAGTGTATGCTAGTACAATCTGTGTACAGCGTACACATTATTTTTTATAGATGCATTTAGTAATTGTATCTGGAGTGGAGACCAGCCAGGAAAGAGGGTGAGAAGGAAGACACAGAACACCAGAGTGGGGGAATAAGGCCACAACTTTATGGATTACAGACTCCTTAGGTCTTGGCACAGCATGGGTGGAAGACAGCAGGTGTTGATGCCAGCCCAAGTGCTGGCAGTGAATCTCCCAACCCGCCTATTGGTGCTAACCAGAGAAATGCGAACAATAAAGATTTGCAGGGAGTGGCATGTATGTGAGGAAGCATAAACTCGCAGGTAAGTACAGAAACGAAAACCTCAGGGCACATAAACCATGGATTCTGATGTCTGCACACTAATGCGCAGAGTATGGGAAACGAGCAGGAAGAACTCAAAGCCCTAATACAGGAAGGGGACAGGCTGGAGAATTGGGCTAAAACTAATAAAATGCACTTCAACAAAGATAAGTGTAAAGTTCTGCATTTAGGTAGGAAAAATCAAATGCATAATTATAGGATGGGGGAGACTTGTCTTAGCAGTAGTGTGTGCGAAAAGGATCTTGGGGTCTTAGTAGACAAAACACTGAACATGAGTCAGCAGTGTGATGCGGTAGCTAAAAAGGCAAATGCAATCTTGGGCTGCATCAACAGCAGTATAGTGTCCAGATCACACGAAGTGACGGTATCACTTTACTCTGCTCTGGTCAGACCTCACCTAGAGTGTTGTGTTCAGTTTTGGGCACCACAATTTAAGAAGGATGTAGACAAGCTGGAACGTGTCCAGAGGAGGGCACCAAAGATGGTGAGGGGTCTGGAGGCCAAGTCCTGTGAGGAAAGGTTGAAGGAGCTGGGTATGTTTAGCCTGAAGAGGAGAAGACTGAGAGGGGATATGATAACTTGAAGAGGAGAAGCCTGAGAGGGGATATGATAACTTGAAGACAAAGAGGGGATATGATCTTGAAGGGCTGTCATATAGAGGATGGTGCCAAGTTGCTTTCTGTTGCCCCAGAAGGTCAGACCAGAACCAATGGGTTGAATTTAAATCGAAAGAGTTTCCGTCTAGACATTAGGAAGAATTTTCTAACAGTTTGAGCACTTCCTCAGTGGAACAGGCTTCCTCGGGAGGTGGTAAGCTCTCCTTCCCTGGAGGTTTTTAAGCAGAGGCTAGATTGCCATCTATCAGCAATGCTGATTCTATCTTCTGGGCACCGAGTAGGGGTCACTGGGGGTGTGTGTGGGAGGTAGTTGTGAATTTCCTGCATTGTGCAGGGGGTTGGACTAGATTATCCTGATGGTCCCTTCCAACTCTATGATTTTATGATTCTATGAAATAGAATCAATAATAAGCCCAGAAGTGATGGACACTGCTGTTAATGCTTGTCACCAACTTCTTGGGAGTGTGGTTGGCATGCCTACCCCCTAGGTGTCTACCAAGCCCCTCACACCCTAAAGGGGCCGTCCTCCTTTTGGATGAAGCATGGAGTCCTCCCCTGAATAAACCTGTAGTATGTTCCCTAGCCCAATGCCTAAATGCCACCCAGCCAGTTGGGATGATAAAGCATTTAACAGTATACTCTATAAAACTAGGAATGGTTTTCTTTGCTATGATGAAGGTGAAAGCCAACTGTCCTTGGCCAATTACAATTCTGGGTAAAATTCCTTCCTGGCTCTGTCAACCAGCAGCTTGCCCAAGGCCATATCAACAATCCTTGGAAATACCAATAGCAAACTATTACATCCAAGGAAGGATGGCTGGATTGTTGACAAAGAGGCTGAGCTGCCCCTGCCCATCCTCTTTTAAAGGGCCAGCATAGACCAAAGGGAAGCCTCCTGGCCCCATCCCCTCAATGTCCCACATCCACCAACCAAAAGGTGGGGTGGACCATGAGGTGTAACAAGGGAAAGCCAATTGAGGCACTTGCCTTGGGTGCACAAAGCTGGTCCATTAGGGCAAAAGGGGCAGTGCCCCATCAAACTCATCTTTTTGCTGCTTGCCTCCTTTGCAGTAAAAGTAAAGCCTTGCTGAATTACAAGCTGTCAGCTCCCTCCTTAATCAATCTTAGTCTTCTTGCCGCCTTGTCTTTCTGGACCTCAGCCACGTTCCTCCCTACACTTAAGTTAGTGCCCCCCCCCAGTTCTTCTTAAAAGCACAGCTTCTTTTCTGCGACAAAGCCCATGACCACCCAATGCAAAATTATTGAAAGAGGGTGAGGCATATTAAACTAAGGAAAGATTGACAGGCTTGGCCAATGGGTTCTTATGGAATTAATTGATCAATCAGAGACTCATAAGGGTAGCAGAACCTGCTGCCCAGTGTCCATTTGTAGCACTGGAATGTAGCTGAAGACGTAGTCAGTGGATGTGGTGTTGTTTCACTGTGCTTTGCTGCTCAGGCAGGGCCTGGCCCCGCCCGGCCTGGCTGGAGCATGAACTGTGCTGCTCTGGTAAGGTATAGGGGAAAATGGGAGGTTGTCTCTGTTGAAGATGATCTGTGGAGCTGATTATTTCCTGATGTATTTGTCATGATGAGTAAGTGGAAGAGGGTGTGGTGTGATATTAATGGTAAAGTTGAAGATAAGGGGGACTGAGATGATGCAGGCATCTGGGGGGCGTATGTAAAAATCAAGCAATCCATGGCAATCCATATAGACAGTGCTGGGTTTAGATGAAGAGAGGCCCTAGGCTATTCCACTTGTGAGGCCCCTTCCAATCCCCCACCCTCATGGATAGAGGAAGATGGAAGAGTGTTTTGAACAAAATTCAGTGAAACCGAGGATGACGACGGGCATGTAAAATCCTGCAATTCACAATTCTTCCTCTGAAGGACATAAGATGTTATTGTTAAATACTGTAGTGATTGGGGGGGAAAGCATAAATGTTAAAATTAACAATGTGAAAAACATTTGCAAAAACCAAACATTGTAAACATTTTGTGGAATAAGCAGGAATTCTTAGGAAAATGAAATTGTAAGTTTACTGTTATAGTCCTTAAAATACACATATTCTTTTAAAATACATATTAAGAAATAAACTACAATAATCAAATACACTAAGACTAAAAAAGTTTTTTCCTAGCCTTTCTCATAGCAAAATCATCCAAAGGTTCATCAAAATTTGTCTAAATTTGTCACTTTCAATGCACAGATTGCTCAGTGTAGACAACCTTCTTGAGACGTTGTGGCCCTTAATTCATTTTTAATTCTTTTGAGGAATGAAAAGCACCTCTCTCCGCAGCAGTTAGCGACCATTAAGCTAAGAAATAAATAGCCGCAAGATTGCTTCCACATTAGGAAAGGCCATCTGAATTTTCTTTCCTTGTATATAATTTGAGAAAGGTCTGTATGAGACAGGGACTCTGCTCTTCCATAGGCCTATGGCTTTGTCTCATATATAAGTGAAAGTGCAAAACTTAATCAGTAAGTTTCAGGTCAGCATCTTCTGGGTATACTTCTATCAACAATTCAACACCTTGCTGAATTTCTTGCTTAGATGCTGTCAGATTAGCAAAAAAGGAAAACATTAGTGTAACATTACTGTACATAGTAGCTCTTCTTAAATTGGCTTCAAGTTCATAGGAATAAAGGATTTTATCCTAAACTTATCTCTTGAAGAGAGTTCATCTAAATCATCAGGATATTAGGGGAAAATGTTTACAGTAAGAGTTGTTCGACAGTGAAATCAGCTACCTAGGGAGGTGGTGAGCTCCCCCTCACTGGCACTGGCAGTCTTTAAGCAGAGGATGGACAATCACTTGTCAGGGATGCTCTAGGCAGGGGTGCATTGGACTAGATGATCTGTATGGCCCCTTCCAACTCTGTGATTCTATGACCAGGTGCACTTCCATCATTTCCTTGCTGTTTCCTTATTCTTTGTCTTGTTGTGACAGTTCTGTAGTTAACATTTGGCAAGGTGGCTTTCGCTTGTAGCTCAAGCTCATCAAAATATTCTCTAATTTTGCTTAAAAAAATCTGAAGTGAACTGTACAAACATGCACAAGTACTCAATAACAGTTCTGATTTCTGAATGGCTATGCTGACCTTGTTAAAATGACCTAGCACACAGGTCCAAAATTGCAGCATAAACACAAATTCTAGTTCTTCCATTTTCTGCAAAAGATTGTTAGCTTGAAGCCTGGTATCACCCTTCTCATTAACATCAGAGTACAAAGGACTGAGGGCCTCAGTGATGATAGCGCTATAGCTTTCCAAAGTAGCTTCTGTGGCTTTTGCACATGCCTTCCACCTAGTGTCTGTCAAATATTTAGGCACTTTTAACTGAAGTTGCAAAAATGATTTTAGAACTGCCCGTCTCTTTGTGGAGGATGAAAAGAAGATATAAATTTCGTTAATAATGCCAAAACAGTTCACTGCATCAAGACATCATGTTACATTCAATACATGTGCATCATATGCATATCAAGTTGCCTGATGGTTTCTGCAACCCCTTTTGCCCTAATGAGTCCTCCCTTAATGACTGCACCACACTGGCTCTCATTCCTGCTGTGGGGGCTTCTAAATACTGTAGTGCACATACCCAAGAGTTGGATTTCCAATATAGGAAAGCAATTTGAGGGTTTTAAAAAACCAAACTGCCCTGCCACTGCCTAGGAGAGGAACAGGTTGCCTGGGACCCAGGGAAGCCTTGGAGCTGGGCCCTGGTCTCGGGCCAACAGAGGCATAGGCAAACCAGCAGAGATGTGGCTTGGGCAATGTGGCTTGAAGAAGCCATTGGATGGGCCTCCTAGCTGGCAACGATGCCAGGAAAGAGGTGGAGAAAGGGGTGGGACCTGGCCCCAGGGGAAGCAGGAAGGGTAAGAGAGAGGGAAAGAGGGCAGTGGGGAAGAGACAAGGGGGGCACATAATTGGCTGGGCTTGGGGACAGTGGGGAGCCTTTGGAGCCACATGCAGTATTGATCCGGTGTGATTTTTTCCATGTGTATGTGTTCCTGGGAAGCTTGGAGTTGCTCCTTAAATGCAGACTGTGGAAAGGTTGCTTAGCCCATAGCCTCTGACCAGTGGCGGCAGCTGCTGTGCCACCGCCCCCTCTCTCTGCCACCCCTCTCTTCCCATGCCCGGGAGAGCTGCCCCCTTGCCCCCCAGATCCAGACCTGTGTGAGGTACCACCTCCCTACACTCCTTGTGTTTTCTTAAAGGTAAAGGTGTGCAAGCACCGGGTCATTCCTGACCCATGGGGTGACGTCACATCCCCGACGTTTCTAGGCAGACTTTGTTTATGGGGTAGTTTGCCAGTGCCTTCCCCAGTCATCTTCCCTTTACCCCCAGCAAGCTGGGTGCTCATTTTGCCGACCAGAAGGTAAAATGCTCATTTTACCGACATCAGAAAGATGGAAGGCTGAGTCAACCTTGAGCCAGCTACTTGGAACTGACTCCCGTCGGGAACGAACTCAGGTTGCTAGCAGAGCTTTTGACTGCAGTACTACAGCTTAGCACTCTGCACCGCTGGGCTCTTGTGTTTTCTTACTTACGGCAAATTTTAGCTTGTAAATTTCTCAGGGCTGGGATACACCATGTGTATTTACGACTAATAATAATACTAATACCAATTGTTAAGTCTGCATGGGGAGGACACACGAGGTTGTTTACATACACAACACCAATAATAATAATTGGTTCTTGTAGGTTATCCGGGCTGTGTAACCGTGGTCTTGATATTTTCTTTCCTGACGTTTCACCAGCAGCTGTGAAGATGCCTGCCACAGCTGCTGGCGAAACATCAGGAAAGAAAATACCAAGACCACGGTTACACAGCCCGGATAACCTACAAGAACTAATGAACTCTGACCGTGAAAGCCTTCGACAATAATAATAATGTTTGCAGTCTCAATGATTCTTACTCTGAAGTTGCTGCATTGACTTCAGCAAGGCAAATGTGAAACAAGGGATTTGAGGATTGAATGAGAGACTGCCTGAGATTTTCACAGCTCAGATTTAAGCAGTGCCCGCAGAGCTAGTCAATATCATATGCTTTCTCAGCAACAAAAATGCCCAAAAAATCCCAAACAAAACAAAAAACCAGACTCGTCTCCAAGGAGCTAAGAGCATAGCAACTGCATTTGAGTCCATAGCTATATCACCCCCACCCACCGATCACATAGTGGCATGCCAATATTCCCTCCCGATGTGAGCCCAATATGGAAACAGGCAACCACTTAGAGACGCTAGCACACCTCCCTGACGTCACTTGACCTCGCCCCCACAGAAAACACAAGGGAATGAACACAGGCAACACATTGACTTCTACTGACGGGAGGACTGTAGTGTGCCCACTAGGAGCCTTTTAACTACCACACTCCTGCAAGATCCACGGGAGGAGGTTTGAATCGTCCTCTGCAAACAATGCCATTTGACAGGTTGACACTCCGGGAAGAAAGTATGGTGACTTCGACCATACAACCCAGTCACTTCAAAAACTCAGAAGAATCTTCCACATAAACCTCATGGTCTTTCCAAGGCATGAGTTCAAGTCTGGGGTAAGGGAGATAATGCCACAAAAATCAGCTTTTGCAAAGCAAAGGGGACGCGGAGAGTACTACAGGAACAAGAGAACACACAGCTGCGCATTCACAGAAGGCATCCTTGTCATTTCCTCAGCCGTTCACTCAGAAAAAGTACTGATGTGAGAAACAAAACTGAAACAAAGCATAACTGTTAACATGACGTTAAACATTGCAGAAATTGCATAATAGGTGTCGCATGTAAAGGCAGTTGTTGATTTTGCACGTGGACAGCGTGACACCTGCAGAAAGACCTGATCAGATGAGTGAAGCTGTTGAGGTAGCTGGGAATAATGCAAAACCTATGGCTAGCGTGGGGAAATGCTGGATCAAAGGGGAGAGCCAAGACTGAAAACTTTCTTTTGTGAGTGTGGGAAAGAGCGGCTAAAAGCCTCGCCGAGAACAGCAGCGGTGCGAAAGATTCTGCCAGATACTACGTAAAGATTTCAAAGTGACTGGATAACAGCAACTTTTGGGTGGGGAGTGGGGGAAAGCAGGGCTTTCAGCTCCCCGTGAGGAGTGGGGAGAGCAAAGGAAGGAAGACCCCCCTGTTTTTTCTCTTGGCTGTTTATGTTTGGGAGAAAGTGAAACTGTTCATCCCGAGTAGCAACCCAGCTGCCTGAGAAGAGCGAGAAGGGGGAGTGAGTCTGAAGGAGCGGCTGGGGAGCTGGTGGGCGCCTCTCCTTTCCTTAAGGTGTACTGAAATCCGTGGTGGCATTGGGGGCTCTCGGGGTACAGAGATACAGATTCCTGGGCTGGATTCTTCTCAGTGAACTATTGTAGAGCCAGTAGGGAAACCTCCATTAAGCTCCATCAGATGATCAGAGAATCAAAACAGGCTTCCTAGGCATATGACTGACATCTAGTGGATGCTGCTCATATTATCAACCTAGAGTTTCATATTTTTGCTTTATATATAGGGGTTACCTGTCTTTGCCAGCAGATAAGTCAACTACCGGGTGGATATATCATTTGATGAACTTCTACTCTTTTTGAGCTTTTTATTGCTTTTAAGTTTCTGCTGTACCAATTGGATTACAAATATTTTAAGCTTTTTTTTCTGCAAGCAGTGATAGAAATCTTTGGACCACAGGATTCATTGACCTTCTGATACTTTTTCTTTCACGTTTTCCTGGCTTTAATTTTGTATTTCCCATTGGATCTAGGTCGAATCTCGGCAATCTTTCCAACTTATTTTTGTTTTGTGGTTGTTGCTGTTCCAGCTTTTTTTCATAAATTTGTGGAATTTTCTTTCCATGTGTTTGTTTGAATTGTTCTTGACTGGAGTTCTGTTTTGGTAACTAAAAGGCTTGCAGCTCATTCCTAAGGTTGGGGGCTGAATGGGCTTAGGAGGCACACAGGAGCTTACGCTGGCATTAGGGGCAGAAAGGGCGTATGTGGAGTTAGGTCAGCAGTGGGAGTTGGCTGCCGGCAATGGTGCAGTCAAGGTGGTGCAACCTCTGCGCCAGTGCCACAGAGGTGCCTGCCGTCCTCCCAGGGGGTGTTCCCGGGGGCGTTATGAGCACTAGGAGCATTCCAAACTGCTTTCAGCTGAGGAATGCCCACTTTTGATGGCACAAAGTCCATTGAGCCCCATGCAGTCTCCCCCTGCGACCGGACCAGTCGGCCAGCAAGCGCCCCACCCACCTCACCCTGGCGGGTGTGGAATCTGACTAGGTTGCTGACCAATGGTGGAGGGCAGGAAATGGATGCGCCCCTTGGGGGAGGGGCCTGGCTGGCCAGAAATTCCCTCAAAAGTGGCACTTCAAGCCAGATCCACATCTAACAGGTAAGCCTTGTGTGGCGTGGCACGCATGCTGCCAGGGTGCTCCGCGAGGTTGGGACTTTGCGATTTTCCCACCTCTCCTCATTCCCTGAGGCAAACTATGAAGGGGCTTGCCCTTGACACTGTGGGTGGGGCGAGGCTCCCTCGAGTCAACCTGGTGGACTTGGTGCATGGGTGGGGATACTGCTGCTGGTGACAGGAGCCTCGGCTGCCGCCACCCCCAAAACATGAATTGGGGACAACTTTGCTCTGTCTTCAGGAGAGGACCCCTCAACAGGCCTCGTGTCGACTTGACTGGCCCTTTAATTTGCCTTTCTGCATTCTGCAGATGCTGTGAGCAAGATCACGAGGAGGTGACTTCGCTAGTGGGGCAGAGATGCGGATGGCGTGTGCCCCTTTCATAGCCCTTGCCAGGGACCACCCCATCCACTGCAGGGGACCCCAGGGACCTCAGCAGCCTTTGCCCTGTGCACTCCCAGCCCAGCCAAGGTCCAGCTCTGCCCCTCAGACTGCAATGAGGATGCTGTTTGCTTGGCACTCTGATGTGGCCGGTGGGCCAGAAGACTCCAGGCCTGGAATCTCCCGGTTCCCCGGCTGCCACCTTTGAGAGGCAACTGTCAGCCCTTGGCCCACAGAACCAGAAATCACCACAAAGTCATATAGAGTCCAAACAGATGGCTTTTACTGATCAAATAGGCATACAGTGCAAACGAATAAAATGACAGCTATGAGAGGCTCACTAGCTGGGAGATATTATAAGGCAGGAAAGGCGGGAGATTACACGCATGAATACAGTTTCCCAGGAGCTGAGTTCCCAGGCCTAGGTATGCGACCTTGGGGGGCAGACAATACAGCACAGAGACAGAGGCAATAACGAAACCGAGATAGCAGCCTGACATTCTGCTTCCCTCAAGGCCCCCTCCCAGTTCGCAAGGGGGCTGGCCTGTCCGGGTAAGCAATGTGAAAGGCGTCGACGAGGTCGGGGGCGGAGACATCCCGTGCGCGCACCCATTCGTCATAGGCAGGGGGGAAATGTTTCCAACGAACTAGATATTGCAGATTGCCATGGTGAATACGGGAGTCAAGGATCTTGGAGACTTCGAAGTGTTCTTCCCCCCCCACCATGATGGGTTGCGCAGGCGGTGGGTCCGGATGCCACCGTGGAGAAGCAACATGGGGTTTGAGGAGGCTTATGTGGAAAACAGGATGCACACGCCTCAAGGATTTGGGGAGAGCCAGTTCCACTGTGACAGGGTTTATGACCCGAGTAATGGGGAAAGGGCCAATGAATTTGGCGCTGAGCTTATGGCACGGTTGGGTGGAACGGAGATTTTTGGTGGAAAGGTAAACCAAAGCACCCACTTGCAGATCACCCCCGGGGGAGCGATGTTTGTCAGCTTGCGCTTTGTATTTACGTTTGGCCCGGTCGAGGTTGCTAACGAGCCAGGGCCAAGTGGTACGGAGGGCGTGTGCCCAGGAGGCAATGTCGGGGTTCCCCTCCCCCTCTACATCATCTGTAGGAGCGATGGGACTGAAATCTTGTCCATACACAGCAAAAAACGGGCTAAAACCTGTGGATTGATGCATGGCATTATTGTAGGCATATTCTGCTAAAGGTAACAGTTCCACCCAGTTATCCTGGTGGTAGTTAACATAACAACGCAAATAACATTCAAGTACAGCATTGACACGTTCAGTTTGACCATCAGTTTGAGGATGGTATGCACTAGACAATCCCTGTTCCACCCCCACCAACTTGAGGAAAGCTTTCCAAAACTTAGAAACGAAACCACTTTTGCGGTCACAAATTATTTTACGCGGAAACGAATGTAAACGAAAGATATGCGTCACGAAGAGGCGGGCCAGTTTCTGAGCAGAGGGGATCCCTGCGCATGGAATCAAATGTATTTGCTTAGAAAACAAATCAGTAACAACCCACAACACAGTTTTACCCCCACTGAGAGGGAGATCAGTCATGAAGTCCATAGCAATCACTTCCCAAGGTCTGCTGGGCGTTTCAAGAGGTTGTAGCAGTCCCGGGGGTTTGCCCTGCGATCGTTTCGCAGCGGCACAAACGGGACAGCTGCGGATGAAGGAGTCAATGTCGGAACGCATTCCCCCCCACCAGAACTGTCTGCGCAATAAGTGAAGGGTCTTCAGAAACCCAAAGTGCCCAGCTGTTTTGGCTCCATGAGCTAAATGTAAAACGTCCTTCCGGAGAGCTTTGGGTACATACAATTTTGAGTCTTTGTACCAGGACCCCCCTTGTTCCAAAACACCAGGAGGTAGGGTATGAGCGGAACGTTCTAAAAGGCACTGGTCCCGAAGGACAGTTAAAAAGGATTCGGAGATGGGGATTTTGGAGGGAGCCCCCCCGTCGGTCATGGAGATCTGAGAAACAGTTATAGGGCTAGTGCTTACGTGCGGCGGCGCGCAGACTGCAGGCGGCTGAGCGGTCGGAGGGGTAGGAGGGGCGGGAACTCCGGTCTGTTGCGGTGGCGGCTGGGCAGCCGGTTGGGCTGGCGGAGCTTGCGAGTTAGGGAAGGTGTGCTGATGCTGGGATCGGGTTTGCACAGCCAGCATAGGTAGGGCCCCACGTTGCATAGGGGTGAACAGAGAGTTGGTGGGTCTTTCGAGTTTTACCGGATATTGTGGTAAACGGGAGAGGGCATCCGCGAGAACGTTCTGCTTCCCAGGGACGTGCTTCAGGGTGAAACGGAACTGAGCAAAGAACTCCGCCCACCGTTGTTGTTTCGCCGATAGCTTATGGGACCCCGTGAGGGCAGCTAGATTTTTGTGATCGGTCCAAACTTCAAAGGGTACTTTAGACCCTTCCAAGAATTGCCGCCATAAAGTCAGTGCATGATGAACTGCAGAGGCCTCTTTCTCCCAGATGGGCCAGTTTAGTTGAGCGTGCGCAAATTTTTTTGAAAAGTAAGCGCAAGGGTGAAGAAGACCGTCCGGTCCTTGCTGGAGGAGAGCCCCTCCCATGGCTACATCGGAAGCATCGACTTGCACAATGAACATTTGATTTGGGTCTGGGTGCCGTAGCACCGGCTCCGAAGTGAAGAGGCGTTTGAGGGCCAGAAAGGCGGCTTGGCATTGCTCAGTCCATAGGATTTTTGCGGAGGGCAAGGCAGCCGAGCTTACTTTTCCCTTAGTTTTCAGCAGGTCCGTAATGGGTAGAGCCACTTGGGCGAAGTTAGGGATGAATCCCCGATAGAAGTTTGCAAATCCCAGAAATTGCTGTACTTGCTTACGGTTGGTGGGGGGAGTCCAATCGAGGACGGCTTGGACTTTGGCGGGGTCCATGCGAAGACCTTGGTGGGAGATGATGTATCCCAAAAACGTGAGTTTGCTTTGGTGAAATTCACACTTAGCTAGTTTAGCGAACAGTTGATGGTTACGCAGGCGTTGTAGAACTTCCCTGACCAGAGTCACATGCTCGTCCACAGTTTTCGAATAAATGAGAATGTCATCTAAGTAGACCACCACCCCACGATATAGAAGGTCATGTAGGATTTCATTGATGAGTTGCATGAAGACCCCCGGGGCCCCTTTTAATCCGAATGGCATTACAAGGAATTCATACATTCCGAAACGGCTAGAGAAGGCAGTGAGGTGTTCATCTCCTTCGCGGATACGGACTCGGTAGTAGGCTTCCACCAAGTCTAATTTAGAGAACACACGGCCTTCCTGTAATTGTCCCAAAATATCCGATATTAATGGGATAGGATAGGCGTTGGTCTGGGTAACCGCATTGAGCTTTCTGAAGTCAATGCACAGGCGAAGGTCGCCCTCTTTTTTCCGGACGAAAAACGCGGGGGCCGAGTTTGGGGCATTCGAAGGGCGAATGAACCCTCTGGCGAGGTTTTTGTCCAAAAAGTCCCGGAGGACAGTGCGCTCGGAAGCGCTCATAGGGTAAATCTTACTTTTGGTTAATGTGCAGTCCTTTACTACTTCAATCGCACAGTCTGAGGCCCGGTGGGGGGGTAAGGCATCACATTCCCTAAGGTCGAAGACATCTTCAAAGTCCCGGTATACAGCGGGTAGAGCCGGTGGTACTGGGGCAGTAGAGGTTAATGCTGGAACGGGCGGAAATGGCAGAGCAAAGTTTTGCCGATGCTGGTCGCAGGTGGGACTAGCGAAAGAGATAGTGTTTGTTTCCCAATCAATACTGGGACTATGTCGTTTAATCCAGTTAATTCCCAAGACCACTTCAAATCGGATAGGGGCTATAGTGAAGTCTATTTGTTCCCAGTGGGAACCAATTCCCATTGCCACCCCTATGGTGCGGTGATCAACTGGACCCCCCTGGAATTGGCTCCCGTCCATTTGAGCAAATTGGACGGGGGCGGGTAAAGCCTCTGAGTCGGCTCTGAGTGCAGCAAACGTGGCTTCGCTTATGAGAGTGCGACAGCAACCGGAGTCAATTAGTGCTTTGACGGGGATTTGTGGACCTCCGTTAAGTTGTTGTAAAACTGCATCCACGTAGACGGTGGAGTCCACTTCTTTGATTTTGGTAGGAGCATTCGGTTTGATAGGAAGATCCTGAGAGGTCTGTGGAGATGCTCCATTCACCACAGACCGGAGCCGTTTTTTGACAAGTCGAGGGGAGATTCCAGGTTTAAGGCTGGAGAAATCCAAGGGTTTTCCTCATCCGAAGAGGGAAAGCTGTCCCCCAATGGGGCACTTGTAATCCGAGACCCGGCGGGGTCGTTGGAAGCAGGCAGGGAGGCTGGGTCCCCGGCATGGAGTGCAGAGGGTGTGGGCCTTCCCGGAGCTGCGCTGCGGGTGGCCGCGGTGCCTCTGCGTGGTGGACGACCTCGGGCGCGGGTTGTCGTGCTGGGACGAAATAATTCCTGGCGGCGTGGGCAAACGGCTGCAAAGTGGCCCATTTCTCCGCATGTAAGACAGGCACCCCTCTGAAATCGGGCTTCACGTTCCTGGAGCGGACGTGGGGGATTTCGTGGGACGAGCAGTGGTGCCTTGGGTTGAGGCTTTTGGGTGCCCTTCTCCTTGTGCTTTTGACGGACGAGAGAAATAAAGCGGCGGCGGCTTTCCACTTCCTCGGCTAATAGGATCCAGCCTTCGAGGGTATCGGGATCGCCCCGCATGTAAGACCAGTTCAGAATGTCAGGATGCAAGGCTTCCCTGAAATGATGGATTAGGGTGGTCTCGGGCCAACCTACAATTTTACTTGCCAGTCGCTGAAATTCATCGGCAAATTCCCGAACTGTAGCAGAGCCTTGTTTTAATTGTAAGAGTTCCGTTTTGGCTCTTTCCCCCAGGAAGGGGTCCTCAAACCTCCTTCTCAGGGCAGTCATGAAGTTGTTGAGGGAACGAATCGCACGAGAGCGGGTGTCAAACTGGAGGACCATCCAGTCAGCCGCTTTGCCTGTCAGGAGGGAAGCTACGTACCGCACCCGGCTATCTTCCGTGGGGAAAAGTTGACCTTGTTCTCGCATATAACTGTCCACTTGATGCAAGAAACAAGGCAAAGTCTCAAGAGATCCGTCATACGTAGTCCTCAATTTGAGTTGCTTCCAAGGGCCGGGCGCGGGTTGACCCGGTTGCACGGGTGGTCCGGGCGGAGGAGCAACAGGAGCTCCAGGAGGCAAGGGTGGAGCAGGCACATTAGCAGGTGGTTGCACGGGTGGTCCGGGCGGAGGAGCAACAGGAGCTCCAGGAGGTAAGGGTGGAGCAGGCACATTAGCGGGTGGTTGTACGGGTACCCCCTGACCCGGTATCGGAACGGGCTGTCTCTGAGCTATCAGGGTTTGTTGTAATTGCCTGTTCTCTTGAAGCATAAGTTCCATTACTTCCTGGAGTTGATCAACACGGTCGGAGAGCTCCCGATTCTGGGCTCGTAAAAGATGAACCTCCTCACTTGGGCCACCAGTAAGATGAGGCTTACTGGTTCGGAAGCTCGTGGCCCATTGAGAGCTATCCCCATATAAATCCTCGTCTTCAGACTCATCTGAGTCTCGACGTCGGTCCGCCAAACGGCGTGCGCGTTGGGTCGCACGCGACGGGACAAACGCCGGGGAAAAAGTTAGACCTGATAGTCCCAGTACATAGTCCTTGGGGCGCGTGTCCACGTTCGCCTGATTCCTAATCCTTGCTGCAGCCGCCCTGGCTGCTTCCGCCGCCTCTCTCTCTCTTGCGACCCTAGCCGCTTCGGCGGCTTGCTGATCCGCAAGAACTTTGGCGTTCTCAAGTCTTAGGGCAGTCTCTGCCGTAATGCGCGGCAAAAGTTCTGTCTCGAGGAGCAAGAGTATGGGGTCAGGTTCCCCGCCCAGCAGAGGTTGTACTCGAACTGCCAGTGCGGATGCCTCGGCTCCAAACGTCGGGGTCAAAACTTGAGCCAAGGTGGCTACCGGGGTGTCCTTTGTACATTCCACAAGGAGAAGAGCGGTGCTAATAGCGACTCGCTTGGCCTCAGCCTGGCAGCTGGCCGCATCCGGGATCAGGGAAAAACCCTCCGGCGGGGCTCCCGCCATGGTAGAAAGAGTTTGTCGAGAAATAAGATTATCCAAAAGTCCAGTTAATATTTGTAAATCCTCAGTCGCCAATCGGGCATCGTCCAGTAATTGATCCAAGTCCTGAAGATCTAAACGAGCATCAGTATCCTCCGATGTTAACATCCAGAGACGTCCTGTAAGAGATTGCCACTGCGCCTGTACCAGTCCCCTCAAGCGGCAAACCTCTCGGGTCGTCCGGAAAAGTTCAGCGATTAAGTCTTGTAACAGAGTAGGGTCCTCTGAGAAGGGCTCCAGGGTAGTAGATCACCTGGAGAGCTGCACAGCTCCCATCCAAGTGGCAGGCGAACCCCCCTGGGCTCCAGCCTGGCTAGGAGAACGGTGAAGATGAGGGATAGCTGTCATAATGTCAGCCCTTGGCCCACAGAACCAGAAATCACCACAAAGTCATATAGAGTCCAAACAGATGGCTTTTACTGATCAAATAGGCATACAGTGCAAACGAATAAAATGACAGCTATGAGAGGCTCACTAGCTGGGAGATATTATAAGGCAGGAAAGGCGGGAGATTACACGCATGAATACAGTTTCCCAGGAGCTGAGTTCCCAGGCCTAGGTATGCGACCTTGGGGGGCAGACAATACAGCACAGAGACAGAGGCAATAACGAAACCGAGATAGCAGCCTGACAGCAACACTCACGGCCTTTCTTGGTCATTTCAGATACCCTTCCTTGGCAGGCTACACCTACTGTGCCTCCCCTCAAAGCCTACTGGTGTCTTGGGGAAAACATCTGGTGTCTTGGGGGAAATGGCAACTCCCCGGACCCGGAGCAGTGGAAACGGCAGCAGAGCAGCTGCTGTCCATGTGGGCCATGACATCAACAAGGGTGGAATGGCCCCCAGACAACATGTCCCCAGGGGCGGCTCGCCTGGTGAGGAGGTCTCGCAACTGCTTTGCCAATGCCCGTCTGGGGCCTGTCCAAAAGCCGTGCCATGCAGAACCCATCCAGCCGACAATGAGTACAGCCCACAGTTCAGCCCCAACACGGATGCTTGGCAATCGCGCCCCCTGAACAGCTCTTGATGGATGATGATCAGTGGCAAGACAGTCTGGCATAGCAGCATGACTGTCGGTCAAGGACACCCCGACTGGCCAGGGAACCCTCAAGGCCCAAGAGGCCCCCTAATAAAAACCTTATCCACAGCGACTGCTGTCATTGTTTTCCTCCTGATGGGGGGGGGGAGTCCAGCAAGGTGGCACCCCAAAGGGGCACACATGGTTGGAGTTCACACTTGTTGCTGTGGTTCCAGCTGGAACCCCTGGTGGGTCAATTTCATTCATGTGGAGGATCCACCAGTACAATCAGGGGGCTTGGGGACGACCCCCAGGCTGCTGTTCTGAGGCTGCACCCCAAAGACTGGGCCATCTGGAAGGCCAGGGGCAGGGAGGATGTGGGGCAGACCCCGTGGGGCTGCGACCAGTTGCCTCAACCCACCGTGCGTGGCCAGACCCACCCGCTAATTTGCATGTTAGGGCAGCCAGTGCTTGGCTTGTTGAGGTGGAATGCCAAGGCTACCTGGGGTCGGCTGGCCAGCCAGGCCAGGATGCCTTGCCAGAACCTCCTCAGTACTCCCATCTCTTTCCCACTATCTTTTCCAGGATCTGAGTGTCAGATCGCCCCCTGTTGGCCCGTGAACCTATAATGTGTCACAGCTGGCAGGGACTGGGGCCGGGCGCCTACCAACACAGACAGCTCTCAGAGGTCAATAGGAGCCTCCCAGGGGAGGCCAGATGCCTTCATGGGGGTATCTGTCCAAATTCAGTCATAGCCCCTTGCACGAGGCCTTGGGCTGGTGTGGACCGTGGCAAGCCATCTCTTCAGGGTCTGGCATCTGCGATGGCAGGTGGTTCACGGTCAGCTCCCCCTCCTGGAGATCACGCCACAGTGCTTTGTGCACACGCTCTTGGGCAAGGTGAGTGGGAAGGTTCTGGCCCCCATCAATGGCCTCTTCCTCAGAGACATTTGGGCCTGGGTCCCTTGGTGGGATCCTCGTCTAGGTCGGGCAGGCCCTGCCGGATAGCAATATTGTGAAGTATGGAGCACACAGCAAATAGCTTGGCAACTCATTTGTGCTGCATTGCATAGCGGCCCCCCATGTGATGAAGGCACTGGCATCTCTTTTTGAGCTGGTCAAAAGCCCTCTCAATGACTATGCATGTCTCGTGGTGTGCCCAGTTGTAGGTGGCCCAATCTGTGGCATCTTCAACTGTGTAGGGTGTTAGCCAAATTGCTCGGTTATGAATATTTATATGGGGGAATTAGCAAATCAATAACCGGCAATGGGCATAACTGCAGGATCTAAGCCTGTGTCTACCAGAGTCCATTCCGTAGTTCAAAGAATAAGGCAGAAGCAATGGAGTTAAAATTAAAAGGTGTTTACTTGATTATATGTTCACACACAAACAAAACAGATTTTTACAAAACACACACAGAGCCTACAGAATAAAGGTGGTTGAGTAGAGATGTTTGCCATTGTGGCAGATTTCCCTTTTAAGAGGGGCCATAATCACCTGATCCAGAGAAGATATCCGAGGTTCCATGCAGCAGAGAGGAATAAAAAGGGGGCAGGGGGGGTCCCCTGCGTGTTCGAGCATCGCTGCCTACTCTGACAGAGTGACAGCGAGTACCGGAGGGAGAGAGAGCTAGCTTGCTCATGGCTGAGAGCGACCCCAGTTATACTCTTTTTGGGGAGGGGGATGATGAGCTTACCCCCTCGTGGTTCTTGTGGCAAACAAAGGCAGACAATAGCGTTAATGATCGGCTACCAGGGTGGGGTGATGGGTGATTTAGACGGGCTAACTTGAACCTATGGACTTGCGCAATTTCAGGAGGTCAGGAGGCTTCAGTAGAGGGGCCATCTGGTCTAAAACAAAGGTTTGCTCAATGTTGCATTCAGGTGACACATTTCTTTGACACCTGAGGTGCAATCTCTGGCTGCTGCTATGTTGAAGGCTTCCAATGAGCCATTAAGTATGGAAAAGGAATGGTGGGAGGGGAAGACTGCGTACGTGTCAGGTCGTCTCTTGCAAAATGACAGCTGATGGAGACACTATCTGGGCACAGAGAAAGAAAATGGATTGCCTCTGGTTCTTCCTTCTTGCTAGTGCGGGGGCCTCTGTCCATAATGTCTGGGCTTGACTCCCGTCTAGAGTGGCAGGAACGCATGTCTATGTGGTTACCATGTAATACAGTCCTGGAGTTGGCAACAACTGGCTTACAAGGGGGTCAACTTTGTTACCTGAAATGCTCCTTTAAATGGGGAAATTAGCTGAGCAATCAGTAACTTATAATATTTATATAGTGGGATACAACCAACTATACCAGAGCCCGTGTTCTGTGACCTTAGAATAACGACAGAGGCAAAAGGGAGTCCAAATTAAGAGAGTTTATGTAGTTCAAGCATTCAATGTAGCAATACATACATACATACAAAGAGTCTAGGAATAAAAGGTGGTAGGAAGAGACTTTTACCAATGTAGCAGGTTTAAGAAGAGGGGAGATACGTCACCTATCCTGTAGAGGAGATGTCCTGAGTTCCAGTAAGCCAAGATAAATAAGCAAAAATGGCAGGAGAGGGGGGGATAAAAGGGGGGCGGGGGAGATCCCCTGAGTATGCGAGCATGGCTGCCCACATTGACAGAGCTACAGTCAGTATGAAGGGGCAAGACCTAAGGAGAGTAGTATGGACTTTCAAAATCTTAGTTATAATGGGCATCAAGAGTCTTTTAAAATAAGTAATTCTTGTTGGTAAGCAGAATTAAATAAAAAAATGGATATAGAACAAGTTAATTAGCATATATATGCAATAATATGATTAATTTCATTTATTTCTTGGTAAGATGAATAGTCAATATTGTTTACAAGGTATATTTTATTTGCATTACATTACTTACAGAAATGTTAAAACATATATTACTTGTATTACATTTGATTAATAATGCACTGCAAAATTTATTTTACATAATGGTAATAGATATAATAGTTGAAAAGTATAAGTAAAAAGTAGAGGGGTTAATGTCTCTTTCCTTTCTTTTAAAAATAATTAAAAATGATAATGTAGAGTAAGATAGAAGGTACAAAATAATATAGGTTCGCCCAGAGAAATACATGTTAATTGGCATATTATGAATGTATTGTTATGTGTTTTGTATTATGAATGTATGTGGTGTGAGTTGTAGTGATTGTTCTGTATTATATGTAAGAAGTTTTTTATTTGAGTTCTGAAAATAAAACATTTATTAAAAAAAAGAAAGAAAGAAAACCCTTCCTTTTGGGGCAGGAAGATCCAAATGACTCCCACATGGGACAGACTCATTAAGGTAGAGTATAAATCCTCAAGTCACAAGAAATAAACTTTTTAATCCTTATTCTCCTCCTTTGGATGGGCACATATCATGCAGGATAAGTTTTTACCTGGGGACTCCATTTTGTCCACGAAGCCAGAGACAACAGAGAGAAGAACCAGCCATGAGAATTAAGACAATGCTGAACTTTAAACTACTGCAACTTCAAGTAGAGCTAGCCTGTCCTATATAAAGTACCTAGTGAAAGGAAAGAAGACTGTGTTTTCACCTATTATTCCCTTGCTCAGCCCAGAATGTTTGAAAGAACATGTGTAATATTTTTGTTCATTTGGTAAACTTTCTTATATTGGATGTTCCAAATTTGATTGCTAGGAAAAACAGCACACCTATTTGGTCTTGCTGTCTGAAATGTAGTAACAGGAAGGGAAAGCCGCTCACCACCTCCAGAGCACAATAGCTCACATTTGTGAAGTTGTAGCAGATCGCTCCCATGTCGGCCTGTGGGGCAAAGTGGGCAGAGGAAGAAATTAAACAGAGCCTAGATACCGATACCTATAGTTACTCATAACCATGGCATTTTCTAACTGTAGTTAAAACAGGAGATGGTTTTTGTAGGATGTCTGAACTGAGTTTGTGCATATAGAACATTTCTTTAGAATGTCAATCAACATCCTAAATTGCATCATTTTTGTGTAGGTGTGGCAGCAGGAATGCAAGGAATGTTCTTTTTCACTTCCACTGAATTCAGTGAGTTTATACTTAAATCAACTTTTTTGTTAAATTGGTGTCTTGGCAGGATGTGTCTCAGGGAGCTTAAGGTACTGACCAGGTCTTGCCCCTCCACCCACCCCACACACACATTCCTGGTGTTGCCCATTTTTGTCACTTCTCCAGAACAGTGGCACTGAAGCACATTTATACAGGTATATCTCCAGATTGTCCTGACCTAGATAGCCCAGGCTAACCTGATCTCGTCAGATCTCAGAAGCTAAGCAGGGTCAGCCCTGGTTAGTATTTGGAAGGGAGACCACCAAGGAATACCAGGGTTGCTGTGCAGAGGAAGGCACTGGCAAACCACCTCTGCTAGTCTCTTGCCATGAAAACCCCAAAAGAAGTCTCCATAAGTCAGCTGTGACTTGAAGGCACTTTACACACACACATCTCCAGATTACAGTGGCATGATGGCTTAGTTGCTATCCTAAGTAATCCCGAGATTGGCTTTAGGATTTTGAGGTTAATTATTCACATTTAAACCCAGTGGATGACAGCAACAATATGATTGAGTACAACTTTAACCATAACTTTAAAAAAATTCAGCATGCATGTCCTGCGACCGGCCCTTCCCCGGGCGTCGCAGACTCGCCTCCGGCCCCACCACTCACCTGGCGTCCGGGAGAACTGGGAGGCGGCCACGGCGAACCGCCAGCAGGGACGGGAGGTGGGGCCGGAACGGGGGCGGGGCCGGGCGGCGGGGCGGACGGGCGGAAGGTGGTGGAGGAGAAACCTGGCGGCCGTGGGCCCCAGGACCTGGGTCGGCCCGCCGCCTCCACAGGGAGTCCTCCTCTCCCCTCTGCAGGCAGGCGAGACGACGGGGGATCCCGACGGGGGCCCAGAGAGCCGCGATGCACCAAGCCCAGCAGACCCTCGGCATGCGGCGGGCCGCTGCGGGGCCGGGCGCCTGGAGTCTCGCCCGAGGGCCAGCTGAGCAGCGGCAGGGCGAGAGCCAGGCGGGGGCGCGGAGGCAGCCTCGCTGCCAGAGGAGCCAGGAAGTGAGGTGGCCCAAGGGCCTTATGGGTTTGGGAGGGAGGAGCCAGGGGAGCGGCAGGCTCAAAAAGGGCTGAGGGGTGGAGGCCGAGGAGGATGTAGCTAGGACGGGTAGTGACACAGAGCCCACAATCCTGGCGGACTCAGACGGGGAAGAGAGTTCGGATTCCCCGGCTGAGTGGTCTGAGGCCAAGGAAACTCCTCAACTCCGAGCGGCCGCAAGGGACCCTGGCTCTGACAAGGCGACCACGAGCCTGAGTCGCGACAATGCACATGTACATAGATATAATAATAAACTGGCTTTGTTATATGAAAATATGGTAGTTCATTTGTGTTTTTCTTCAGGACTATTGCTCTGATCTCCCTCTAACAAATTCTGTTTGTGAAATGAATCACAAGACATCTTTTAAAACTGTCAAAAGCCCTGTAGGAATTAGCTAGAACAAGTCAATCTTTGTAGCATTGCATGAATAATGCAGTTATTTATTGAGTAAAAATAATGCATTTCAGAATGTTATTCTAATTTTAAATCAACCAATTTACTCTTTAGAGTTACCAAAGCCAGATGTTCATAAAATCTGCTGCAAATACTGATATTTTATTTTAAAATTATATCAGCAGAAACCCAAAGCAAATTTCCCCTATATCTACTCCAAAGGTAAGTTAGGGTAAGATCTAAATATTTTAAAATAAATAATAAATAAATGCTTTGTTAATATATTTGTTGTCAGCTGTTTGGTAAATGAACATGGCACATAGTTAGACCTAGATCAAAAAGCAATTTATCCATTCATAAAGGACATCCACATTGGCATCTACATCTATAGAGTAGTACTTAATAAATGCCATTGGCTTCAACCACATGGCACCTTTACAAAAGTCCACTATATCTATTGCAGCTAAGAATGCCACCAAGGATGCCTGGGATCGTGCTGAGTGAGTGTGTACCCCCAATAGACAGTCTCTCCCAACTGCAGCACGCCAGCGTGATCGCCTTTGACACCCAATGAGACAGAGTGAGGATGCCAAGATCTTTTCTGATTGGGACAGTACAATGTAAATAAAACAATAAAGCCTTCCTAAGGTTTAGAGTATGTAGTGCTCTTTCTTTTGAATTTTGGGGATCAAGAAAGAATGCAGGCAAAACAAAGTCTTGAGACACGAGAAACCTAGACACCACCTTTGGGAGATGTTCTAGGCTTGCATGCATTACTACTTTGTCTGGATGAAATTTCGTAGAAAGAGGGCCATGACGGCGTGTTTGCATATTGCTGACTCTCCTAGCCAATGTAATTGCCACTAAAAATGCCACTTTGTAGGAGAGATGGGCTAGATCCATGTTGGTGAACCTATGGCACATGTGCCGCAGCCGGCACGCTGAGCCCTCTCTGTGGACGCACGGACCCATCACGTCTGCCTAGGGCTGTGCCATGTTGCTGTGGTAAGGGCGCTGAGGGCGGTGCTCCTTCTCCCGAAGCCTGCGCTGGCGCCCTCCCTCTCCTTGCACCAGGGCAAGCCCCTCCCTCTCTCTCAGCTGAGCTGCGGCCGCAGCTCAGCTGTTTGTTGGGGCCCCGCCCATCTTCAGTTTGGACCGGGAAGCTGTGGCTGAGCACCTTGCCACGCCCCCTCTCAGCTGAGCTGTAGGGCAGCTCAGCTGTTTGTCGGGGGCCCGGCCCGTCTTCAGTTTGGACCGGGAGGCTGTGGCCGAGCACCTTGCCATGACCCCCTCTCTGTTTGTCGGGGCCCCCGCCCGTCTTCAGTTTGTCTGGGGGCCCGCCCGTCTAAAAAAGCATTTAGAAAATTCTACAACATTTGCAGACAATCCTACAAGCCAACAGGAAATCTACAAGGAATTTTCTAGCATTGTGGCAGCTGCAAAGGTGAATTTTAGTAACAGATTTTTACAGTTCCCTAAGATGGAGACAACCCTGTGTTTTCTTACTTCTCCAGATAAAGCCAAATTTGAAGAACTTGATCTTTCCTGCCTACACTGGTTAGATGTAGAAAATCTGGAAATGGAGCTAATAGAATTTCAAGAAAGCTCTATCTGGAAAAATAAATTCTATGACCTGCGTGAAACACTTGAGAAGATAGAAAGGATGACAAAGGATAGCACAGTTAGTCCTGAAAATGAAATCCTTAAAGTGTGGAATTCTCTGCCAAATAATTTTAAGTCAATGAAAGCACTTGGGATTGCTTTCCTTACTTTGTTTGGATCATTTTATGCTTGTGAGCAGCTGTTTTCAGCTTTGAATTATATCAAATCTGACACCAGAAACAGGCTGACCTGAGTGCTGCATGTGTTGCTCTCAAACTTACAAAGTATAAGCCAAGGGTAGTCAAATTATCAGCATGCACACAACAGCAAAAATCACATTAATTGTTCAAAAAATTTGACGATGTCCTCAAAGATGTCACAAAAAATGGTGAATTACATCATGGCTCGTGCTCTGAATTGTCGACAGTTTCAAGCACTTCTTGAGGAGGTGCAGGCACAGTATAATTATTTACTTATGTACAATAATGTCCGGTGGCTGAGCAGAGGACGAGTCCTGGAGAGATGCATGCCAAATGCAAACTTTTGCCTTTTAATAAAAAGTTGTTTGTATCATTGAAAGCTCTGTTATTGAGTTTTTCTTTTAACGCAAAATATGTTAATGTATGAGTTGTTTTTTCTAAACTAAAACCTCAGTATTCAGGTTAAATTGCCGTATTGGCACTTGGCGATAAATAAGTGGGTTTTGGGTTGCAGTTTGGGCACTCGGTCTCTAAAAGGTTCGCCATCACTTCTCTAGGTGAGGTCTAACCAGAGCCGAGTAAAGCGATACCATCACTTCACGTGATCTTGACACTATACTTCGGTTGATGTAGCCCAAGATCACATTTGCCTTTTTAACTACTGCATCACACTGCTGACTCATGTTCAGTGTTTGGTCTACTAAGATCCCAAGATCCTTTTCGCACACACTACTGTTGAGACAAGTCTCCCCCATTCTATAATTATGCATTTGATTTTTCCTACCTAAATGCAAAATTTAACATTTATCTTTGTTGAAGTGCATTTTATTAGTTTTAGCCCAATTCTCCAGCCTGTCAAGATCATCCTGCATCCTGGCTCTGTCTTCTACCGTATTTGCTACCCCTCCCAATTTAGTATCATCTGCAAATTTAATAAGCATCCCCTCTATTCATTCATCCAAATCATTTATAAAGATATTGAACAACACAGGGCCCAGGACTGGTCCCTGAGGCAATCCAATAGTCATTTTTCTCCAAGTGGATGAGGAACCATTAACAAGCACTCTTTGGGTGCGATCTGACAACCAGTTACAGATCCACCTAACATAAATAGGATCTAAACCACATTTTCCCAATTTGTCAATGAGAATACTATGTGAAACCTTATCAAAAGCCTTACTGAAATCAAGATAAACTATGTCTACAGCATTCCCCTGATCCAGCAAGGTAGTAACTTTCTCAAAAAAGGAGATAAGATTAGTCTGACATGGCTTGTTCTTGAGAAACCTGTGCTGGCTCGTAGTAATCAGATCCATCCTTTCTAAATGCTCAAGGACTGACTGTTTGATGATTTGTTCAAAAACTTTTTCCGGTATAGAAGTCAAGCTGATGAGTCAGTAGTTACCCAGGACCTCCTTTTTCCCCTTCTTGAAGATGGGGACAACATTTGCCCGCCTCCAATCTTCTGGCACCTCACCTGTTCTCCAGGACTTCTAAAAAAATAAAGGACAGAGGCTTAGAAATTACATTTGCAAGTTCTTTGAGTACCCTTGGATGCAATTCATCTGGCCCTGAGGACTTTGTTTCATTTAAAGAAACTAGATGTTTGTGCCCTACCCCAATGCCAATCCTAGGCTGCAGCTCCCTTCCCTCATCATGTGTTCTGTTTATGCCATGTTGAACACTGCGTCCCTCGCAAGAAAAGACTGAGGAAAAGTAGGAATTGAGGAGTTCTGCCCTCTCTTCATCTTCTGTTATAATTTCACTTTCCGGTCCCCACAATGGGCTTATCATGTCCTTGTTCTTATTCTTACTCTGTACATAGGAAAAGAACCCTTTTTTGTTTTTAGCATCCCTTGCTAGCCTAAGCTCATACTGAGCTTTAGCTTTCCTAACACTCTCCCTACAAGCACTAGTTATTTGTTTATATTCCTCTTTTGTTACAAGGCCCTCCTTCCACTTCCTAAATGAGTCTTTTTTCTTTCTCAACTCTTTAAAAAATTGTTTATGGAGCCACCCTGGCCTCTTTAGGCTCCTCCCATTTTTCCTTCTCATAGAGATGGCTTGTGATTGCACCGTCAGTATTTCATTTTTAAGAAACTCCCAGCATCAGTTTAAGTTTGTTAAAATTATCTCTTCTAAAGTCCAACCTATATGTCTGACTACGTACAGTTTTTCCTTTCCCCAATATTGTAAATTCCAAGATTACATGGTCACTACTACCCAGGGTGCTTACTACTTTAACCTCATCAACCAGTTCTTCCCTGTTGGTGAGAATCAAGTCTAAGATAGCAGATCCCCTTGTTTCCCTGTCCACTTTCTGGAAAGGGAAGTTGTCAGCAACACAAGTTAGGAATTTATTGGTCCTTCCATTTTTAGCAGAGTTGGACTTCCAACAGATATTTGGGTAATTAAAATCTCCCATGACCACCATGTCCTGTATCTTTGAGAACTTTGTAATCTGGTCTAGGAGTGTCTCAACCAAGTCCTCTGCTGGGTTTGGTGGTCGATAGCAGATTCTCACTATAATATCACTATTATTTCTTACTCCTTTTATTTTTACCCATAGACTCTCGACTGAACTTCCTTGCTCAGATTCATGTACTTCTTCACAAGCGTACACATCTTTGACATATAATGCTACTTCTCCCCCTTCCTTATCTGTCTATCTCTTTTAAACAAGTTGTACCTTTCAATCTCAATATTCCAATCATGAGTGATATCCCACCAAGTTTCAGTAATGCCTATTAGGTCAAAATCCCCTTCCTGTATAAGGGCTTCAAGTTCTTCCTGCTTGTTTCCCATACTCTGCGCATTAGTGTACAGACATCAGAGTCCATGGTTTATGTGCCCCAAGGTTTTTGTTTCTGAACTTACCCGCGGGTTTATGTTTCCTCGCATACATGGCACTCCCTGAAAATCTTTATTGTTCTCATCTCCACTTATTGTCATCATGCTAGGGTTTAAGTTCTTCTCTCGCTCCCCCATAGGATTTAGTTTAAAGCCCTCCTTATCAGGTTGGCAAGGCTCTCAGCAAACACATTCTTTCCTACCATCGTGAAGTGCAAACCATCTCCCGATAGAAGAGCTTCATCTCAAAAGCGTAAGCCATGGTCCAAAAATCCAAACCTTTCTTGATGACACCACCTACGCAGCCAGTGATTAATTTGTAGTATTGTTCTTTCCCTTACTAACCACGACCTTCAACAGGAAGAACTGATGAAAAAACAACTTGCGCCCCCGGGTCCTTCACCTTTTTACCCAGAGCCGCATACTCTCTTTTAATATGTTCTGGGCTTTGTTGGGCAATATCATTTGTTCCCACATGAATGAGCAAGAAGGGGTAATAATCTGTGGGCTTGATGAGTCTTCCTCTCCTTTCTGTCACATCATGGATGCATGCACCTGGTAGACAGCAGACCTCTTGAGAAGACAAGTCCGGTCAGCACACTTTGGACTCTACCTCTCTCAGTAGAGAATCCCCAATCATCAGAACACGTCTCTTTCTTCATTGGGGAGCGGAAGATTGAGTCCTCTCATGCGCAGGAGCCTGAGAACTTTCTTTCAAACTTTGGGGGGATAGCCCTTGTTCCAGTGGTCCAGAATCAGTATCTATGGGGAGATCCTGGAACTGATTGCTGAGCAACAGAGGATCAGAATGACTCCTGAGTTTCCAGCTCCTGTGGATCACATTCTTCCATGCGCCCTCCTCCTGTATTGCTTGCGCCTCCATTTGTTGAGATTCCTTACTCTCTTCCTCCTGTTGCCCCCTAAAGAGTGCTTCATGCATTTTGTCCATGAACTCTGCACCTTCCTTTATAAAATGGAGTGTGGACAAGCATGCCTCAAGTCCCTGT
The DNA here is from genome assembly GCF_029931775.1 of Euleptes europaea. Taxonomy (NCBI): domain Eukaryota; kingdom Metazoa; phylum Chordata; class Lepidosauria; order Squamata; family Sphaerodactylidae; genus Euleptes; species Euleptes europaea. Next base: position 77,403,990 of record NC_079321.1, read on the forward strand.
ATCTTCTCCTCCAGCAGGGCTACCAACTGACACTTGCTGCAAGTGTAATTATTTTTACCCTCAGGTAAAAATACAAACACGGCAAAGACCTTGCATGTTACAGCTTCAGTTCCCTCACTAACCACACTGCTGTGATCCATTGCTGAAGTTGTTCGGTGACTTTCCTGCACTTCCCTGATAGCTCCCCTGACACACTGCCTCTCAAGACACCCTGCTTGAGAAGCAAAAACTCTCAACAGATATAAAATGTAGAAACTTGTAAGCTGCCTACAGGGCCCTAGGCCAGACCCCCAGGCTAAGAGCCACAGGGCAAGAGCCCTTGTGCTCTCACCCATCGGCTCGCGCCTCTGGCAAGAGCAGCCTTTGTAACGAAGAGCTCTCAGACCCACCCCTCAACAGCCAACAGCAGAGGGCGGAGCCAGCAATTAACCCCAAACACACTAGCCCTCCTCACTTAGGGAACAGCAACTAAACAAAAGAACAAAGGGAACCACTCAGAAACCCCTCTCCAAGCACCCCCATCCAGTCACTCTCACACACTACCCTCTCACACACACCAGCTGAGAAAAAACAAAAACTTGCACTGACCTCTTTAGAACTCTGGGTCCTGCAGACTCTCAGCCAGGTGCCTCAGCTTCTGCCTTTGGCAAGAGGAGCCTTCAAGAGGAACCTTCCCTTTCCCTCCCCACAACAGACACCATGTGAGGTAGGTGGGTTTGAGAGAGCTCTAAGAGAGCTGTGACTAGCCCAAGGTCACCTAGCTGGCTTCATGTGTAGGAGTGGGAGTTTTCCATCCCTCAGAGATGAACTTGCGGACAGCCCTCACAAATCCCTGGTTTTCCCATTGCTGTTAAATCCCGATTCCCTGAGATCAGCCCAGGTCAAATCCTCCTCCTCTCCATGCATAAGCCAAAGCACGGCACAGGGGAGCTGTGTGTGTGTGTGTGTGTGTGTGTGTGTCTTTTTTTACAGTAAGCACTACAGCCAATTACAAAGCAGCATTTCAAGGAGTGGGGTTTTCCCATTGCTGTTCAATCCCGATTCCCTGAGATCAGCTCAGGTCAAATCGTCCTCCTCTCCATGCACAAGCCAAAGCACGGCACAGGGGAGCTGTGTGTGTGTGTGTGTGTGTCTTTTTTTACAGTAAACACTACAGCCAATTACAAAGCAGCATTTCAAGGGGTGGGGACTCAAAGGCTTCCTGATTTTTCATCTCTCAGCTGGAGTTCTTTCTGAGTAGATTTGTCACAAAAAATGGGTTTTAAAATGACGCTTGGGTCCCACACCCTCATTCCGTTCCTTTAAAAGAGCTCCTTTTTGTGAAATACTTTTTAACATGGCACTTGGGTTTCTGCGGGGGGGGGGGTAGAGAGGGGAACTGGATGTTTTTCTCACAGTAAGTACTAGAGCCAATTACTAAGCAGCATTTTCAAGGGGCGGGGACTGAAGCTTCCGGACTTGAGCTGATGCATAGCAGTTTTAGCATTCACAACAGAAAAGTGTGGGACGAGTGAGCATCAAGCCCCAGGTAAAACTCCTATGCATAAATGACCAGTGTGTCAACATCAAGAAGCAGGTAAGAAAAAAACGATCAGATACCAAGAGTAATGTTTTCTTTAAAGTGGAGGAGGAAGATACAATGATTCCTGAAAACAGGAATCAAAGACCCACAATCTGATGGGTTGTTTGTGGCAAATACTCCCTTATGTGGAAGGGATATGTCCACACATCGAGCTGCAGACCAGTTAGAACCCAATGGATCATAGTGATAATAGGATAGAAGGTGGATTATAAATATCAACCAAGCAATGAGGGGCAATTGCCAACATAGAAAGGAAGACCTCACTTTTTAAACATGTTGGACTGGTTTCTCAGTGAGGAAGAGAAACCTGAATAGGTTGTTACTCAGGTATATGGACTCTGGAAAATGATAGAGCACAATGGGTAGCCATGTTAGTATGTCTGTAGCAGCAGAAAAGATAGCATTAACGATAGCAATAACGACTATAGCAGCAAGCCCACATGGGGGTGGGGTAGATATGAAAGAGATGATAAAATAAAGCAGGATAGCCACTTAAGGAAGCCCAAGGACACATGCTAGGCAAGTCGAAAGAGAGACAGTATGGAGGGGTTTCTATGCTAATGCTATAGAAGCATCCAAGTGAAAATGGGGGAGTTGGAGTGCTTGGTTTTAAGTGAAAACATAGATATAGTTAGTATTACAGAAACCTGGTGGAGACGGAGAACCAGTGGGATACGGTCATTCCTGGATACAAACTCTATAGAAATGACAGGGAAGGGCGTATTGGAGGGGGAGTTGCTATGTACATCAAGAAGGGCATAGTCTCTAATAAACTAGAAACCATAAAAAGGACAGACTCAACCACAGAATCCTTGATTTTCAACCTGTTCATCAATGACCTGGAGCTGGGGGTGAATAGTGAGGCGGCCAAGTTTGCAATGACACCAAATTATTTAGGGTGTCGAAAACAAAAACAGATTGTGAAGAGCTCCAAAAGGATCTCTCCAAATTGGAGGAATGGACATTAAAATGGCAAATGAAATTCAATGTGAGCAAGTGTAAAGTGATCCACATTGGGGCAAAAAATAAATAAATAAATCCCAATTTCACATGTACACTGATGGGATCTGTGCTGGCAGTGACAGACCAAGAAAGGGATCTTGGGGATAGCTCAATGAAGATGTCAGCCCAGTGTGCGGCTCCTGTGAAAAAGGCAAATTCCAAGCTGGCTATAATTAGACAAAGAATGGAAAATAAAACTGTTGCTATCATACTGCCTTTGTACAAATCTATGGTGAGACCACACTTGGAATACTGTGTTCAGTTATAGTCACCACACCTAAAAAAGGATATTGCAGAGCTTGAGAAGGTGCAGAAAAGAGCAACAAAAATGATCAGGGGCTAGAGCAACTGCCCTGTGAGGAGCGGATAAAATTATTAGGGCTGTTTAGCTTAGAAAGAAAGTGGTTAAGGGGAGACATTAGAGAGGTCTATAAAATTATGCATGGTATGGAGAGAGTGGTCAGGGAAAAGCTTTTCTCCCTCTCTCAAAATATTAGAATCAGGGCCGTCTTAACAGCATTATGGGCCCCTGGGCAAACACTCACGGAATAAAAAGTATAGTAAATATTAAACATACTTAACTTAAAGTCACTTAAGTCACAGATTAGCATAGGGGCCCTATACTCGTGGGGGCCCCGGGCAAGAGCCCATCGGGCCCATGCATTAAGATGGCCCTGACTAGAATGTGGGGTCATCTGCTGAAGCTGGAGGGTAAGAGATTCAAAACAGATAAAAGGAAGTATTTCTTCACATAATACATAGTTAAAGTGTGGAACTCCTTGCTCCAGGATGTGGTGTTGGCTGCCAACTTGGAAGGCTTTAAGAGGGGTGGACATGTTCATGGAGGATAGGGCTATCCATGGCTACTAGTCAAAATGAATAGTAGTCATGATTTATACCTATTCTCTAAAGTATCAGAGGAGCATGCCTATTATAAGGTGGAATGCAGGCAGGATAGTGCTGCTGCAGTCGTCTTGTTTGTGGGCTTCCTAGAGGCACCTGGTTGGCCACTGTGTGAACAGACTGCTGGACTTGATGGGCCTCCGTCTGATCCAGCATGGATTTTCTTATATTCTTATCACCGGTACATGCATAAAATGGACAATAAGAGATAATCTCAGTCAAGAGTCAGCATAGTTAGGTGTAAAGCTGAATACAGGTCTCCCAACTCACTGAAGTCCCTTCTCTCCCACAAAGACAACACAGGACTTCAACCTCTTTCAGTTTTGACTTTGTACAGGAGTAACAGTACCTACACCTCATAAAGTTGTTGTGAGCAACTTTTTAAAGTGCTGTATAAATGAAAAGCCACTGAAGCCGAGTACGTAAATCTTCCATTTCCTGTTAAATCAGTTGGCCCATGATTAGGATATGTGTTGGCCAGTTCCCATGACAGGATCCTATTTGTACATCCATTGAAATATTGTGGCGACTCCCACCCCCCTAGGGGAATATAGTAGATTGAACTGGCCAAAAGTACTGGCACAGCACAAATCTCACCCTCTAGACAACAAGGATAATTTTGTCAAACATATAATTAAAATAAAAATTAGGGGATTTGGGGGTCTGAAAGTTTTCAAGCTTTAATTAATAACTAATATACCCGTTTATATTTAAAATATTTTCACAAGTGAGGATAATAATATTTTCTAATAACTTGTAAGGTTATTAATGTGGGACAGAATGATGGAAAATGTTTAAATGTACATTCCAGTCAGCGAAGGTGTTGCTTGATCATTACAGCTGAGGGACACAAAAACAGTTTGGGGGTCTTATTAAAAATGCCCTTTACATATTTTAATATAATTATCTATATTTATTCTGCCTTTCCTCCAGAAGCTCAAGTGGGCATTCATTCTTGTTTCCTCCTTATTTTTATCCTCAGAACTTGTGAAGGCTGGGGAGGAAGAGCAGGAGACGGAGCAGATGATAGTGGCCCCCATGTTGGGTGTCACCACCTACTGAGGCTCTGAGAGCCAGCATGGTGTAGTGGTTAAGAGTGGTGGTTTGGAGCGGTGAACTCTAATCTGGAGGACTGGGTTTTGATTCCCCACTCCTCCACATGAGCGGTGGAGGCTAATCTGGTGAACTGGATTCGTTTCCCCACAGCTTTTTATTTTATTTTTTATTTTATTTTTAATAATTTTTTATTGATTTTTATAGTAAATCCAAAAAAAGAAAAAATATATACATAATAATAAAAGATAATAATAATAAAATAAAAATAAAAAAATAAAAATAAAAAATAATACAAACATATATAGAGCGTACAATTCTGTTATTACATTATACATATAAAGATATATATTGTTTATATTGTTATACATATATTGTTATACATATGTTGTTATACATATAAAAATATATATTACGACCTACTTCAAAAACCCACCACCCACCACAGTGCCCATCACCCATGGACTTCCGATGGGGTGTAGTGACTAATAGAAAAAATCACATTATTATACATTAATTAAAATCAGATTGTACTATAATTCGTTAACTATATTTTTAAAATCCGTTTTTGCCGATTTATCCCAATATGCAGCGGCCTTTGACCACATAATTTTGAATTCCTCCATGTCTTTACCATGTAAAGATGCTGTAATTTTGGCCATCCGCATATACATCCATAATTTTTCTCTCCATTCTCTAATTGAAGGTTTATTCGTTTGCTTCCACTTTTTTGCAATTATAATTCTAGCTGCTGCAAAACTATATTGGCATATGACTCTATCACCTTTATCCAATTCTCTATTCGTTTCCCCACAGCTCTTTAGAGCTCTTTCAGCCTCACCTACCTCACAGGGTGTCTGTTGTGGGGCGGGGAAGGGAAAGGTGATTGTAAGCTGGTTTGATTCTCCCTTAAGTGGTAGAGAAAGTCGGCGTATAAAAACCAACTCTTCTTCTTCTGTGAGGTAGGTTATATTGATGGAGAATGCCTTGGCAGTAGGGTTGCCAGCCTCCAGGTACTAGCTGGAGATCTCCCGCTACTACAACTGATCTCCAGCCGATAGAGATCAGTTTACCTGGAGTAAAAGGCCGCTTTGGCAATTGGATTCTATGGCACTGAAGTCCCTCCCCTCCCCAAACACTGCCCTCCTTGGGCTCCACCCCAAAAACCTCCCGCAGGTGGCAAAGAGGGACCTGGGAACCCTACTTGGCAAAGACTATTTAGTGAATGACTGAATGAGGATTTGAATCCAGGTCTCCATATTCTTCTAGTAGTCTAACAGTGCATTTCTGAGCTTTAAGGGCGAAAGCCCTTAGGAGGCCAGGAAGGCGCTGCGTTGGTGTTAGGGCCCCCGTGCCGGCATCCGGGCTACTTACGCCAGCGTTAGTGGCCCCAACATTGGCAGGGAGGCCCGGACACCAGTTTCCAGGTGCTGCCGTGGCAGTGCCACCCTGGGATGCTGATGGGGCCTTTTTCCATCCCGGGAGGTGTTATGAGGGTGGGCCAGAGGGAGGGTCTGCCGTTAAGCAGCCTCCTGTCCCCTTTCGCCCTGGGTACGCAGGTGGCAAGAAGAGCAAGACTGCACCTGCTTTTTAGCAGGCGCAGCCTCGCTTTTCTCTATGGGGCGAAAAGCCCCATTTAAAATTTAAAAAGCCTTTAAAAGGCTTTTTTTTTAAGTTTTTGATGTTGAGAAAATGGGTTAGGTTCCCCGCCGTTCCGCCACACTGAATGCACTGTGAATGCACTGTGAAACACAGGAATGCACTGTGAAACAACCACTATACAACAGGGGCTAATGGATTCCCACTAACATCTGGAGGCATTCTTCCTTACTTAAAAAGAAAAATCCTGTTTATACTTTTCTAGCCTCCCGATACTGACAGACTGGGCTGCTTTCTTGGTAAAAAGCATAACAACACCTCCGATTCTACTGTTTATTGAAATAAAAGTATATGTGTGTGTGTGTGTGTGTGTGTGTATATATATATATATATATTTATATATATATATATATATATATATATATTAAAAGAGCCTAAAAGTAGAGATTTCGACACTTGTTTCCTTTTATTATCCCTTCGGCGTCGTCATCATATATATATATATATTAAAAGAGCCTAAAAGTAGAGATTTCGACACTTGTTTCCTTTTATTATCCCTTCGGCGTCGTCATCATATATATATATATATTAAAAGAGCCTAAAAGTAGAGATTTCGACACTTGTTTCCTTTTATTATCCCTTCGGCGTCGTCATCAAATCGGCGGAGGTGCTGATGCACCTTGGCGATGCTGCTGCTGCTCTTGCGGCTGCGGAGGGGCCGGGGCCGCCCCCCCCCCATCGCTGCCGCTGCCTTTTCCCAGGGAGGCGCAGCAGCGAAGGCAGGCAGAGGAGCCCCCCGGCCCCGGCTCTGCGGGCGCATGCGCACTCGCGCCCCGCAGCCCTGGACCACGTCGGTGTGTCAGGACGGCTCGAGAGACGGAGGGGGAGAGAGAGAGAGAGAGAGAGAGGGGACTTGGCGGTGGGGGGTAAGGAGGCGCCTGGTCCCCATCGATTGGTTAACCCGTTAGGAGCGCTGCAGTGCGAAATGCTGGGGGGTGGGGGAAAAGTGGGGGGGCTTGAATGTTCTCTCGTAGCAGAGGATGAAAGTTAAGGAGGCGGATAAAGGGGAGCCAAGCGCGCCCCCTCCCCCCTGAAACGGATCGGGGAGGGGAAAAGGGAGGGGGCAGACCCACCCCCGGCCTCTAACGCGGGGGGGGGGGCGGTGGCGGGGGGATGGAGCCCCCCGCCCTGTGCGAAGCGGGCGGGCCGCCGGGGACCTTCCCGAAACCCTAAGTGAGCGCGAGTGAAAGAGGAACAAAAGAGAGGGGGGGGCGCCTTTGCATCTCCCCCTCCCTCCTTCCCAAACATACGGCGAGCATTGAGGAGGGCGGCGGCGGGCAATGAAATGGGGGGGGGATTTTGCAGCTGGCCGACCCGCCCAGGGCGGCGGCGGGCGACTGGTTGACACTTGTGCCGGGGCGCTGGGCGGGGCGGCGCCGAAGTCCGGCGGGATCCAGAGCAAGGATTTGGGACGGCGGGAGCGGGCGGGCGCAGGGACCCCCCCGCCCGCCACCCTCTTTTTGTGCGTGCTGGCGGGCTACCTCAGGGGAGGGGGGGAGGGGGGGCAGGGCTCTCCCCGCCCGGGCCGGGCTGCGGCGGGACCGACGGGCGGACTGCGCGGCGCGCGCTGCGTCTCCCCCGCCTGCGAAAGGCCTGTTCGGCTCGGCGCGCCGCCGCCGCCCGCCCAGCAGGGGGATTTTTTCCCTCCCTTTTCCTTTCTCTCCCGCCCCCCCTCACACCCCCGCCTCCCCTTCGCAGCGTCTCCTGCGCGTCGGTGCGCAGAAACCTTAATTCCGGGCTCCCCGATTCCGCCATTTTGGGCAAACTTTGCACGCGCGCGAACGCACACTCACACGCGCGCGCCAGCCACACGCGCGGAGGCGCTCCTGGCGGCGGCGGGCAGCGCCGGATCCCTCTCCATGTAAACGCGTGCGGGGATCGGGGATCGGGGCGGTCTTGGGGGGGGATGGGGAGGGGAGGCGCGGCGGTTGGTACGTGCGTGTGAGGAGAGGGACGCGTTCGCTGCTCTGGCGGAGGGGCTCCGTCCGCCCGCCCGCCCGCGGGGTGGGGGGGGGGCACTTCGCCGCCCGCTCGCCCCCCCCCCCCGCTCCCTGCTTTGCCCGGTGCGGACGACGAGACGCCTCCGCCGCCTCACGCGGGGCCCTGGCGAAAGAGAGGCCTGCTGGGCGGTGCGAGGAAAATAGCCGAAATTGGGGAGGGGGAGGACGGGGACTCTGCTGAACCCCCCCTCCCCCCTTATTTCACACACGGCAGGAGGGGAAGTAGGGAAGCGTGAGAGGAGCGGGCCTTCCTCGACAGGGGCCCCTCCCCCCGCCGCCTCCTCAGAAGCCTCCGGCCGTTGGGCTGAGGGAACGGCCGTTGGGCTGAGGGAGAGACCCCCTTCCCGATAGGTAGATTTAAATCAAGGGGGGCAGTTTTTTTTTTGTCCGGGGGGGGGCGCCGGCTCTGGACCGCCGGAGCGGCAACTTTACGGATCAGGAATGAGACAGCGAGGTAGACTTCCCCTGACTATGGAAGATCCACTGATTTAGCAATTGGTAACAATCTCTTTTCCTTTCTGTAAATCGGTGGTTCCCCACCTTTTTTTTTTGACCAGGGACCACTAGGACTTTTTTGTTCGGCGCAGGGACCCCAAGGTTCAAAACAAAAATTCCGAGAATTTGAAAATAAACTTGAATCATAACTGTTAGTTAAACATTAAGCTTAGAATAATATTTGAATATATATATTTATAATAGAGAACTTTTAATTGAAAATATTAATTTATTATGGGTTTATAACTTTGTTTCGCGGACCTTCATTTAGTTCTCACGGACCCCTGGTTGGGAACCAGTGCTGTAAATGTATTGAAATGTATTAGGACAGCCAGGGAATAGCTTGTTGCTGGGCAGGATATCTCTGTGGCCGTTTATTCATGGAAGGTTTTGCCTTGGATTTGCCACTCTTGAGATGCACTTTTCCCCCATCCGTATTCTCAAAACTCAACAATAAGCCGCCGTGCAGAGTTTTGAGAATTCAGATGGGGAAAATGGGCATCTATAGAGTGACAAATCCAATGCAAAACATTGTCGAAGGCTTTCACGGTCAGAGTTCATTGGTTCTTGTAGGTTATCCGGGCTGTGTAACCGTGGTCTTGGTATTTTCTTTCCTGACGTTTCGCCAGCAACTGTGGCCGGCATCTTCAGTGGAGTAACACTGAAGGAAAAGGAGAGACACTGTCCTTCAGTGTTACTTCTCTAAAGATGCCTGCCACAGTTGCTGGCGAAACGTCAGGAAAGAAAATTCCAAGACCACGGTTACACAGCCCGGATAACCTACAAGAACCAATGCAAAACCTTCCATGAATAAATGGCCTGTGTGTCTGTGTGCTAGTCGCTGGGGCAAGAGTCACGGAGGGTTACAGTGAACCATAACAAGAACTGGGTGAAACTGTTACTATATCGCGCCACCTCTATGTCTGTAGCGCTATCAGCTTTACCCTGAATGTTGATGGGTTGTCACATCTTGAATTTGGATAAATATCCCTTCCTCGGTACGATCGGGGCTCAGAGATTTCTGCCCATTAGGGCCTCTGGGTCAGCAGCTGCAAATAAACTGTTTTCTTGAAATAACCATCTCGGGTCTCTCTCTCTCCCCCCCCCCCCCCACGAACCCCCGTTTACCCCATCAGGAACAACAACAAAAACACCACCCAGGGCCGTTTCTCGAGGAAGAGGGGGAAAAGACTTTCGGGGGGGCTTCCGGGGGGGGCGCGAGAAGGGCTAAGAAGGGCTAAAAAGCTCCCGCTGTGTTCTCTCCGGGCGACCCTCCCCGGAGTCCGCCGCAGGCTCCGTAAGGGAAATGAGACCCGAGTAACAAACAAGAGCCCCTCCTCGTGCAACTTCCTCGCGCGGCCGCTGGAGCCTCCTTTCTTCCCTGTTCCAGCCAGGATCGAACGCACGGACGTTCTTCGAACGTTCCAGCCGGGATCGAACGCACGGACGTTCTTCGAACGTTCCAGCCAGGATCGAACGCACGGACGTCCTTCGAACGTTCCAGCCAGGATCGAACGCACGGACGTTCTTCGAACGTTCGAAGAACGTCCGTACGTTCGATCCTGGCTGGAGCCTGGCTGGAACAGGGAAGAAAGGAGGCTCCAGCGGCCGCGCGTTTCCGCCCTCTGTCTGTCTCCCACGCGCGCGCCTTTTGCCTTAGAATAGCCCTCGTCCTTCCCTGGGCATTTCCCTCCGGAGGCGGTGGGCGAGGCGGTGTCCGCACGCACACGCGCGCCCGCGCTCACCCTTGGAAAAACCTGATCCGCTAGACTTAGAGCGCCTAACGGGAAGGAAGAGGCAAAGTTAGGTGGTTGGGAGAGAAACTTCCTCGCAGCCTGCGGCTCAACTTCGATTGGTTAGCTTAGCTGATATGTAATGGGGGCCCGTGGGAAAGTAGTAGGCGAAAGGTCCTCGGGCCCCCCCCTCACCTTTGCGGCTCTTTTTAAATTTCAGCGCATATTTTTTTGGTGCGGGGGGGGGAAGGGGTGTGGATCTTGGGTGAGAACAATATTTCTCCGGGAAAGTTTCCAGTTCAGCAAAAATATGTACTCCAAAACTGGCCTAGGAGGGACCCCTACTGGTAGATCAGTGCTATCCATCTAGGAAGGAAAATTAAAATTTGGGCCAAAGGAGGTGGGTTGGAGAAATGTGGCAATTTCTTTTGAGTTGACACTATAATTTTTTTTAAAAGTTATGAAGATGTGCCTTGATTTTTTTTTTTTACTGCCAGCTTTACCATTTCTATAACTATAACATTTCTGGTGACTATATCAGATGAAAATTAATGGTAGAATATTTATGAGGGTTGTGTGATCAGATTGTTTGCAATTGTTTGCTCAACACTGCAGGTATTAAAACACATCTGCCAGTTGTAGACAGGTGTGGATATACTTTTATTCCTCATCCTATTTGCTTTATTTTATTACAGAATAGCATCAACTGGCTACTTTCTCTTTTATTTATGGGGTGTTTGTACTAATGTAGGACAACTTAGGTTATGCCTCTGCGTTGTGTTTTCCTCAGGTATACAAAGAATAGCTTCTTTCTTAGAATTCTAAATGGAGATGTGGGGGAATCAGGGTCTCTTCTTATGGGACTTTTTGCACTAGATGCGTTTTCTTTGTATCTAGGTATGAAGTACAGCATTATGCTTCAGATATGGGTTTCCTTTCAAACAGAGGAACTCTAAAGAATCATATCTACATACATTTTGAAGGGAAAAGACACATTTGAAAATTGGGTGTATGCTTCATATAAGATGCTATGTATGTTCTTTGCACTCAGTTAAGTGTACTTAAATTCAAAACGGCTTGGCTCATGTGTAGTTCTGGGTATCGTTAGTTGGAGGGAAAAGAGGAGTCTTCCCCATACCCTTTCCTCCCACAACCTTTTCTGATGCTTTGAACAACCTAGAGACATCATTTCCTTCATTTATTATATCTATCTCTTTGGAGTTTCTGGTTAACTGGGGGAAAGAGAGCATCTCTTCCAGCTGCAGGAAAAGTATCTTCACATGGAGGGTGCAAAAAGGGATTGTCTTTTCTTTAAGTTTTATTGGATGAATTTTAGTTCATCTTAGCTGTTGACAGTGCTGGGAGTATTGATGTTTCCTATGTGCTATATCTTCAATTGCTTTCTACAGCGTACTGTTAAATGAATCAAATTAATGACATGATGATAGCTTTTTCAACTCCTGTGACATATTTCCTGGGAAGTTTAGGGCTGTATTTATTTTGTATTTATAGCAGAACTGTCATTTTAAAGTCAGCTTCATTTTATCACTTTTATTCTGAACTGTTCATTTGGATTTCTGAGAGTTTTTAAGAACAATAAATTGTTTGAGCACACTGTGATGTTTATTGTTCTTGAAGGGTTCAGTCATTGAGTTTAATTGGGCTTTTCCTGTTGTATGTTGGCAAAATAGTTTCCTGATCAATAGAGTGCATTTCCATTAATGCTTCATCTGTTTTAACATTATAAGGACAAGTATTCATGTGAATAGAGACAGTGTTCCTATAGTGATTAATCAAGATGGATAGAATAAGTATACAGTATTTCCGTTAATATTTCAAGAACAACCAGTTCAAATCTGTGAATATTGCAGTAATTCATAAAATAAAATGTTTCAAAATAGAATAATGTTCAAGTTAAAATAATTACTTGGAAGTATATTTCGTTGGGGTTTCCTTCCAAGTAATTATGCATAGCATTGGATGTAATGGAAAAATGGACTTGAATGGACTGCCAAATCAGTCTGGTAGAAGAGGTATGGGAAACTAGCTGGAGGAGTATAGCTGGAGGAGTATACCACAACATATTTGGGGAAAACTGTTAAAACTATAGTTGGGAATCAGATTTTGTTCCCCAATAGATTATCTTAGTTTTGATGAAGCTTGGTATAAACTGTTTACAGGATTGTGATACAAGCTAACTGGATGGGGTGGGGGAGAGAACCCTGGAAGGCTTGGATCTATTGTTTGAGGTACTCTCTAGTTTACTATGTTTCTGTGTAATTTCTTGTTAAACGAATCTACAGTAAAATGTTGTGGAATAAGTGGTAGTACAATGTGTTCAATTTTTTCTTCAAAGAGGACACAAATGTTTAGGTAATAATCATGTGTTAATTTCTGATTTCAATCATGTGTACCAGATCTGTCCTTTACTTTTGTTTTTATCATTTTCTTGAGATGTAAACTAGGAAAAGGGCCAATGAAGGTATTTGGTTGGTAATACTGTTGGTACATCTCCAGTAGAGTACCTTGGTTAACTGCCATAAACTTGAGGCATGGGGCTGTAGTGGGTAAAAAGGAAACATTAATTACATTTGGGAGTAGACCCGTGATATCGTATTGAAATCAAATGTGTTTTAGGCACTTAGGGCCAGAACTGCCCGAAACAAAAGTAGAATATGTAATGTAGAAATACCTTAATCTGAAAGACTGTACATTGTGAGTTACAAGTTTCCCACCTAACTATACATTGGTCCCAAATGTAAGTCCAACTAAGTTCAGTGGAACTTAATCCTAAATAAGTGTTAATAGGATTAGTTATATTTCAGAGAACTTTGAATGCTGGCTAAGTTTTGTTGTTGTTTTACATACATAATTTTTTAAAAGCTATATATACATAATATACCTAATGATGTATCCACATATTGATTATTGCATTTAACCCAAATCAAAACCTAACTACCCCCTGACAGTTGATAAGTAGTAGAATTTCCTTGATTTGAAATATCTGGCTGTGAGATATGTGGCCTTTTTGTTGTATTGTAATTTTAGATGTCTGTTTGTTATTACTTTTATTAGCTGCTTTGAATCCTACTTTGCAGGAGAAAAGCAGGATGCCACTGAGTCAGACACACACTGGGATAGGCCCAAAGCGGCCATCTGTGCCCTGTACTCCAGAGCCATGTCTAGCATAGCAGGTTTGGAATAGAAAATAAGATAAGCTATAAGCCTGAGAGATTTCATTACTTCTTTAAAGTCAGCAGGGAAATCTATTAGCGTGATCAATACAATAATATTTCCAGTGTAGCTTGTGAGCCTTGTACCATATATGCATACTCAATATGTACCATATTTGGAAAGGAACATGTGGTCTTTATGGACAATAATGTCCTCTCATCCATCCCTTCTGCATTTTTCTTGAACAGAATAAGCTGTTGACCTGGGTAGCCCAGGTTAGCTTGATCTTGTCAGGTCTCAGGAGCTAAGCAGGGTTAGCCCTGGCTAGTATTTGGATGGGAGACCACCAAGGAATACCAGGGTCGCGATGCAGAGACAGGCACTGGCAAACCACCTCTGTACGTCTCTTGCCTTGAAACCCCTACGGGGTTGCCATACATAGGTCAGCTGTGACTTGATGGCAAACAAAAATTAGTTTGGCTCAAATAAGTTGCTCCCTTGCCGCATCCAGCTAGGTCTCTATGTGGCTGGTTGACTTCTTCCTTCAGGTTTAAACCATGGATTACAGTTGTTCTTTAACAATGGACTTGACATTAAAATGTCCCTTTAGTTTTGGTGTGTAGAGAGCCCCTAAACCATTCCAGGAAGAGAAATAGCCCTCCTATCTATCAGCATCTAAGTGTAGCCATTCACTTAGATGCTGATAGATAGGAGGGGGGGCTCAAGTCTTATCCCCTTTTCTGTTGCTGGAGTGAAAAATGTATGATGGTATCATATCCATATTTTTTTAATAAGTAATTTTTATTTTTGTATATTGCTGTACAGAAAAGAAAAAAGAGGGGAGACAGTCAAGTCAAAACAATATGTCAGTGTCCAAGCTCCCATACATGAGTGAATACATCTATCAACTTTGGACTTACACTGTTAAAATCTTACGTTAATTATTCTTCTAAATTACATACTGAAAAGCAAAAGAATTGGGAGCATTTAATTGGTTGCTAATTATCAAATAAGGTCTATTACAATGCTATTAGCACATACCTTTTTTTGGTCAATAATCTAAAATTATGAACTCCAAACACTAAATACTAATTTAAAATGTTTATGTCCGCCAAAAAGCGAAAAGACTTGAGACATATGAATATCTGTCATATAGTGGTTGCCATTTCAACTTAAATTAATCTATAGGGTTCTTTTTCATCAGGTGTGTTAGTTTTGCCATCAGAGCAAAGTTCAATAGTTTATTAATCCATTCAGCCATATCCAGAGACGTGGACAATTTCATTATGTAGCATATAAGATTTTAGCGGAAGTGGGTGCATATTGAAAGAGATCCCTATGTACTGAACTCACTTGGGGGTGGAGTATTAGACTCAACAACATATATTTAGGATTTAACTCAAAACATGTAACATGTCTTGAATTTTTTTATGTATGGCCTTCCAGAATTGTTGACTTTTTTTACATGTCCATCATTGGCGATAAAAAGTGTCCCCCCCCCCCCATTTCAGAACATTTCCAGCAATTGGCTTGATTCGTCTTGAACATCTTTGGGAGGTCTTGGTGAGAGGTACCATCTATAAAACATCTTGTACCAATTTTCTCTTATGGCTTGTGAAGAGGAAAATTGTATTTCAGT
The DNA here is from genome assembly GCF_029931775.1 of Euleptes europaea. Classification (NCBI taxonomy): domain Eukaryota; kingdom Metazoa; phylum Chordata; class Lepidosauria; order Squamata; family Sphaerodactylidae; genus Euleptes; species Euleptes europaea. Next base: position 77,419,230 of record NC_079321.1, read on the forward strand.
AGTCCACAATTGTTCCCAAGTTTCCATTGGGATCATCTCGCCAAGGTTATGCATCCATTTAATCATACAGGTTTTGACTTGCTCTGAAGCTGTTTCATATGACAATATAAATTGATACAGTTTAGTCAACAGATGGTCTTGTGATTTTGTTATTATTTGTTCAAATTGCGTTAACTTTCTCATATTGCTTTCATCATAGCAATTCTTTCTCAAGCAGTGAATTATTTGATGATACACATACCAGGAAATGTTTATATTTTCATTTTGGAGTTCTTGTAGCATTTTTATTTTGCCATTTCTTGTCAGCAAATCTTGATAAGCAACATAGTCATTGTAAAGGAAGTGGGTCCCCCAGTTCCTTTTGCTACAATTTCCTTGGTTCAGGCTTTTTGGCCTGCTATATTCTGATATTAAACTTTGAGGGGCTGAAGTCAAACCGACCAGCTTTACAATTTACAGCTGTGAGATACTTTCACTTCTGAGGAATTCGCTCTTGTGGAGGTATCCAGCTGCAAGTAGTTTACAGCTCCCTTCCTCCCTAAATTGAAGGCCATCTGTTACCACGGTGACAAATCGGCCAGCCTAGCCCTTATCTCTAGAGTTGAGGATGGCCAGGTGTTTTGATTTCTGCAGAGTCAGAACACCTTTGACATCCTGATGCAATAGAGGAGCATGTGTTTGATAAGACAATCAATTACTGGTTTATGGACCTCTTCGCAGTCTCATTGGCTTATGTGGGCCCATGCTATTGGGATTGTGACGATAAAAGTAGACCAGCTTCAATCCAAAGTTATGAATGTTAGGGAATGGCTGGCCAGTACCCTGCTTCATCAAAACCTATTTTGATTTTGCCCTTTATAGGGGGAACCTTTGTCTGACTGGCTGTTGGAATCTGCATGCTGAGCTAAGATGCTGAGGACTCTGTGGAACTGGTAACATTTCTTGTGAAACTTGCCTTAAGCCGTGCCAAACTTTGAACCCAAGAATATTAATTGTGTAGCTAGTAATCTTTAAGCCTTTGTTATTTAGATGCTTAAACTACTTCATGAATCTTCCTTTCGGTAATGAGCACAAACCTTTGGAAATAAATTCTTAACCTATTTTTGGTTGTGTTTTTTGACTCTGTGGGTTCCAAGCTCTAAATCTGAGTGCCTTTTTGTTTGTTCAACCACCTACTAAAACCCAAACCTTTTTGCTAGTGTAGCTCCCTCCTGTCCAGCCTCCTACCCTGCAGGGAGAGTGTTACGCTTTGATTTGGTAATTAGAAGGCAGAGGTTGCCCTTATCCTCTGCCTAGGGCTAAAACGTTTGCATAGGGGCTGGTGGCAGCTTACCCACTGAGCACAGGAAAACTCCTGGGCTTAGTGTTTTGTTTAAAAGGAACTTTCGGCCACCTTAATAGAGGAGCTGCCCTGCGGAGGCAGAACGGCCTTTCCTCTGCAGTCATTAGTTTTCCTGGTGGGTAAATCCAGATATGCTTCTGTGGGGGACATTAATATTGGTGGAGAAGAGCTAAGAATTATTTTTAATGAGTCCCATGTCTTCATAAGATGCTCTCTGATATTACCATCATAACCAACAGGGTCTGTGGTCTTTATACCTTTTTTCCATAAAAAAGAGTGAAAACCTTGATCCATGCTGACTTTTTCCAATTTAATCTTCCTGTCTTCAGGGTGAAGTATTCACTCTGGTAGAGATACTAAGGAGGCTGCTTGGTGATAAAGTTTGAGATTTGGTAGTGCAAGTCCACCTCTCTTCTTTTCATCTTGTAGAACTTTAAATCTAATTCTTGGTTTCTTCCCTTTCCAGACAAATTTGTTTATCTTTTGTTGCCATTTTTTGATGATTGATGGTTTTAAATGGATTGGGAGTGTCTGAAATAGAAAGTTTAGTTTAGGTAATATTTTCATTTTGATGGTTGCAATCTGGCCAAGCCATGATATTTGCAGTCTGTTCCATCTGTCTAGGTCTTGTTCTGTTTTGCCCCACAAGGCTTTATAGTTCAGTTCGTATAGCATGTCTCCTTCCGATGGTTTATGAATTCCAATATATATTTTTTTGCTAAAGAACATTGTAGAATGTTGTTTCTCATCTTCTGGGACATTATAAAGGATTATCTTGGTTTTTGTTTATTATTTTGTTTATTATCCAGAAAAATAACTGAACTTATCAATTTGGGGTTTAATCGCCTGAAGCAAACTCTTTGGGCATTGAAAAATCAGCACCATGTTGTCTGTGTAACTTCTTATCTTATACTCCTGATCCTCATATTTCAATCCCTTAATTGTGGAATCAGATCTTACTTGTTTGCCAGTACTTCCATAGCCAGGTTGAACAACAGTGGAGATAGAGGACACCCTTGCCTAGAGCCTTTTTGGATTTTAAAATTATCTAAAGAGTCCTATTCAACAATAATCTTGCACTTTGAAGATTATATATGGCCTTAACTGTGGTTAGGAATTGTTGACCACAGTTTACGTTTTGCAGTGTCTTATGAGAAGCAAAAATGGGAGGAGCCTAAAGAGGCCTGGGTGGCTCCATAAACAGCTTTTTAAAGATTTGAGAAATAAAATAAATAAAACACTCATTTAGGAAGTGGAAGGAGGGCCTTATAACCAAAGAGGAATATAAACAAATAACTAGTGCTTCTAGGGAGAATGTTAGGAAAGCTAAAGCTCAGTATGAGCTTAGGCTGGCGAGAGATGCTAAACACAACAAAAAAGAGTAAGAATAAGGTAAGCCCATTGCGGGGACCCAAAAGTCAAATTGTAACAGGAGATGAAGAGAGGGCAGAACTCCTCAATTCCTACTTTTCCTCAGTCTTTTCTTGTGAAGGAAGTGGTGTTCAACATGGCTTAAACAGAACACGTGATGAGGGAAGGGAGTTGCAGCCTAGAATTGGCATTGGGATAGTGCACGAACACCTAGTTTCTTTAAATCAGTGGTTCCCAACCTTTTTTTGACCAGGGACCACTAGGACTTTTTTGTTTGGTGCAGGGACCCCAAGGTTCAAAATAAAAATTCCAAGAATTTGAAAATAAATTTTAATCATAACTGTTAAACATTAAACTTAGAATAATATTTGAATATATTTTTATAATAGAGAACTTTTAATTGAAAATATTAATTTATTATGGGTTTATAACTTTGTTTCACGGACCTTAATTTAGTTCTCGTGGACCCCTGGGGGTCTTTGGCCCCCTGTTGGGAACCAGTGCTTTAAATGAAACAAAATCCTCTGGGCCATTTGAATTGCATCCAAGGATTCTCAAAGAACTTTCAGATGTAATTTCTGAGCCTCTGTCCATTATTTTTGAAAAGTCTTGGCAAACAGGTGAGGTGCCAGAAGATTGGAGACGGGCAAATATTATCCCCATCTTCAAAAAGGGGAAAAAGAAAGATCTGGGTTACTACCGACCCATCAACTTGACTTCTATACCGGAAAAGGTTTTTGAACAAATCATCAAACAGTCAGTCCTTGAGCATAAACAAAGCGATTCTACTTAAAATTTGCCAGGCAGAAGGCAACATAGCCTAACATATCAACACAATTGTCGCATCATCAGAGAGCGCATACTGTATCAAAGGTCCATTTAGTGCGGCATACTTAATGAAATTACGAGAAATCTGGCTACTGACCGAGTTACATGTGGGTTACAATCATTTAATAGATAGTGTACAAGCCCTGCGTCAGTTTGGGCTTGATTGCCGTTTAGGAGGGGTTCTATATATTTCTAGCCGAAATGTGTTCACAGTGCAGAAGGATTTGAGCAACTGATACTGCTTTAGTTTCTAGTAGATTTAGTCCCATCTCTAAACAGAGGGTGGAATACACCACACAGTTGGGGATACTTAAACATAGTTTATCTAGATTTCAGTAAGGCTTTTGATAAGTCCCACATAGTATTCTAGTTGACAAATTGGGAAAATGTGGCTTAGATCCTATTACTGTTAGGTGGATCTGTAACTGGTTGACAGATCGCACCCAAAGGGTGCTAGTTAATGGTTCCTCATCCACTTGTAGAGACATGACTAGTGGAGTTCCTCAGGGATCTGTTCTGGGCCCTGTGTTGTTCAACATCTTTATAAATGATTTGGATGAAGGAATAGAGGGGATGCTTATTAAATTTGCAGATGATACTAAATTGGGAGGGGTAGCAAATACAGTTGAAGACAGAGCCAAGATACAGGATGATCTTGACAGGCTGGAGAATTGGGCTAAAACTAATAAAATGCACTTCAACAAAGATAAATGTAAAGTTCTGCATTTAGGTAGGAAAAATCAAATGCATAATTATAGAATGGGGGAGACTTGTCTCAGCAGTAGTGTGTGTGAAAAGGATCTTGGGGACTTAGTAGACCAAACACTGAACATGAGCCAGCAGTGTGATGCGGTAGCTAAAAAGGCAAATGCGGTCTTGGGCTGCATCAACAGAAGTATAGTGTCCAGATTGCGCAAAGTGATGGTATCGCTTTACTCCGCTCTGGTTAGACCTCAACTAGAGTACTGTGTTCAGTTTTGGGCACCACAATTTAAAAAAGATGTAGACACGCTGGAATGTGTCCAGAGGAGGGCAGCGAAGATGGTGAGGGGTGTGGAGACCAAGTCCTTTGAGGAAAGGTTGAAGGAGCTGAGTAAGTTTAGCCTGAAGAGGAGAAGACTGAGAGGGGATATGATAACCATCTTCAAATACTTGAAAGGCTGTCATATAGAGGAGGGTGCCGAGTTGTTTTCTGTTGCCCCAGAAGGTCGGACCAGAACCAGTGGGTAGAAATTAAATCAAAAGAGTTTCCATCTAGACATTAGGAAGAATTTTCTAACAGTTAGAGCAGTGCCTCAGTGGGATAAGCTTCCTCGGGAGATGGTATGCTCTCCTTCCCTGGAGGTTTTTAAGAAGAGGTTACATGGCCATCTGTCAGCAAGGCTGATTCTGTGACCTTAGCCAAATGATGAGAGGGAAGGCATCTTGGCCATCTTCTGGTCACTAGGGTTGTGGGGGGTGGGAGGTAGTTGTGAATTTCCTGCATTGTGCAGTGGGTTGGACTTGGTGACCCTTGTGGTCCCTTCCAACTCTATTATTCTAATTAGGAAATTCCATGAAACATTATCGAAAACCTCTGCATCTAAGAAAACGATTGCAGCTTTTTCTTTGGTTGGCCTTATTGTCAGGTTCTCCAGCCAGCCTGGGCAATTCCCAAAAAGCCACTCGCTCAGACAGTCAAGTCAGAAGCCGGTAAACATTATTGTAGAAGCATCAGGTACAGCTAAGGTAACTTGCAGGTTTCAAAGCTGCTAATGGCGGGCCAGGTTACAGGTTAATACTTCAAGCATGGTTACATGATTACATCACAGGTGCGAATACTAACAGGCTTGGGAAAGGGATAGATAACAGGAAAGAGATTGATAACAATGTCTGGTGGCGAGGAGAATGAAGCAACCCAAAACAGACTGCAGCTTGTTAGCCACTCAAGGCCAAGGTAGAGGGCGGGGGGAAACCGGGAGTGAGAATAGCAGAGCAACAATGTAAACACCCCGCAGGGCCCTAACTCATGTCAAGAGCCTGACTGCTTGTACGAGCCAGCTCCACCACGGCTAGTATGGACAACACAGGCATCAGTGAAGAAGAAACCAAAGACCACCTCTGACATTCTGCCCCCCTTAAGGCCCCCCTCCCACATCAGCTGCCGGTCGAGGCTTGTGGGGGTAAGAACCATGAAACTCACAAACCAAGCGTGGGGCTGCGACATGCGGAGCAGCCACCCACTCATCCTGGGCTGGTCCCAGGTGTTTCCAATGAACCAGATAAAACAACTTCCCTCTCCTTAGTTTGGAATCCAGAATCTTCCAAATGCATCCCCCCCACCACCACGGTAGGCACTTCAGGACCCAGCTCTGGATGGAAGTGGGAGGCCGCAGTGTAGGGCTTGAGGAGACTAACATGAAATACGGGATGCACCCCTCTAAGAGCTTTGGGGAGCGCCATCTCAACTGCAACGTCATTGATCACTCTAGTAATTGGGTATGGACCCACATACTTCTCACTGAGTTTTTTACACGGACGTAAGGACCGCAGATTCTTTGTAGACAGATACACTTGATCCCCAACCTTAAACTCCCCCCCCCCAGGAGAACGATGTTTATCAGCTTGCTCCTTATATTTGGTCTTGGCTCGCTCCAAGTTCTTCTGAAGCCAAGGCCAAGTGGTTTGTACTAAATGCACCTAGTCTTGAATCTCAACAGCCCCCTCTGGGGAATAGGCGGCGTTCCCAAAAGGTCCGAACTCTCTGCCATACACTACCCGAAAGGGGCTGAATCCTGTGGACGAATGAGGAGCATTATTGTAGGCATATTCAGCAAAAGGTAACAAATCAACCCAGTCATCCTGATGGTAGTTTACATAACATCGTAAATAACATTCGATCACAGCATTGACTCTTTCTGTTTGTTCATCCGTCTGAGGGTGGTAAGCTGAAGACAACCCCTGTTCAACCCCATTAACTTTAGGAAGGCCCTCCAAAATTGCGCCACGAACTGGGACTCCCTGTCGGAGACCACCTTACGTGGCCACCCGTGATATTTCATCACGTGTGTAACAAACATGCGTGCCAACTTCTGGGCAGAAGGTAAACCCCAACGGGACAAAATGCACTTGCTTGGAAAACAGGTCCGTCACCACCCACAACACAGTTTTCCCCCGACTGGGGGGAAGATCAGTTATGAAGTCCATGGCTACAACTTCCCAGGGAACAGACGGGGTTTCCAGAGGTTTGAGAAGGCCTGGGGGCTTGCCCATGAGCTTTTTCGAAGTTGCGCAGATCGGACAACTGTGCACAAATAGATCCACATCCGCCCTCATTCCCGGCCACCAAAACTGACGACACAACAAATGTAAAGACTTGAGAAACCCAAAATGTCCAGCTGTTTTTGTCCCATGAACCATGTCTAAAACATCCTTTCGGACAGGCGCAGGCACATACATTTGTTCTCCATGAAACCACAAATCTCCCTGACGAGTAAGGGCTTGGGGGAGGGTCTGACTGCTTTCTTCTTGACACAAAGCTTCGCACAGTTTTACCCGGAAACCCTCGGGGAGCTTACTGGATTCGGTGGAATCCCTCGCCTGGCTTTGAGCCCGGGTTGTCACGGCCAGTCCCAAAACCTCCCCCCGCTGCTCCGGGGTGAAGAGGGTATCCACGGGACGGTCAATTTGTCCACAGTATTGGGGCAGGCGAGACAAGGCATCAGCCAAGGAATTGTCTTTCCCTGCAACGTGTTTTAACGCGAACCGAAACTTAGCAAATAATTGGGCCCAACGAACTTGTTTTGCTGACAACTCTCTTGCTCCCCTAAGAGCCTCTAGGTTCTTGTGACCGGTCCAGACCTCAAAGGGCACCTCAACCCCTTCCAAGAAATGTCTCCAAATTGTGAGGGCATGCTTCACAGCGGCCGCCTCCTTTTCCCAAATGGCCCAGTTAAGCTCCGTCTGCGAACATTTCTTTGAAAAATAGGCGCACGGCTTTAAATGCCCATCCTCGTCTTTTTGCATCAGCCCCCCCCCCCCCATCGCAACATCCAAAGCGTCTACTTTCACAACAAAAGGTTTTTCACAATCAGGATGTTGCAGTACTGGTTTGGACTTGAACAACTGTTTAAGAGTATCAAACGCCTTCTGACATTCAGGAGCCCATTGAAGCCGGGCAGACGGCAAGGTGGCTTCGGGCCCTTTCCCTTTAGTTCGTAGCAATGAGATGAGGGGCAAGGCAACTTGGGCAAAATGAGGAATTAAATTCCGATAGAAATTGGCAAACCCGAGGAACTGTTGCAACTGCTTGCGAGTAGTGAGAGCCTCCCACTCCACTACCGCCCGAACCTTTTCGGGATCCATCTCAAACCCTTGATGTGACACAATGTAACCCAGGAAAGTTAGAGACAACTGATGAAAGCCACACTTGGATACTTTCGCATTCAGTTTATGGGCGCGCAAAAGTTTTAAAACTTCTTTGACCAGGGTCACATGTTCCTCCATAGTTTTTGTGTAAATTAGAATGTCATCTAGATAATCACCCCTTTGAATAGCAAGTCGTGCACTACTTCATTAATCATTTGCATGAACACACTAGGAGCCCCCGTCAGTCCGAACGGCATGACTAAATACTCAAACATTCCAAAGCAACAAGAAAAAGCAGTTTTACTTTCGTCCCCTTCCCTAATCCTGATGCGATGGTAAGCTTCCATCAAGTCCAGGTTAAGTGAAAATCCGGCCTTCCTTTAACTGAGCAAGCAGGTCTGGAATGAGAGGAAGGGGATAGGCATTAGACTGTGTGACCGCGTTCAACCTGTGGAAATCTATACAAAGTCTTAAATCACCAGTCTTTTTTTCCACAAAGAACGCGGGTGCTGAGTAAGGCACTTTGGAAGGATGTATGAAACCTCTTGCCAAATTAGTGTCTAAATAGTCTCTTAAAACCGCCTCTTGTTAGGACTCATGGCGTAAATTTTCCCTTTCGAGAGCTTTCCATCCCCCACCACTTCAATAGTGCAGTCAGTGTCCCGGTGGGGGGGTAACTCGTCACATTCGCGAACATCAAATACATCGGCAAACTGAGCATACTCTTTAGGAAGCAGGGACGGCTTCCCCGGCAGTTGCTCTACCACCGCAGCTGCTGACGCTCTGAGGACCCATTCTTGGTTATGCCTGTCACACTGAGCTTGTAAAAACATTACAGTACGTTCTTTCCAGTTTATGATGGGACTGTGACCAAGCAACCAGTTCATACCCAATACCACGGGGGCTTGTATAGGAGCTATGGTGAAGTGGAGTTGTTCCCAATGTTCTCCCAAACCCAAGGCGACCCTTAAAGTCACTTACGTCCATCTGGGAGAATTTAACGGGCTTGGGTAGCTCAACCCGTTTCACTTTTAAAGCCTGGGCTGTCTCTTCGTTCATTAAAGTCCGAGCACAGCCCGAATCGCCCAGCGTTGGTCCCCCTCTAGGCAACGTAAGGGTCACCTCCACGTACACATTATCCTCTTGCTCGCTTACCATAATTGGAGCCCCTTGCTCACGGTCCGATACGGTCTGCTGAGGAGCTCCCTTTACAGCAGACCAATGGCGTCTTTTGCCGGCAGTCTCCCCTCCTCCCCGTCACTCGAGGAGGGGGTATCAGAATTTGTAATCCGTGATTCCGATGAGTCAGAAGTTGGATTTGTAATCCGCAACCCCGATGGGCCGGCTGCTTTCGGTTGGTCCCGGTCGAGCTGTGCTTGCAGAGCCGAGGGTGTGCTCCGCTTTCCTGACAGGCCGCTCCGGTGACGGGACGGAACTTCGGTACGTACCCTCTCGGTATCTCCAACCGGCGGCTGAGAGGGTCCCGGTCTCTCGGCCCGGGAAGGACAACAAGCGGCGAAATGTCCCAAACCCCGCAAACGAGACAAGCCCCACTCTCGAAGCGTTTGTGGCGTTCTGCCACAGACTGCCCCCCTCCTTGGCCTGGGCGAAAGTCCTTAACAGTACCTGGCTTGTCTCCACGGGGTTTGGTGTCCCGCGCAGTGCGCTGCCTGGAAATCTGCAGAAGCTGTCTGCGATTTTCGATGTTGGCAGCATGCCGCACCCACGCCTCCACATCTGGAGGGTTTCCTTGCATGAAGGCCCAGTGTTGTAACTCGGGATTGAGGCCCTCACGGAAATACTGCACTCGGGTAGCCTCACTCCAGTCTAGGATTTTACTGGAAAGTAACTGGAACTCACTTGCATATTGCACCACCGATCTAGTCCCTTGGCGCAGCTGCAGCAGAGCAGTCTTGACCCGCTCACCCCGGTGCGGCTCCTTGAACCGGTTCCGGAGAGCGATCATGAAGTCATCCAGACTTTGCAAAATACGGGAGCGGAGTTCATATTGCTTCACCATCCACGCTGCAGCCTCACCCTGCAGCAGTGAAGCAACATACTGAACCTGGCTTTCATCGGAGGGAAAAGTGTCCCCCTGCGCTCACATGAACACATCCACTTGGATCAAAAAATAAGATAGCAGGTCATTCGACCAATCGAACGTTATCTTCAAGTCCCGTCCGTGCAGCGGAGCCGGAGCGGGGTGATCCCCCGGGGGCGGCACTGGCACTACCGGCTGGCCTACCCCTACGGGCTGCTGGGGTTGCTGTGGCGGTCTCCGTCGCAAGTCATCCAGCTCCCGTGCCATATCTTGCATCGCAGCGTACATAGCATCCATTCGGTCAGACATGTCCTGTCTCTCAGATTGCATGTGCCGACGTTCCTCTTCCCACTCATGCCGTAGAAGAGACTCCCGTCACACTGCATCACCCTCCAGGTCCTCCAACCCGGAGATTGCTGGTCTCCGTCGGGTGACCGTAACCCCTGGTGGGACCCAGGAGGGAGGGGAGTCCAGCCAGATACTGAGACGGGTCACCTTCTGTTTGGTCCCAGTGCCTGTTCCGGCCGGCCTCTCACCCGCTGGCTTTTCTCCCGCCGGCTTCTCCTTCGGGGCGCCAGGATCGGGCTCACCTGGTGTCGCCTTGTCCCCTTCAGCGTTGTCATCTCCATCTCCCGCCATAGCCACCCCGACGTTAGGATGGGAGCAAGAACCGGAGCACGAGGATTAGCAGGTTAATGTCAGGTTCTCCAGCCAGCCTGGGCAATTCCCAAAAAGCCACTCACTCAGACAGTCAAGTCAGAAGCAGGTAAACTTTATTGTAGAAGCATCAGGTACAGCTAAGGTAACTTGCAGGTTTCAAAGCTGCTAATGGCGGGCCAGGTTACAAGTTTATACTTAAAGCATGGTTACATGATTACATCACAGGTGCGAATACTAACAGGCTTGGGAATTGGATAGATAACAGGAAAGGGATTGATAACAATGTCTGGTGGCGAGGAGAATGAAGCAACCCAAAACAGACTGCAGCTTGTTAGCCACTCAAGACCAAGGTAGAGGGCGGGGGGAAACCGGGAGTGAGAATAGCAGAGCAACAATGTAAACACCCCGCAGGGCCCTAACTCATGTCAAGAGCCTGACTGCTTGTACGAGCCATCTCCACCACGGCTAGTATGGACAAAACAGGCATCAGTGAAGAAGAAACCAAAGACCACCTCTGACACTTATATAATTAATAGTGCTCAGAACAACCCTGACATTATCTTTCAGTTGTCTCAAAAAGTCTTTAATGATCTTTTAGCTGACGATAAAATTCCAAATTCATGGGAAGAACCCCATAAAACTTTGATTCCAAAGGAGAATCAAGATGGTAATCAACCTCAACCTTATAGACCAATTTCGATATTGAATGTAAATTATAAGATTTTTGCATCCATTCTAACAGAAAGATTAAAGACTTGTACTAACTCTCCGTTAATCCGTCAGGTCCTGGAGCTTTGTCCGGTTGCAACCTTCTGAAAGCATCTGTTATTTCTTGTATGGAAACTCTGGTTAAATATTTGACGGTCTTCTTCTGTGAACCCTTTTAAATTGGCTGAGTCTATGTATGAATCAATATCAATTTGTGGAGAATCATTTTTCTTGTATAATTCTGTATAGAAGAATTTAAATACTTCTTGAATACCTTCTTCTTTATTAGATAGGTGGTTGTTTTTATATACAGCTAAACTTCTCAGATTCCCTTTTGACTGTTTGCAAGGAGTCTCCCTGGCTTGTTTGCATGTTCAAAATTTTTCTGCTTAGCAAATCTCAGTTTTTTCTGCATCTCTTGTTTCAATAATGTCAATTTGATGTTTCAAATCTCTTATCTTCAACAGATGTTCCTTATATCTGGTCTTTTGATGCTGTTCCTCTAGTTAGTGTAGCTCTTCATATAAGTTATTAATAAAGCTTTATCTTTTCTAATTTTTGATACTGCAATTAATCAACCTCTCATGTAGGCTTTACTCAGATCCCAAATTGTTTTTACTGACATTCCTGATGTACTGTTTAGTTCAAAACATTTCTTTATTTCTCCTTGGCATTGCATGAGAGTGTCTTTACAAAGTAGAAGATTGTCATTTGGACGCCATCTGCTTAAGCCTCTCTTATCTACGAACAATGTTAACTGTGCCAGGCTATGATCGGTGAAGGTACCCGGTAAAATGCAGGCATCTTCCAAACTGTTAATCATTGACTTGGAAACCCAACTTAAATCTATTCTCAAATATGAGTTATGCCTATTTGAATCGAAAGTAAAGTACTTTTGCTTTGGATGTTTAAATCTCCAGGCGTCAATTAAGCTCCAGTCATTCAAAAACTGAAAAACAATCATCGGTAATTTATCCCCTTTAAATCTTGTCGTCTAATTTAGTATCCATTTCACCATTCATATCTCCAAAGATGAAGATTTCCCCCTGGTGAAAGTCTTGGAGCTTTTCAAAGAAGTCGTTGAAAAAAAATTCTTTAGCTTTACTTGGAGCATATGCATTTGCAATAGTAAATTTCTTCCCATTAGCTCCCTGAGTTAACAGTATTAGATATCTTCCTTTTTGATGTTTTAGGGTGTCTAGCACAGTCAATTTATTGCCTTTTATATATGTTGCAACTCCTCTTTATTTTGTGGGAGACGATGAGGAAAATAAAGAGCATTTGTCACATTTTAGATTTTTTCATGTTTATATTTAATATGAATTTCTTGAAGGCAAATTACGTCAGAGGATAATTTCAGAAGCTTATGAAAAAATTTCTTTCTTTTATCCAGTGAGTTCAAACCATTTATGTTAATCCATGTTATCTTCAATCTCTCCATTTTAGCCAGTTGCTGCTGCTGCATCTAACTTGAGTTCTTCATTGTCTGGAGTTTGGGAGTTCTCTATTGCCAGAAGTTGGGCTTGTTGTACATCCATATCTTGCTCAATCTCCAACAGTAATTCCGGTGACAAAATAGTCTTAATCTCTCCAAGCAGCTCTTTAACTTGTTGCTGCTCTTGTCTGGGTGTCTGAGGTTCTAATTGCGACAACTGTTGAATAGCTTCTTTTAATCTTTGTCTCCGTCAAAGTCTTCTCAGTCGAAATTCTTCTGCAATCTGTTGGTCGTCTTCGGCTGGAGTCTGATCTTTACTGCTGCTAGGAAACACTGAGGGCAGGTAGAGAAGTTCTTGAATTAACTGGTCAGCCTCTTCCTTGTTTTTAACAATTCTTCTTCCTGATGGCAGGGAAATATTTAGTGCATAGGGTGCAATCCAATGAAACTGGATATTTCTCTTGTGGAGTATAGACCTTAGTTCATCGGTTTGTTTTCTTTTTTGTATTGCTTGAATCTCTTTCCCATTGTGGGTGAGTGGGTTATCCCTTTGCGCCCGTAAAATTTCCTCTCTCATTCTTTGATGTAAGAATTTGACTAAGATGTCTCTTGGAGTCTTGTTCCTCCTTGCATATGTGGAATTAACCCTATAGATCTTATCTATTTGTAAAAAGTTATCCCAAAACTCATAGTTTTTTTTCAACAGTAATTGTAGATCTAAGAGCCCCGTGGCACTGAGTGTTAAGCTGCAGTACTGCAGTCAAAAGCTCTGCTCACGACCTGAGTTCGATCCCGACGGAAGTTGGTTTCATGTAGCCGACTCAAGGTTGACTCAGCCTTCCATCCTTCCGAGATCGGTCAAATGAGTACCCAGTTTGCTGGGGGTAAAGGGAAGATGACTGGGGAAGTCACTGGCAAACCGCCCCGTAAACAAAGTCTGCCTAGTAAACGTCGGGATGTGATGTTGCCCCATGGGTCAGGAATGACCCGGTGCTTGCACAGGGGACCTTTACCTTTTTAATTGTAGATCTCCTTCAAGGTCCGATACATCGAAGTCTTCATCCAGACCTCTAAATTTCAGATTATTTTCCTGGTTAATGATTTCTTGAAGATCAAAACGTTCATCTGCTTCTTTATGTTTACGCTCGTGGTGTCTCAAAGTGTCCCTCTGTTCAATTTGTCCTCAAAAATCTTGTTTTTGTTGAAGTGCTTTTATATCCTTTGTGTTCTCATTAATCTTCTCTATTCTTAATAAGCTCTCCTGCAGTCCCTTGCAGTTGTCTTCATGGTTTTTTGTACTGTCCTCAATCTTTTCATATACTCCTTTAATTGTTCCATTTGTGGCCCAAGGTCCAGGGAATATTTCTTAGTAGTTGACTTTGACTTCGCTTTCTTGCCCATTTTAGATTTTGTAGCCTGAGGTGGAAGCGACTCTAATTCAGAATCTGATAATTCTGAAATTTTTCCAATGCTTTTATGATGATAAAAGTTTTTTAATGTATTTAAATAATTGATGGGTGATTTTAGTTCACTTGATGTACAATTTATTTTTGTAACAAGTTCACTTAAATATCAAAATATTCTCACAGGCACATTTTTATAAAGTATATTAGTCACTTCAGCCCACATTAGTGATGTTGGTAAAATGCCCTAGTCATACCTTAATTATTAAAATGTTATTTGATTGAATGAACTGAGACACCAAAACCACACTTGATGATTCAACATGTAAACTGCTCTTTTAAAGTAAATAATTAAAAGTTATATTTGTTTTAATAGGCTCTGAAACAGACTCTTTACAGCGCATTCTTGAGGTTTGGAGGCGAAAGTGCTTAGGAGTTGCACAGGGCCTTCCGCCGGCACAAAACGTATTTCCGCCGGCGCAAGTGGCCTGGCCACTGGCGGCGGCAGGCAACGGAGGGGGAAGGAACGGGCGTGCCGATGCAAGGGCTGTGTCGGCACTAGGGCTGTCGATTCAGTTCATCCGAACCGAATAAACAGCCAAATTTCCCCCAATTCGGCAGTTTTCAGTTCGGATGGTACCTAACTAAAAAAAGGTGAGAAAATGACGCCACTTAAAACACATTGGTGGCATTCCACGGCTCCGGGGGGCATTTTGGGGGGTAGAGGTTCCAAACATTCAGGGTAGCTTGAGGGGACCCTTCTCTCAAGAACCCCCAGGTTTTGTAAAGATTGGGTCAGGGGGTCCCGAGATATGGGGCCCGGAAGGGGTCGCCCCCCAAAAAACTCGCACACAGGAATAAAGCCACTCACGCTGGCGTAAAAGGACCTTACACTGGTGCAAACGGCATGGGCGCTGGCGTAAGGCGAGTTACTCCAGTGGCGGTAGGTGGCGGAGGGGGACAGTGCGGTTGCGCCAGTGCAAGGGTCATGCCAATGCCCAAGCGGTGCAGAAGCGGCTGGCGGTGGCCACGGGGGCGTTCCTGGGGGAGTTCCGCCGGCTAGGAGGCCTCCTAAGGCCCTTTCAGGCCGGAAATGCACACTTTTGCCGCTGAAAAGTTACCTGGTGCAGCCCATTGACTACCATGCAAACACTCCGGACCCTCGTCTCTCCGCTGTGCTCAAACATGGCCCATCTCAGCCTGGTGTCTCTGGAACCCGACTAGGAGGCCGGCCAATGGGGCCAGCCCAGGAAGTGGCAGCACTCCCCCACCCCAAGGAAGGGCCTTGGAGGTGGAAATTTCCCTCATAAGCGGCACTTCGAAGCCGGCGCTCACTTGACAGGTAAGGCTCGCATGGGCCGGTCTGTGTCGAGGGGTCGGGACTTTGCGTTTTTCTTGCTCCAACTCCCCTCTCTGTGGGGACTTTGCATTGTTCTTGCTCCAACTCCCCTTTCTGCGGGGACTTTGTGTTTCTCTTTCTCCAACTCACCGGGGGGGGGTGCTTGGTGCTATGGCTCCTCCAGCTGCCTTCTCTGGGTGGGGCTTGGTGCTATGGCTCCTCCAGCTGCCCTCTCTGGGGGGGCTTCTGGTGAGGGGCCACCTCTGCAGCCTGGCACCATACTTTCCCCCTCCACTCTAACCGTTGGAATTGTCGAGGCACACACCTGCCCTCTCTCAAGAGGCAGCCTTCGTGGTAGGGCAGGGCGAGGTCACTTCTCATCCCTCTCTGTGTTATTTTTTCCAGATGCCAGCGCAGTTCTGGCCAGCCCGGGGGCTCGCTGACACATCCATGCCGCTCTGTCTCTCCCTGAGCACTGATGCCCTCACACCAGACAGCCGCCAATCATGCCACCCTTGCCCTCAGCTGTCCTCCAGCTTCCACGGACAGCCTTCTGACAATGCTGCTGACGTGCGCCCCATCCACAGGCCAGGACCACCACCATGCCGTTGGAGCTAGACTCCTGGCCGGCTCACATGCCACCCAGGGGTCAATTGTCCGTCTCCCCTCAGACCTTTCTTTCTCATTGCAGGTCTCTCCGACAGCCATCCGGCCACCTTCACCCACCCACACGCACGCTGTCACAAGGAGAGAAGCAGTTCGACAAGGGAGCACTACCATTGCCTCCAAGCACTGTCGCGGATCTCCGACCCCCTGGCCCCCACCAACACCCAGTCTGACACCTGGAACTCCAGCCGTGCCCTACCCTCCCGCTCCACCCCTGCCCTCTCAACCTTCCACTCTCCAGCTCATGTGAAAATAAAGTTGTATTTGTTACACCGGGCGCCTGCATTGTGCTTGGGGAAGGGGACCGGAGGATCTTGGCACCCTGGTACCAGCGGCCCAGGCAAGGGAGCCAGCATCACCTTGGGGATGGCCTCCTCACTCTTGGAACTCAGACCCCATCAACTGCGGGGAGGCAAGGGAGCAAAGGCAGTGTGTTGACCAACCGAACCCAAAGGGTGCTCATTAACGGCACAACTTCATCCTGGAGAGGAGTGACCAGTGGGGTGCCACAGGGGTCTGTCCTTGGTCCGGTACTATTTAATATTTTTATAAATGACTTGGATGATGGAATAGAGGATATGCTAATCAAATTTGCAGATGACACCAAATTGGGAGGGGTAGCTAATACCCCAGAGGACAGGGTCAGAGTTCAGAATGACCTTGATAGACTGGAAAGCTGGGCCATAATCAAAAAACTGAACATGAGTCAACAGTGTGATATTGCAGCTAAGAAGGTCAGTGCAATTCTGGGCTGTATCAATAGGAGTATTGTGTCTAGATCAAAGGAAGTAATACTACCAGTGTATTCTGCATTGGTCAGACCTCACTTGGAATACTGTGTCCAGTTTTGGGCTCCACAATTTAAGAAGGATGTTGACAAGTTGGATCGTGTCCAGAGGAGGGCGACCAGAATGGCCAAAGGTCTGGAATCCATGAGGAGAGACCTAAGAAGCTGGGTTTGTTTAGTCTGGAGAAGAGAAAGTTAAGGGTGTCAGAGGTTGTCTTTTGATTCTTCACTGAAGGTTTCCTGATTCCTTTACTAGCCATGCTTGGGCTGGCCAGTACAAGCGGTCAGGCTCTTGACATGAGTTAGGCCAGTGTTTGCATAATTGCTGTGCTGTTCCCATTCCCGATTTCCCCTGCCTTTTGCCTTAGCAAAGCGGCTGCGGGTCCCTTCAGTGGTCTCCTGAATGCCAACAGGCGTTTGATACGCTCAAACAGTTGTTCACGTCTGAACCAGTACTACAACATCCAGATTGTGAAAGACCCTTTATTGTACAAGTGGACGCTTCCGATGTTGCTATGGGGGGAGCCCTTTTACAGAAAGATGAGAATGGACATTTAAAGCCGTGCGCTTACTTCTCAAAGAAGTTTTCACAAGCCGAAATTAACTGGGCTATTTGGGAAAAAGAGGCGGCCGCTGTGAAACATGCTCTCACAATCTGGAGACATTTTCTGGAGGGGGTTGAGGTGCCCTTTGAGGTCTGGACTGATCACAAAAATCTGGAGGTGCTTAAAGGCTCTAGAAAGCTGTCAGCAAAGCAAGTTCATTGGGCGCAATTTTTTGCCAAGTTTCAGTTTGTGCTAAAACATGTTCCAGGAAAAGACAATTCATTGGCTGACGCGTTGTCCCGGCTTCCCCAGTACCGTGGTCAAGTCGATCGTCCTGTTGATTCCCTCTTCGCCCCAGAGCAGCGGGGAGAGGTTTCGGGGTTGGCCATGACTACCCAGGCTCAAAGCCGGACAAAGGATGCCGCTGTGACCAGCGGGCTCCCAGAGTCTTTCCAGGTGAAACTGAGCGAAGCCGCACTTCAGGAGGAGGGAGGCCAGACCCTTCCTCAAGCCCTCACTCGCCAAGGGGACCTGTAGTTTCATGGCAAACAACTCTATGTGCCTGAAACTGTTAGGAGGGATGTGTTAGAGTTGGTTCATGGGGCCAAAACAGCAGGACATTTTGGGTTTGTTAAATCTTTGCATCTGCTGCGGTGTCAGTTTTGGTGGCCGGGCATGAGGGCGGATGTAGATCTGTTTGTGCGCAGTTGTCCCACCTGCGCAACCTCAAAAAGACTCATGGGGAAGCCCC
This sequence comes from Euleptes europaea, assembly GCF_029931775.1. NCBI lineage: Eukaryota > Metazoa > Chordata > Lepidosauria > Squamata > Sphaerodactylidae > Euleptes > Euleptes europaea. The sequence continues at coordinate 77,437,453 of NC_079321.1, forward strand.
CAGGACTCCTCAAACCTTTGGAAGTTCCGTCTGTTCCCTGGGAAGTCATTGCCATGGACTTTATTACGGACCTTCCTCCTAGTTGGGGGAAAACAGTATTGTGGGTGATAACGGACTTATTTTCCAAGCAAGTACATTTTGTTCCGTGTTCAGGTTTGCCCTCTGCCCAAAAGTTGGCACGTATGTTCGTTACACATGTGATGAAATATCATTCTTTCCTACGTAAGGTAATTTCCGACGGGGGCACAATTTGTGGCGCACCTCTGGAAGGCCTTCATTAAATTGATGAGGGTGGAACAAGGGTTGTCTTCAGCTTACCACCCTCAAATGGATGGACAAACAGAAAGAGTCAATGCTGTGATTGAATGTTATTTACGGTGTTATGTGAATTACCATCAAGACAATTGGGTAGATTTGTTGCCCTTTGCTGAGTATGCTTACAATAATGCTCCCCATTCGTCAACAGGTCTTAGCCCCTTCCGGGTGGTTTGTGGCAGAGAATTTGGACCTTTTGGGAACACGGCACTTACCCCGGAGGTGGAGGGTGCAGGGGAAATCAATGACTGGGTACACGTAATACAAACCACCTGGCCTTGGCTCCAGAAAAACTTGGGACGAGCAAAAAACAAATATAAGGAGCAGGATAAGCATTGTTCACCAGGGTGGGATCTTAAGATCAAGTGTATCTGTCCACAAAAAATCCATGTTTAAATATTTGAAGGGACGTCATGTTGATGAGGGAACTAGCTTGTTCTCTGTTGCTCCAGAGACTAGGACACAGAGTAATGGATTTAAACTAAGAGAAAAGTGATTCCACCTAAACATTAGGAAGAACTTTCTGATGGTGAGGGCTGTTCGATGGTGGAATGCGCTGCCTCGGAAGGTGGTGGAGTCCCCATCTTTGGAGGTCTTTAAGGAAAGGCTGGATGGCCATCTGTCGGGAGTGCTTTGATTGTGGGATCCTGCATGGCAGGGGGTTAAACTGGATGGCCCTTGTGGTCTCTTCCAATCTTGTGAACTTGCTGGGTGGGAGCCCTGTCAAGAGGGTGGAGGGTGGAAAGTGGGGGGTCGGAAAGCATGGCAGTGAGCCTCGACGGGGTGGCTTGCTACTGCTGATACATTGCAGCTGCCATGAGCTGCCCCTTCATTTGCATGTCCAACAATTGCGCCCTCTGTCCGGCCATACCTGCCTACCCATGCATCCAGGGCACGCTGAGCACACACCAGGCTATCATGTATGACATCGTGCACACCTGTTTGCCCCTGTTGCCCCCTCACCCAGAGCCACCCTATGTTTGGCGGCCCTCCCGTGCTTGCCACCCTGACACCACCCAATAGAAGGCAGTTGGCTGCGGTTCTTTTGCCACGGCTGCTCACATATTCTCCGCCTGTGTCACAACTTATTGGCAGTGTTTGCATGGGGCCTGATCTATTTTGAGGGGGGAACTGGCCTGCGTGCCCCCTTTTCCCACCCTGGAGATCTCATTAAGGGATTTGGGTGGAGGCTTTGCAGAGTACATGCCCATCTTGGGGGCGGTCCGGCCAGTCTCCTTCCAAGTGGCAGGGGAATCACCAAGTGACTCAAGCCCAGGTGGAGTACCACATACTGCCATCCCAGGCAGGCTGGGAGTAGGAGGTGATTCATGGGTCAGTAGGCAGGTTGGCCGGTGCCTGGATCCAGCCTTTATACTGCTCCAAGGCCCTGTTCAGCTGTAACCAATGAAGTTGTGGATGTCCAAATCTGTGTGCTGGTTTTGCTTGCTGTGGGAGTGGATTCACTGTTATGCTCCTGCTGCCCTCTCGCCCACCCCCATTTATCACTGGGATGGCAAGCTGGACTGTTTGAATCTCGCCCAATAATTCTTATTTACAGCAGGCTGTTATCAGTATTGTGGGGGTGGGGAATAACTTCTAAAAATCATGTGATGTGTGGTGTGCTTGAAGAAGTGTCAAATGTGACACTGAGTTTTAGGCAACATTTTAATACTGTCATTCTTATTTATTTTACAGTGTATGCACCATGAATGAACCAGCTTCTAGCGGGACTGGGCAAGATTTTGATGTATTTAGTGTAATGGACTGGAAGGATGGAATTGGTACCTTGCCTGGAAGTGATCTAAAGGTAATATTTTTATAATCTTCAGTATGCTTTGGAACAAGTAGCATAACTACAGATATAGAGATATGCATGCAGAGGCTGCAGTTTAATGCTGTATAAAGGCTGTGTTTTTGATGTATACTCTTAGTGCAGTGGAATGCCAAAAGCAGTGGCAGTCTGTGGCAAAGCAGGGAACAGTCTTTTGCAGAGGCAAATGGAAATTCAAAAGTATGCATCCTTAACTTACTGAAAATGTAAAAATGCATATGATTCAGTTCATTAATGTGATAACATTGCTCTGTTTATAATACATTCAGTGTCAATTTATAATAGAATGGAATGCCAACCTGTCAGTTCTCCAGTGGAATGTCAATCTGATATCTGTTTCAACAAAAGCCTCATTACTACTTGCTTCTGTGCATTCTCAGGACAATCTATGCTACCATCAACGAACACTGTTACTTTATCAATTGCTAGAAGTGCCAGTTACTACTGCAGAGCATTCATTTCATTGACAGCGTTCTTGATCCCATAAAGGTTTAGTCTTATTTCCCACTTGATCAGGCAGCTTCGATTGACTGCTGTTTTCTAACTTATTCCAATTCACTTGGTATTTTCCATTCATTGCCAACTAGTACTTGTAGTCCATCGTGAATAGCTCAAACCTCTTGCTTTTTTGGAAGACGGGGTTTTATTATACACTCATGGGTACAACCTTGGTGGAACTAAGGCGGTGTTTGTAACCTTAGTCTAACAAAATTTCTTCTGATATCATGGAATGAATTCGCATCTATAGCAGTACCTGACCTCCTAATACAAACTAGGGAAGGATTTTCCTTCAAGAAGTCCGTAGGATATGTAATGACCTGAAGAATCCATCTGTGGTAGAACTGTTGAATCTCACCAACAGTTTCTCCTGAACACTATGAAGGAAATCCCATGTGGCAGAATGGACTTGCTTCATCCATTATATAGAGCAGTCTAATTTTAACTCTTGTTGCAGCCTCTGTACTTGTTTGCATTTATGAAGTTCAGGATTAGTTGTTTTCTTGTTATGTGCTCATGCGGCAGTCATTTCTGTCTTCTTTTTTAGGGGTGTGTGATGAACACTGTGTTCTAAATCAATTATTTTGTTCTTACAATCGGAGGAAGGGCTTTTATAACCTGTATCTATCCCATTCTAGCTTAGTTCTCTCTGTTTATGTGTAAACTCTTTAAAACAACTGACAACTGTAATCTATGTCTTCCAGGTTCCTACAGATCACAATTTTCATAGTTGTCACTAGTGGTTTCTGATATTCATCTGTCATATACATAGTCTTTCCTATTTTGTTTCCAGATTCCAAGGAAGAAAAAGAGAGCTGTCTGCAAACACTAGCTATTTAAAGGCAATTGATTTTTACCCTAAACTTAAAAATAGACTCTCTATTCTCAGAGATCTTATTGGTGGGTGGTTGTTGCAGTTATGCAGAAACTACCCCCTGGTCTACACCTTTAGTTTCGCCGGCCATTGTGCCTTGAATGAGTGTGTGAGAGCTGTTGCAGAATGTGACAGAGCAGCCCTCACAGCTTGGCTTTTTGAGGCCACTTGTGCTGTCCTGTAGATATGTTAGTTTACTTAATCATCTCTATGTGGGACTGCAGAGATCACAAAGAACAACAACTGGCTGTTTACCTATAACCAATGTTCTTTGAGTAGTCATCTGTACTGTCATACAACCTGTCTCTCCTCACCCCCCATTATCATGTTTTTGCACTATATTTCTGCACATGACACTAAGAAAGAACTGTTTGGGACAATGCTTTGTTTGCCCCCTTGAGGCATACATGGATAGCAAAGCCTTTCTCATGAGGAGAAGGGCAGGAGTGTTAGCTCTATGGTTAGTACTCTGTAATAGTCCTGTTCAGTCATTATGATTGCCCATAATTCTCCTGAATCATGCAATTACCATTTTGTCTAAATAGAGCAACAAACATGTGTCCTCATAAACCTAGTTTACCAGTTATGCATATTGAAGCTGGAAAATACACGTGCTGCCCCATTCACACGAAATGGCAACTGCAGGTTTCAAAAGAATCACTTGTACGGTGATCTCCCCTTATATGTGGTTGGATGCCAAAATCATAATAACTGAACAGAGCTACTATTTTTAAAGATGGCTATGCGCAGGCGCAGATTCTGTGTGACTGTATGACTACGTAGATAATCAGTCAAGCAACATCAGTTACAAGTAAGCACCCTATTTTTCTGATGGAATGTTTTTGAGTTCCCGTGAGTCACTAGACACCTATTTTAATTTCAGGTGGTTAATTTAATTTTGCCATTTTTAATTCTGTTATGTCTTCTTCACAGTATCCTCTGTACTATATCAGCATATGATTGTGATATTAATCTCTTAAAATATTCCTTTAAAAATTTTAATACAAAATCAGAGACACATTTCAGCTATTTAGTTTCCAAGGACAGAGTCCTTCCCACCCCATGGTCCCGCACTTACCTCCTTTTGAGGAACCCGGCAAGCCTTTCAGCCTCCTGCAGCTGACTGGCCCTGCCTGGGTGGCAGGAGCCTCTGGCAGCCATCCTTGGCCGCCAGAGAATGAGCAGGGGAAGAAAGGTGAAGTGATGCCAACAGGGAACAGTTGTTTGGCAATGGGAAAGTGGGGGAAGGAAGGGCAATCTCTGGGGACTCCTCGGAGCAGGTGGAAGGTCCAACAGGCCAGAGGCAGGCTGGAATGGACTGTAGCTCTCAGGAAGATGGGCTAGGAGAGGCTTTTGACAAATTGGAGGGTAGCGGGACAAGAGCCCATGGCCTGGAGACCAGTCATCCTATGCTTGGGATGCATTGGTGGGAGCCCGGGGAAGTCCTGCCCCAGGTATTTCTTTATAAGGTCTGCTTGGAGACAGCCAAGAAGGAAGGAGGCCAGGTCACATCCTCAGACAGAGGGCAGGCAGAGGCCAGAGAGAGAGGGAACCAGGGTGAAGGAACACTCCCCTCCACCCCACTTGCTGAGGCATTGTTCACAGGCACACTGGAAAAGGAGATGCTGGAAGGCATCTTCCAAACTCTGCCCCCCCACCCAACAGAGTCTGACAGTTTAGATTATTGTTTACATGCAAATGGCAGTTCTTAGAGTCTTGTTCATTGTCCCGATATGTTTCTTTGTGCTACACTGCAGTTGGTTTCAAAATCCAAATGACTAGTACAGATGAATTTACAGATGAGGTAGAAAAAGAAAAGCGGCTGTACAGATGGTCCTGCTGCTGTAGACAATAGCAGTCTAGTATGGGTTACAAGGTTTGGAACTTTTTCCGATTGGCAGGCTAAGCAGCATGTTCAAATCAGAAACACTTCAGTGCTTCAAAATTTCTGTGCACTGTGTAGAGGGACAGAAGGGTTGATAGCTTCAAAACTGAAAAGCATATATAAATGTGAAGTGTCCTGCTTTTTTTAATCGCTCTGAGTGAGTGCACACAATCACCATCACCTCTGGATTCAAGGACTTTCATCAAATTGGACAAGCTGCAATAATTTAAAATTGCTCCCTTGTAGAGTGGTGGTATATGGAGTATTTAGGCTTTCATGTTTTTCTTTTTCACAACTGCCATATTCCCAGAGTGGAATTACAAAGTGTGCCTAATGTATTGTCACTGCATTTAAACAAGTAAATGTATGAGCTTAAAAACCATCCTCAAACTAGACAGAAGCAGGGAACTTTGTTCAGAAAAACAACATGGTGAAAGCTAATAGCCTGGCAAGGGTAGCTAGAGATGCATCTACCATCAAACCTGTTTTGTTATCCAGTCTCTGCCAATGGAGGCATCATTAGTGTCTATTTGCAAGGGATGACAATTGTCTAATAACAGCCTCCTTGGGCTGATTTCAGGGCACAAGCCCACTGATTAACATTTGGGAATAGTACGAGAGCATGTGTATGAAAGAAGTGTGTTAAGGAAAAGAAATGCTTCTCAGGGTTTGCAGAATAAAGTTTATAAGTGTTATAATAAAGTAGGATGGATGGATGGATGGATGGATGGATGGATGGATGGATGGATGGATGGATGGATGGATGGATAGATAGATAGATAGATAGATAGATAGATAGATAGATAGACAGACAGACAGACAGACCTTGGAGTAGGGTAGACATTTCCTTTGTAAAGATCTGTGAAACTACAGATGAGGTAGGAAGGAATTTTATAAGGTACTCTGCCCCATGGAGGTTGTTTTGTTTAAAAAAAAAAAAAAACAGAATGGGAGACTACAATAGGAATGATTGGGAAGGTGGTGGTGAGAACTAGGAGTGAACATAAGAACATGAATTTGGGGTTTTGTTTTTGTTGTTTGTTTTGTATCCCTCTATACAAATGATTTATTAACCAGGGAATGGTGTCTCTTCATATAACCTTCTTAAGCCATGTTAATGGCTGCCAATCTGTATAAATTAACCATAGGTCTTACATGCAACTTTCTTGCATAGCATTATGAGAGTTGTAGTTCATCCCTGATCATTACCAATATGCTTTTTTTAAACTAAAAATAATAAAGGGATATCTCGCACCTTCTGTGCACACAGACAAGTGAAGTGGAAAAAATCAAACTTGGGTAAATTCTCCTATGTGATTGCTAACCCTGTGGAAGCTCCCACACTTCCTAGGCAATTGATTTCATAATTTGTTTTGATTTAAAAAAAAGCTAACCACAAGGCAGAAGGAAATGGAACCTCACCACCAACCGCAGCTGTTGCGGTGGCTGCATACCTGTTTGCTGCCATTCTCAAACCAGATATTGAGGCAAGGAGATCCAAGGCTCAGTTCCCAAGTGATAGTGACTAGCTATTGAGATGTGTTTGCTGTGACATTTGTGGAAGCCTAATTTGTTCTGGAAGCATAAAACAAAATGGAAAAAAATTTGGAGCCCAGTATAAGAAAAGGACAAAGAAACTAGGTATCCATGTTGGTCCACAGCAAAAATCATGTAATAATTTTTACATGCTATATGTTCAGTTACATTTTCAGTGGAATTATATTATGTATTTTCTAATGCTCACTAGATGGTAGCAATATGCTACATTTTTTTCTTTTTCTTTTAATGCCATTTAATTATAGACACCTATTTTTTTCTGCTCTAATATAACACTTCCCATCTTCTTGTCTGTAAAAAGGAAGGATTGGAAACTAATATGTATTTCACATATCCAAAGTGTCTTTTATATGGTCACCAGTATAGCCATCTCTCCCTAAGGTGGGTTCCAGAAGCTCATTCCTGTTGTTAGCTAATCCATAACCAGGCAGTAGTGAGCATCTGAGTAGGTCAGGTTATTATCTGAATCTCATCTCATGGACTCAGTAGTCTGAGCCCATGTGGCCCATTTACAAATTAGTTTACAGATTGTTTTTTACCGTCAAGTCACAGCTGACTTATGGTGACCCTGTAGGTTTTTCAAGGCAAGAGACGTTCAAAAGTGGTTTGCCATTTCATGTTTCTGCATTACAACCCTGGTATTCCTTGGAGGTCTCCCATTCAAATACTTGCCAGGGTCAGGGTTGAATGACCCAAGGTCACCCAGCAAAGGTCCATGGTGTGAGTGGGGACCTGAACCTAGGTTTACCAGGTCTTAATCCAAAATCTTAACCACTACACCACACTGGCTGTCTTATTAGGCTTACCAGATCCATAGCTCCATCAGCGAGAGCTTTTCAGCAGCACAGGACACGCCCTCGCACTTGGCGTGATGCACACACACGTCCCGCGCAACGTGCCTACATCCCTTCTGGGTTTACTCGGAAGTGATGCAAACGCTCTATCAATCTCTGCCGAAACTCTGTGGTTTCCATAGAGTATCTGCGGAGGTTGCTAGAGCGACCGTGTCGCTTCCGGGTAAACCAGGAAGTGATGTAGGCATGTCGCGCAGGCACACGTTGCTCGCCGGCCCTCAGCTGGTCGATGGGCAGCCCGATGGATTGGCGGGATTTTACCCACCACCACCGGGCACTTGGCAACCCTATGTCTTACAGAAATAAGTCCTCAATAATTACATTTTCATTAGTGCAGGAGAGGAGACATTCTTTTGGCTGTCTGATTTATACCCTACATTGTCATTTGAAAAGCATAGTCAAATCAGCCTTCTAAACAGTTGTGTGCTAGATTCTCTGGCAAAGTAGAATTGTAAGCAAAGAATCATGTTGGGAAGCTTGTGTAAAGTGGAAATATATTTTTAATAACATTTCTAAACCACCTTTCCACCTAGCGTAGGATCCCCAAAGAGATCAAACATTAAAACAAGATCAAGAACACTGAAGATTAAAAACACATAAGTATAACTACAAATTAAATAAAACAAATGAACAGGAGCAAGGGTCAATGAGAATCTATTAGGGATTGCTAGACAAAAGTCTTCATCTGTGGTAGAATACAACGATAGAAGGGGCCAGATAAATTTCCCTGTAAAGGCAAGATAATTCTATAATCTTAGTGCAATGACCCAAAAGGCCCTTTCTCATGCTGCCACATGTCCAACCTCAGATGGTTGGGGCTCTTCAGCCACAGCTCCAGGAGATGACTGGAGTGACTGGATACATTGATAAGGCAGTAGACAGTGCTTATGGTATGCTGGCCCCAAGCCGTATAGGTCTCTAAAGATCAATACTGTCACCTTGACTTGGGCCTGGAAGCAAACTGTGAGGCAATGTAGAACTAGACTGGAGTGATATGGTCTCTATGACCCAGCCCAGCCAGAGTTCTGACTGCAGCATTCTGTGCCAGTTGTAGCTTTCATATTCTCTTCAAGGGCAGCCCCACAACAACTGCATTGCAGTTGTTTAATATAGCTGTTACGAGGGTATGCACCACCGTGGCATTATCTTTTTTGGCCAGGAAAGGCTGCACCTGGCTCACTAGCCAAAGCAGGTAAAAGGTGCTCCTGACCACTTCTTTCACCATGCACAGGTCCAGTAGCAATCCAAATCTGAACCTATTCCTGTAGGGGGACTCCAACCAGGAAACACTTCAGTTCCTGGATGAATCTTTTCTCCCAACAATAAGAAGCAACTCCATTTTGTCAGGGTTAAGTTGCAGTGTTTTAGAACTCATCCATCCCAAAACTACTTCCAGGCACGGGTTCATGGTTTCCACATCCTCCCTGGGATCTGCTGGAAATGCAAGATAGTGCTACCATCTGCATATTGGTGACAACCCAACACAGATTTCCAGATGATCTCTTTGTGGGGCTTCATGTACATGTTGAAAAGCATGGGGGGTGGGGGTGGGATTGAATCCTTATGGGACCCTTAAGTCTAGGAGCCAAGGGGCTGAGCTACAGTTCTCCAGCACCTGTTTCTGAAACTTACCTTCCAGGACCAAAACCACCACAAAATGGTTCCTCCCAAACCTAACTCTGAAAGGCAGTCCAGGAGAATACTATGATCAATTAGCTTGGAATTATTATTATTAGGAGCTTGGAATGTAAAGCTCCTAGAAGCTATTGAGACAAGGTTGCTCCTTGTCGATCACCCCCATTCTTGGAATAGAACACAGCCCTGTGGTTTAAAGAAGGGTGGGAGATGTGTAGAAAACTTGTACTGAATCTGTAGGAGCGTGTTCTAGTGCTCGCTGGAAGACCGATGAAGTGGCAGTGACAACAGCAAAGAAGTGTAACTTCTCCTTCCCGTTCACCAACTAGTTCATGGCCATTCAAATTGTTTATGGTATCTTGACATTGACTGATGTGTAAATTTGAGCCTTTATTGTCTCAGGAACAGGAAATTAGTTGTGATTCCACTGCAGAGTTCTTTGCTGACCAAATCTCTTGAATGTACTCTAAATTTGATTCTGGTTGTCACATGGATCGGACTGAAGAAATATCTAACACATTGGTCTGTATGGATTATTTTGACCCAGTTACCATGATGGATGGTGACAGGATCTTGGGGTCTGTGAAGGCTGCTGCTTGTGCTCAGCTATCTGTGAAGGCTTCCATTTGTGCAATCCTTGTCCATCCTGATAGCTGAAATTATGGAAGAACCACATGAATGAGTTATCTACCCTAAATCAGTAACTGACTCAGGGCACCTCAGCCACTGAAAGAGGCGGTCATCTGTATCCTACTTAAGAAATAATTCTTACAGAAAAGCGATGTAGCCAATTATTGACTTGTCTCCAATTCCGTTTGTATAATGGAACAAAAAGTAGTTTTTTTACCTGTTTTTTAAAATCAGTTTCGAGTGAATGAATTTGGAGCACTGGAAGTGATCACAGATGAAATGGAGATGGAAAGTGTTAAGAAGGCCACAGCTACTACAACATGGATGGTGCCAACTGCTCAAGAAGGTTAGATAGTAATTTTGTTTGTGCATTAGTATACAAAAGCCAAGTTGTTTAGTATACCTGGCAGAGATTAAGATTTCTGAGAATTTTTAACTAGTAAAATGAAGCCCGTTATGCATGCAGAAGGTTCAAAATTCAATCCCTGGCATCTCCAGTTAAAAGGCTCAAGTAGTAGGTGACATGGAAGTCCTCCTGAGACACTGGAGAGCTGCTGCCAGTCTGAACAGACAGTACTGATCCTGATGGACCAGTGGCCTTATTCAAAATAAGGCAGCTTCGTGTGTTCATGTATCAATAATAGCATAAAGGTTGAAGTCCTGTTTTTTTAAAACAAGATTATTGGATAGTTTGTCACGTGGTAAAAGTGAAACATGACCACAGACTGATGTGTCCTTAGAAACCGCTTTACAATTTCTGATGATTGAAACGAAGCATATTCCTATGATATTGCTACATCAGATTATGTACTGTACTTTATCACTGATGTTGGCTTCCATTCCAGAATACGTGAAGGTAAAATATATTCTTAATTTTTCAAGTTCTGATGCTTTCAAACCACAGCCTACACTTGGTAGAAATTATAGTTAAAAGTAGACTGGTTAGAATGATGACTGAGTATACTGTAATATTACAGGAGTATGCATAAACCCTCTTGGACTTACATAAACTGTACTGCTGCTGTCAGGAACATGTCTTTTGTTGACTTGATTTACAAATAGGTCTGATATTTCCCCTGCTGTACAGCTGACCATTTACTCATTGTTCCATTTTGTAGTCTTTTTAGAAAAGACAGAAATAGCACTCAAACTGAAAGAAACTACTAAAGTGGATGGGAATAGTGTCTGTGAAAATTGTTCTCTTTCTGGTTCCATGGAAGAGTATGTAGCTGGAGAGATTTGCAGCCAAAAATGTTGCCATCCGATTAAAAACAGGTAAGAGTTAGCCTACCACATACAGAATAATGTATTAGTTAGCTTAACTGTTGCTGCGTTGAAAGAGAACACCAAGCCAACACGACAAAATAAAACTACCATATAACTGAATCAGCCAACTTCAAATCTACATGATAGTTTTATTGTAGTTATCCCTGTTTTAGCTTGTGTATCTTTAGCGAAACAATATTCTTATATATGGGACTGCTGAAGGCTATATAACATAAAATATATTGGATGCTATCCATGACTATTTAAATTAGTGGGAATTTTGCAGATGCCTTCAATGGGCTATGAATTTTGTTGCCTTCAATGGGCTATAAACTTTTTTGTAAATGTCATACCAGAAATAAAGTACTTGCAGACTGAACATTGACAAGCAGGTAAATGACATTTGGCTGCTAAATGCATTTCTTTGGAAATGTTCCATTGATTTTAGTAAAGGTAAAGATAGTCTGCTGTGCAGTGCAGGCACTGGGTCATTACTGACCCATTGGGTGATGTCACATCATCACGCTTACTAGGCAGACTATATTTATGGGGTGGTTTGCCATTGCCTTCCCCAGTCCTCCACACTTTACTCCCAGCAAGCTGGGTACTCATTTTACTGACCTCGGAAAGATGGAAGACTGAGTCAGCCTTGAGCTGGCTACCAGAAACTGTCTTTCCGATGGGATCGAACTCTGGTCGTGAGCAGAGCTTTGACTGCAGTACAAAGACCTGACACACTCACCTTAAGTACTGGCAGCGACAGCCACTGGTTAGCTGCAACAGCACAGTTCTCTATGATGTGCAAGGAATGCTAGTGGGCTTTTAAAATCTGCACAACAAGGGCCACATATTGGCCCCCAAACCATGAAGAAAATGTTGCCTGTTAGTATGTAACTCTGGAGGGAAGGATAGACCTGCTCTTGGAGAATGACTATTGGGCTTTGTGAGCAAAGGTTATAGAACATGGTTTTGTGTTGAATAAACACTATTTAAGTGTTATAGCAACAAGTTCATCTTTGGTATCAGGGCAGCCCCACACTGGGAATGTCCCTGTATGTTCTTTTCCCTTGACTGACGCCTCACTATAGGGTTGGGGCACTCACTTTTGGGCATATCTATATAAGGGGAATGGAACCTTGATATGTCTACAGCACACGCTAATCTCCTTGAACTTCGAGCTGTTTGTTATGCCCTTACCTCAATCACGGATATCTTGAAGGGTTCCAACGTATTGGTACAGTCCAACAACATGACAGTGGTCTTCTACCTGAACAAGCAAGGGGGCCCAGGCTCGCTGTCCCTTTGCAAAGAGGCTTTAAGGGCTATTCACATCGCAGGAGTGCAGAACACACTGGTAGACCAACTCAGCAGGGTTCTGCAGACAAACCACGAATGGTCCATACAGAACAAGTATCTACTCCCCATCTTTCAGAGACGGGGCTACCCCAAGTAGACCTGTTTGCCACCCATTGCAACAGGAAAGTGAGGGAATTCTGCTCCCTAGTGAGGGGCGACATACTGTCTCGGGGAGATGCCTTTCAAATGCGCTGGGAGGGATATCTTTTGTATGTGTTTCCCCCCCCCCCAGTTCCTCTCTTAGCAAGGATCCTAGGCAAGAACAGGACAAATGGAACAAATTGCATATTGGTAGCTCCCTACTGGCCCTGCCAGATCTGGTTCTCAGAGCTACAGAGTTAACAGGCAACCAGTCCATCCAGCTCCCTATGGTTCCAGACCTGTTGAGATGGGAAGGTTTTCTCCATCACGATGCAAACTGCTTGCACCTCACGGCATGGCATTTCAACCCAACCCTTTGAGGTTTTCGGAAAGGGTGCTTGAGGCTTTGTCTCAGTCCAGGAAACCTTCAACAAGGTATTCATATTCCAGGAAATGGAGTACGTTTGAGTGTTGGACCAGGGAGAGGGGGTTATCTTCCTTCTTCTGTGCGATCCCCCTAGTACTAGATTACTTGGTTTCACTTGCCCCTAGGGGTCTTTCAGTAGCCTCTATCAGGGTTCACCTGGTGGCCATTTTGGCCTACCATGAGCCAGTAGATGGATATTAGGAGTAGGAAACCAGCTAGGGAAGCAGTTGGACCATTGGATGAAAATGGGAGTAAAGGAACTGTAAGGGAGGATAAAGCGATTGCTGAAAAACTAAATGAATTCTTCTCATCTGTCTTCACTGTTGAAGATACAGAGCAGATTCCTTCTTAACAGAGATTTTGGAGAGGGGAAAATGAGGAACTGAGGCAAATAGTGGTAACAAGGCAGGAAGTCCTAGAACGTCTAGACAAACTGCAAACTAACAAGTCATAGGGACCAGACGGTATTCATCCTAGAGTTCTTCAAGAACTCAAATGGGAAATTGCTGAACTTCTAACAAAGATATGTAATATGTCCCTTCGATCAGCCTCTGTACCAGAGGACTGGAGAATGGCCAATGTAACACCCATTTATAAAAAAGGTTCCTGGGGGGACCCAGGAAATTGCAGGCCAGTTAGCTTAACGTATGTTCCGGGTAAATTAGTGGAAAGCATTATTAAAAATAGAATTGTCACACATATAGAAGGGCAAGGTCTGCTGGGCAAAACCCAACATGGCTTCTGTAAGGATAGGTCCTGTCTCACTAACCTATTAGAGTTTTTTGAAAGCGTCAGAAACATGTGGACAGGAATGAGCCTGTGGATATTGTGTATTTGGATTTCCAAAAAGCTTTTGACAAAGTCCCCCACCAAAGACTGCTAAGCAAACTTCATAGTCACGGGATAAGAGGACAAGTCCTCTTATGGATTGAGAGCTGGCTGAAAAACTGTGAAGAGCTCCAGAAGGATCTCTGCATACTGGAAGAATGGGCATTAAAATGGCAAATGAGATTCAATGTAAGTGTAAAGTGATGCATATTGGGGCAAAAAAATCCCAACTTCACATATACACTAATGGGATCTATGCTGGCAGCGACTGACCAAGAAAGGGATCTTGGGGTGGTCGTGGATAGCTCAATGAAGATGTCAACCCAGTGTGCGGCTGCTGTAAAAAAGGCAAATTCTATGCTGGCCATGATCAGACGAGAAATAGAAAATAAAACTGCTGATATCATACTGCCCTTGTACAAATCTATGGTGAGACCACACTTGGAATACTGTGTACAGTTCTGGTCACCACACCTAAAAAAGGATATTACAGAGCTTGAGAAGGTGCAGAAAAGAGCAACCAAAATGATTAGGGGACTAGAGCAACTGTCCTATGGGGAGCGATTAGGAACTTAGGGCTGTTTAGCTTGGAAAGAAGGCGGCTAAGGGGAGACATGATAGAGGTCTATAAAATTATGCATGGTTTGGAGAGAGTGGACAGGGAGAAGCTTTTCTCCCTCTCCCATAATACTAGAACACGGGGTCATCTGCTAAAGCTGGAGGGCGAGAGATTCAAAACAGATAAAAGGAAGTATTTTTTCACACAACGCATAGTTAAATTGTGGAACTCCCTGCCCCAGGATGTTGTGATGGCTGCCTGCTTGGAGGGCTTTAAGAGGGGAGTGGACATATTCATGGAGGAGAGGGGTATTCATGGCTGTTAGTTAGAATGGATACTAGTCATGCTGCATACCTATTCTCTCTAGTATCAGAGGAGCATGCCTATTATTTTGGGTGCGGTGGAACACAGGCAGGATGGTGCTGCTGCAGTCGTCTTGTTTGTGGCTTTCTAGAGGCACCTGGTTGGCCACTGTGTGAACAGACTGCTGGACTTGATGGGCCTTGGTCTGATCCAGCAGGGCCTTTCTTATGTTCTTACTTTCTTACTTTCTTCTCCTTTGTCGAAGAGACTCCTGAAGGGACCATTATTTGAGCCCCTGGCCACTAAGGTGATGTCAAAGTTCCACCTGTCACAGGATATTGTCCTGCCAGTCTTTTTTCCCTCCCCTTCCTCAGAAGCAGACAAGAAGCTACATTCATTAGATGTCAGGAGGGCAATACTTTACCATTTGGAGAGGACAAAACATTTTAGAGTTGTTAAATCATTCTTTATTTGTTACTCTGGCAAGAGGAAGGGTAAAGCTGCTTCCTCCCAGACAATCTCTATATGGGTGATGTCTGCCATATCAACGGCCTATGAGGCTGTAAAAACGCCCTGCCCATTGGGAATAAAAGCTCACTCAGTCAGGGCGCAGGGTTCCTCTACAGCTTTCTACAAGAAGGAGATATGCAGATCGGTGACGTGGTCATCGGAGGAGACCTTTTTAGACATTATTCAATGGATCTGCAAGCCAGAAGAGAGGCAGAGGTTGGCACAGCTGTTCTACAATCAATGTTTCAGTAAGATCACCACCTGCCACCTTTACATGTGAGTTGGTTGCTAGAATCCCAATGTGGGGCTGCACCGATACCAAAGATGAAAACCAAGTTGCACTTACCTGTAACTGGTGTTCATCGAGAAACTCGGTGCAGACACACATACCCACCATCTTGCCCTGCTGTGAGCTCTCTTACTGCCATCTCTATCCTGTTGTGGGCTGGCAGCGGCAGGCAGCAATTGAGGGGAATGGGGCATGCCTGCCAGGAGACACATGACAGTTTCGGCGGGAAGCTGTCCCTCTCGCTCCTAGAGAGGGGTGCCCCCTGATAGGCTAACAGCTAGAAAAAACCTTCCAAAGGCTGGCCTGCGCACAAACGCAGTCCCAATGTGTGTCTGCACCGAGTACCTCGATGAATACCAGTTACAGGTAAGTGCAACTCTGTTTTATCATGTGTGCTTGCTCAAGAAATGCATGAATTTCAAAATGGGAAACTTGATTTAAATCATTCTGCCTAGGTTTCCTTTGTTTCGGTAACACATAAATGAAGTTAATCTAATCACCATAGAATACTGATTCCATGCTTTCATTTGTGTTGTATTTCAGTAGTTTCTTTTGCTGAGATTTTTCTCATATTAGTTTATATTTTTCATGGTTCATAGAGGTTCAGTTTATTATTTTAGCTGCATTTTGTTAATATTAAAGTTTATTAGTTCTTTCTTTTCTTTAAGGTGCACCAATGTTTTAAATAGTTGAAATTATTGCTTTTAATGACAGCGGAAAGGCACAGTTTAAATCTGGCTAAATCTGTTCAGTGAATGCTGTCAACTTTCCCTTTTGTAGTTTCTGTAGTATCTCATATTTACATTTTTAGCACTCGTCATTTTAATTGTATCTTTAGAAACAGACATTTTGGGTTTTGTTTACATTTAGTCTTCAGTGTCATTGCCACTTTTTTGCTTTCTATAAATGGAAGAAATTAATGTAGACATTGTAATTTCATTTTAATTCTAGAGAACAAAAAGAAGACAAAGAAGTATCAGAATTCAACGGTGACGAATATTCTAAGGGCACTCAAAAAAGAAAAGACAAATCACCCCCAAAGGGAGAATGTGTGCAAGACAGAGAAGAGAAGGAAAAAAATGAAATAGTATGGACTGTCTGATGGGCTAATAGCTTAACTGTTCTGAAGTTATAGATCTTAATTCATTTTTAAATCATTCAAATTGAGTCAAATTTTATCTTTTAAGGTTGCAGGGTGGGATAATTCTGGAACAGTCAAAATGTAAATAGATGCTATCTTTGTAAAATACTAATTTATGTTTATTCGTATATGTTTAACTCTTCATTATCGATTGTATTATTACAACATGGTAAGTGTCTGTGAGGTCATGAATAAATGATTCAACTTTACCCTTTGGTCTACTGCTAAGATAAATTTAGTAATTGTCTAATTTTGCAATTTAGGATGAAGGGAGGATACTAAGAGCTTCTCAGAGAGCTACAAGGAAAAGGAAAAGAGAGATGGCGATTTTAAAACAAAGTAAGTCTGTTTGTGACATTTCATTGGTATCATCATGGTTATCTTTTATTTATACTCCACCCTCCCCTGGAGGTGGAGTATAAATAATTGTATCCCTGACCTAACTGTAGTTTTTACAGAAAGTCATGCAGTTGGGGAACTTAACGTTCCCAACCTTGCCAGGGCCTAATTTGGCTCGGGAGTGTGGTGTGGAGAAGGGAGGGAGTTCAGCCTTTTCTCCTGCAGCATTTTCCCAAGCCAAAACAGCTGCGACATGGGGGCTATTTGCCCCACTGTGGGGCTGCTCATGTATTGACTGCAGCACATACAGCCCAACAGTGGGGCAAGTATTTATTTGTTTTTATTACATTTATTTATTATTTAGTATTATTATTACATTTATTACAGTTATACTCCCTGGCACCACTGGGCTCAGGATGGCTTCCAATAGTTAATGCAATAAACATAAAACACATAAATATGGCAGCATTTAAAACATATAATAAAAGCTTAAAACCCCAGATAGCTCCCCCAATGGGCATTTCGGTTCAGAGGTAATACCTAGTTGGGCCTATACCCAAAGATGTAATCTGTGATAATCTTTTGTAGGGAGTGGCCTGCTATTTGCTGTGACATGAGATCCTAATCCATTTGTGATACAGCAACTACTCTGTATTTTGTAAAAGTAAAAGCTCTGGGTATTGTCTTTAAAAGTTTTATTTTGTCTAATAGTTTCATTTACACTTGACCTCTATTAATACCTTTCTGCAGGAGATTTTAAAGTAGAAATATAAATGTGATTAGGATAATTAAGTTGCTTGATTACTGGCAAGGATTTTCCCTTTCACAGTAACCATTTATCTTTGTTAGTTATTTATAAACATTAAGCAAAATGTAGCTCTGCTCTTCAGTTTAAAGGCAGAACATGTAAATCAGCCATATCTCAGAAGTGTATGAGATGATATTAGAAGAGCTCTCTAATTGACTGAACTACTTTTTTTTGCTGTCATGTCACAGTCAACTTATGGGGACCCCATAAGATTTTCAAGGCATGACATGTTCAGTGGTGGTTTGCCATTGCCTGCCTCTGTGTCACGACCTTGGTTTTCCTTGGAGGTCTCCCACCCAAATACTAATCAGGCCGACCCTGCTTAGCTTCTGAGATCTGACAGATCAGGCTAGCATGAGGCTTTCCAGGTCAAGGCAAACCTACCTTAAATAAATAATTTCCAGTGATTTATGCCTATAATTTATTGCAAAACTGCCCCTGTGTGCATAGATAAAGCTGTTAATTTCTAATTTCAGCTTTAATGTCAAAGGAAAAGAAAGCATGGAGTTGGTCATCATACTTGGAAGAAGAAAAGGCTATAGCTGCACCTCCTAAGATTTTTAAAGAGGTACGCTGCCCTCTAAAGTTTTAGCTGGCTGTCTCTTGGAAGTAGCTTTGATCTTTTATTTAGTATAAATTTGAAAATATCTAAATATAGGTGTTGTGTCCAGATACTGAGAGCTACTCTAGTCAGAAGAGATGGAAGTGACCTTGGTTGACTAATGGTATACTTTTTTCTGAATTTGTATTAAAAAGAAGCTTACACAGCTTCCCCACAGGCAGGCCCCCCACAGGCAGACTCTCTGATGTATCCTCAAATTGGGAATATACACCTGTTTCTCCTCATCATGTGTATGTACACCATCCGCATCTATAGTTGGCCCGTGATGTTGAGTATGCAATGAGAAGACCTGTGACGCATTGTAACACATTGTCTTTAAACACTGTGTTGAAACATCTAGAGCAGGGGTGTTGAACTCATTTGTTCAGAGGGCCATCTAGTCCAACCCCCTGCCCAATGCAAGAAATTCTCAACTATACACTCCCACCCACACACACACATGCCAGTGACCTCTACTCCATGCCTAGAAGGTGTGTGGGGGGGAACCCTCCAAGATCCCTGGCCAATCTGGCCTGGAGGAAAATTGCTACCTGACCCACAATTCTTGTCCAGCCCCACAAGCTGTGTCGCATACCATCGAGCTTTAAAGTTGGGGAAACACTTAGCATCCTTTTCCTTTCCCCCAACTTTAAGGGTCCATGGTATTATTATTAATAATAATAACAACAACATTCTATAAAACCCCTTTCACCTCTATGCAGATTAACTTGTAGGTCCCATAACTCTCTGCCATGCCCCTAAACAGCCCCCACCCAGCCAAACTGCTGCTGTTCTCCCCCCCCCATTCAAGTCTCATAGGAAGGAAAGGAGAGAAAGAAGGAAGGAAAGAAAGAAGGAGAGAAAGAAGGAAGGAAGGAAAGAAGGAAGGAGAGAAAGAAGGAAAGAAAAAAGAAGGAAGGAAGGAGAGAAAGAGAAAGAAAGAAAGAAGGAAGGAGAGAAAGAAGGAAGGAAAGAAGGAGAGAAGGAAGGAAAAAAAGGAGAGAAAGAAGGAAAGAAGGAGAGAAAAGAAGGAAGGAAAGAAAGAAGGAAGGAAAGGAAAGTGGGCAAGCGCCGGGCTGGAAATCAGGCAGCCCCGTCCAATAGGTGCCGCCCCAGATGCCCATCCAACCAGCTCCCCTCCAGTACCCCCCCATCCCAGCGACTGGCCCCTCCGAGCTCTGCAGCGCTGCCCTCATCTCCTGGGGTCCTCCGGGGGGCGCCGTCCAGGAGCAGCGAGGTGAGGCTGGGGGCACGCTCTGGGCTGCCACTGCCGGCGCGGCCAAGGCGGGTCTGCAGGGCTGGAGGAGCGCACAGGGGCCGTTGGGCTCCCTTCCCTCCAGGGTGGCTGTGTCTTGCACCCCTCACTGCCTCCTTCTCCGCGAACCTCGCCCCGTCCTTTCCAGCCTCAGCAAGGCCCGAGCAGCCCCGCTCCCCCCCCCCACGCATTCACTTCGCTCCGTCTTTCCCGGCCGCAGCAAGGTGGGCGCGGGCCTCGCTGTGGCCGGGAAAGACAGGGCAAGGTGAGTGCATGGGAGGGGGGGCAGCGGGGCTGCTTGGGCCTTGCTGTGCCTGGAAAGGATGGGGCGAGGTCACTGGCTGGCCGAGTGGGCCGCCGCGTCCCTAAGAAACTTACAAAGGGAGTGGGGGCTTGCTGCCTCGGCTCGGGGGCCGGAGAACAGCCCTCCGGGGTGCAGATCCGGCCTGCGGGCCTGGGGTTTGACACCCCTGATCTAGAGCAAATACAGAAAATAATTGTTATAAATAGTTAAGAACAAACACGTAATACTTCATAGAATCATAGAGTTGGAAGGGACCACCAGTGTCATCTAGTCCAACCTGCTGCACAATGCAGGAAATTCACAACTACCTCCCCTCCACACACCCAGGGGCCCCTGCTCCACGCCCAGAAGATTGCAACAACAAAAACAAAAACCCCTCCAGGATTACTGGCCAATCTGGCCTGGAGAAAAATTGCTTCCTGACCCCAAAATGGCTATTGGCACTACCCTGGGCATGCAAGAAAGGGCCCCGAGAGCCAAACTCTGATGTAAACCTGCCCTCCTCTCATGATCTGCCTAAGGTCATAGAATCAGCATTGTTGACAGATGGCCATCTAGTCTCTGCTTAAAAATCTCCGAAGAAGGAGCACCTACCACCTTCCAAAGAAGCCTGTTCCACTGAAGAACCACTCTAACTGTTAGAAAGTTCTTCCTAATGTCTAGACGGAAACTCTTTAGATTTAATTTCAACCCATTGGTTCTGGTCCGACCTTCTGAGGCAACAGAAAACATCCTCTATATGACAGCCCAAATACTTGAAGATGGTTATCATATCACCTCTCAGTCATCTCCTCTCCGTGCTAAACATACCCAGCTCCTTCAGCCTTTCCTCATAGGACTTGGTCTCCAGACCCCTCCCCATCTTTGTTGCCCTCATCTGGACACGTTCCAGCTTGTCTACATCCCTCTTAAATTGCGGTGCCCAAAACTGGACACAATACTCTAGGTCAGGTCTAACCAGAGCAGAGTAAAGCGATACCATCACTTCATGTGATCTGGTCACTATACTTCCGTTGATGCAGCCCAACATCGCATTTGCCTTTTTAGCTACCAAATCACACTGCTGACTCATGTTCAGTGTTTGGTCTACTAAGACCCCCAGATCCTTTTCGCACACACTACTGTTAAGACAAGTCTCCGCCATCCTATAATTATGCATTTGATTTTTTCTGCCTAAACGCAGAACTTTACATTTATATCTGTTGAAATGTAGTTTATTAGTTTTAGCCCAATTCTCCAGCCTGTCAAGATCATCTTGTCATCATCTGTTTTCTACCTTATTTGCTACCCCTCCCAATTTAGTATTGTCTTCAAATTTAATAAGCATCCCCTTTATTCCTTCATCCAAATCATTTATAAAGATGTTGAACAACACAGAGCCCAGGACAGATCCCTGAGGCACTCTACTAGTCAATCCTCTTCAAGTGGGTAAGGAACCATTAACAAGCACTCTTTGGGTGCGATCTGTCAACCAGTTACAAATCCACCTAACAGTGTGCCCGGGAACGGACTCAGAAGAACCACAAGACCCTGGTCATGAGGTGGTTTTGGGCACTCTTACCTTTCAGTTTTACTGTATGTCATGACAAAGGACGGCATCACCTCAATGTGGACTTCCTCTCTTGGATCTTCGATGACAACAAACTTCTTCTAAGGGGGGCGTGTCCAGGAACGGACTCAGATGCTGTGGTCTCTGCCACGACGTCAGAGTTCATCCCAGCCTTCAAAGCCAACAGCCCAGGCATGGAGGCCTTCCTGGCTTCCTCTGCCAGCCCCTGCCAGAAAACCCCAGCCCCACGTACATGCTGGGGAGCAAGAGCAGTCACCCACAGCACCCACAGTCCAGGAGGATACCGGCCCTGGCCCCTTGCCGCCTCAGTGGAA
This sequence comes from Euleptes europaea, assembly GCF_029931775.1. Lineage (NCBI taxonomy): Eukaryota > Metazoa > Chordata > Lepidosauria > Squamata > Sphaerodactylidae > Euleptes > Euleptes europaea. The sequence goes on from NC_079321.1 coordinate 77,459,483, forward strand.
GGTGCAGCAGCAGAAACCTTCTTGGCAAGGCCAGCAGCCCTGCAAAAGCACTGGCTGCCAAGCAGGGAGGAGAAGCTGCTGAATGCCTACACCTGGGAGGCAAGGTCCCAGGTGGAGGGAGCGAGGGAAGGCCAGCAGAGCTGGGCAAGATGGCTCACAAGGAGGACAGGGAGAGCCAGATCCAGGCTCAGACAACTATGGGTTAAAAGAGGCACAGAGGGAAAGGAAACACCTGGGTGAAAGGGCTGGGGGCTGGGATTGAAGGGGGAGAGAGAGGGATAAAAGGCTTCAGAATGAGCCATGCCGGGGAGAAGAGTGGACTGAAGCCTGACCCAGAGAGACCAGTAGGTAGATATTCTGGGCAGGCTGAAACAGGAGAAAGGTGTCTCCAGGGTCTGTTCCCTTTCTGAGGCTGGCTCAGGTAGGGGAGCGCGTCGTTGGCAGGATGGAGGAAAAGGGAAAGAGCTCGGTGGGCGGTGCCCCCAACTTACACAGTAATAGGACAATAGTTGACATTTATGTTTTTGTTGCTGTTAAAATTATAGCTATATACCATAATTTTGTGCTTAAATCAGAGGGATGAGCTTTTTATGTTGGGAGCTACAGATCATAAAACCCATAATTTTGCAAAAAGTTCAGGCTGTCTCAATTTTGTATAATTTATAGTAATTTCTGTGCATGATTTTGCAACTATTTTTGTCTCCTTACAGATCTATTTTTGGTGCTGTTCAACCCTATTTCAATATAATTGAGAATGATGTGTAGTATAATTAAGCTGCTGGGGATATAATTGATTCTTATGTGACAGATTTCTTTGCAGTTCAATGGCGAACCTGGAGGATAATGACCAAGAGAAAATGTTGTGTAGTGCTTCAGTCTTACGCACAATTAAATGCATCCAGATCCCACAAATAGTTTTTGAATTTTCTTGTGCACAAAGCTAAGAAAAATTGAAGTCTGAGTTAACTGCAAAATACATAGAAGGCCTTATCTATACTTCAGTTTCTGTTACAGTAGTAGTTTTAATTATGGCTCATTAGTTAGCCATAACCAGTCAGTGGTGATGCTGAGATGAGAGTTAACTGTAGTGGAGGCTGGCAGATGATGAGGGGGTGGGGAAAGAAGAATTTAATCCATAGAAGGTTGGGCTCTTGTGGACAGCAGTGTGCAGTCCCAGTTAATAATATTTAAGCTTATTTAGCATGTGACAGGCAAGGGGTTAATCTGCAGCAAGCTCACAGAAACCAAGAGTGGGCCAAGCCAAAAAGCTGACACTCTGAACTCTGAGGGACAGAAAGGGTTTCGAAGCTTGGTCGCCAGCCTGAGAGGAGGCTGAGAGAAGAGTCTAAGATTTGTAACCAGCCTGAGAGGAGGCTGAGATAGATTCTGAGCTTGGTAGCGAGACTGAGCAGAAGTGCGACTGTACTCTGTGGAACCTGAGGGGCTCTGTTAAAGCCTAAGCTAGTAGAGCATGCAACCTGTGGAAGTGACAGGAGTGAGAAATGGGTGAAACAGGGCCCGTTCTCAGGTCACAAAGGGGAATTAGTCTCTGGGGCAGAGCTGTTCCGGAGGCAGGGTGGTGTGGACGATTACTGCCACTGGTGGTGGGGTAGTCGGTGAGAACTGGAAGAGGGGTTTTGGGATATTTCCCCATACTTCCGGAAGTTCTCTGAGGAGAGAAAGGGATTCAAAGTCCCTCCTCTGCTCCTGTGAGCCAGGCTGGGAACAGAGTCTGTGAATCTGAGTCTGCGAAGGGCTCTGAGGGACAGAACTAGGCTTGAAAACTAAGAACTGAAGAAACGTAACTTGTGAAAACATCTAAGATAAAGACAACTTGAATAACATCTGCACTAAGCTATCTCTCTGAAGTGTGTGTGTTAAGTGCCGTCAAGTCGCTTCCAACCCTGTGAATCAATGTCCTCCAAAATGTCCTATCTTTGACAGCCTTGCTCAAGTCTTGCAAATTGAAGTAATTTATCTGAAGTAATCTTGTGTAAATATATGTGACCTTGAGTTTTCCCTCCGATTTTGCCGTTTCCTTAAGAATCCATCTTGTGAGTTCTGTTCAGTAAACTTCCCTGTTCTGTTTGTTAAAGTTAAGAAGTCTCTTGTGTCAAATTTCTCTCTGAGGTAAATACAGGTGTGGGACTGGAGGAGAAGGAAAATAATCTCCTCACAAATACACTCAGGCTAACGCTTTCCCTCAGCGATACAGTCAGGCTGAGAGAGTAGGATATCAAAGAGTGTGCGTCATACAGCACTTTTAGGATTTTTCAAAACACATTATGGCTTCGATCTCACCTAAAAATTCTGTGTCCACAGAAGTGTGACCTCCCTAGCTCCCCCATCCTTTAGCAGCCCGGAATTCTGCCTCCCTTGAAATTGTGCCTCTGAGAGATGAGGACCCACAGAAATAGCTGGGGTACTTGAAAGTCTACTGCAGAATGGGGGAATTGGTGAAAATTATCTCTCCCTTGTGAAATGTTAGGTGGAAACCAATCCCATCTTTTAAATTTTTACTACAACCCTGCAAGCTATTATTTCCTGTCCCAATTTAGGGACTGGCTTGCCTGAACCTATGACGTACAGCATGGCAGAGCCAACATTTTCAGTGTTTTCTCATTACGTCAGTTATATTTTCAGTGCAGCGAATGCAATTATGGTGGCATGCACATGGAAAAATTATCAGAATTCATTCACTATAACTTCTCTATGGGTCAGTGGCAATGTAGGATATTGTTTATAAGATTACTCCTGGGGAGGGGGGAACTGCATAGATAATCTATTCCACTTTCCACCCAATTTCAGTAAGCACAAAATATTTTATCAATTTTATTTTCTTTAGCTTAGAGTGTATCTGCCTTGGAAAATTCTTGTGCTTTATGCTTTATTACCCACCTGGATGAAGAGTTCAAGTGACATAAGGAAGATTTAGCCATGGTGCAGGTTTCTCATATGGCAATGGAAAAAGAGGTGGCACTTCCCCCCCCCCCCAAATCCTTTATGCTCTAAGGGATACTTCTTATGCTCTTTAACTGATGTCCAGGTCCTGTCACTAAGGGAAGAAGAGACCCACGAGCCGCAAACTGCTGTACACAGCCTGTTTTATTTCCCTTCCTCTTTGTATGTCAGTTAAGAATAATTCTGTGCAGTTTAGGCATTGGGTTAATTGTGGTTTTCTCAAGAACTGAAGGCCTAACTGTTCCCTGGGGCTATTTCTGGCTTGTTTTAAAGATCAGCTGAATCTGTTTACTGGCAGAAGAGCCATCATACCTTGAAATATTAGCCTATCTTTAGTGTATTAACTGTAGAACTGCTTATTCTGGAAATATAGTAATATTTAAATGAATAAATAACAAAACCTAACATTTCAGTACCAGTCCTTCCCATACAACAAAAATTCATTTAAAGTTGGAATGAAACTAGAAGGAGTGGATCCTGAACACCAGTCAATGTACTGCGTCGTTACAGTGGCTGAGGTGAGTATAAGAGCTGTGGGTATTGGGGCTTAGTACTTCTTGGCACAATTCTATGAAGGAAATAAGTAAGGGGCCAAAAAACCTTCTTTTCACAATCATTTGCACACACCCCCAAATTGGGTTACCATAGTGAGTAAAATAAAAAATACAAAAGAACCATGCAGAAACAACATTGATACCAAGCAGAGAATACTAGTAAAGTATTATTGTAGTCAATAGGAAAACAAACCTACTAAACAATTATTGGGCTCACATTGGCAATGGGGAGCTATAAGATGACAATTGTTTCAGAAAAGAAATAACAAATTTACCATTTATAAACTGTATATAAACCTAGTTAATCCTGATGCAAATGTATATTGATGTGCTCACACTACTGAATTATGTTTTCATGTTCTTTTCCCATTGTGGTTGACATTTTGTCTTCAGGTGCTAAATCCCGCCCCTTCAAAGAACAAAGTTATCTCTGTGCTACCCACTGGAGTTGTATACTGTTTTCAGAATTCTTCTGGTTGTTTTTGGTTATAGTATTTTAAAAAGAGTATTTTGCTAACACTTGAATATATGTTTTTGCCTGTTACTGTTCTAGGTTTGTGGCTATAGAATCAGACTTCACTTTGATGAATACCCGGATTGTTATGATTTTTGGGTGAATGCTGATTCTTCTGACATTCACCCAGTTGGTTGGTGTGAGAAAACAGGACACAAGCTTCATCCACCAAAAGGTATTATTTTACCTATTAATTGTTAGGCATTTTCCTTTGCTTTGCATATATATAGTGAACAATATGCGGAAAGGGATTTGAGGCACACTAGTAGTAAATTGGTACGCATGTTACAAGTTCTAGTTGTGGAACAATTAAGAATATTCATTTTCTATTCATATTTTTTGTACTGAAAATTATTGAATTCTGAAACATTTGAAACACTAGTATCAATTTTATGATATTTGATTTTCAATATTCAGTTTTATGAGGACAGCAACTCCTTGAAAAGATGTGCAAATGGTGGGGAAGAGTGGAAGCTTTTACACCCACAAGCTGTTGTGTGCATATCATTCTGTATGCTACATTTCCTACAGCAAGTTGCTTCTTTCTTTTTTGTAATTTTGTTAACCAGCTCTTAATAGTATCAGCAGTTTTTGATGGTAATCAGTTAAAACAAGTCTCCAGATTTCCATACTTCGGCGTGATTTTTAACTCTAACCTTAACTGGAAACCCCATCTTAAATTTATAACCAAAAAAATTCAACCTTTGGTGGCAGCGATTTAACATTTCTTTTTCCATAAGGGAGGTAAATATATTCCAGGGGGATTACAAGTGTTTAACATGAAAATTATCCCACAGCTTTTATATGGTGCTTCAATATGGATTCTTCAGGTCAATGAGATTGTTGACCTCCCATTATGTCAGTTTTTGTGGCAAATTGCAGGGACCCCAAGATGTGTAGCTGGAGTAAGTTTAAGGTTAGAATTAGGCCAAGGTTCTATTGAAACGAAAGCATGGCTACAAGCCTTCAAACATAGATTAACAGTGCATTCTTGACCTCCAAGGACGAAAGTCCTCAGGAGGCCAGGAAGGGGCCACTTGCACCATGCAGGATAGCACAGCCGCCAGCAGGGAGGCCCAGATGCCAGTCTCCTGGCGCTGCTGCGGCAGTGCCGCCCTCTGATGTAAAGACTTGTGCCAGCATTCTGGGGGGCGTTCCAGCATCCCAGGGGGCGTTCCCGGGGTGTGCCAGGGGGGCAGAGCTGCCTGTAGGCAGCCTCCTGTCCCCTTTCACCCTGAGTATGCCATTGGGACAAACAGTGAGGCTGTGCCTGCTTTTTAGCATGCGCAGCCTCACTGTTTTCAATGGGCGAAAAGCCCCATTTAAAAAACACAAAGCCTCTAAAAGGCTTTTTTTGACATTTTGGCAGCTGGGAAATGGCTTTGGAGGCGAATCCGTCCCTGGCTACCGAAATCTCAGGAATGGACTGTAAAGGTCATATTTTCAATTGAAAAGGATGGCCTTATCTGCAAAGTAAAGACCAGTTCTGCTCCCGCTGGATGCAAGAAATTGATAAGAAATTATCAAACCTAAGGATATCTTATTAAGTATGGAAAAAGAGAATCTATATTAACCATCAATAATTATATTTAAAAAATTAGATAATTCCAGTGTGAGCACTTGTCCCATGACAATCCCATAAACAACATCCATAGACAAGTAGTCCAAAAGAGTTGATTTATTGGAAGATCCATAGGTTTACAGCAGCTAGAAGCAAGATGGCACTAATGAGAACTAAGAGCATGGTACAGGGTATATATGAAATCAAAAGCATTGGATGCCATGAGAACCTCCCTCCCCTTGAGGCAAGATTCACACAGAGTCCAGAGTCAAAACACAAGTTGGCAGTTTCTACAGCTGACCTTGGCCAGCACCTGCAGTAAGCATAACATCTTCAATCGGACCTTGCCTGGCAGTTCCTGTTCAGGTTAGGCCTGACATCCAGCTCTATAATGCATGCTTGGAGAGTATGTTCTACCCAATTTTGGGGTATCCTTCCATCTCTGCGAACCCCAGCTTATTTTAGCAACCTAACAGTCCCTTGTTACCACAGAGTTTTTATGCTCACTCGTTTGAACGCTGCTCCTTCGGTGGTGTTAAATGGAAGATACGATAACTTACCTTATTCAGATAGACTTTGTGTGATCTGAAGAGAGTTGACACACTGTTTCATGTGATGTTGGAATGTCCCCAATGCAATTCTTATCGTGATCAATGGATTACCCTATTTTACTTAAATTACCTGCCACCATAACAAAAGATAAAATAGTCCCCTTTTTGCTGGTGGATAGAGATCAAAGAACAACACTGGTGGTGGCCAAGTGTCTCTCCACCATATTTTGCTTAAAGAAATAAAGGCTCCCCATTTACTGCTCAAGACTTTTGGGTCATGGGAGCTTGAAAAAGAAAAGGAAAGTAGCAGCAGTACCCCATCTGTTTTTCCTTGTGCACACAATGGTTTCTTACCCAAACCAAGGAACCAGCCCTGGCTTTTCTCTGCTTCACTGAAATGGGAGCCAGAAGGCATCAGCTTTGTAGGCCTTGCAGGGAACACACATTGGGAAACAGCTGCCTCCACCATAGGAAGGTTCTCAGTTTGGAACCTCCTAATGTGATCTGTTCTCAACATTCCAGAAGCTCCCACAGGTTTAACAGAGTTGGGGCCGTGATCTATATACATTTTGCACAACTCAGGGCTTTGATTTAGGTGCAAAATTTGGTTTATTCAGAATTTTTTTCTCTTGATTGTTTATGAAATAACATTTGTAAGCTTAATAATTATAACAGGTTTTACTGTGTTCTGAAGAGTCAAATGCGAGTTTCAAATGTATAGCAATTCAGGTTTTTATGGAAATTAAGAACCACAAAATGTCTTTCTTTATGGCAGAATTTAGGATTTTAATATTGGGTATTGTGCAAGTCTTGTCCATAGTATAGCTATGCCAGTAGTTAATTATGATTAAAATATTTTCAGAAGGCTTTCCTCCTTGGTAATTACATATTTTAAAAGAAGAGTGACTAGGTAGTTGTCTAGTTACCATTACAATCATGTTTAAATAGATTTTTCTGTTTGTACGCATTTTATCGGCATTTGTCTTACTGAATAGGTGATGTTTAGTCGTGAATTATGAAGTAAGGCCTACAATTTTTTAAATGCCATAAACACTGTAAAAATGTAATTAAAAATATTTTTTGTGCATGACACAGGACATTTGATGGTATATGCTATGTTAGAAGCGATGCCCCTTCTCTTTAAAATCACCATGATGTCTGATGCAAGTTGTGTGGACATCATATAAAAACTTTTTTCTAAACTATTGTGTTATTTATAAACAAATATTTGCAGATTTAAGCAATTAATTGGAATTAATAAAACTCATCAATTAAAATTTCTTTAATTGGGTGGCAACCCTACAAGCTTTATATAGGTTGGTGTCATGGCATACATTTTTATGGATGAAGGTTATATAGGTTTTATCTTAGACTTCATTGCCCTGTTTTAAATTTTATTGTATAGATACCCAGCATATATATGATAGACACCAGGAACTGTAAAACATGAAGAAGAAAAATTGATAACACACAATATACAACATTTTTCTCAATCCAGCCTGCTTCAACAGCTTCTATAGAGCTATTGTCTGTGCATCTATGGATAGAACAAAACTTGGAATATTTTTTGTCATTGAATTTTGGAGACGGGAAACTCTTTCTGCAACTTGTTTTCCTTCAAAAATTATAAGGCAGGACAGACTTGCATCTTGTTAGCAGAGTTCATCATAGTTCATGAGTATGTGCTGACCGCAAATACTATGCATTTAATTGCTTTACTAGCTATAGTTCTTGAAGACAAGTAGGTATGATCATTGTTTTTGTTTCCACAGTGTCTAATGCATTCAGGATAAGCAACAGCTTTTGCATTCCAAGTTAGCATGGGACAGACGTCATATTCCAAAAGAAAAGGATTTTAAAGAAATATTTAATTCTAGGCTTGATGATTTGGCAGATAGCAAAAATGAATTGCAAAGCTGACAGGTGACTGTGATTGATATAATAGTGCCTCAAGTTCCATTAATATTTTAGCTTCCTTCTCATTCTCTTTCATGGGCTTCTCCAGGATATAAAGAAGATGAATTTAATTGGCACTCATATCTGAAGAAATGTAAGGCTCAAGCTGCCCCTAAAACCTTGTTTGAAAACCAAAATACAGTAAGTGTTCTGCGATTTCCTCTCTGCTGAGAGTTGTTTCTGTGTAATATACTGATTGTTGAAAATACAGTAGTTTCTTATCAGTATGTTTTTGGACCATTCAAGTCTAAAATGAGGGATGTAACCTCTTAAATAAAATAGCTGAAAAAGCGTTTGCACTTTCCCACGACTGACTCCCTGGCTGTTTGCTGTGGTACAATGACATCCCAATGAGCATTGAGACAGCACTTTCTTCCAGTAGTGACTTGGGTTAGTCATGCCATAAGCTCTGCTTTGTATGAACTTGGTAGCATTAGAATGTCAAGAAGATGTAGAAATAAACTGCAAGAGAAACATGGCTCAGAAAAGAGGCACTGCAATCCATAACAACCCTTCCAGAGGCTACACATAATACAGCAGGAACAGGCCTTAGGTGGATACAAAAAACTTTTGCCACACAGTGGCACGCAAACAGTTCTGTGTAGATCAGTTTTTCTCATCTAACAGCTCATTCCTGAGGTTGGGGGCCGAAAGGACTTAGGAGGCGTGAAGGAGCTTACGCCAGTGTTAGGGGCACTTGTGCCTTCCAGAAAGGGCCGGGTGACGGCGTATGTGAAGTTAGGCTGGTGGTGGGAGTTGGCTGCTGGCGGTGGCGCGAATGAAACAGGGCAAGGACAATGCCAGCGCCACAGAGGCAACCACCGTCCCCTGAAGGGGCATTCCTGTGGGCGTTCCAAGCATTAGGAGCATTCCAAAGTGGTTTTGGCCAAGGAACGGCCACTTTTGATGGCGCAGTTACGCCAGGTATTAACTCCATGCAGTGGAGCTCCATGCAGTCTCCCCCCACAACCAGACCAGTCACCCAACGAGAGCCTCACCTACCTCGCCCTGGCAGCTGTGGAATTCGACTAGGTGGCCTGCCAATGGTGGAAGGCAGGAAGTGGAAGCGCCCCCGGGGGGAGTGATCTGGCTGGCCAGGAAATCCTTCAAAAGTGGCACTTTGAGCCAGTCCTTCATCTGACAGGTAAGCCTTGTGCGGGGCGGCATGCTCCCGGACAGCTCCCTGAGGTGGGGACTTTGCAGTTTTTCCCCTCTCAACCCCTTCTCAAGGAGAACTTGGCCTGGGCCTCCCCTGGATACCAGGGGACGACGGTCTAATGCTCAAGTCTCCCTGGCTATGGATCGGTGAGCTCACTCTGGTGATGGGAGCCATGGGGGAGGCTGTAAGCCCTTGGCCCAATCTGAACCAAAAACCACATCAGAGACAGTCAGGTCCAAAGAAGCTGGTTTTTACTGGTCAAAATAGGTTAACAGCGCATAAAGGAAAAGCTGACAGCAATGGCTTTTGCTGGCTTGAACTTGGTAATATAAAAGCATGAAAAAAAGCAAGAGATTACAGAACACAACAGCGCTGTGGTTCACACAGCTTCAAAGGCATTTAAGTATGCATAACAGTCCTTGAGTCTGATCAGGGTTTGCTGGGAATTTCTAGCGGTTGCAGCAGTCCCGGGGGCTTGCCTTGAGATCGTTTGACCGTGGCACAAATAGGGCAGCTACGAATGAAGGAGTCCACATCAGAACGCATCCCCCCCCCCCCAAAACTGTCTGCGCAATAAGTGAAGGGTTTTCAGGAACCCAAAGTGCCCTGCAGTTTTAGCTCCATGGGCCAACTGCAGGACTTCTCTTCGAAGTAATTTCGGCAAGTATAACTTCGAGTCTTTGTACCAGTAACCACCTTGTTCAAGCAAACCTTGGGGTAGGGTCTGGGCAGTGCGTTCGGCTACGCACTGAGCACGAAGGGAGTCCAAGAAGGAGTTGGATAGGATCACTCCCCCCCTCCCGCAGAAGAGGGCGGATCGGGAGTTGGTGGCGATTGGGGGGGGGGAACTGGCTGCTGCGGGGCGCCGGGTATAGGCGGCGCAAGAGGAGCCGGCGAGGGAGACGGCTGGTCAGTGTTGGATGTTCTGTCGGCTACTGTGCGGTTTCCAGGTTGGGGCCGAGTTTGGGATCGGGTCTGCACGGCCAGTACGGGCAGGGCCCCTCTGTGCGCAGGGGTGAATAAAGAGTCTGTCGGCCGATCAAGTTTTACTGGGTATTGAGGCAACCTGGATAGGGCATCAGCGAGCACGTTATGTTTCCCAGGCACATGTTTAAGAACAAAACGAAATTGAGCAAAGAAGTCCGCCCAACGCTGTTGCTTTGCGGACAACTTATGGGTCCCCGTGAGGGCAGCTAGATTTTTGTGATCGTTCCAGACTTCAAAGGGGACCCTGGATCCCTCCAGGAATTGTCTCCACAGAGTAAGGGCATGGTGGACGGCTGATGCCTCCTTTTCCCAAATGGGCCAGTTTAATTGGGCATGCGCAAACTTTTTCGAGAAGTAGGCACAGGGGTGAAGGAGACCGTCCGGTCCTCTCTGGAGAAGGGCCCCCCCATGGCTACGTCGGACGCATCGACTTGTACAATAAACATTTGGTTCGGATCTGGGTGCTGCAGGACAGGTTCAGAAGTGAAAAGCCGTTTGAGGGCTACAAAGGCGGATTGGCATTGATCAGTCCACAGTATTTTGGCAGAGGGCAACGTTGCAGAAATCCCTTTACCCTTTGTTTTCAGGAGGTCAGTGATTGGCAACGCCACTTGAGCAAAGTTGGGAATGAAACCACGGTAGAAATTAGCAAAGCCCAGAAATTGCTGCACTTGCTTGCGGGTGGAGGGAGGAGTCTAGTCAAGAACCGATTGGACTTTAGCGGGGCCCATGCTAAGGCCACGATGTAAGATTACGTACCCCAAGAAAGTCACTTTTTCCTGGTGAAATTCACATTTAGATAGCTTTGCATAGAGCTGGTGGTCACGCAGACGTTGCAAAACTTCTCTGACTAGAGCAACATGCTCTTCCATGGTTTTTGAATAAATGAGGATGTCATCCAGATAAACTACCCGCCGCGATAAAGTAAATCATGGAGGATTTCGTTAATGAGTTGCATGAAGACCCACAGGGCCCCCTTTAACCCGAAAGGCATCACAAGAAATTCATACATTCCAAAACAGCTAGAGAAGGCAGTGAGGGGTTCGTCCCCCTCACGGATACGGACTCGGTAATAAGCTTCCACTAAGTCTAATTTGGAGAAAACACGTCCCTCTTGCAATTGTCCCAAAATGTCTGAAATCAACGGAATGGGGTAGGCGTTGACCTGGGTAACTGCGTTAAGTTTGCGGAAGTCAATGCATAAACGCAGGTCACCCTCCTTCTTCCGGACAAAGAATGCAGGGGCTGAGTTGGGAGCGTTCGATTGCCGAATGAACCCTCAAGCAAGATTTTTATCCAAAAAGTCACGTAACACAGTGCGTTCGGAAGCGCTCATAGGGTAAATCTTGCTCTTAGTCAATGTGCAGTCTTTTACCACCTCAATTGCACAGTCTGTGGTACGGTGGGGGGCAAAGCATCGCATTCTTTAATATCAAAAACATCCGCAAAGTCTCTGTATACTTTGGGCAAAGGTGTCGGTGATGAAGCATCGGAGGTTAACGCCGGAGCGGGTGGAGGCACCACCGCAGCTTCAAGACGGTGCTGGTCGCACTTGGGATTGGCAAAAGTAATAGTGTCAGTTTCCCAGTCTATGTAGGGACTATGACCTTTGAGCCAATTAATCCCTAGAACAACTTCGAATCGAATGGGGGCTATGGTAAAGTCTATTTGTTCCCAATGAGAACCAATACCCATCGCTACTCCCCGTGTGGGATGGTCGACTGGCCCCCCCTTAAAATGGCTTCCATCCATCTGGGCAAATTGGACGGAAGCTGGCAGAGCCTCGGACTTTGAGGGCTGCAAACGTGGCCTCACTAATTAAAGTGCGGCCACAGCCAGAGTCTATAAGTGCCTTGACAGGCAATTGGGGACCCCCTTTATAGTGTTGCAACACTGTGTCCACATAAACAGTGGTTTCCACTTCACTCACCTTGACAGGAGCTTTGGGTTTAGCAGGAGGTTCTGCAGGGGTCTGTGGAGACGCTCCACTCACCACAGACCGTATCCGTTTTTTGACAGGTCAAGAGGGGTTTCCAGGTTTGAAGCTGGAGAATTCCATTGATAATCCTCGTCAGAAGAAGGAGAGTTGTCCCCCATTGGGGCACTTGTAATCCGGGACCCTGTGGGGTTGTTTGGTGCAGGAAGGTTAGCCGATTCCTCAACGTGAAGTTTAGAGGGTGTGGGTCGTCCCGGCGCTGCGCTGTGGGTGGCCGTGGTGCCTCTGCGTTGAGGTCTCCCTCGAGCTTGGGGTGGCATGCTGGGGCGAGTGGTCTCCGGGCGCTGAGGACAAGCCGCTGCAAAGTGGCCCAAGTCCCCGCAAACGAGGCAAGCCCCCCTCTGGAATCTTGTTTCGCGATCCAGAGGGGGCCGCGTAGGTTTTCGTTGGCTGGAAAGCGGCGCTTTCGAGGGGGGGTTTTGGGAGCCCTTCTTCCTGTTCCGTTGTCGGACCAGGAAAATGAAACGTTGGCGGCTTTCTACCTCCTCAGCTAGCAAAATCCAATCTTCCAGGGTCTCGGGATCACCCTGCATATACGACCAGTTTAGAATGTCGGGGTGCAATGCTTCCCTGAAATAATGAATAAGGGTAGCCTCTGGCCAGTCCACAATCTTACTGGCCAGTCTCTGGAACTCATCTGCAAATTCCCGAACTGGAGAGGATCCCTGTCTGAGTTGTAACAGTTCTGCTTTGGCTCGTTCTCCCATAAAGGGGTCCTCAAACTGTCTCCGCAAAGCAAACATAAAATTGTTGAGGGAGCGGATAGATCGGGACCTAGTGTCAAATTGGAGGACCATCCAGTCAGCTGCTTTCCCTGTCAATAAAGAGGCTACGAAACAAACTTGGCTATCCTCTGTGGGAAAGTATTGACCTTGTTCTCTCATGTAACCGTCCACTTGATGTAGAAAACAGGGCAGAGTCTCGAGCGAACCATCGTAGGTTGTTTTCAGCCGAGGCTGCTTCCATTGGCCGGGCATGGGCTGTCCCGGTTGCACGGGTGCCCCGGGAATTGGCACAACTGGGGCTCCAGGGACTGGCAGTTGACCGGGTGGCAGAGCCGGTACAACCGGGGCTCCAGGGACTAGCGGTTGAAGGGGCAGCTGAGCCGGTGAGTGAGCTGGTGCTGCTGGGCCAGGGAGAACGGGTTGTGCTGGGACCGGTTGGGCCAGAGTTGTCAGTGCCTGCTGCAAGCGCTCATTTTCACGGAACAAGTGTTCCATCTGGTCCTGGAGGTGGTCTACACGATCGTTCAACTCCCGGTTGTGGGCTCGCAAGAGGTGCACCTCTTCCTCAGGACCCCCTGTACGACGAGTTCGACTGGTCCGCAGACCGGTGGCTCAATGGGAACCGTCCCCATACAGATCCTCTTCATCAGAGTTGTCCGAACCCTGAAGACGTTCTGCCAGGCGACGCGCGTGATGGATAGAGCGGGTCGGAGCTAAGACTGGAGCAAACGTTGAACCCAACGAGGGGCCGGTCCGCACGGTGTCTTTGGGGCGTACGTCCGCTTGCGCTCGTTCGGCAGCCAACTGCTGTGCCCTTGCCCGTTCGGCCTGAGCCTTGTCCGCCGCTTCTGCTGCCTGTTTGTCCGCGAGAGCCTGGGCAGCTTCGAGCTTCAGGGCGGCGGACGCAGTAACAATTGGCAGAAGCTCCTGTTCCAAAAGGGCGAGGAGCGGTTTAGACTCCCCACCCAGCAGCGGTTGAACCTAGACCGCTAGTGCGGGTGCCCCAGCCCCGAAAGTCGGGGTCAACAACTGTGCTAGATCGGCTACCGTGGTATCTAGAGGTAGTCCCACAAACTGTAACGCCATTTGGACAGCAGTCTGTTGTGCCTCTGCCAGACATGTGGCCGCATCTGGCACCAGTGAAGCACCTTCCGGCACCGGTCCCGCCATGGCTCGGGATACGGCAGGGCGGATTGGGGACACTGTCAAAGGTCGTTGTTGAGCCTCCTGCAAAGTTAACCTCGCCAACAAGCGGGTTAAGGTGACCAGGTCATCCTGGGCAGCATGTATTTCTTCCAGAAGCCCGTCCAGGATCACAAGGTCGTGGTAGGCACTCTGATCCGAGTCCTCGGAAGTCCAAGGTTGAGCAGCGGCTACTGATTGCCACTGGCTTCGAATAAGTTCCACTAGGCAGTTGATTTCCGCATCAGTCCGTATTGCTTCCAATAGCACATCCCGCAAGAGGGTAGGGTCGTCAGGGCAAGTCGACGACCCCAGCTGCAGGGCCCAGTGGTCCAAGTCCTCCAGGATCTCACTAGGTAGGTCGTAGGAATAAAGAAGGAGATTGCTGTCACAATGTAAGCCCTTGGCCCAATCTGAACCAAAAACCACATCAGAGACAGGTCCAAAGAAGCTGGTTTTTACTGGTCAAAATAGGTTAACAGAGCATAAAGGAAAAGGTGACAGCAATGGCTTTTGCTGGCTTGAACTTGGTAATATAAAAGCATGAAAAAAAGCAAGAGATTACAGAACACAAACAGCGCTGTGGTTCACACGGCTTCAAAGGCATTTAGGTATGCATAACAGTCCTTGAGTCTGATCAGCGAGAAAACGAAAGCAACTGAGATACAGGCCTGACAGAGGCACCCATCTCCACAGATTAAGGGGGAGCTCTGACAAGCCCTATGGAGAGAGCCACAACAGAGCTCTTAGGTGTCACCTCTCAGCGCAATATGTTTGTGTGTTTTCCAGATGGCAGTCAGGCTGTCAAGGAGGCATTGACTGTCATGTAGGGAATGTTTGTGCTCAGGATCATATGTTCAGATCTCAGTTATCTAGTCTGACAGCAGTCAAATGCTATAAAGTGCTGAGTAAGGGAAGTTGCCAATTATACAATTAAGGGCTGATGTAAGCACTAATTGAGTCTGTATTGTGATTGACTGTATACATGTATTTAAGAAGTGTACATATGTAAGATTTAACTCTGTAGAGTTGGTGTTCACAAGGCTAGTTACTCCGTCGGATTTGGTTCTTTGTACTGTAAATAAGTACTCACTGGTTTGCACCTAATTGCGTGTGAGCTTCTGCTATCTCATGAATATAGACACGCCTGGGGTAAAATCTTCTGCTGATGTCAGGGTTATGGCCCCAGGTCTACTTGTGAGTAACAGAGCTCGGTGAGCGAAGTGAGTGTGCTGCTGTGTCCCAGAAGGAGCTGCAGAACTGAAGGTTTCGTATTTCAGCAAAGCTCGGGAAAAACAGCAGACGCTGCCTGGAAATGGCTCAACCAGGAGAAGTGTTGCCGATGGAGAAGCTAAACTCCTCTAATTATGCGGTTTGGTCGGTCCGCATGGAACATTATCTTAAAAGAGAGGAGCTGTGGACGATAACTGAAAGCCGACCGAAGACTCCTGAGGAGGAAAAGGCTGACACCAAAGCGCTGGCTGCTATTGTGTTAACAGTGGATGACTCACAACTCGGATATGTAGCTGAAAAAAGTTCTGCTCGAGACGCTTGGAAAGCTTTAAAAGCTGTCTATCAGTGAGACTCGGCTGGGTCGATGCTGTCTTTAACCAAGAGACTTTACAGAACTGTTCAGCAGCCTGGTCAGCCTGTGGCAGATCACATAAATCGTCTGGCTGGCATTTACCGTGACTTGGAATTACGTGCAATGAATTTTGAGGAGGCTGATAAGGTTTTCCTGTTGCTGAGTTCACTGGAACCAAGCTTTGATGTGCCCGTGACCTCCCTGGAGACGTGTGATTTTGGCAAGTTAACCTGGGAGTATATAACGGGTCTATTGATGGACCATTCTCTTCGCCAGAAAGAGGCTGCGGTTTCTCATCAGACCATCCAGCAGGGAGCCTGTGGAAGCAAGCAAGCTGCAGCTGAGGAGGAGTCCAGCAAGCAGCACCTCCCCCAACCATTGCTGGAAAAAGCCTTGGGAGTATGCAGGTGTTATGCCTGTGGATCGTCAACCCATCTTCGTTATGACTGCCCAGAGAGGAGAAAGAAGGGAGGCAGAGGGAAAGTACCAGCCAAGTCTTTTCACCAAGTCTCCTTAGTGCAGCTCGCAGAGTCCCCCAAATCTTCTGTGGACTGGTTAGTTGATAGTGGGGCATCTCAATATTTTTGCAACATTGAAGACTGTCTGGAAGACGTCCCCCCTGTGTCTACAAGGCAAGTATGTATGGCGGATGGACACAGGTTACCTGTCTCTTGTCAGGCCAAACTAACTTTTGGGGCTCTTAAACACACTTTTGAGAATGTTTTGTGTGTACAGGGTCTTGAGAATAAGTTGCTTAGTGTTTCCTCTTTAACACAAGCAGGTTTTGAAGTTAAATTCAACAAAAATGAATGTTTAATATTAAAAATGGTGTAAAAATGCTTAGGGGTGTGAAGAAAAATAATGTGTAAAAGGTTATTAATGAATGTGATCATGCTAAGAATGTGGACACTGTAAATATTCATCACAACTGTATTCATTTGTTACATAGACGTTTAGGACATGTGGCATTTTCCACAATAAAGAAAACTCTAGACATTCTTGGAGATACTTGTAGTGTTAGTCAATGTTCTCTGTATCTTAATTGCCAAATATGCAGAGAGACAAAAGCGAAGGCATATACAATACTAAAAAAAAGTAACACTGCCACCAAACAGCCTTTTGAATTCGTGCATTCAAATGTTGTAGGAAACTTTCCAGAAAGTATATCAGGGAATAGATTTTTTTGATTCTGGTCGATGATTGTACAAAATTTTACTGGGTGTTTCCCATGAAATACAAGTCCCAGGTGTTTCAAACAATGAAATACTGGGTAGCAAGGGTGGAACGTCAATTTAATACCTCAGTCTGTAGCTTCCAGACAGACAGAGGGGGGGAATTTATGTTCAATTAGTTTAAAAGCTGGTTACAAAAAAAGGGCATACAACACCGTCTTGCAAACCCAGGTATTCCACAAGAGAATTCTGTGGCTGAGCGTCATGCAGGCATTTTGCAAAACATCATGAGCAGTCTTCTTGCTGATGCTAAATTGAAAATTAGCTATTGGGCAGAAGCTGTAAAGGTGGCATTCTACATTGCCAACAGAGTGTATTCTGAAGGTTGTCAAGAGATACCTTACCAATTGCTCTATAACAGAAAACCATCACTGAGGCATTTGAGAGTCTGGGGAAGGACCAGTTGGGTCAGCATTCCTGTCTCCAAACGAAGGAAAGGAGGCAAACGATCAAAGAAGTTATTGTTTCTGGGTTATGAAACAGGTACCAAAATTTATAGATTCTCTAATCCTAATAATACGATCACCTTTAGCCGTTCAGCTAGTATAAATAAGAATGAAGGCTGGGAAAGGGTTCATGGTGAAACAAAGGAAATTGCTTTAGTTCCTTTAACATCTGATGTGCCTGTAAAACAGCAAACAACTGCTAGTCCTAAGCAGGAAGGCTTTGAAACACAGCCAGAGGAAGATAATCAGACAGAGACACAACCTAGAAGATCCAATCGTTGCAATAAGGGAGTACCGCCAGCTAGATTAGGGATTGTTGATGAAACACATCTATGTTGTCATGTGTACGAACCTGAAACATATGATGAGGTACTCATTCTTGACCAAAGTGAGAAGGAGGTGTGGCAAGCAGCAATGCAAAAAGAATATGAGTTCTTGCTAGAACATAAAGTGTTCAAGCCAGTAACTTTACCTCTAGGAGAAAAACCATTGAGTTGTAGATGGGTTTATAAAGTGAAACAAGCTGAAAATAATGTTGTAAAATACAAAGCTCGCCTTATATGTAGAGGTTTTGATCAGAAAAAAGATATCCATTACGATGACATCTTTGCACCAACAGTCAAAGATGAAATGGTAAAACTTGCATTTGCCATTACCAGTTTGAAAAAATTAAAAGCATACCATTATGATGTAGAAACACCTAAATGCACCTCTCAAAGAAAATCTGTTTATGAACCAAATACTAGGGTTTCCTTTGAAGGAACCAAGTCAGGTACTCAAACTACAACGTGCTCTTTATGGACTCCACCAAAGTGCCCATAATTGGAATGAATGTCTTGATAAGGAAATAAAACAAATAGGTTTTACTCAAACCAAAGCAGATCCTTGTTTGTATGTGAAAAAGAATGGCAACGAACTGTCTGTACTTGTAGTTTTTGTTGATGATTTGTGTCTCATGGTGCAAGATGAATCAGAGGTTGCATGGTTTCAGCAAAAGCTGGGCAACAGATTCAAACTAAAACAATTAGGTCCTGTCAAAAGTTACTTGGGTCTAGAAGTGACAAGGTCTGAAGATGGTGTATATTCTTTAACTCAAAAGGCAAAAATAACACAACTGTTGCAAAAGTTTAAAATGACTGAAGCAAATGTAGTTAGCAATCCTATGACATCACAATATGCAAAAGAACCTGAGGAGCCAGTGTTTGAACATAAACAATTATACCAATCTTTAGTTGGATGTTTACTGTACATCTTAAAATGGACCAGGCCCGATATAACTATGGCAGTCCATATGTTGAGTAAACAAAATGTGGAACCAAAAGAAAGAGATTGGAAGGCTGCAAAACGTGTGCTCAGGCATCTTAAGGGTGCAATAAATTTTGAGCTAAGGTTAGATGCAGGCGATGGTATACTTAAAGCTTACGCAGATGCCAGTTGGGGGGATAGAGAATTTGCAAGGTCCACCACTGGGTATGTAATTTACTATGGAAATGCACCAATACATTGGAAAGCTGTAAAACAGAAATTTGTGTCATTGTCAACATGTGAAGCTGAATATGCTGCTATCAGCAGTGTCTCTACTCAGATTGAATGGTTCTGTTTTCTACTAGAAGGACTGTATATGCCTGTAACTGAACCTGTAACTGTGAAATGTGACAATGCAGCTGCTAAACATTGTAGTAACGGAAACTGTTTTTCAAATAAAAGTAAACACATAACAAACAGGTACAATAATGTGATGGATGCAATTCAAAGAAAACTAATAACAATTGTAAAGTGTAATTCAACTGATAATGTAGCAGATCTATTTACCAAATGTTTTGACAAGACAAGATTTGAGCAGTTAACTAACATGATCCTTCTAACAACATTAGAAGGAGTGTCATGTAGGGAATGTTTGTGCTCAGGATCATATGTTCAGATCTCAGTGATCTAGTCTGACAGCTGTCAAATTCTGTAAAGTGCTGAGTAAGGGAAGTTGCCAATTATACAATTAAGGGCTGATGTAAGCACTAATTGAGTCTGTATTGTGATTGGCTGCATACATGTATTTAAGAAGTGTACATATGTAAGATTTAACTCTGTAGAGTTGGTGTTCACAAGGCTAGTTACTCTGTCGGATTTGGTTCTTTGTACTGTAAATACTCACTGGTTTGCACCTAATTGTGTATGAGCTTCTGCTATCTCATGAGTCTAGACACGCCTGGGGTAAAATCTTCTGCTGATGTCATTGACACCATCGGAGCAGAGGCAATGATGACAGAGGTCCCTTCCTGTGCCCTCGGCGTGTGCTGATCCCTCATGGCACTCTTGGGGTTCGACGGTGGTGTCCATCCAGTGGCCACCCCAGTTAACCTTGCAGTGCCCCAGCTGCCATGGCCAGTCTGAGGACGCTGCTCTTGGGGGCTACCTATTTTCCCAGATGCGCAGCCAAGGCCAGCCCCAGGACCTCTTGTCTTCCTCAGCCGGCAGCCCTGGAAGGTCCCGAGGCCGGGCCATTGCCTGGTGGGGCAATGCTCACACTCTCCTTTGTTGTTCCAGAGACCACTCTTTGCCGACTCGGAGCCCCGGCAGCAAGCCTCCTGCCAACTCGGCCACTGTATCAGGGAGGATGCTCCAGACCCGGTGCCAGGGTGCCACCACCTCGACAGATTGGCGGCTTGGCTCGAGGAATCCTCCATCTTCCACCAGTGAGGTGGCCCCACCCAACAGAGCTCCCCCTGTTCTGATTCGATTGCTCTGGATGAGGAGGTGTCTCACCCGTAACACCTCTCACAGACAGGAATCCGTGCGGGGAGGCCATCTACGGCTTCATGGACTTCCAGGGCAGCAGCAGTGCCACAGCTGCATGTTTCTGCCCTGCACCTTTATTGACTGCCAAGTCCCACTCCGCCTTGTGGAACCGGCAGGCCCTCGACAGTAGCCTAATAAAGTTTCACTCTGAACTCGTGTCCATTTCTGTCTGTCGGGATGGGGGTTCAGGGATCGAGAGGTGAGACAGCCCCTCGGAGATGGCAAGGTTGGGGCAACATGCGCCACTTGAGTGCTTGGTGGGCCCCCTGGGGATGGGTGGGCTGCGGGCCTTGTGAGGAGCTTCCAGTCCTCACTGTGGGTCTGGGGGCAAGTCCCATGACAATCCAAGGTGGTCACGGCAATGAGACCACTGCAGGTTGGTGAGAGCAGGGCGAGGGAGAGACGCTGGGAACCCATGGGAGGTGCGCCCAGAAAGCTCAACCCAACTGTTACTTCAGGTGCTGGACACTCATTTGTATGCTACCACAGACTGCTTTCGGATCGCTGGGCCAGCCAGCCCTGGCCACTCACAGCCGCCTTAACGGCCCAGGATGGCCAATGGGAGGAGGTCCTGCAGGCATCCAGCCCATTGGCAAGGTCACTCCCCACCCCACCCTATCTGGAGGGCGCCTGCCCTCCATACCACCTGGCAGCTGGTCCTGAGGTGGAGGAAATCTGCCATGGCTTATTTCACGGCAGCTTCCTCGTCCCTGCCACTGCCCAGCTCAGGACATTGCACTACTGCAGGAATACTCATCCGATCAGAGGGCATCTGCCCCTGGCAAGGGCTCATGGGGCCTGGGTCGCTAATTTCCAAGTGCAGGCATTGAACCAAATGTGCGGCCATTATATGGAGCGTGCCCAGCATGCAGAACAATGGAACTTGAATATCTGCTGTCGACTGGTGTGACATGGCCAAGCTCTTTTCTCCTATCAAATGTCTCCCTGCTATTCCAGGTGTCGGCCCTGGATGTTGTTCCCCACTCCTGCTCCATCCTTCCACCCACACTCACACCTGTGCATGGGCAGCTCGCACCTGCTGCCTCTGGTGCTCTCAATGAGGCGCAGCTGGGGAGACAGCCTTGGCAGCCTCCCGGCCCGCATTGTGACAGAGAGCATCTGGAACAGTGGCCAGTGGGGTTGGGCAGGGTAGGATGGCATCACCTGGCAGCGAACGTGTCATAGCTGGCAAAGGGGCATGGATGGCAATAGCTGCCTCTCGCCCTGGCAGACCCGCACTCCGGACTGCCAGTCACTCACCCATCAGCCCCCCCCAACTTCCCTCCTCAGTTGCCACCCCCATTCCCCCATAAAGCGTTCCTTGTCACCGCTGCCTTCTCCACTTCCCTCCTTATGGACAGTGGGGGCAAGGAGAGACCACTCTTGGCCTGGTTGACACCCGGCTAACAAAGATGCACTGGAGGGCGTGGTGGGCCTGTCAAGGGACCCAGGACCGCAGTGTTGGACAGCAGCCCGGGCCACCTTCTGGCACAGGCAGGTGACCCAGGGGAATAGCAGCTGGACAGCTCCACAGTGGGCAAAGGTTGGAGAGGAGAGGTCGCTAGAGCAGTGTTCTTCGGCATCACCCTGTCATTTCACAGCCCTCTATGTGTGCATTTGCATGTTGCCAGAGGCGGCCCAAATGGGGGCCCCACAGGCCCCAGAGCCCCCTACCCCCAGTCCTGCAGTCATCTTCTGGTCACTCCGTACTGGGGGGCCCTTTCCCCAGCCCTGTCCACCATCACCTGCCAGCCATGGCTGTCAGGGCAGGCGGAAGCATCGCCACTCTCCCATCCCTCATGTGGTCTGGCCACCATCCGAGCTTGGATGTCCCACACCATCGAAGCGGGGATCCCCAGGACCTGCACAGACACAGGAACAGCCATCTGGTCAGATGAGTTGCTCCCATGTTCCGCCCTGGTGGTGGAATGCTTTTCACCATTCCCCTGTCATTTTGGGGCCGATGGCACTTGCTGTCTGCCCCTACCCTGTCCAGCCTGGCTGCACTTGCCACAACGTGGCACCTCCAAGCTTGGATGCCAACCAACTCCGGCCCACTCTTCAGGGGGACCTTTCAGTTGATAAAGGATATAGGCCTCTGAAGGTCAGACTCTGGTGTTGGCCCCCACAAGGGCATAGGTGCCGTGTTCTGACCCTGGCCAGCAGCAGGAGTGGCCATCCAAGCAGGAGGACTGTGCCCATGGGTATGGCTGGCCTAGGAGACCCCAGATGCCTGGAATAGTCCCTCCATCCAGCGGTGTGCAAGGAGTAGGCTCAGCACGACGCTTGGTGCTGGCCATTCTATTCCTGGCAACATGAGCTTCCCAGTCAGTCACCATGCCTCACTGCCTCCTGTGGTGGGAGGGAGGCAGCCAGCGATCACCTGGCTGGTGAGCGGCTTGGTTGAATAGGGTGTACAGTGGAGGCAGCTGGCAGACTATGGGAGGGGGAGAGCTGCCACACCTGGAGTCGCCTCCCACCTTCACCTTGTGTGGCAGCTGAAGCACATCCTGCATGCGGTCGGGACTAACCCAATCATGGGAGTGTCCAAGCCCTGTTGAGGGGCTGCGAGTTTGGAAAGGGGGGAGTGGGACCAGGGGAGGCATCAGGCGTGAGTGGCAGGGGACTACCAATTGGACTGACAGATGGAAGGACAGTCTGGCAGCCGTGGTGACTGCTGCCAGGGCCATCTGTCTACGATGCTTGGTATGACCACAACCATCGCAGAGGGGCAGCCACAATTGGGGGGGGCGTTGGGGGCCCTGGCACGCGCAGTGGCAGTCGCCCCACTAGCAGGTTGTCCCTTATCACGGCATTCAGACCCTCAGGAATGGGCTGCCAGGGTTTCACAGATATTTGCTGTGCGAGTATGTTTTTAATTTATTAATTAAAATATTTATACCCCATCTTACTTCTTGGCTCAAATAATTACACTTGCACTGGGGCAAATGATTTCCTCTATCCACACTCTGAATTAGACTATCAAGGTTTCAGGAGAATGTTCCTAGATACTGGTTGTGGTAAAATAGTTCACTGGATCCATCATCCATTTGGAGAGCATGAGGCTGTAACAGGCTAGCAGACCTCCAGCTTCATGTCTTTTCGAACTACGAAGTTTGTTAGAGACTTGTTGGATAGTTCAGAATGAAAACCAGTTTTTGACACATTTGGATTATTTTAGGCATTCAAAATGCATGATGATGAATAGCTGTTTTATTGTGCCACTTTCCTGCAATTGACTATTACATGGTCTTCAACCACAGAATGTTGGCTGTAGATAATTCAGGGGCTTTTGGAGATATATGACTCGTCTAATCTGGTCTCATTATTTCTGCTTTATATGGTGTGGCTGGTTGTGCTTAATACAGCTAATACACCATCTTCCTACTGATAATTTATTTTCAACCTCTTTATGTTTCAGACGGTAATTCCATCAGGATTTCGAGTGGGGATGAAGCTTGAAGCTGTAGACAAAAAGAACCCTACATTTGTATGTGTTGCTACAGTAAAAGACATGGTGGAAAATCGTTTCCTGGTTCATTTTGACAACTGGGATAAGAGCTATGATTATTGGTATGTCTTGTTAAAAGTTTTCTTAACGCAGTAGTAATAATTGGAATTTTGATTAATTTTCCCTCCTCTTCTGTGGTTTCCATGAACTGTAATTCCTGTATTTTATCAGAGTGTTCCTAGGTTTATGATTTTTAATGCAAGAAGTGCAACAGTGTGCAGTGGCCTGATCATTGCATGCCTCTTATGATAATTTGCTAATTCAAAGTGCTGATCACACTGAAATAATTGACCAACTTTTTTTTCAGTCTCATAATCATCAAAAGACTTCTTGGATCTGTAAATCAATGTCTGCTCTTTGGCCTATTACAGTGAGATGGTTACATAGCTCCTAGCTATGTAAATAGTATGTACTCCTTTTGTGCACTTGTAGTCAAGTTAGCGGTTACCGTTTAATGCAAACTATAGTTTACCACTTTATCCAAACAGGCAAACTATAGTTTATATTTCTACTCCAAGCAAGAGTTTGGATCTTTTGGTCATTTCACTGAAGGAAGAGAGGCAATCTTGCCTGATTCCTCTTCTTACTGTGGCCTTGGCCCACATGGCTTTTCTGTTTTTAACAGTCCTGCAACTTCTAATAGTGCCTTTTCAAGGGTCACAGAGAAATGCCCGGAGAAAGGGAGAATTGGAAAATAATACACTTCAACCATGAAAACATCACTAAGCAGTGTAGGCCATGGTTTGCTTATGAATTTAATGACACTGTAGTGTGTGCTACATTGGAATTGACTGCATACAGAAGGAGCATACAATTCCAGGCTTGTTCATATAATTACATAAGACCTGACAATAGTTTGATGTTACATCTGAAACATCTCAGGTATAGTTCCACTGCAGTTTGCAGACAGAGTTTGTATTGTATAAAGTTGTATTATGAATGCATAATAATTACATTCATTTAAATTCATTGTCTCAACAAAGGACCCTACTCTGATTGATTGTATTTGCTCTATTACATTTTATTCACAAATTGTTCAGATTTTTTTGAAATAGAATTTGAGATATAATTAATAAGCTGGGGCCCTGCAAAGCATTATGGACGAGCCATAATTGTTGGAATGTTTGTTGGAACAAACAGCCATTGGTCTGCTTTAATACTTCTGCTACTCTTTGGCTAATCAGCCATGGTTAACTGAGGCAGGTTTCTTGATGAGATGCAGATGGTTGCTAGGGGATCTAGTGAAGGCAGAATTAAACTGAAAATGGTTAAAAGAGTGAAGAAAATACAGAAAGTGAAAGGAATATGTTAGAACGTGTTAGCCATGCAAAAAGAGAATTTGAAGAGCACATTACTAAAAGCATCAAGATAAGCAATAAACTTATCTATAGTGGGGGCAGTGCTATTTAATTTGTTCATAAATGATCTGAAACTGGGAGTGAGCTGTGTAGCAGCCAAGCTTGCATATATGACACCAAATTATTCAGGATTGTTGAAAACCAAGGCCAACTGTGAAGATCTCCAGGAGGATCTTCAGAAATTTGGCAAGTGGGCAACAGTGTGGAAAATGAAGTTCAGTGTAGGTAAGTATAAGGTGATGCACACTGGAACAAAAAATCCCAGTTTCAAGTATCTGCTAATGGAGTCTGAATTTGCTGAAACTGAGAGGAAAAGATACCTTGGGGTTGTAGTGGATAACTCAATGAAAGTGATGTAGCAGTGAAAAAGGCAAACTATGCTGGGGAGTATTAGGAAAGGGACTGAAAATAAAGCCACCAATATTATAATGACCTTGTATAGACCTATAGTGCACCCTTATTTGGAATACTACATGCAGTTCTGGTCACCATATCTTTAAAAAGACACTGCAGAGCTGTGGAAAATACAAAAAAGGACAACTAAGATGATTTAGGGGTTGTAGCACCTCTCCTGTGAGGAAAGGCTGAAGAGCCTGGAACTTTTCAGTTTGAATAGAGACAACTAAGGGGGTTATGATAGAGGTTTATAAAATGATGCACAAAGTAGAGAGAGTGGGCAAAGAGAACTTTTTCTCCTTCTGAAAATAGTAGAACTTCAGGGCATCAGATTCAGATGGACAGCAGATTCAGAATATACAAAAGGAGATACTTCACAACAAGTGATTAAAGTGTGGAATTTGCTGCTGGATGATGTAATGATGGCTACACACAGAGATGGGTTTAGAAGATTTCATGGAGGGTAGGTCTATTCATTAATTATTACTAGCCATGATGACTAAAGGGGAGAACCTCCACATTCAGAGGCAGTAAACCTCTGAATACCAGTAACAGGAGGCAACATCAGGAGAAGACCTTGGCCTCTGTGCCCTGTTGTTGGCCCTCCAGAGTAACTGGCTGCTGTGTGAGACAGGTTGCTGGACTTGAAGGACTTCTGGTCTGATCCTGCAGAGCCATTCTTATATTCTTGAAAAAGAGTACCTTTAAAGATCCTGCTAGAAATCTTCAGCATTTAAAATACTAGGTGCATTACATTACAGTAATTTCTCATTAACTTCTGAGTGAAGTGGGTCTGTGAAAGACCTGATCAAGTGTCTTGAGAAGGTAATAGTTTGGATGAGGGTCAATAAACTGCAACTTAATCCAGACAAGACAGAGATGCTTTTAATCAATCACATTGGAGAGAGTGGACAGGGAGAAGTTTTTCTCCCTCTCCCATAATACTAGAACACGGGGTCATCTGCTAAAGCTGGAGGGTGAGAGATTCAAAACAGATAAAAGGAAGTATTTTTTCACACAACGCATAGTTAAATTGTGGAACTCCCTGCCCCAGGATGTGGTGATGGCTGCCAGCTTGGAGGGCTTTAAGAGGGGAGTGGACATATTCATGGAGGAGAGGGGTATTCATTGCTATTAGTTAGAATGGATACTAGTCATGCTGTATACCTATTCTCTCTAGTATCAGAGGCGCATGCCTACTATTTTGGGTGCGGTGGAACACAGGCAGGATGGTGCTGCTGCACTCGTCTTATTTGTGGCTTCCTAAAGGCACCTGGTTGGCCACTGTGTGAACAGACTGCTGGACTTGATGGGCCTTGGTCTGATCCAGCAGGGCCTTTCTTATGTTCTTATTGATCAATAGAGATTGCAGTTCTCCTGAAGGAGCAAGTTTGAAGCTTAGCAGTACTGCTAGTAATGCAGTACTGATCTGGGTTGGAGGCTTGGGTGCCCTTCATATCACATAATGCCTTTTATCAGCTTCAGCTGATTCTCCAGCTACAGCCAGTCCTTGAAGATGAATCACCTGGGCACAGTGATGCATGCTCTGAACACACCCAGGTTAGATGACTGTAATGCTTTTCACCATCTTTGAAAGTTCTTTGGAAACCTCAACTAGTCCTAAATGTGGCTTCCAAGTTATTGTCAGGAATTGGGTGCAGAAATTGTATTATCCCTGTGGTGAAATATCTGAACTGGCTGCTTATCTGTCTTTGGAAATCATTCAAAGTTCTGGTGCTTACCTTTAAGGCCCAAAATGGCTTAGGGCCAGGGTGCTTGAAGGGCTGCCTGTTCCCATGCTGTCCTACCTGGCAGTTAGGACCTTCTTCTCAAGTCCTACTGTATCTACCCCTGCCTGCAGAAAAGAGGCAGGTAGTGACCAGAGTCTAGGTTTTCACTGGTGGTACCTTGCCTTTGGAATGTCCTTGCTGTACCTGGCACCTGCCTTACTTCCTTTAGGTGCTAGGTCAAAACATTACTTTTTACCCAAGCTTTTCACTAAGTGGTTCCAACTTTTTAAACTGTTTTGTGGTCTGCTTTTACCATAATTTTAGGCTGCTCAGCTTTTGTTTTATGTCATGGTTGGTTGGGTTTTGTGGAATGGCAGGAGCCACCTACAGCAGGTTTCTGGAGAGGCAACATATACATTTTCTGCATAAATAAAGATAACTGCAGCTAAGTATTATTGAAGACAAAGGAATCTGGATTTAGTGATAAGTTGAAGATAACAGGAAATTTCTCTTTCTGTATTTGTATAATTAAAAATAAATAAATAGTAATTTGTTCAACATTAAAGAAAGATGAAATGGTGGGGGAAATCAAACTTAAGCATTAAGTTATCTAAACTCTTGGGACTTCCTGGAACTACAATAATAAACAATGACACCCAGAATTTGGCACGTATCACATAATAATAATTATAACTAACTGGTTAAGTGATTGGCAGTCGCTTTGGGAGGAAAACAGAATATCATGCATTTATTAAAATTGCATCTAGGCATAAAAACAACAACAGTGGGCTTGATTTTCACATCCTTCCTGCTTTGAATAATAACAAAATGAATTTGGATAAATATTCTAACCATGTGGGTTACATAATGCAAGCAATTGATAAATATTGCTTCTGCTACCATATCATGATACTGGGTGATTATTTGAAATTACTAAATTTGAAAATGATCATGAGCTTCTGGGATGAGAATTCTTTGTTTTCTTTTGATTCTTTAATAATAATTCCATGTTGGGCTTGTAACCAAGAAAGCATTCTTTAAGGGAGGGAGTGGCTGCTCACAAAAGACTTCAGGCTAATAAAAACTACTTATCTGTGTAATGGTAATGGGGGAATACATACAATTCATAGTCCATATATTCCTTTGCCCTATGATTAGGCTTGCCATTTCTCTGCTGGGGGTGGGAGATCTCCTGTCCCCAGCTCCTGTTTTCAATTGGCACTCAGGCATCCACTGGGAGGGGAAAAAATGTCGTTGGGTGCTGTGCTATGTGACTTCCAAGAAAAACCCAGAAGTGATGTTACACTTCTCTAGGAACTATAGTCATGTCACATCTGGGTTTTCCCCAGAAGTGATGTAACACCACTTGGCAGCGGCTCCATATCCCTGCCCCTCCCCAGACTCCCACAGGTTGCCAGCCAGTGGTTAGTAGCAACCCTAATTATGATCATGAACATTTTGACTTTATTAGTCCAAGGCATGTGCTGAGATGTGAAATTCACAGTGAACACTAGATGGGGGTCTATGGCTTCTGTATTATGGATTCTGTATTATTAGATAACAGATTAGTCTTCCAGGAATTCATCAAAATACCGGTTGTGCAGTGAACCACTGTGAATTATAAAAGACTGCGCTATTGAAAGACTGTTTTCTTAGCATTATAGATACACTCATATTAAATGGTTACCCAAATCTTTATCCAAATACATCTGGGTTCTGTTTTTTTCACCAGTGAGAGAGTGAGCCACCTAATTCAGAAAATAAAAAAGTTAAAAACTCTATGGTCATTTATGCATGAGTACTTTCACTCACATTTGCCCCCAGTCTGTCTCTCCCTCACAAATCCCGGGACTTCCCATTCCTCTGTTAACCTGATTCTTCCCTCTCCCCTGAGCTCAGCCCAGGTGAAATCCCTGTTCATAAGGCAAAGTGCGGGACACAGAAGCTTGGTTTCTCTCACAGAAAGCATGCAGCCAATTACAAAACAGTGTGTAAAGAGGCAGGGATTCAAATGCTTCCTGCTTCCTCAGAGCTCTTTCTGAGCAGAAGAAAGGCCTTTTAAAACTGAGGCCTGAATTTCTCCCCTCCTTTCAGAATGCTCTGTTTTTTGTTTCTCCCCTCCTTTCAGAATGCTCTGTTTTTTGTTCTTAAGTAGCAATTGGGTTTGGGGGGATTTTCTCTCACAATAAGCTCAGCAAAGTAAGCCAATTAAAAAGCAGCATTTAAACGGGTGGGGATTTGAACTTGGAGACTGCTAGAGCATAGATTCCCAACAGGAAAGTGTGGGTCCAGTGAGCAACGAACCTCAGGTAAAACTCCCCATGCATAAACGACCTATGCAGCAGTCATTAAACTACCCTCTAGAAAGTAATCCTATTAAAATAACTGGGATTGTTTTGGGCTAAAGAGCAAGTTGTGCTAATACAGGAAAAAAAAATAAACTTCCCTTATTCTATTTATCTCAAATATTTCTATCCTGGTTCTCCATATACTAAAGGTAGCAGAAAACTTTTGAAGTCTTTTTAAAACATATGGTAAGAAACAAAACAGCAACAAAAAACCCTGTAAAGAACAATATAATATTACTAGCAAATTAGCCCCCACCACCCAGCTTGTAAATAACTTGTCTCTGAGAGCTCCTTTAGCCCTAGGAAATATAAACCCCCTCCCTATTTAGCAGACAATCCAGATTTTATTTTTATATGTCCCACAAGCTTATACATTATTTTAAACGGAGCCTAAGCTGCTATGAAGCCATGTAAAGAAACTAAAAATGAGTCTGCGTTTTCCCTGCAGGTGTGAAGCAGCTAGTCCGCATATTCATCCTGTTGGATGGTGTAAAGAACACAGAAGGACTCTTATTACACCTCCAGGTCTGTGTGAAACGGCACATCTGTACACATTCATTTCAGAAGGTTTAAAACTGTAATTTGAAATTAAAAGAACCAGACAGTAAGGACTGGAATAATTCACATTATGAGTTAGACCCAAAGTGAATGGAAGCCAGCCAGTGCAGGGATGAGGGATGTCCATAGTTTCTGCAGATTTCCCCCATCAGGCTACGGTCCTCTGCACTGTATTCCATGCTGTTCCCAGTACTCAGGTGTTGTTTTTCAATTGGCACAAGAGGACTGCAGAACACACAGAGAGATGGAAAAGATCCGTTCCATGAATGGAGCTATGCTCACAGATATTCATATTCAACCCTCCATGTCAGAGAGATTCAGGTTCCCATTTGTCCTAGAAATTGTCATGGTTATTTAGTAGAAAGTACTTAAGATGTTAACAGTGTATGGAACTTAATTAAGTGAGAAGGTCACATGACTAAAGTGAAGCAAGCTACTGTGAGAGAAACATTTCATTATGGAAAACTGTAATAACCAGCAAATGTGAATCAATAAACTGAGAAAAGCTTCAGAAAGCATATAGCATCTCTTGGGACTATGAAATTACCTTATGCGATCTATTTATAGCCCAACCTTTACATGTACTATAAATATTTAACCTGTCAGCGTGTTAATTGCCACTCGTTGTTTAGCAAATTTTGTAAAATAGCCCACACAGGGCACTGGTAAAATTCACTGCCATATTATGACCCAAACCTTGGGAAAGTAGTGCTTTGAAAGCTGCCACTGTTTAACAGTAGGCATTTATAAACACTGAAAGCTCAAATTGGCTCTCTCACAGTGGTAATATTTTCCCCATGATATCAGTCGATATGAAGATATACTCTGCATTGACAGTGTCAGCAGGAATTTTGTTTAAAACAAGTTCGCTAAGAGATTGTTGGCTGGGTAGGTGGCCATCTATATTTAAAACAAATGCATCCTCTTGTAGGTGAAATTAGCACTTACTCTGCAGCTTTAAAGTGAAACGCACAGTCCTGTCAATCACTGTTTCCTACATGTTCATAGCCACAGCAGGCTTGCATGATGTCTTTTGTTCTTTAAGTATTTTACAGCTGGAATTTTTCAAGTGTACATAGTAATAGTTTCTCTATGAACCTATATTCTTCTAGTATTGAAGTCTCCTGCCTTGGCTACCGTTAGCTGTTCAGGCACCACAGGACAAGCTAAGGAAGTAGTGGAGCAGGAAGAGAAAGAGTCGAGGAAGCAGGAGGGCTGGAAGAAAGGGAAGATAACAATTATTTAATTATTTACAACATTTGTACTGTGCCCTCATCAGGGCTAACAGTTGATAAATGAAGGCTGAGAAAAGGGAGACCAAGAGTAGAAGATCAAAGATTGTTGCTGGAAGTTGGAAAGAATGTGTGCTTAGCAGAATACAGTAACAATAGAGTTAGATGGAACTGAAAGAGGATTGAACATGAAGAATGAGTCCAGTTGTAAACAACTGAAGTTAAGATTGTGCACAGGAAAAATGGGGAAAGAGCTGATGTTGTGAAAATAGAAAGGAGAAGTCTGAGGAAGGAGGAATAAATGGGATGCATGGTGGATATGCAGAGAGGAGAGATGTTCATAGCTAGGAGTATACAACATAAGGATGAGACAGGCTAAATTTCACATATTCAAAAGTTGTCATGAAAAATGTGCCGGTTGCTCTGATTTCTTACTTTGTTTGAAATTAACAACCTGCTCAGAGACCACAGTATGTATCCCACAGGAAATAATTAATCCTTGTGTTATCATTATTGTGCTAGACTATCCACATGCAAAACAGTTTTCTTGGGAGAAATATTTGGAGGAAACCAGTTCCTTACCTGCACCTGCCAGAGCTTTTAAAGTGGTAAGAAATATCTGCTGTAGTTTTTTACACTTTATCTTGCTAATAAGATACATCTGCTACTGCTGCTATTGGGATCAATATGCATTTTAGTGGATTTGCCAATAGCCTGGAGAAAAAGTGTCTTGTCTCTTCAATGGAGACTTAATGAAATGGTATTTAGCAGATGATAATATTTAGTTTCATGTCTTGAAAACCTTCACCTGCCTATTTCTGCACATTAGCAGCCCATTCCTGAGATTTCAGTGGCCGGGGATGGTCAAGACACTGCCGCGGCGCCTCCTAAGCCAAACCCCGGGCGCTGAAAAGCTTTAAAAAGCCTTTAAAAGGCTTTTTATTTTTTAAATGGGGCTTTTCGCCCCAATGAGAATGGCGATGCTGCGCCTGCAAAAAAGCAGTCGCAGCAACACTGTTCTCCCCGCCGGTGTGCTGGGCCGAAAGGGGACAGGAAGCTGCCTATTGGTAGCTGTGCCACTGGAACGCCCCCCGGGATGCCGGTACTGGGCTTTGCACCGATGGGTTGCTGGTGGAAGGCCCAGCCAGTATCCCTGGGTGGCGCTGCCACGGCAGCACTGGGAAACCCGCGTCCAGGCCTCCCTGCTGGTGTTGGGGTCACTCACCGCAGCATGAGTAGCCCGGGCACGGGGGGAGGCAACCTTTCCCGCTCTGAAGGAAGGTCATCTTGAAATCATTGGGTGTTTCTCGTTCCCATTGCTTGGAGAGGCAGGACTGAAGTTTAACACCCAATGATTTCAAGAAATAAAGAAAACACCAATGAAGAAAACACCCAATGATTTCAAGATGACCTTCTACTTCAGAGCGGAAAGGACCTTCTCGGTGAGTAAACAATGTACCTTTTTGGCCTCTTGAGGACTTTCGTCCTCGGAGGTCAGGAATGTAAGACTCTTTTAAAGAGACAAGACATGGGACTCCGCCGCTGGCACTGCTATGCCAACAGTGAAATCCTGTTGGGCTGCTTTGGTTTAGTCAAAAGTTTCCCCAAAAAACAAAATATTGAACTCTAGGCTTTCGCCCCAAGTCCAATGAGTAGCTGCCACCAACTCTGGACCAAAAGTTAAGCCTCCAGGCAAGAGGTCCAGAGTAACCCCTGCCAAGCTCCAAATTCAGTGTGACACCAGGCTGAGACAGCCAGGACTGTTCACACTTCCCAAAACTGTCTTAGGTTTTTGGTAGGTGATTTTCACACTCATACACACAAGGCACTTAGATTTAGGCTTGGAATCCCAGAGTCATACCGTATATACTCGCGTATAAGCCGAGTTTTTCAGCCCAAAAAAAGGGCTGAAAAAGCCGGCCTCGGCTTATACGCGGGTCAATACGGTAGAGGGGGGAGGGAGGAGGGAACTTACCGCCGCCATCTTTTCTCTGATGGGAGAGGCTTCCAGAGGCCCTCTGCGGCTGCGGGGAGGGCGCTCCGCCGCCCCCGCCGCCTTCTCCCGGCCGGGAGAGGCCTCTAGAGGCCCTCTGCGGCCGCGGGGAGGGCGCTCCGCCGCCCCCGCCGCCTTCTCCCGGCCGGGAGAGGCTTCCAGAGGCCCTCTGCAGCCGCGGGGAGGGCGCTCCGCCGCCCCCGCCGCCTTCTCCCGGCCGGGAGAGGCCTCCAGAGGCCCTCTGCGGCTGCGGGGAGGGCGCTCCGCCGCCCCCGCCGCCTTCTCCCGGCCGGGAGAGGCCTCCAGAGGCCCTCTGCGGCCGCGGGGAGGGCGCTCCGCTGCCCCCGCCGCCTTCTCCCGGCCGGGAGAGGCCTCTAGAGGCCCTCTGCGGTCGCGGGGAGGGCGCTCCGCCGCCCCCGCCGCCTTTTCTCAGCGGGGAGCGGCCTCCAGAGGCCCCCTGCGGCAGCGGGGAGGCTGCTCCGCCACCCCCGCCGGGCCGCACCACTTCCCGCCGCCAGGAGCGGCCTGGGGGGAGGGGCCTCCTGCAGCTGCAGGAAGCCACCCCCGCCGGATCCGCCGCTTCCCACCGCCAGGAGCCCAGAAGGTAAGTCTGCGGGGGGGAGGGGTTATAAGCCGACCTTCGGCTTATACGCGGGTGCCTAATTTTCCCCCATTTTTGGGGAGAAATTAGGCACCTCGGCTTATACGCGGGTCGGCTTATACACGGGTATATACGGTAGATGCAATCAATTAAAAGGCTTATGATTTATTTTATAAGATTTATGCTGGTTACAGGAAAAGAAAAGTCATGAAGTTTTAAGCAAGAAAATAACAAAATGATTTAGCATAGCTAATTCATACAATACTTCAGTTTTCCAAGGTTCACAAAATTGTCAAGGCTTTTTCAAAAGCAATGTTCCAATAGTTACCAGTTTCAAGAGTACTTTCAGCATACAAGAGTTTCAAAAGGTTGTCCAAAGGTTTCTCCAAAAGGTCAGCTTGACCAGAGTTTCCCCCTCAAGGGCCAAAATCAAATGGGTTCTGATGCCGCCAGCACAGCTCTCCTGCTGTACCCCAAAGCGTGCATGATCTGCTCAGGACTGGTCTGTCCTTACATTCGTTTTCTCAATGGCCTGAGCTCATAGAGGCCAATCAGAAAACGAAAGTGATTTGCGGTTATTGCTTGGTCAGAATGCTGACTCACTAATTGATGTGTTCAGGTGATGAAGCCTGCAGAACTCCCTGCACCTGGACATTGTCATGATGGCTGACCGATTAGTTGCCGTGACAACGCACGGCCTTGCATTCCAGAAAGGGGAGAGAAGGCTTTAACGAGAAGCAGCTGGTTGCCTATCTTGTTCCCTCCACAAAAGCAGTTTTCACTGTTCACAAAGTCCCAATATCACAAAATCATAGGCCTCCAGGCCTGAACCAAGGAAATAATGAAACCCAAGAAATTGAGGGACCTCAACTTCTTGACACTGCTTTTATTTTATTTTCAGCGGCCGGGAAGCCTCTGATCTACCCCCTCTTTAGGAATGGGCTGCCCGTGCTGTACTGTAGCTGGATATTGCTTGAAAATGTATCGAATCACTTCAGCAGCAAAAATCAACAGTAAGGGTTTCTTGGAAGTTCCTGATGCCAGTTTAAGCAGTTGTAGACACTGGCATAAATTTTAGACAAACATCATTTTAAACTGTAAGATAATCTTTATCTATATTTTCTTTTTAAAACAGTGTTGAAATAACTATATTTCTCTGCTTTAGAAACCTACTCATGGATTTCAGAAGAATATGAGACTTGAAGTAGTTGATAAGAGGAACCCTGCACTTATCAGGGTAACCACAGTTGTAGATACTGATGACCACAGAATTAAAGTAATTAAAACTTTATTTTCCCTCACATCTGGTTTACAAGGATACTTTCAATTTTTTTCACAACAGTTTAACAATATCTTGTGGGTACGAATGCTTTGCTACCTATCACCCCCTTCCCCTACATGAGTCTTCCATTCATTTCAGGGGTGGGGGGGGGGAAGCTTCCCAGGTGCATAAATGTTCCTTTCAGTTAAAGGTAGTGAAGGTGCCCCTGCGCACAGGAGTTCCATGTCAGTGAAATGCACCTTAAACTGATGGAATGTGTCATGCCAGGCTGTTAACTCAGGAGTTAACCCAGTTGTAGTTCAGGAACCATTTTATTGAACATAGTGATAAGGGAAATCGAGCCTGAACAAGCTGTGACTCATAAAGGTCAGCATAGCCCATGAAGCCATGTATTGTAGCCTATCAGGATAAGTGTCTGATTTTTGCTGTATGTTGGGATCTTTAAAAATGGAAACATGTTACGCTCCAGGAAGGCCCCAAAACATGGCTGGTGGGACTGTGTTCAGTCTGGAACTCCATGGGTTGTGCAGGCTTGATACAGACTTGCATCCATGACAATATGTGTATTCAAGAAGTTTTTAAGCTTAATAAACTAGTTGTTCTTACTATAATATCTCCATAATGGGTTAAAATTAAATCAGAATAATTTCCATCTAGACATTAGGAAGAATTTTCTAACAGAGCTGTTCCTCAGTGGAACAGGCTTCCTTGGGAGGTGGTAAGCTCTCCTTCCCAGAGATTTTTAAGCAGAAGCTAAATGGCCATCAGCAATGCTGATTCTATGAACTTGGGCAGTTCATGGGAGGGGGGCATCTTGGCCATCTTCTGGGCACTGGGTGTGTGTGGGGGAGGTAGTTGTGAGTTTCCTGCATTGTGCAGGGGGTTGGACTCGATGACCCTGGTGGTCCCTTCCAACTCTATGATTCTATAAGATAATGTAAAAGCCATTATAATTGGAACATATAAGAATCCAGTAGTTAAATTTTGATTACTTGGCTGTTACACTTTTTTACCATATAATGTCTGTAATTTAAATAAATGGATTCTCCAACAATAATAAAAGTAAGTACTCTGGATATTGTCGAAGGCTTTCATGGTCAGAGTTTATTGGTTCTTGTAGGTTATCCGGGCTGTGTAACCGTGGTCTTGGTATTTTCTTTCCTGACATTTCGCCAGCAGCTGTGGCAGGCATCTTCAGAGGAGTAACACTGAAGGACAGTGTCTCTCAGTGTCAAATGTGTAGGAAGAGTAATATATAGTCAGAAAGGGGTTGGGTTGAGCTGAATCATTGTCCTGCAAAAAGTATCAAGGTAATGTGCTAATCATTGTCCTGTAAGTATCAAGATAATGTGCTAATGATGGTGTGGTATGTTAAAATGGAACCATTGTATCCTGAAGTGATCTTAATGTGTGAAATCCAAAGCTAATCTGCATGGCTATTGTTGACTGTATTCTTTGTTAGTCTGGAGGTTTTCAGGACAGGAAGCCAAGCCTTATTCATTCTTAAACTCTCTTCTTTTCTGTTAAAGTTGTTTTATGAATTTATGAATGTTTATGAATTTCAATGGCTTCTCTGTGCAATCTGACAAAATAGTTGGTAGAATTGTCCAGTCTTTCAGTGTCTTGGAATAAGACCCTGGGTCCATGTTCAGCCACTGCTGATTTCTCAGGTTGGCCAAGTCTGCATGTTCTTTCATGTTCTTTTATCCTTGTTTGTATGCTGCGTTTTGTTGTCCCGATGTAAACTTGTCCACAGCTGCAAGGTATACGATATACTCCTGTAGAGGTGAGGGGGTCTCTTTTGTCTTTTGCTGATCGTAGCATCTGTTGTATTTTCTTGGTGGGTTTAAACACTGTTTGTAGGTTATGTTTTTTCAAAAGTTTCTCCATCCTATCAGTGACTCCTTTAATAAATGGCAAGAATACCTTTCCTATGGGAGAACTATAGGAAAACAGTGTCCCATAGGAAAGGTATTCTTGCCATTTATTAAAGGAGTCACTGATAGGATGGAGAAACTTTTGAAAAAACATAACCTACAAACAGTGTTTAAACCCACCAAGAAAATACAACAAATGATACTATCAGCAAAAGACACCCCCTCACCTCTGCAGGAGTATATCGTATACCTTGCAGCTGTGGACAAGTTTACATCGGGACAACAAAACGCAGCATACAAACAAGGATAAAAGAACATGAAAGATACTGCAGACTTGGCCAATCTGAGAAATCAGCAGTGGCTGAACATGGACTGACACAAACAGGACCCAGAGTCTTATTCCAAGACACTGAAAGACTGGACAATTCTACCAACTATTTTGTCAGATTGCACAGAGAAGCCATTGAAATTCATAAACATCAGCACAACTTTAACAGAAAAGAAGAGAGTTTAAGAATGAATAAGGCTTGGCTTCCTGTCCTGAAAACCTCCAGACTAACAAAGACTACAGTCAACAATAGCCATGCAGATTAGCTTTGGATTTCACACATTAACAGATCACTTCAGGATACAATGGTTCCATTTTAACATACCACACCCTCATTAGCACATTACCTTGATACTTTTTGCAGGACAATGATTCAGGTCAACCCAACCCCTTTCTGACTATATATTACTCTTCCTACACACTTGACACTGAGAGACACTGTCCTTCAGTGTTACTCCTCTGAAGATGCCTGCCACAGCTGCTGGCGAAACGTCAGGAAAGAAAATACCAAGACCACGGTTACACAGCCCGGATAACCTACAAGAACCAATAAGTACTCTGGAGATTACAGGTTTTTTTCATCGACTAAAATTTATTACTTCTTGTGTTTTAGATCCACTTTGATGGCTGGGAGAGTATTTATGATTATTGGATTGATGCAGATAACCCCGACATACATCCTGCAGGCTGGTGTGGGAAAACTGGACACCCTCTTCAGCCTCCTCTTAGTAAGATGCACTATAATACAGTAAACATTTGGGGAGCAGTTGTGCATGCACACTTTTATTCAGGGTGAAAACATGCGGAACACAATTTGAATTGCTTCCAGATACACATGTGTGGAATTTAGCTACACACCTACCTTAATTTTATGCATCAGGTGAAGGAGCATTAAGATTACATGTTCAAAACAGTATTAATGTTATTAAATAGCAGACAAAATGAAATGCCATGTTCCAGCCAACCTGGTTATTGCTGTAATAAATTGAATACTTGCAGTCAATGGAGCATGTTGGAAAATGTTGACAATTGTATTTATTTAGATATTTATACCCGGGTTTTCTGCCCAGTGGAGCTTACAGCAGTGTTCACCCTCTGCCATTTTATCCTCACAGCCACAACCCTATTAAGTAGGTTAGGCTGAGAGAAAAAGTGACTGGTCCATGAGTTTTGTTGGCAGAAATGGGATTTGAACTTCAGTCTCCCAGATCCTAGACTAGTATTCTGACCATTACACAACACTGACCTTTTATGTATATGAAGACTTTATAAATAGTTTTAGATTTCTGCTTTCTTATTCATAACTTTGGCTTTTGTCTGTGTCTCTCTTTGTTCTTGCCTTTCTTTTCTAATTTAGGAAGGTAATGTTCAGGAACAAAAAACAGAGAAAAACATGAATGCTTAATAGTCCATTTAAAAAAAAAAAGAATTGAGATTCCTGAATGCCAGAATGTTTCTTCACAGAATGGCATGAATCACTGTTGTATGATCAATATTCATGTAAGCTAGTCATAATATTGGCCTTATGTTTATGTCAACAGAATGAAGCAATTATTAAGAGTTTTGATAAGGAGAGAATGAAATTGTAGTGGTAGATCATGAGATTCTGTGCATAATCTTAGGTCCGTGGTTATATTTCTGCTCAACCTCCTAGTGATTGCAATGAAATAAATTAGGGGCTTGCATACATTAAGGAGTTTTACCAGTGCCTTACAGACTTCCATGGATCTCATTGCAATTGTCACCATTAGATCCTGTTTACTTAAATCTTTGGAACTTCTTTTGCCTTTTGAAGATCATCTCTGTTTAGGAATGTATGAGAAAAATAGAACGTAGTAAGAACCTGTGTAATAAGGATGTCATAAACAGCCCATTCCTGAAGGGGGGTGAAGCTCATTAGGAGCCAGCGTGACCACCTTAGCAACTCTGCCAGCACAGGGCAAACATGCCATCGTCCATGGGCCACCGGCCCCTGCTGCCAGCACAGCCACATCAGCAGGGATTTCCTAGAAGGGAAAGCCCACACCAGCGTGGGGAGGTGTTCCCATGGCAGAGCTGCCTTCTTAATGCCGTTTGCCCCGGGAATGCCCCCTCAAGCTGTGGCGTGGCTGCCACACCTTTTTTGGTGGCGCAGCCTCACTTTGTACAATGGGGCATTTCCCCCTTTTTAATGGTTTTTTAATTATTCTTTGTTTTGCCTTTGCAGTGGCCGGGAAACCTCTAAAGAGGTGGTGCAACCGCCACTCCCAGCTGCCACAGATCTACCCCCCTTTCTCACTCTGAGGCAGAGGACATCTTCAATAGTGGGTGGTTCCCTTCCCATGCTTAGGGAGGCAGAATTTTATTTCCTCTTCCTGTGACCTGAGCTGGGACCGCCCCTATTTTCAGTTTTCCTCCTGCCTCAGAGGGAGAAGCAGCTAAAGCACCAGCTCTGCAGCCTACTGAGATTTAAGGAAGAAAAAACAGCTACAATCCTACCTCGTTCCTTCTAACATAATCGACTTATCCATACTAGTCTTCTTCTTCAGCTTAATTCCTTTTTCCTCTTATTCCGTCTCCTACTTTACCTCGCACTTTTCCCTTGCCCTCCTAAACTGTTGCTGACGCGATGAGGCAATGGCAACCAGAGAGGAATGGTCAGGAGATGAGCTCCTATCTGGAATCAAGGAACAGGTGGTCGGGCTCCTCTCTCCCCAAAGGTGGCAAGATGCTCCCTCTGATGACCGCTGTCATGGATTTGCAGAGAAGGAGAGTGATCCCGAGGCTGGGGACTCCAAACGAAAGCAGTCAGCCCTGACAGGAAAAAAGGGGTGTCAAAAAGATGCGCAATGAGGAGGAAGCCACCTGTTCAGCCCGTTCAGCCCCTGGTGGCAATGAGGGCAAACTGCACACTGTAAGGGCCTCACCAGCCAAGGAATTAACAGAGGAGAGTGTATGTGGGTGGACAAGTGGACATAGAAGCCATATCTTTGATGAAACTGGGCCTTAGACAAGAGCTACCGCCAGGCTCCATCGCTTAGGGGGATCCCTAGATTCTCAGGCCAATTCCCCACCCCTTCAAGGCCCATAGACAAATCAAGGTCCAAAACTGTGGAAGCTAGTCAGCCCTGGCCAACAAAGGCAGCCAGAAAGACATCACCCCAGGTTCATCGATGTGGCCGCTGTGCAGTCCCACAGGGGATCTGCGCATGTGTCAGGCCTGCTTTCCTTTGCCCTTACAGCCTGTCAGACTGAGAATGTTTTGGTTTCGAGGCCTCTCAAGGTCGTGCCTGCAAACTGTTGAATTCCTATTCCAGCGCTATCTCCCGTGGGAATGGCTCCTCGTTGGGAGGGGGGTTACCGTGACCCGTTGTGACTCATGCTTTCCAATATAGGCCTTGTACTGTGCTACCCATTCCCAATCGTGCCAATTTACCTGTTAGCTCTGTAAACCTGTAGGTTTTCAAATAAATCAATTCTCTTTTGGACTCCTCGTCTACGGATGTTTTTTGTGGGATTACCACGGGGACAAGTGCTTACATTTTGGCTCGACTCCCTCCTCTTTTTTTTACCTGCCTGGCTGGAGCCCTGGAGGGTTTGCCGAGATCTCGGATTGGAGCAGGGAACGTGCTCTCCGCGTGAAATACCTGTGGCTGGAGCCCCGGAGGGTTCGCCCAGGTCCCGGGTGGGAGTAGAGACAGCGTTCCCCGGGTAGAGGGTTTCTGGCCAAAACCCTGGAGTGTCTTGGTGTACCCTCCGTTGGAACCGTCAGACGAGTACCCCGACGACCCTTCTTTGCTGAATGACATTCTTGCTGAGGCGTTGCGGACGGATGCAGAGATCAATCGCCTGATTGTACTCATTCGAGTTCAGTGGCGTCTCCTGGCTGTCACGACCCCCTGGACGGACCCCGACGCAGATCAGAGTGCCCAGCACAACCTCCGAATACTGGACCGTTTGGTGGAGGAAGTTCGACTGGCGCAGGAGGATTTAGCAGCCTTGACCCGTTTGTTAGCGGGGCTAACCATATGTGAGAAGCAACAAGAGCCGGTAGCAGTCCCGCTCTGCCCCGCTCCGCTCCATGGCGGGAACATGAGCGGAGGAGGTCCCGA
The DNA here is from genome assembly GCF_029931775.1 of Euleptes europaea. NCBI lineage: Eukaryota > Metazoa > Chordata > Lepidosauria > Squamata > Sphaerodactylidae > Euleptes > Euleptes europaea. Next base: position 77,500,990 of record NC_079321.1, read on the forward strand.
TCCCAGCCGCTCCTGATCCCAACTTGTGCTTGAAAGAAGCATGGGATGTGGCAACCCGGATGGCCTTACTGTTTGCGGGACTGACCTCGGCAACGGCCACGGTGGCTGAACTTACAAAGCGTTTAACCCCTGAGTTTGGAGCAGACGCTGTTGCTCTGGCAGTTCGGGTTCAACCGTTATTGGACCTACAAGGTTCCTCTGAACTCCTGCTTCTAGAGCAAGAAGCTCTCCCGATCGTCACCACGGCTAGAGGCCAACCAAGTGCTCACTGACCGAAAGCGAGCCGAGGAACAGTTGCGGGCAGCGGATGAGGCGGCAGCTCGGGCGCGGGCCGAGAAAGAAGAGGAGCAACGTTTGGCCGCCATTTGAGCCCGCACGGTCACAGACGCACTTCCCAGAGACAGCACAGGATTCGGATTTATCCCCCCATTTTCCCCGACTTTTGACCCGTGTCGCGATGTGCAACGCACACGTTGGCTTGCGGATCACTTGATTGAACCGGACTACTTGGATGAGGAGGACCTGTATGGTGAGGGACCCCACTGGGCTACTGATCTCCGGGTTAGCCAGTCCAGACGCACGGGGGGAGCTGGGGACGAAATGCGCCTGTTGCGGGGCCAAAACCGGGACTTGAACGATCGTGTGACCCATCTGCAGGACCAAATGGAGCAGTTACTCTGAGAAAATGAACGTTTACGACGAGCTCAAACTACCCCAGTCCCACCGGTGCCAACTCTGCCAGCTCCACAACCACAATTTCCGCCACTGAGGGCACCACTTCTCCCCCCTCTGGGAAAACCGGCCCAGCCGCCTCCAAGACTTCCAGCTCAGCAGGCCCCTGGAGCACCAGTTTTGCCAGCCCCCGGAGCTCCGGTTTTGCTGGCCCCAGGAGCACCGGTTTTACCACCTCCAGGGCAACCGCCAATGCTGCCCCCAGCGCCCCCTCCCATACAGTGGAAACAACCTCGGTTAAGAGTGACCTACGACAGCTCAGTTGAGGCCCTACCCTGTTTCCTACACCAAGTGGACAGTTATATGCGGGAACAAGGGCAGCACTTCCCCACCGAAGACAGCCGGGTGCGTTTCGTTGCCTCGCTATTGACTGGAAAAGCCGCCGACTGGATGGTCCTCCAGTTTGACACCCGGGCACGATCCATACGCTCGCTCAACGAGCATGCGAGCGTTACAAAGACGTTTTGAGGCCCCTTTCCTGGGAGAGAAGGCCAAGGCAGCCCTCCTGCAACTTCGACAAGGCTCTACACCAGTGCGGGAATTCACAGACGAATTCCAAAGACTCGCAAGTAAAATAGTGGACTGGACTGAGGCTACCCGTATACATTATTTCCGGGAAGCCTTACATCCTGAGATATTGAACTGGGCTTATATGCAATGAGACCCAGACACTCTTGAAGAATGGCTCTTACTAGCGGAGGAGGTGGAAAGTTGTCGCCAATTCATTTCCTTGCCCGACGTCGAGCAAGGGAGGGGGGCAACCAAAAGCCCCCTACTAAGACTGCAGCTACTACACCGCGGAGACCTGCTCTACCCTCGTAAGACTGCGAGTCTTGGTTTCAAAGGGGAACCTGTCTCGTTTGCGGAACCATAAACCACTTTGCAGCCGCCTGCCAGACCGGTTGGTTCCTTCTCGACTGGATGGACCGCCCTGGAATCGGGGGCGACCTCAGCACCGCGGCACCGCGACCAACCGAAGCTCTGCTCCAGGACAGACCGCACCATCGGCTCTCCACGTCGGAGATGTGCCTCGCGAGTCTGCACTGGCAGACCTATCGGGGTTCCGGACTACAAGTGCCCCAATAGGGGACAGCTCACCATCTTCGGATGAGGACAGGAGCTGGGACCCCCCTGCTTTGAACCTTGAATCACCTTTGGATCTGTCAAAAAACAAGCGGGGTCTGCGGTGAATGGAGCGACACCGCGGACCCTCGCACCTATCCCTGCAAAACCCAAAGCTCTGGTGAAGGTGAGTGAAATCAAAGAGACTGTGTATGTGGACGTAGTGATACAGCGCCATAAAGGGGGCCCCCAGTTACAAGTCAAAGCACTCATAGACTCTGGGTGTGCCCGCTCCCTGGTCAACGAAACCACCTTCAAAGCACTCAAAGTCAAATCAGAAACCCTACCAGCCCCCATCCAGTTTGCCCAAATGGATGGCAGTGATTTCAAGGGTGGGCCAGTGGATCGTCGCACCCGCGGGGTGGCGATGGGCATTGGCCACCACTGGGAACAAATTGACTTTACCATAGCCCCTATCAGATACGAAGTGGTGTTGGGAATTAACTGGCTCAAGGGACACAGCCCTTGTATTGACTGGGGGCTGAAACTATAAATTCTCTGATCCTAACTGCGACCAACACCGTCTCGAGGTGGCTGTTGTACCTCCGTCAACCTCGGCTTTGGTCTCAGACACTACCTCGTCCTATCCGCTACCTGTTGAATATCAAGACTTTGCAGACGTTTTTGATGTGCAGGAATGTGATGTACTGAGCCCCCCCCCCCACCGCCAAACAGACTGTGCTATTGAAGTAGTGGGGAATGAAAAACTGCCTAAAAGTTAGATTTATCCCATGAGCGCTTCCGAACGTACCGTTACGTGAATTCTTGGACAAGAATTTGGCTCGAGGTTTCATCCGGCCATCTACTGCCCCTTCCTCGGCCCCTGCTTTCTTTGTGCGCAAGAAAACAGCTGACTTGTGCTTATGCATCGACTTTCGAAAACTCAATGCAGTCACCCAGTCCAATGCCTATCCCATTCCTTTGATCTTGGATCTCTTGGGACAATTGAAGGAGGGGCGTATTTTTACAAAACTTGACTTGGTGGAAGCCTATTACAGAATCAGGATTCGGGAGGGCGTTCTACCTCTAACAGCCTTTTCCAGTTGCTTTGGCATGTATGAATTCTTAGTGATGCCTTTCGGATTAAAAGGGGCCCCGGGGGTCTTCATGCAATTCATTAATGAGATCCTACATAACTTGTTGTATAGGGGCGTGGTGGTTTCTTTGGATGACATCCTTATTTACTCTAAAACTATGGACGAACACGTTGCTCTGGTAAGGGAAGTATTGCAATGCCTCAGAGACAATCAGCTTTATGCTAAGGTGTCCAAGTGTGAATTTCACCAAAAACAGTTAACCTTCCTGAGCTATATAATCTCACACCACGGACTCACTATGGACCCTGACGAGGGGCGGTCGGTAACCAGTTGGGAACCACCCTCCACCCGTAAGCAAGTTCAGCAATTTCTTGGGTTTGCTAACTTCTACGGGGGTTCATCCCCAACTTCGCTCAAATCGCACTCCCCATCACGAATCTCCTTAAGACTAAGGGAAAAGGCAGCGCCGCCGCGTTGCCCTCCCCCAATGTCAAACCGCTTTTGATACTCTCAAGTGACTGTTTACCTCTGAACCGGTGTTAAAGCACCCTGATCCCGATCAGATGTTTATAGTTCAGGTTGACGCCTCAGATGTGGCTATGGGGGGTGTGCTTTTACAGCAGGGGAGGGACGGTCTTCTGCATCCATGCGCTTACTTCTCTAAGAAGTTCGCGCAATCTCAGCTCAACTGGCCAATCTGGGAAAAGGAAGCGGCTGCCGTCCACCATGCCCTTACGGTGTGGAGACAGTTTTTGGAGGGTTCTAAAGTCCCTTTTGAAGTATGGAGCGATCACAAGAACCTGGAGGCGCTCATGGGGGCCCGTAAACTGTCCGCGAAACAAGTTCGCTGGGCGGACTTCTTTGCTCAATTCTGTTTCATATTAAAACGTGCCGGGGAAGCAAAATGTCCTGGCTAATGCTCTATCCAGACTTCCCCAATATCCAACCATGGTTGAATGCCCCACGGAGTCCCTGTTCACTCCTGCTCAGAGAGGCTTGCTACCCACTCTAGCAGTCCATATCCGATCGCAAACCCGGCTCCCGCCACATCCTCCGCAGGGGGGGCACTTCAAGCCTAACCACGCCAGTCGGCCCGACCGCGCCACCCCCCTCACCTCCTTCGCCAGCTCCGCCGGCACCTGGTCGCTCTGACAGTCCGGCCATCCAACCCCCCTCGGGGACATCCAGCATGGAGCCCTCACCGCCAGATAGGTTGGATCTGTCAGACTCATTTTTGGCCTCACTTCATTCCGATTGCCAAGCCGAACTCTCTGCGCAAACCCTCCCCTCCGCTCTGGCTGAACGTGGAGGGTTTTGGTACAAAGACTCTAAGCTGTATATGCCTAAAGGGCTATGGAAGGAAGTACTACAGCTAGTCCATGGAGCCAAGACCGCGGGACACTTTGCGTTTCTAAAAATGTTACATTTGTTACGGAGGCAGTTTTGGTGGGCGGGCATGCGAACTGATGTGGATTCTTTCATCCGCAGTTGCCCAGTCTGCGCTACTGTTAAAAGGTCCCAAGGGAAACCTCCCGGATTGTTGCGACCGTTAGAGACCCCCACTAGACCTTGGGAAGTAATTGCTATGGATTTTATGACTGACCTCCCCTTCAGCGGGGGGGAAACTGTACTTTGGGTGATCACTGACCTGTTCTCTAAACAGGTGCATCTCGTTCCTTGCGCAGGTATTCCGTCCGCTCCAAAACTGGCCTGCCTCTTTGTGTCACATGTCTTCCGTCTACATTCCTTTCTGCGCAAGGTGATAAGCGATTGCGGAAGTAACTACGTGGCTAAATTTTGGAAAGCTTTCTTAAAATTAGTGGGCGTAGAACAAGGTCTCTCCAGTGCTTTCCACCCCCAAACCGATGGCCAGACGGAATGAGTGAATGCTATACTAGAATGCTACTTGCGCTGTTATGTTAACTATCATCAGGATGATTGGTTTGATTTGTTACCTTTTGCTGAATATGCGTACAATAATGCTGTACATCAGTCCACTGGATTTAGCCCTTTTCGGGCCATTTATGGGCAAGAATTCGGGCCCATAAGCCATACTGATGTCTCCAGGGTGGAGGGGGATGAAGATGTTGCTGACTGGGTTCACACAATTCAGACAACCTGGCCTTGGCTGGTACAAAATCTGGAGCGGGCTAAACGTAAATACAAGATTCTGTCAGGCTTCAGCAAATACACAGCGTTTCAGGCAATAGACCTTCAATCCAGGCAGAGCAGCGATTCAAAGATTTATTTCAGAAAGTCAGTGATTTCAGTAAGAGACGCACAAGGTTGGAATACATGACAGGGGGAGTGTGGATACATTTATAGGGCCGATACAATAGGGTTACAGGAACAAAGAGACAATGTAGTCGTTTCCTGCCGGTAACGACTTAAGTAAAACTGAAACAGAAACAATCATGAACAATCAGTGGAGGAGATGGCCGAACTCTCGGCTTTGTGCGCGGGACCCGATATCAGATCGAAGATTTACATGGACGGGTCCCAATACAATTGTAAATCTCTGGCCGGAGCTCATGTGCAAAACGGGGGGGGGGGAGTGCACGGAGAACTCCATTTTGTTTGCGGGGAAACCATCTTGTTTGAGGACGGAGCTGTCAGAAGCCCTATCTGACAGGTTCAAGCTGATAAACATCGCTCACCAGGCAAAGACTACTCAGTGGGGGTCATGGTTTATTTGTCCACCAAAAATCTACGGTCCAACCGCCCATGTAACAAACTCAGTGCCAAGTACGTGGGTCCCTTCCCCATTGCTCGTATCATTAACCCAGTGACTGTGGAACTTTCACTTCCAAAGTCACACAGGCAGATTCATCCTGTCTTTCATGTCAGTTTGCTGAAACCACATGTACCTTCTCCCGATTGGCATCCTGAACCGTTCCCTGAAATACCGGTGATGGTTGTGGGGGAGGAACATTTTGAGATCGCAAAGGTCTTGGACTCGCGTATCCGTCATGGGTCTCTCCAATATCTAGTTCATTGGAAACATTTCGGTTCCGCTCACGATGAGTGGGTATTCGCATGTGATGTGTCTGCACCCCATTTGATCCACCAATTCCATGCTGCCTACCCTCACAAACCAGCGCTCCTGGATGGAACTGCGGGGGGGGGGGCTAAAGGAGGGCAGGCCTGCTTTCCTTTGCTCTTAGCAGTCTGTCAGACTGAGAATGTTTTGGTTTCAAGGCCTCTCAAGGTCGTGCCTGCTAACTGTTGAATTCATGTTCCAGTGCTATCTCCCGTGGGAACGGCTCCTCGTTGGGAGGGGGGTTACCGTGACCCGTTGTGACTCATGCTTTCCAATATAGGCCTTGTACTGTGCTACCCGTTCCCAGTCGTGCCAATTTACCTGTTAGCTCTGTAAACCTGTAGGTTTTCCAATAAATCAACTCTCTTTTGGACTCCTCGTCTACGGATGTTGTTTGTGGGATTACCACGGGGACAAGTGCTTACAGCATGTGTATGCCAGCTGCGGATAACTTTTGAATGGAAAGCTTCCAGAAGGGATGACTCTCTTCCCCCTCCATCAGTTTCCCGCTTCAGCCAACAGCTCTTCCCGCCAGAACGGTCACAGGACAGGGTGGTGGTGGTGGATTGGCCATCCCTCATTTCTCTCTTTGCCGCTGTGGAGAGAGGACACGTAGGTTGCTTCGGCTTCCATTTCGGCTGTATTCATTGTTCTTGGGACGCAATTATGGCACTTTTCAAAAATTGTTCCTTCTGTGGAATGAAAACGTCCCAAAATAATGAGCACCGCAAGTGTTTGTACTGTCTGGGAGAAGGACATGTTACAGGCTCTTGCCCGGCCTGTAACTTGTTCACGCCAAGAGCTAAACAAGATCGAGACGCTAGACTGAAGGCCTTCTTGTACAAAAAGTCCCTTAAGCTGGATAAACCTATGGACTTCTTCTGAGTCAAAGAAAGGTAAAATACCAGGCAAACGGGCAGCTACTCACGCAACCACCAAGGGGCCCAAGAAGAAACCTGCTTTCCTGGTTCTGATGGTTCCAAGCAAACCCTGAAAGTCAAGGTTGATTGCCTTGGTGCCATACACCTTCGGTTCTGAAAGAAAATTACTGGGGCAGTGCTGCGCATCAGCTCTCTAAGTCACCTTCTCCTAAGGCGAGCTTGTCTGTGACAAAACAATAATCAGAACCGAGACATCGGTTACCTCGCCACCATGCCCCATCCTTGTCACTCTCCACACATGTTGACCTCAGCTAGAGTTCGAAGGGAGAGGAAGTCCCATACCCCCTCACCCCCTCGGTGATGCATTTCTCTTCGCTGGAACATGACAGTATTCATATTGATATTCCATCCAGTTCCAGGTCAGTGACTTCGATTCGGCACTTGAGACCGTGGACAGAATCTCACCACCACTGGGGATTGAAAGAAAAAACCTTCTCGCCCCATCGGAGCTGGTCACCCCGGCACCATGATAGGTATCCTGTCCATCGACACTGAGACATGCGGCGCAAAACCATTTTACCCCTGTTGCTCACCACTGAGGGAGGTTCGATGCAGAGAGGCTTCTCCTTCCTCAGAACACCCTGCTCCTAGTACTGACATTCTTCTTCATCTGACAGGAACTGAGGTTCCCGGTTCCGAGACACACCAACTCATTGGTACCAAGACTACTCTCCACATAATGAGGCATCCCAAAGGGACCAAACCTGAGACCAACGTTCGAAACCAGTGTTGACAAGAGTCTCACTGTAGGACACCACCGGACACCAGGCAGGTGTTTACACTTGACCTGGACTATGGGTCAGATTCCCGGGAAAGATCAGACAAGGATTCAGACACCACATCCCTGCTTTCCCTGGACAACATAGTAGGGGACCCCTCACCAGTGTCATCTACTGAGGATATTTGGGCCTACAACAAACAGTTCGCATGGTCACCGCCATTGGTTTGGTGGTGACCCCAATAGAGCCTGAGGAACAGGATTATGTAATGGACGTCCTCCACTCTAAGGAGGTGACCCCGATCCACTTACTGATAGTAAAGGGCATCTGGAAGATTGCCTCAGCCAACTGGGCCAAACCCTTGACCTATCTACAGGTTCCACGCAAGGTCAACAATTTGTACAGGGTACAGGATGTGGATACTGAGTTTTTGTACCAGCATCCCCAGAATAACTCGGTAGTGGCGGAAACCCTTCCTGCTAAGGGTAAACCAGGCCCCCACTCTGCGCCCCTGGATAAGGAAGGGAGGAAGTTGGACCTCCTAGAGTGCAGGATTTATTCAGTAGAGTCACTTGGGGTTTGGATTGTCAGTCACAGTGCGCTGATGGCTAGGTACCAGATGCTCATGAGGGAGCAGTTCCATCAATTCATAGAGCATCTCCCTCTGGAGAAACTGTTGGTGGGACATGAGATGCAATCAGAAGGATACCACCTGGGTTCCCACCAACTTTATGCTGTTTGTCATATAGCTGAAGTGGCCAGCAAAGCGATGGCCTCTAGCATATTACTGAGCAGGCATTCGTGACTCAGGGCATCTAATCTGCCTCAGGAGGCTAAATCTAGATTGGAATATATGGCCTTTGATGGCCATGCCGTCGTCCATGAGTCAATGAAAGACTTTCTGTCTAAGTTCAAGAAAGATTGTGTGATGGCAAAGTTCCTGGGTGTAAAGGCTCAACTTGCCTCAACTGGTCGGAAGCAAAAATTTAGACTACCACAAAGGATACCATTACCAGTCGGGCCAGTATCCATATCAGTTGCAGAAATCGTACTACCCCCAACAGGACCAGAAAAAGTTCAACCCTAGGGGTAGAAATAAGAAATCTGATCATCCTTCCCCTACCAGGGGTGTGGGCAAGAAACCACAGGCATGACTAGGCACCATTCCATCTGGGGCCAAACCTATGTTCCTTGACAGGTTATCCATGTTTCATCTGAATGGCTTCTATGCAGTCCCAGGATAAGATTTGTCAGCTTCTAGCAAAATCGAAAGTGAGAGTGCTCCCCCTCCCCTCGGGGCATGCAGCCTTCCCGCCCAACAGTCACATGACCCAGGGGGAGGGAGCACTCTCCCCTCCAGTTCTCTTTCTGCTGCCACGGAGAGAGAACGTGTCTTTAGCTTCTCTTCATTATGGAGTCTATGAAGGCTCCTCTCTTTTGAAATAATTAAGTCCGATTGTCACAGAAAAACTGCCTTCCTCATGTAAGAGCTGTGCTGGATCGCTCAGAGGGCATTGAAGACTCGGACTGATCACTTTTACATGGAGTCCTCGGCAAGGTTACCTCCACCTTGAGAAAATTCCCCGTTCGGAAACTTGGACAAGTCATCTGAGTTTTCTTTTCCCCGTCACTCGGAACTCGGAGTCACCTCAGCGCCTACCCGAATTGTCCATCGATACCGAGCGATGACGTCTACGGAGATTGAGGATACGTCTCATGATTCCCTGGCTAACCCCTCTGCCTGTTCAGAGCTGGTCCCAGGATGCCCTGGTAATCCCCTCTGCTCCTGTTCCGAGCGGGTCCCAGGATGAGCAACTCTGCACTCAATTCCTTTTGCAGCCGCATAAGGGTGTTGCTATTCTGACTCCGGACATTCAGAGCCTATGGCCTCCTGGAACCCACGACCTCTTGGTGACCCTCTCGGCGCCCACGGCCTCTCGGAGTCTACGGCCTCTCGACACCCACGTTCCTCGGCGCCCATGGCCTCTTGACGTCCTTTTTGGAGCCAACGGCCCCTCGGAACCCACGTCCTCTCGACGCCCACGGCCTCTCGGAGCCGACGGCCTCGGCGCCCACGGCCTCTCGGAGCCGACGGCCTCTCGGAGCCGACGGCCTCGGCACCAACGGCTTCTCGGAGCCCACGGCCCCTCGGAGCCCACGGCCTCTCGGTGCTCACGGTCCTCAGCGCCCACGGCCTCTCGACGTGCTTCTCGGAGCCAATGGTCCCTCGGAGCCGACAGCCTCTCGACGCCCACAGCCTCTCGAAGCTGACGGCCTCTTGGCGCCGACAGCCCCTCGGAGCCGACGGCCTCACCGCCCACAGCCTCTCGAAGCCGACGTCCTCGGCACCCATGGCCTCTTGGAGCCGACGGCCTTCTCGACGCCCACGGCCCCTCGGAGCCGACAGCCTCTCGACGCCTACGGCCTCCCGGAACTGACAACCTCTCGGCGCCGACGGCCCCTCGGAGCCGACGGCCTCTCGCCGCTCACGGTCTCTTGGAGCCGATGTCCTTCTCGCTGCCCACGACCTCTCAGCCGACGTTCTCTAGGCGTCCACGGCCCCTCAGCGTCGATGCCCCCTCGGCGCCGATGGCCTTCTCGGCACTCATGGCCTCTCAAAGCCGACAGCCTCTCGGCGCCAACAGCCTCTCGGAGCCGACAACCTTCTTGGCGCCCATGGCCCCTCGGAGCTGACGGCCTCTCGGAGCTGACGTCCTTCTCGGCGCTCACGGTCTCTCGGAGCCAATGGCCTCTCAGCGCCCATGGCCTCTCAAAGCCGACGGCCTCTCGCCGTCCATGGCCTCTCGGAGCCGATGGCCTTTTGGCGCCCATGGCCTCTCGGAGCCGATGGCCTCTCGGCGCCCACGGCTCTCGGCGCCCACAACTCTCGGCACCCACGGTCTCTTGGCGCCCATAGTCTCTTGATGACCTTCTCGACACCCATGGCTTTTCGACGCCTCTTTCGGCGCCCACGGATTCTCGGAGCCTACGGATTCTCGGAGCCTACGGCTTCTCGGCACCCTCGGCGTCTATGCTTTCGGCGATTACGCTGTCAGAGCCTAAGTTCTTGGCGCCTACGTTGCTGAGGCAAAGACTTCCCCTGGGGACTCTTCCAACCAAGGTCTCCTTCTACATTAAAGGATATGGTCCATTCTGAGTCCAATGCAATGGCTACTCAGGTCTCTGACCTGGAATTCCACACATTGCAACCCTCACCTGTGGACATTGCAGGAAATACTAAATCTCATCCCCTTCAGGGGATGTGAGATTATATGTAGAACTAATCAGCCTAGCTAAGGTTCTTATATATAAATTCTCTCCCTGACATCTCGGACAACAACCATCATGGGTACATGGCGGTCCTCAGAGGCAGGTCCGGTGGCCCTTCCAATGGTTACAAGCATTTGGAGGTCGTCATTTCTAAGCCAATTTCTGGCTCCCTCTTCGCCAGAAGAGTTGACAGCCTTTACAGATCCGCTGTGAGGACGGTTATTTTCCGTACCATTAGCCTGTACCAAACTCTATGGTGGTCAACGCCCTGTCGGGCAAATATGGATCATATTCACATTCCTTGCCCCTAACCGGGGGGGGGGGGGACGCAGGCTGGATGCTTTACACAGGAATGTTTATACTTCCAGTGCCACTGGTTTTCACATTTCTATTTCATGGCAATTATGGCCAGATACTAATATGCCCCATGTGGTGGAATTTCATCCCAAATTAATATCCTACTGGAGGATCAACGGCCATCATAATAAATGGCTCAGAGCATAAACATGACCCTCGACAGTTAGCACTTTGTTGCAGCGTGTCACGTTGCGGACCCTTCCAGCAAGGTCAGGGCCTCGTCCATAGTCCTTTGGAAGCAGACATGACTTAACCAATCCACCCTTGTGTATGACAATCGGCTGTGTATCTAGCACCTCACCCTTGAGGGCGCCTACGTCGCGTGTTGGGAACCCACCCTTTGAGGGCAGTTCACTTTCAGCGATTAAACGATGCCTTCTTGATCGTCTCAAGAAGGATAACCGCTATGTCCTTGGGCATTGCTCCACTGTGCCAGCTTACAGCCAACACACTTTGGTAGCTAGTCTCAAACATCTCACCTATACAGGTACCAGGGTACCTTCCACCCCAATCTCATTTCTGCTCAGCAGGATAGGGAGTTTTTTTGGGCTCTCCTAGACACAGCAAGGGTCCTAGCCCATCTCTCGAGCCCAACCAGGCATCACTAGACACTCAAGTGCGTTTCACAGACCGGTTGTCTGATTGTTACAGTATATGATGTCCATCATGGATGATAATTGGATTCTCAAAATGATAAGCACGGATGCTTTATTGAGTTCGAGATGCTGCTTCCCTACCTCTTTCCGGCTTGCTCTACGTCGCCGGCTCCCGCCCACAGGAACTTCCATGGAAAAGGGCCATCCGGGTGTTCCCCTCTGAGGATTGGATCTATGGGTACTATTCCTGTTTCTACCTAGTTAACACAGAGAGGGGGAGTTCCCCTCTCTAGACCTGGGGATTGGATGACATAGTCAAGTTCCACAAATTCATATGTTGCTTATATGTTAAATACCCAATGTCCTGCCACTCCCAAATGAGCGCATTTGCCGTTGGGCTGGCGTGATGCATATTTCACATTGCAATCCTCAAAGACTGCGGGCTCTGTCACGTTTTCTCTGCAAGGGCAGGGACTGTGGATATGCAGTTTGCCCCCGGTCGTGCTGCGGCACCTCGCACCTTCATGTCGTGCTTATCTATAGCACTTACACACATGAACCTGCAGGGAAGTGTCATTCTCCATACCTATATGACTGGCCGATAGTCGGTTACTCAGAGCCTGCCTTTCCTTGTCAGGCGGAGGTTCTTAATTTCCGTCCTAACCGACCTGGTCTCCTGGTCAACTATAAAAGTCTCTGTTGACCTCTTCTAAGGTCATAGATTCATGGTATCCACCTGCACTTGGCCACAGCTAGAGCTTACCTTCTAATACAGGAAATGCGCTCCAATTGTCAGTTAGTTAATCTGTTCTAGGAAAGGTTCCAAACGACTACTAAATTCATTTCTTGAAGCTCATGGCTTTCTCCACAACCCTGACGATTGTCACAAGCTCGCTATAGACGCTCGTTGTCTCCATTATCTAGTTCTAATCTGGGGCACCACACAAATGTATTTCTGTGACTCAGCACAATTCAGTATTTCCTCATGGTGCTCCCGAGCGGGGGTGAACCTACATACCATGGGGTATGCTTCCAAGTACTTGGCCGTCCGCCCCTTTTTTTTTCCCTTGCTGACCAAGGTTCTGGTCAAGATCTGGTCAGAAAAGATAAATGGCGTCCTGATGGCACCATCTGGCCCAGGAGATCCCAGTCCACGATTCTAATGCCCCTGACTCAAGGGAGTACTGTTCCTCCCCAAGTTTTTTCTCACATTCCTTCCAGAATTAAGCTGGCAGCATGGAGAATTCTATGTAATGTATAGTCAGATAGGGTGACTCAGGTGCTGATGCACCCCATTAAGTTGTCCATGAGGTGTTTTTTATGAGGACTAACGGAGACATTTGTCTCTGTGGGCTACTGGCAATGGTTTGTTCAGAGCTACTTCTTTCCTGTTGTCAATTTTGGCTACCTCGACTACAATTCGGCCCTTCATGCTGAGTTGCACTCTCTTTCTGTGTTCTTTTTTCACACCAGACTTACAGAACCTTTTTTACAGGGACATATCAACCACTATCCCAGGGTATCTCCACCTGTTCCTCAGTGGAGCTTTCCCTTCATGTTGTCCCGCCTCATGAAACACTGTTGAGCCTTTGGCCACGTTGGGCCTTTCTTTGCTATACATATGAGACTGTCTGTCTGGTCACAATCACATCGGCCAGTCATGTCAGAGATTTAGTGGCTCTTTGTCGTTCCTCACCGTTTACTAACTTTCACGCTGTTAAGTGGTGTTGAAACCCGAGCTTTCTTCTACACAAGGTATCGTTTTAACAGTGTTATTGCCGACCTCTTCTTCCGATGCGGAGAGGGCTCGATACTTTTAATGTATGGAGGGCCCTCCCTTCTTATCACAAAGAACCTTGTTTGCAGGAAAAACATTAATATGTCATTGCTGTCACGACCACCGTAAGGGTCACCGAGCCTCCCAGTAGACCCTGTCCAGGTGAATTACCTCAACCATTAACTGTCTTATGAGAGAGCATGCGTGGATGGCCTGGACATGATCTTGGCTCACTCCACAAGAGCTTACGCTGCCTCCGTCGTCTTTTCGTCTAATATTGACCTCTGAGACATCTGCTCAGCGCTGTCATCGTCGACCCCTTCTACTTTCATTAAGAACTATGCAGTCGACGTGGATTCATCTAGTGGGGCAGTAGTGGGACATGCCGTATACGGTCATTGTTTCAGTGATTGTCCCACACCCACTGTCCTGGTAAGCGAGCTCGCTACTCTCCCAATGTGGGACTGCATAGAAGCCATTCAGATGAAAACAGTTTCACTTACCTGTAACTGTTGTTCATCTGATGGAACTTCTATGCAGTAACACATTCCCTCCTTCCCCGCTGTGGGACCTCTACGCAATCATATGGTTATTGGTTCCATGGCGGCAGGTTGGAGAACTGGAGAGGAGAGTGCTCCCTCCCCCTGGGTCATGTGACCGTTGGGCGGGAAGGCTGCATGCCCCGAGGGGAGGGGAAACACTCTCACTTTCGATTTTGCTAGAAGCTGACAAATTTTATCCGTAGCTGGCCTGCGCCTGCGCAGTCCCAATGTGTTACTGCATAGAAGTTCCATCAGATGAACAACAGTTACAGGTAAGTAAAACTCTGGGTTTTTTTTATGTTTGGTGTCGGATTTCCAATTATGGTTGGGGTTTTTTTCAATAATAAAAAATGGTTATTTGTTGGAATGGTCTCACATCCCTCCTTCTGGACCACCTCCAGGTTTCCCAACCACAAGTCCTCTGGAACTGATTCAAGAGGTTTCACAATTACTCCTCAAGGAAGCAATTTCAAAGGTTCCAGATCACATGGTCAATTATGGGTTTTATTCTAGATATTTCCTAGTTGATAAAAAAGCGGAGGCAAATGGCCTATTTTGGCTCTCCAAGCCTTCAATAAATTTATTCACGTACGTTCTTTCAGAATGGTGTCCATCTCGGAGATAGCTTCCTTGTTGACTCCAGAGATGTACTTTGCCATCCTTGACTCAAAAATGCCTACTTTCATGTCTCTATCCACCCATCATGCAGGAAATATCTACGGTTTACCTGTGAGGACTCACATTACCAATACAATGTGTTACCCTTCAGTTTAACTACTGCCTCCGGGGTGTGTCTAAATGGGTTGGAGCTGTAGTGGGTTATTTGGCGACTCAAGGGATGAAAATCTTCCTGTACTTAGATGATTGGCTGCAGGTGGATTCTTCCCTAGAAGGCCTAGTAGATAGTGTGGCAACCACTATTACTTTACTCAATGATTTAGGCTTAGTTGTCAACCTTGAAAAATTGAAACTCAAACCAGTTCAGGAGATTGAGTTTATTGGGACTGTGTTGGACTCATGGGTGGGCCGGGAGAACATCAGGACCTTTGAAGGACTATTGAATCCTTGTAGTAATTTTGATATTAGTATTGGCTGATGAAGCTAAATTATTAGTGAAAGTGCAAGATTAGTTCGGAAAGAGCGTTTCCAATTCATCTCCTCCCAATGGCGGGCTGTTGCCTGCCCATTTCTCTCCCTCCCAACATTGTTTTGGGCTCTTAAGTTGCCTACCGGCTGTGGCAGGGCTTCACCATTTCCTGTACTCACGCCCCCCCGCCAGGAAGTTTGATTTACAGCAGCTGATCTCCATTTAGTTTACACACACCCATTATTTTTGCCGCTTTCTCTTTAGCAACCAGGTGATCGCGTGCGCAGCTTCATTCTGGCTCTGATCAGCGTACTCTATCATCATTACCATCTGAGACCAACCAGCTTTTTATCTTGATTGAGCAATTGCCTGCAGGGCTCTACTATCTCCCGTACTCCCGCACTTCCGCCGGGAAGCTTGATTTACAGCAGTGGATTGCCGTTTATTTACATACTCCCATTGTTCTTGCTGCTGTTTCCTAGCAGCTTGGCGATTATGCACGTAGCTTGACTCCCAGTGAGCGCTGTCTTTACTGACATCTGAGATTTACCAGCTCCTTATTACCAATGAGCAATTGCACACGCAGTCCGACAATTCTCTTGGGTATGCTGGTAATATGTGTGTGGGGCTTGGAGCCCTCCTTTGCGCCCCCTATGGGCGACTTCCCAATGGTTCGCTGTTCTAACGGAGTTTCCTCGGCCTCAGACCACTCGTTCGGAGACTCGGAACTATCGTCTCCGTCGGATTCAGCCAGGGTTGTGGGCTACACAGAGATTGCCCTCCCCCAACTCTATCCTCCTCGGCCTCCACTCTCTTCTGTCTTTTATAGGGGCCGCTCCCCTTCAAGCCCCACCCCCAAACTACATAAGGACTGGGCCGGGATTTCCTGTAACCCTGCCCGTCTCCCTCTGCCTTGCCCCCTTCCGGGTTGGGCTCGCCCACCACTCAGCTGGCCAGTGAGCCGCGAGGAAGGAGCCGGCCTGGGGCTCTGCCCTCCGGACGTTCCTTCCTGGCCCTTCTCTGGCTGTTCCGGGTGCCTGGGAGAGGTCACTCGCTGCGCTCCCCTCCCGACCGGGCTGCCTGCGGGGAAGAGAGGATGCGGTGGTAAGCTGTCAGTCAGCCCCCCGCTCCTCCCAGCTCTCACGCCACACGCTCCGCTCTCGCTCTCCGCCGGCGATGACCGCGTCAGGGCCCCTTTCGCCTCCCCCCACCAGACGCCGAGGGTGAATGAGTAAATGAAGCGGGTGGGAGAGGGACCGCGACGTCAGCGTGGGTGGGCGTCGCTGGCATTGCGGGACGTGTTTAAGCTTTTAGCATCTCCAAAGTTTTCATCATCTAACTTCCGCACAGGAATTTACAGCCTCCGGGCTCTTGCCCACTTTCCAGCAGTCTTTCTGTTTGATTCACTGATGCTGTCCCGCGACTGCCCCCACTCATTTTTTGACTGTTTAGGTTTTGGTGCTTGTGATGTGGGAAGTGCATGTTGTCACACTGTGTTGCCTTTGGAATGTGAGTCAATCTTTCTATGTATATAGGAGTGTTTTTGTATTAGATAATCACATTTGTTATATGAATTGTATACTATATGATTTTTGAAGTGAGTGATTGTAATCACATATAAATAAGCATTGATTATTTCTTCTATTCAGTGAGCCCCGTGCTGTGTGTGTTTTTTCTTGTTCTAACACTTTGATCAAGGTTCATCTGGCTGCCTGGTCCCCTTTTCAATACGGCATCAATTTGGCTTCAGTTTTTTATAATCCCATTTCCAAGAAATTTCTGAAAGGGCTCAATCATCCATTCCCCCCTAGTTAAGTTACCTATTCCCCAGTGGAGTCTTTTGGTGCTAGGATGTATGATGGGAAAACCATTTGAACCTTACGCTACATGTGATCTGGCACAATTGTCTTATAAGGTCGCTTTTCTAGTGGCCATCACATCAGCTAGGAGGATCAGTGATCTTGTGCCATGACCTTCCATTTACTAAATTCACCCTGATAAGGTGGTTCTTCGCACTAGCTTCCAACATTGACCTAAGGTTGTGTCGAACATCCATACATTACAGGATTTAACCCTACCCACCTTTTCCCCAACCCAGAGTCAGTTGATGGTAAAGGCTAAATTCTTTAAATGTAAAGAGAGCTTTATTGATCCCAACAGAAGTTGGTTTCAGGTAGCCGGCTCAAGGTTGACTCAGCCTTCCATCCTTCTGAGGTCGGTAAAATGAGTACTCAGCTTGTTGGGGGTAAAGGGAAGATGACAGGGGAAGGCACTGGCAAACCACCCCAGAAAACAAAGTCTGCCTAGTAAACACCGGGATGTGACATCACCCCATGGGTCAGGAATGACCCAGTGCTTGCACAGGGGACCTTTACCTTTTAATTAAAAGTCTGTGTAGAAAGCTGTGTTTTAGCCTGACACCTAAAATAAATTAAAGTAGGTGGCAGGCAAGCCTCAAGGGGGAGGACGTTCCAAAGGTGAGGTGACCTCACAGAAAATGCCCTGTCTGTAGTCGCTGCTTGCTTCACCTGTGAAGGAGGAGCACAGAGAGCAGTACTAGAAAGGCAGATCTTAAGTGACAGGCTGGCTGGTATCAGAGGAGGTACCCTGGCCCCAAGCCATTTAGGGCCTTAAAGGTAAGAACCAGTGCTTTGAATTGGCCTGGAAACAGATGCATTGCTAGTGTGGATCTTTCAGCACAGGGGTAATATGATCCCTGACAGTAGCCTGGCCACTGTATTTTGGACCAACTGAAGTTTCCAAACTATTCAAAGGGAAGCCCAAGTTAGAGCAGCTTATAGTACTCTAACTTAGATGTGATCAGAGCATGGACCACTGTGGCTAGATTTCACTATTCAAGCAACAGCTGTAGCTGGCAAATCAGCCTGAGCTGATAAAAGGTGCTATGAAGAAGACATGAGCCTCTAACCGTAGGCCAGGATCTAGTGGCACCTCCAAGTTTTGAGCCTGCTGCTTCAGGGAGAGTGCAACCCTCCCCCAGGACAGGCAGGCTCTGCAATCCCCAAACAACTTGTCCATTGACCAATGGCACCTCAGTCTTGTCTATATTGAGCTTCAGTTTATCCATCCCATTACCTTCTTCAAGTACCTATTCAAGACTTCCATGGACCCACATGGCTTATCTGTTAAAGAGAAATAGTTCTGGGTGTCATCGGCATATGGGTGGCAATTCACTCCCAATCCCTGGATGACCTCTGCCAGTGGTTTTATGTAGATGTTAAATGTGTGTGTGTGTTAAGTGCCGTCAAGTCGCTTCCGACTCATGGCGACCCTATGAATGAAAGTCCTCCAAAATGTCCTGTCTTTGACAGCCTATCTTTGACGGATGTTAAATAGCATGGAGATGGAGTGCTGCAGGATCCCGTAGCATAAATGTCATAGGGTCAAGTAGCAGTTCTCTAGCGCAACCTTCTGGAATCATTTAGTGAAGTAAGAGTGGAACCATTGAAGCATGGCGCCCCTTACTCCCAGCCTAGCCAGCCTCTCCAAAAGGAGACCATGGTCAATAGTATCAAAAGCTTCTGAGAGGTCCTGCAGAATCAACAGGGATGCATTCCCCCAGTCACTCTCCTGGCGAAGGCAAGTCAACCAAGGCTGTTTCCATCAAAAAATGGTATTGCTGTTCGGTAATTATTGATGAAAATGTTTACATTATTGATACTTCTTATTATAATTTTATTATATTTTAGGTTTTTCGTGAACCACCCTAAAGTGAATTATAAATGTTGCACTTAAAATCAGTAACAGCAAACCATGTATATATCAGTAAAAATGTTAATAAGAAAAATATTAATAAAAATATTAATAAGAAAAACACCTACAATATAAGTAATACAAAACTGATAAAAACCAAAACTAACTGACTGGGTAAACAGGCTGGACTTTGCTTACCATCTAAAAAGTAACCAAGATGGCAGTAGACAAGGCTATATTCAGAAGGAGTTGCACTGCTAGGAAGGGAAGCTAGTGTTTACAACTTTTGTATAAATGTAACATGTGCCTATAGCTTTTCCTAGGGGAAAAACAGATGTATCTTTTTACCTCTCATAATGTTTGTATAGGTCTGTTGGAGTTAGTTGAAGCTTTAGAACAAGGAGGGTGTCCTACCTCAGGATGCAAAGGAGTTGGACATACAAAAAGAGCCAAGCACATGGGCCACCACAGGTATGTCTTGCCTGTTACTATTGTAGGAGTAGCTGAAGATACCTAATTAGGATGCTTCATGTATTTGGTTTAATCACAGTTTATGAGACATAAATTTGGGCCAGGAGGAAGAAACCAACCTGGCAGCTGCTCATTTAAGTTGCCATGGTGAGCATTTAGCTATATTTATATTTTAAACTACGTTGTATGACAACCGTTTTGCAGGCAATACTGTCTTTGATGGATCATTGGTCTGGTTCAGTATAAGGCATATTCTTGTGTTCTTGTGACTCACAAATTTGTGTTGCCAGTGAACACAACTGTGTTGCTTCAACTTTGTATATATGTGTGTATTTGGAATTCTCTACAAATAAACATCCACAGTTGAAAGTACAGTGCTTTCTATTTGTTTAGTTGATACTGGCATGCACACTTTGAATGATTTAATTAAGTTATATTTATGAAATGCAAATAGTTTTATTAAGTTTTAAAAAAAACCGTGATGTTGCAACAAAATTTCCTTTCTCTTCCTTTATTAGGCCCCCTTTTAGAGGTAAGAATAGGTTTTAATGAAACAGAGTAAATTTTCTCCTCAATGCCCCAACAGAGATAATAAAACAAGTGGCCAGGTTTTGCAGATGGGTTCATCATCAGAAAGGCCAATTGAGTCATACTTTTACCCCTGAGCAGGATAGGGCCTTATGGTCTTAATAGGCAGTCCTTTTAAAATCAATATCTGTTTGTTTGTTAAGAAGTGTGTGAATTTTAAATAATAGTGGATTTGTACATTTTATATGGGGAAAACTAAAAGTTGTAGAGTTTTAAAGTTTGTGTTGAACTGGTATTTTGACCACAATCAATGATTTTGATTTGATTTGAATGTAATATCAGCCCATTCCACAAAGAAATATTTAGACTGCATTCCTTAGATGTGTGCTTTTTACAACTCAAAACACATTTTAGTAACAATCTGATATCAAAGGCACAAGGTCCATTTGGAATACATCTTTAAATACCTACTTGGGCTGATTTAAAATAGTTCTAAATATTGTCGAAGGCTTTCACAGTCAGAGTTCATTGGTTCTTGTAGGTTATCCGGGCTGTGTGACCGTGGTCTTGGTATTTTCTTTCCTGATGTTTCGCCAGCAGTTGTGGCAGGCATCTTCAGAGGAGAGACACTGCCCTTCAGTGTTACTCCTCTGAAGATGCCTGCCACAGCTGCTGGCGAAACGTCAGGAAAGAAAATACCAAGACCACGGTCACACAGCCCGGATAACCTACAAGAACCAATAAAATAGTTCTATTTGTTAATTTATATTTATGTCTGCATAATATGTTTTACTAGACCACTGAAGAAGGCCTGGGGGCTGAAATGTATTTGGCACGTGGTTTATATTATCAACCCTATATTTGTTGCCAAAATGGCTTGTTTTTAATACATGCATGAACACTTTTTAATAAATATACTTATTTGTTTAATTGAATTTTTTTTCACCCAACCTTTTGGGTACCCAACTTTGTTTTTAGGTTGTGTCATTTTCCTTTCTGTTTTGTCCAGTTGTATTTGCTGATGTTTCATCTTCATTTCACTTTCATTTAGTTCATTTTTACATAATCCAGTGCTATTAAAGTCTTCAATTGGGAACTACAATTTAAATAGCACCCAAGAAAAAAACACTAATATATCAGGAGCCTCTGATATGGTGCTGTTGGGAAGAGATTTTAATGCAAGGATAGGTTCAAATGGTAGAGCTGATTTGGACAATTGTGCGTCTATCCCCTTAGAACAAAATGCGGCTGGGGATCCCTTCTCAGTCCCCCACCTATTTAAGGACCTTAAAGTAAATATTGGCGGTCAGTACTTGATTAAATTGGTGAGGAGTTTTGCCTTTTTTATATTGAACGGATCCACATCAGGGGATTACCCAGGTGAATTTACGTATATTGCTGGCTCTAGGTGTTGTACCATAGATTACTTGATTGTAAGTTCTAATTTGATCTCCAAAATTGAAGATTTTCAGATTCTTCTAGGACTGGAAAGTGATCACTTACCCCTTCAACTCAGTTTGGCACCGCTGGTCCCGCAAATTCAATGTAGTATAGATGAGGGTCCATGCATAGAATTAATACGGAGCACGGTATGTTGAGCCAAATGGTCAGAGGACCTTGCTAAGAAAGTAAAGGAACTTTTAGAGGGAGATGAGGTTGAACAGAGGAGATTAGCGGTCATGAGTAATCCAACAGAACAAAACCCTTTGTTATTTTTGGATAATTTACTCCAATTGTTGAGGCCAGTATTGACTCGTGATGCTTCAACTCAAAGGCAGATACAAAGGCAGTCTCCAAGGGATGGTTTGATAAAGACTGTATAAAAGCAAAAAGAGAACTTAAAGAGGCTTATACCCTATATAAGAGAAGGAAGGGACAGGAAATCAAGAACGCTTCAGAGTACTTACTCCATTGTAAGAAATCTTATAAGAACTTGATAGTAAAGAAGAAAAAAGAACATCTGAGGATGTTGCAGAAAGAAATAATGGCCTCATCCAAACAGAATATCAATAGGCAATTTTGGAAATTAATATCAGTACATTCCCACAGTGGTACTTATGCCATTGACTCTTATATTACAGCTGAGGTATGGGAAGAATTCTTTCAAAAACATTACTCAGGTAATCATTCAGCAGCTGTAATACAAAATCATGAGGAGTTGCCAGTTTGGCCACCTGCGACTGCTTTAGAGATTGAGACATTAATTGGTAAATTAAAAAGGGGCAAGTCACCGGGTCCCGATTTTATACCATCTGATCATTAATTGAGAACAGTGCCTGGTGGGCTCCGCTATTAGTGGTCCTCTTTACATATGTTGACTCAACAGGCAACATCCCTGAGTCATGGAAAACTGCCGTGATAGTTCCCCTTTATAAAGCAGGGACGAGAAATGAGCCAACAAATTACAGGCCAATCAGTCTATTAAGTATATTGGGGAAGTTGTATGCAAGCCATCTCCTGGAGAAACTAAAAGAATGGCTAGATCATGAAAAACTCCTAATAAAGGAACAAGCAGGGTTTAGGGAAGGCCACTCTACCACAGGTCAAGTTATGATTTTAACACATTTAATAGATAAATACACATTAAACAGTGGTGCTCCTTTATATGCAGCTTTCATAGATTTGAAGGCTGCATTTGATTCCATCCCTAGGGCGGAACTTTGGGATAAGCTGAGTAGTTCCATGATCGAAAGGAGACTTCTTTTTCTGATGAAACATTTACACACGGATAAAACAATCAGGATTAGATGTAATAAACAGGGTCATCTAACAAATGCTATTGCTGTTGAGAAAGGTGTCAAGCAGGGTTGTGTTTTGGCCCCCTATCTGTTTGCTCTGTATATAAATAATTTGATTGACAACCTCAGGGCGGTAGATACACACCCACAATCTATAGCAAATTACCCTATAGTGGCTCTTCTCTATGCCGATGATATGGTCCTGATATCAAGAACGGAGGTTGGTCTCAAACGTGCATTGAAACAGCTTGATCTTTACTGTGATCAAAATCAACTGGAGATCAACTATCAGAAAACTAAAGTTATGGTCTTCAGCAAGAAGCCCAAAATAAGTTCCTGGACCATAAAAGGGCATAGATTAGAACAAGTGCCACCTTCAAATATCTTGGGGTAATGTTTCAGGATTCAGGAGCGAAAAGGACCCACCTCGAGTACAACACTAGTAAGAGTCGTAAATCAGCTCTTGGCATTGCAAAGTTCGTTGCAACAAAAGGGGGACACGCCATCTCTGTTGGTCTTCAGCTATATTTAGCCAAGATAACCCCACAACTCTTGTATGGGGTCCTATTGGGCCCTTCTACTACAAGTCACTCAACTTTGGAAAAGATCCAATCAAAATTTTTAAAATCTATCAAGTACCATCTAGTGTCTAATGCTACCCTTCGATTAGAATCAGGTTTGATTAAAATAGAGGCTAGGATAGTTTTAGGATCTATAAACACCTGGTTAAGACTATGTCATAATTCCTCTGATTTTACTTCCATACTTCTCAGTGACAGCTACTCTTCAGCCTGGCTTAAGGCTGTTCATCATAGGATATCCTTACTGGGGTTCTCATTTGAGTCCTTACAGATGATGCTGATTGAAAGGGCCAGGGACATTGTTAAGCAAAGGCTGTATGATATAGAAAGGCAGAATGACATTGCATGTGTTTCTAAATATTGGGCTCAACAAACAACAAAATATATAGCCGCCCCAGCATTATATCTTTCACTCTTAGAGGTCCCATCACACCGTAGGGCATATACAATGGCAAGATGTAATACTTTCCCCTCAGCCATACAGAAGGCCGGTATAAAAAGGTACCATTGGAAGAGCGGTTTTGTCCCTGTGGATCAGGGAGGATCGAGTCAATGGACCATATCATATTGCACTGTAGGTTTTATGAAGCAAGTAGAATGAAGCTTATTTCTCCAATAATAAAGCTATGGCATGGAATTACCGATGCCAAAATAAGCCAGAAACTATTATTTGAGACAAACCCGGAGTTTATATTGAATTGTGTTAGATTTTTAGCTATAGCCCTTAAAATTTGCAAAGATAAAGTGGTGATCTAAATGAAGGGCTACCTAGCAAAGATAACCTTATATGGGTGATTTGTTGGGCTTTATATGTGTATTTTATATTTATAGTCAGCTTCAAATTTTATTGTGGGGTGTTGTATCCCATCCATTGCATTTGGATGGCAGGTTAGATATACCTGTGTATTAGACTTTTTGCAGCTTTGCTGGTTATGTACCGAATAAAGACTTGATGATGATATCAGGGGCCTAGATGTTTGAAAATCCAAGTCATTCTAGAACTCTTAAACAGTCCCTGATCTTCCACTTCAGTTAACAAAACAATGTAAAATTGGCGCAATTATCTACCTCAGGCTTTAGTCCATTGGTTCTTTCATCTCACTAGCTGAGACTATACTTTCACTATGTTTTTTTTAAAAAAAATATTATGACAAGTACATTTAGAGGCAATGTCTGAAAGCAGGTAGACTGGTCATTTATAATGCTAAGCAGTTTGGGAATAATTTTGATGTCTTACTGCTCAAAAGCTGAATGAAAATTTATGGTTGATTAATTATGTTAGGGTTAAAGTGAGCATAATTTAAAATGTAAATGTTAATAGGGGTTCTGTAGTAATAGGTAGAGGTGTTCAGACCTGCATACAAATAAGCAAAAATATACTGATTAGGGCATTGGATTTTTCATTGTCCTCTTTTTGGCTTTACGTGACAGTTTATATATATTGAAGGCTGTTCAAAGTGGGGTTCCTTTCCATAACTCAAAGTAAAAACATAAGTGGCTCCAGCCTAGAGAAGACAGTAGTGTGAGGCAACATCAAAGCAGGGGTTCCCCCAGTGCAGCAGCAAACCTGGCCAACCCCGGTCCCCCCCCCCGGTTGCCGGCTGACTCCAGATGTTCATTAAACATAGAATCTTTCTTCTAAAGAGAAGTGGATGAGGGATACAATTTTCCATGACTGTGCTGTAGAGTTTGCTGCCATTTCCTGAGACAGGCTAGTGGCTTCTTCCATATCCAGGTAACCAGAATATCACCAATGCACAATCACGGTGATACAATATGTACTGGAAATCAGGGCTATAAAGCAGGTACCATCATTAGAAAAATTCTCCAAATTTATTGTCGAAGGCTTTCACGGTCAGAGTTCATTGGTTCTTGTAGGTTATCCGGGCTGTGTGACCGTGGTCTTGGTATTTTCTTTCCTGACGTTTCGCCAGCAGCTGTGGCAGGCATCTTCAGAGGAGTAACACAGAGACACTGTCCTTCAGTGTTACTCCTCTGAAGATGCCTGCCACAGCTGCTGGCGAAACGTCAGGAAAGAAAATACCAAGATCACGGTCACACAGCCCGGATAACCTACAAGAATCCCCGAATTTACTTTGTATTTTTCACAGTCACAAAGAAAAATGGAGGCTGGGAACGATACTGCACGTAAAGTCTCTAAAGTGATTTGTAAAACACAGACACTTCCATGTGGAGACCCTGAGGTCCATAGCTAAGGCCTTAAGGCACAATGACTTCGTGACTTTTATAGACATCACAGTATCCGTTCTAAGCATAGCCACGTGCTAGGTTAGATATGCCCGGGGAGTCTGGAGCAGACTCAGCCCATGATTCCTATGGTAAAAGGGTTTTGAAACAGGTGTTCATCTGCGTGGCTTCTATACAGCCCACATTGGGACTGCGCAGGCCAGCCACGGATAAGATTTGTCAGCTTCAGGCTTCCGGGTCGGAGGGGAAACCCCGCGAAACGCACGGCCCCCTACCATCTGGCAAGCAGCACCCCTCGGCGTAAGAGGGGATGCTCGATCGGGCGCCGGCTGGCTGCCTGTCATTGTAGCGATCACCGCCGAGAAATCGGCAGCGGTCGCTCTGACGGGTGCAGCCGAGAAGCGGACACCATTTTCATACAGCAGCCAGGAAATGCGGAGGAGAATCTCCGATTAAAACAGCAAGTTTTATTCTACATTTCTACTTTCACTAAAGATAAAAGTGAGGTGTCTGACAGTCTACTTCAATAGAGCAAAGCATTTGAGTTGACTATAACTTCATTAACTGTTTCTGAACGAAACTTGGCTTTTTGCCAGCCTTCTAACATCTGTGGCGTAGTTTAAAATTTTTCTGCCAGTGAGTGAAGTATCAGCTTCGACTCAATATGGAAAAACTACTGGCATGAAACATCAACATTAATGAAGCTTACACGAGACTTTTCTCTCTAAGGTCAAGTTGGAATTGAAAAGTTTTTTATCTTTAACTAACATCCTAAAAGTGATGATTTAAACAAGAAACGTCAGCCCCCCCCCTTTGTGGATTACAAATCTATGGTTTTTCAGCCTCCCAGGATCAATGGGAGAAAAAAAAGAGAAGCACACCAAGGAATTCTTCAAAGACTCTAAACAGCTCCAAGTGCAGGAAATTTCTCAGCAACGCAGAGCTTCTGTTTCTAACATAACAATACCAGCTATTTCACCTTCTGCAGGCACATCTGCTTTTGCAAAGATGCTGCCCAAACCAAAACCAGAAGTGACACTCAACTCCTTGCATGAACTTTTATCTAAAACATATCAGGAGGTAACAGAAATGAAGCAGAAACGGAGTCAAAATACAGCTGCAATCTCCCAAAACTCAAAGACTATAGCACAAAATACAGTTGCAATATCAGCTTTGCAAGATTCAATCACCTCTATGACTGTAAGACAAGACAAGATGGAGAACAAGCTTTTAAAAAATGCACAGGAGAATAAGGATCTCAAAAAGAGGATGGATACTGTGGAAATGTCACTGGAAGCATCCCACGAGAGAGATGAAAAACAAGAGGACCAAATGGCAATGATTGAGTTTAAGATTAAGGAAAATTCAATTCGTATTGGTGGTTTGAAGGAAAAGGCAGAAGAAGGAGATTTAAAAGGGTATTTAAAAGTAATACTGAAGAAGAGAAGGCCTCAGAAGCAACTGGCGGGGCTCTGCCAATTGGACTAGATGAGGATTCCCTGTCAGATGAGAAAGAGGGCTGAACAACTATAAACTGAATTTAACAAAACAAGGGGGGAGGGAGGAGGGTATGGGATATAAGTAGAAGGGCCCTGCACAGGTACAGACCTTTATTGGAGCACGCTTGGATGCCGAACAAGCCAGGGCCTTCCTCCCTGTTCAAAGAGGTCGCGCCATCCAAAAATTGGTGTCCAAGTTCACTAAGAAACGCTTTCAGACAGCCTACCACATTCAGCAGTTGTTAGGCCTCATGGCCTCCACCACAGCTGTGGTGGAGTTTGCACGACTTCGTATGAGCCCGCTCCAAAATTGGTTCCTCCGGGCGTTCAGGCTCAATGTTGACTCCCAGTACAAACGCCTATCCATCCCCAGATACATCATTGCTTCCCTGCAGTGGTGGGCGTATGACATCAACATCCTCTCAGGCGTCCCCTTTCATTGTCCTTCCCCTGAGAGGTACCTGTTCACAGATGTTTCCCTTTCTGGATGGGGTGCTTATTGTGGTAACCTTACGTCACGGGGTACATGGTCACATTTAGAATCCCGGTTGCACATAAATTTATTAGAGCTTCGTGCCATCCGTCTCGCTCTGTCTTCATTTGCAGGGCACCTGGACGGACATCACATTCAGATCTCTACGGACAGCTCCACCGCCCAGTATTATATAAACAAGCAGGGTGGCACAGGGTCTGTTTCGCTCTCCAAAGAGGCCAGTGACATTTGGGAATGGGCCATAGCTCATCATGCTACTCTCGTAGCAATTCACATTGCAGGCAAGAGCAACATGTTAGCAGACGCTCTGAGTCGCCTTCCCAATCAAACACACGAGCTCACCTTAAGCGATGACTGTCTCCACCAAATATTCCGACAGTGGGGTTACCCGCAAGTGAACCTTTTTGCAACACACCTCAACTCTGTGTGTCGCAGGTTTTATTCGAGGGCAGGAGCCAGCCCGGGCTCATTGGGGGATGCCTTTCAGATGATTTGGAACGGGGCTGTGTTTTATCTCTTTCCCCCATTCCCTCTACATCACAAGGTCCTAGCCAAGATGAACCACGACAAGATAGATGCCATCATTGACACTCCCTTTTGGCCCAGGAAGTTGTGGGTCACAGTGCTCCTGTCACTTGCGCAAGGGAACTATATCCTCCTGAAGGATCCCTTCCACTTCCCCCCAAATCTACAACTCGCTGCCTGGAGGGTGCGGCCCCAGGGCAGTGGTCTGACAGGGTAGCTAAGGTCTTATTGCACTCTTTAAAGTCCTCCACGAGACGATCTTACGATGCAAAATTGAGACATTTTTCAATGATGTTTCGCCAATTACTTGTGTTTGATTATCTGCTAACCCTCAAAGATGATGTCAGGAGCGGGCCTGTTCGGCTCCTCGGCTCCTCTGAGGTGTTATGACTTTCTCGCGGCTTCTCGCAGCTGCCTCGCTTTGTTATTCTAACAGACACTATCTCGTGCATTCCTCTCCCGTGGGAAACTGAGTTACTATGCCAACCTGCCATATCAGCTATGCTAATATATATTACTGATTTGCGCCAGCCAGCCATTCTTGGCTTAGTTAATTTGCAAGCACTGTTAACCCGTTTGATTTCCAATAAAGTCAACTTGCCTTAGGATCACCTATCTGGGTTGTTGCTTTTGGGGATTCTTCGGGCCAAGGGCTTACATTAAGCCAAGAATCCCCTATTCACCTGCGTGGTTGGAGCCCTGGAGGGTTCGCCTACATCTCGGATGGAGGTCGCGTCTCCCCGAGCACGGGTTCCACGCCTGGAATCCTGGAGGACTTAACCCGTTGGACTCTTAGTGGGATCATCCATCTTTCCTGATGACCCTACTCTACTGCATGAAGCTCTACAGACTGATGTGGAAATTAACCGCCTAGTGGGTCTTCTTCGGCATCAGTGGCGCTGCCTTATGGAAACGACTCCCTGGTCGTCTGACGACGCGGACCGTGCAGCCCGTTATCACCTCTTAGCCCTGGACGGGTTGTTGGAAGAGGTGCGGGAGGCAAAAGAGGACTTGGTTCTTCTGACTCATTTGTTAGCCATATTGACTTTGCAACAGGATCAAACGGTGGTTCCGGACCTTCCCGACCCACTCCGCGACATGGCAGGACAACAACTGCAGACCCTGGTTCCTGATCCTAAAGTTTGTGAAGCCGAGGCACGCACCCTCGCTATTCAGACTGCGTTACTATTTGTGGATCTACCCTTGACCACAACTACAGTGGCCAACTTAACGCGACTCCTACGTTTGGGGCTGGGGCAGCTGCCTTGGCTGTCCAGGTGCAACCTCTACTTGGACAGGATCAGGCCCCGCTCCTCACCCTTCTGGAGCGAGAAGCTCTTCCGTTGGTCACTGCAGCTATTGCTTTGAAGCTGGAAGCAGACCAGGCGCTCGCAAACCAGGAGGCCGAGGAACAACAGCAGGAAGCGATATTAGCGGCAGCCAAGGCTCAGGCCGACAAGGAAAGAGAGCAGCAGTTGGCTGCCAAACGCGCCAGGGCAAATGCGAAAGATGTGCGTCCCAAGGGACCTTTGGGATCAGGGTTCTCTTTCGGGCCCTCTTTCTCCCCAACGTTCGTCCCCTCTCGCACCACGCAACATGTCCGGCGCCTTGCTGAACATTACCCTGAGTCGGACTTCTCCCACGACGAGGACTGTAAGCTCCTGACCCTTCGAACCAGAAATCACCACAGAGTCATATAGAATCCAAGCAGATGGCTTTTACTGGTCAAAAAGGCAATACAGTGCATACAGGGAACTATGGCAGCTATGAGAGTCTCACTAGCCGAACGATAATATAAGGCAGTAAATGGCGGGAGATTATACAACATCAGCATACACAGACAGAGTCAACTTTCCCAGGAGCAGTATTCCCAGGCCTTGGTATGTGTGGTCGGCCTTGAGGCTAGACAGTACAGTACCGACACAGAAACAATACTGAAACCGAGATAGCAGCCTGACATCCTGCTCCCCTTAAGGCCCCCTCCCAGTCTGTAAGGGGGATGGTCTGTCCGGGTAGGCAGTGTGAAAGGCATCGATTAGTTTGGGGGCGGAGACATCTCGTGCGCGAACCCATTCGTCGTAGGCAGGGGGGAAGTGTTTCCAACGGACCAAATACTGTAGGTTTCCATGGTGAACACGAGAGTCAAGGATTTTGGAGACTTCGAAGTGCTCTTCCCCCCCCCCCCACCATAATGGGCTGTTCGGGGGCGGATCGGGATGCCATTGTGGAGAGGCCGTATGGGGCTTCAGGAGGCTAATGTGGAAAACGGGATGCACACGCCTCAGGGTTTTCGGGAGAGCTAATTCCACCGTGACAGGATTTATGATCCGTGTGATCGGGAAAGGGCCAATGAATTTAGCATTGAGTTTAAGGCACGGACGGGTGGAACGTAGGTGTTTGGTGGAAAGATAGACCAATTTACCCACTCGCAGTTCGCCCCCGGGGGAACGATGTTTATCAGCTTGTGCTTTGTATTTGCGCTTGGCTCGGTCGAGATTGCTAACGAGCCAAGGCCAAGTGGTACGGAGGGTGTGTGTCCAGGAAGCAACGTCAGGATCTCCCTCCCCCTCCACAGTACTTCTGGGCGTAACAGGACCAAAATCCTGTCCATACACTGCATAGAATGGGCTAAAACCTGTAGATTGATGTACAGCATTATTGTAGGCATATTCTGCAAAAGGTAACAGTTCTACCCAGTTATCTTGGTGGTAGTTTACATAACAGCGTAAATAACATTCGAGGACAGCATTTACACGTTCAGTTTGACCATCGGTTTGAGGATGGTACGCAGTAGACAATCCTTGTTCAACCCCCACCAACTTGAGGAATGCTTTCCAAAACTTGGAAACAAAGCCACTGCCGCGGTCACAGATTATTTTGCGCGGAAACGAATGTAATTTGAAGATATGTGTCACGAAGAGGCGGGCCATTTTTTGAGCAGAGGGGATCCCTGCGCATGGAACTAAATGGATTTGTTTGGAAAACAAATCAGTAACAACCCATAATACAGTTTTTCCCCCGCTGAGAGGGAGATCAGTCATAAAGTCCATAGCAATTACTTCCCATGGTCTGGTGGGTGTTTCTAGAGGTTGCAGTAGCCCCGGGGGTTTGCCTTGTGATCGTTTCACTGTGGCGCAAACAGGGCAGCTGCGAATAAAAGAGTCAACGTCGGAACGCATTCCCCCCCACCAAAATTGTCTGCGCAATAAGTGGAGAGTTTTTAGGAATCCAAAGTGTCCAGCTGTTTTTACTCCATGAGCTAAGTGTAAGACGTCTTTTCGAAGTGCCTTGGGTACATACAATTTAGAGTCTTTGTACCATGAGCCTCCCTGTTCTATTACCCCAGGGGGTAGGGTGTGAGTGGAGCGTTCAGAAAGGCAGTGGTTCCGAAGGGTATTTAAAAAGGATTCGGAGATGGGAACCTTGGCGGGAACCCCCCCCCCGGCTATAGTAGTCTTAGGATCAGCTATGGGGGTAGTGCTTACGTGCAGTGGTGCGCAGATTGTAGGCGGTAGGGCAGCCGGTGGGGTTGGAGGAGTGGAATCGTCGGTTCGTTGTTGTTGCGAGGGCGGTTGGGTAGCCGCTCGGGTTGGAGGTGCTGGAGAACTGGATCTGGGATGCTGTTGCTGAGATCGAGTTTGCACGGCCAGTACAGGAAGGGCTCCCCTTTGCGTAGGGGTGAACAGAGAGTCAGTTGGTCTCTCGAGTTTTACCGGGTATTGTGGTAACCGGGAGAGGGCATCTGCGAGAACGTTTTGCTTCCCAGGAACATGCTTTAGGATGAAACGAAACTCAGCGAAGAATTCAGCCCAACGTTGTTGTTTTGCTGACAGTTTATGGGACCCCGTGAGGGCAGCTAGATTTTTGTGATCGGTCCAAACCTCAAAGGGGATATTAGACCCCTCTAAGAATTGTCTCCATAGAGTCAGGGCATGGTGAACGGCCGCTGCCTCTTTTTCCCAAATGGGCCAGTTCAATTGTGCGTGCGCAAATTTTCTCGAAAAGTAAGCGCACGGGTGAAGGAGGCCATCCGGACCTTTCTGGAGGAGGGCCCCTCCCACAGCTACATCGGAGGCATCGACTTGCACAATAAACATTTGGTTTGGGTCCGGGTGCTGTAGTACGGGTTCGGATGTGAAGAGGCGTTTGAGAGTCACAAACGCGGCTTGGCATTGATCAGTCCACAGGATTTTTGCGGAGGGTAAGGTAGCTGTGTTTGCTTTCCCTTTGGTTTTTAGTAGATCAGTAATGGGTAGGGCCACTTGGGCGAAGTTAGGAATGAATCCTCGATAAAAGTTCGCAAATCCCAAAAACTGTTGCACTTGCTTGCGGTTGGTGGGAGGAGTCCAATCGAGAACGGCTTGGACTTTGACAGGGTCCATGCGAAGACCTTGGTGGGAGATTATGTATCCTAAAAATGTGAGCTGGCTTTGATGAAACTCGTATTTAGCCAGTTTTGCAAAGAGTTGGTGGTCGCGCAGGCGCTGTAGAACTTCTCGGACTAGAGTTACATGCTCTTCCATGGTTTTTGAATAAATAAGAATGTCGTCTAAGTAAACCACCACCCCGCGATACAGCAAGTCATGAAGGATTTCGTTGATGAGTTGCATAAAGACCCCCGGGGCCCCTTTTAATCCAAACGGCATCACGAGGAATTCATACATACCGAAACAGCTAGAGAAGGCAGTGAGGTGCTCATCTCCTTCGCGGATGCGGACTCGGTAGTAGGCTTCCACCAAGTCTAACTTGGAGAACACCCGGCCCTCCTGTAACTGTCCCAAAATATCAGATATTAATGGGATAGGATAGGCGTTGGTTTGGGTAACCGCATTGAGTTTCCTGAAGTCAATGCATAAACGAAGGTCGCCCTCTTTTTTGCGGACAAAAAACGCGGGGGCCGAGTTTGGGGCATTCGATGGGCGAATGAACCCTCTGGCGAGATTTTTGTCAAGGAAGTCCCGGAGAACAGTGCGCTCGGAAGCGCTCATAGGGTAAATTTTACTTTTGGTTAATGTGCAGTCCTTGACCACCTCAATTGTACAGTCCGAGGCCCGGTGGGGGGGTAAGGTATCACATTCTTTAAGGTCGAAGACATCCGCAAAGTCTCGATATACATTAGGTAGGACTGGAAGTGCTGGAACATCGGAGGCCAATGCTGGTACGGGCGGATATAACAGTGCAAAGTTCTGCCGGTGCTGATTGCACATGGGGCTGGCGAAGGAGATAGTGTTTGTTTCCCAGTTAATACTGGGACTATGTCCTTTAATCCAGTTAATACCCAAGACCACTTCAAAACGGATAGGGGCTATAGTGAAGTCTAGTTGCTCCCAGTGGGAGCCAATTCCCATTGCCACCCCTATGGTGCGGTGATCAACTGGACCCCCCTGGAAATGGCTCCCGTCCATTTGAGCAAATTGGACAGGGGCGGGTAAAGC
Organism: Euleptes europaea; assembly: GCF_029931775.1. Lineage (NCBI taxonomy): Eukaryota > Metazoa > Chordata > Lepidosauria > Squamata > Sphaerodactylidae > Euleptes > Euleptes europaea. Next base: position 77,534,402 of record NC_079321.1, read on the forward strand.
CTCAGATTCGGCTCTGAGTGCAGCAAAAGTGGCTTTGCTTATGAGAGTGCGACAGCAACCGGAGTCGATTAGTGCTTTGACGGGTAGTTGTGGGCCACCGTTAATGTGTTGTAAAACTGCATCCACGTAGACGGTGGAGTCCACTTCTTTGATTTTGGTAGGAGCATTCGGTTTAACAGGAGGATCCTGAGAGGTCTGTGGAGACGCTCCATTCACCACAGACCGGAGCCGTTTTTTGACAAGTCGAGGGGAGATTCCAGGTTTAAGGCTAGAGAATTCCAAGGATTTTCCTCATCCGAAGAGGGAAAGTTGTCCCCCAATGGGGCACTTGTAATCCGAGACCCGGCGGGGTCGTTGGTAGTAGGCAGGGAGGCTGGGTCTCCGGCATGGAGTGCAGAGGGTGTGGGTCTTCCCGGAGCTGCGCTGCGGGTGGCCGCGGTGCCTCTGCGTGGTGGACGACCTCTGGCGCGGGTCGTCGTGCTGGGACGAAATAATTCATGGCGGTGCGGGCAAACAGCTGCAAAGTGGCCCATTTCTCCGCAAGTAAGACAGGCACCTCTCTGAAATCGGACTTCACGTTCCTGGGGCGGACGTGGAGGATTTCGTGGGACGGGCGGTGGTGCCTTGGATTGAGGCTTTTGGGTGCCTTTTTCCTTGTGCTTTTGACGGACTAGGGAAATAAAGCGTCGGCGGCTTTCCACTTCCTCGGCCAATAGAATCCAGTCTTCAAGGGTATCGGGATCGCCCCGCATGTATGACCAGTTCAGAACGTCAGGGTGCAAGGCTTCCCTGAAATGATGAATTAGGGTGGTCTCGGGCCAGCCTACAATTTTGCTTGCCAGTCGTTGAAATTCATCGGCAAATTCTCGAACTGTAGCAGAGCCTTGTTTTAGTTGTAAAAGTTCCGTTTTGGCTCTTTCCCCCAGGAAGGGGTCTTCAAACCTCCTTCTCAGGGCAGTCATGAAGTTGTTGAGGGAACGAATAGCCCGAGAGCGGGTGTCAAACTGGAGGACCATCCAGTCAGCTGCTTTACCTGTCAGAAGGGCAGCTACATAACGCACCCGGCTATCTTCCGTGGGGAAAAGTTGACCTTGTTCTCGCATATAACTGTCCACTTGATGCAAGAAACAAGGCAAAGTCTCGAGAGATCCGTCGTACGTAGTCCTCAATTTAAGTTGCTTCCAAGGGCCGGGCGCAGGTTGGCCCGGTTGCACGGGTGGTCCGGGCGGAGGAACAACGGGAGCTCCGGGAGGCAAGGGTGGAGCAGGCACATTAGCGGGTGGTTGGGGTGGCTGGATGGGCACCCCCTGACCCGGTATCGGAACAGGCTGTGCTTGGGCTATCAGGGTTTGTTGTAATTGCCTGTTATCCTGAAGCATACGTTCCATTAGTTCTTGGAGTTGATCAACACGGTCGGAGAGCTCCCGATTCTGGGCTCGTAAGAGGTGAACCTCCTCACTTGGGCCACCAGTAAGATGAGGTTTACTGGTCCGGAAGCTCGTGGCCCATTGAGAGCTATCTCCATAAAGATCCTCGTCTTCAGACTCTCCCGAGTCTCGACGTTGGTCAGCCAAACGGCGTGCGCGTTGGGTCGCGTGCGACGGGACAAACGCCGGGGGAAAAGACAGACCTGATAGCCCTTGTACAGTGCCCTTGGGGCGCGTATCCATTCTCGCCCGATCCCTAATCCTTGCTGCTGCTGCCTTGGCTGCGTCAGCAGCCTCTCTCTCTCTTGCGACCTTAGCCGCTTCGGCGGCATCCTTATCCGCAAGAACTTTGGCGTTCTCAAGTCTTAGGGCAGCCTCCGCCGTAATGCGCGGTAAAAGTTCTGTTTCCAGGAGTGAGAGTATGGGGTCGGATTCCCCGCCCAGCAAGGGTTGTATTCGAACCGCCAGTGCAGGTGCATCGGCTCCAAAAGTCGAGGTCAAAGCTTGAGCCAAGGTGGCGACCGGGGTGTCCTTTGTACATTCCACAAGGAGAAGAGCGGTGTGAATAGCGACTCGCTTGGCTTCAGCCTGACAGCTGGCCGCATCCGGGATCAGGGAAAAACCCTCCGGCGGGGCTCCTGCCATGGTAGAACTAGAGGAAAGAGTCTCTCGAGAAATAAGGTTCTCCAAAAGTCCAGTTAGTACTTGTAAATCCTCAGTTGCCGACTGGGCATCGTCCAGTAATTGATCCAAGTCTTGAAGATCTAAACGAGTATCAGTATCCTCCGACGTCAACATCCAGAGAGTCCCTTTAAGAGATTGCCACTGCTCCTGTACCAGTCCCCTCAAGCGGCAAACCTCTAGGGTAGTTCTGAAGAGTTCAGCGACTATGTCCTGTAACAGGGTGGGGTCCTTCCGAGAGGAATCCAGGATAGTAGGTCACTCGGAGAGCTTCTCAGCTCCCATCCAAGCGGCAGGCGAACCCCCCTGGGCTCCAGCCTGACTAGTAGTACAATAAAGAAGATGATAGAGAGCTGCCATAATGTAAGCTCCTGACCCTTCGAACCAGAAATCACCACAGAGTCATATAGAATCCAAGCAGATGGCTTTTACTGGTCAAAAAGGCAATACAGTGCATACAGGGAACTATGGCAGCTATGAGAGTCTCACTAGCCGAACGATAATATAAGGCAGTAAATGGCGGGAGATTATACAACATCAGCATACACAGACAGAGTCAACTTTCCCAGGAGCAGTATTCCCAGGCCTTGGTATGTGTGGTCGGCCTTGAGGCTAGACAGTACAGTACCGACACAGAAACAATACTGAAACCGAGATAGCAGCCTGACAAGGACTTATATGGCGACGGATCCCACTGGGCTTCCGACCTCTGGGTCAGCCAATCCAGACGTACCAGAGGGATCCGCGATGACACTTATTTCTTGCGGAGCCAGAACCGGGAATTGGCTGACCAGGTAAACCGTCTACAGGAACAGATGGAACTACTGCTCCGCGAGAATGAACAGTTGCAACGGGCTCAAAACACCCCTGTTCCACCGGATCCTACCCAGCCTCCGCAGCCAGCTCCGCAACATCCACCCCAGGAACCTGGCGGGGGACCTGGCGCGCCCGCCGCGCCAATCGAGCCAGGTGCACCCGCCGTGCCGATCATGCCTGGTGCGCCCGTCGTGCCAGGTCAGCCGCTCCCCGGGGCGCCAGGTGTACCGCCGCCCCCTGGAGCGCCGGTGTTACCGCTCCCTGTGCAACCAATTCAATGGAAACAACCCCGACTAAAGATCACCTATGATGGCTCGGTCGAGGCTTTACCGTTTCCTGCATCATGTGGACAGTTACATGAGGGAACAAGGCCAGTTTTTCCCCACCGAGGACAGCCAGGTTCGTTTTGTCACCTCCCTCTTAACGGGAAAAGGGGCGGACTGGATGATTCACCAGTTTGACACTTGGGCTCGCTCCATACACTCTCTCAATAATTTCATGAGGGCCCTGCCGAGACATTTCGAGGACCCCTTTCTGGGAGAAAGGGCTAAAGCTGAACTTTTACAGCTCCGGCAGGGCTCAACCCCAGTTCGGGAGTTCGCCGACGAGTTTCAACGACTCGCCAGTAAAATAATGGACTGGCCAGAAGCTACCCACATACTGTGCGCTCTTGACCCATAGAACCAGAAATCACCACAGAGACAATCAGATTCCAAGCAGATGGCTTTTACTGGTCAAATAGGCAATACATTGCATTGAGGATAAGATGACAGCTATGAGTTGACTTGCTCGTTAGTTGGAAATATAAGGCAGAGAAACGGCGGGAGATTACAAAGCATAAACAGAGCATTATTTCCCAGGAGTGGCGTTCCCAGGCTTTGGTATGTGAAGCCGTCCTTGAAGTCTGGACGGTTCAGCAAAGGAACGAAAGGAAACATTTAAACCGAGATAACAGCCTGACACATACACTATTTCCGGGAGGCATTACACCCCGACATTTTGAACTGGGCATATATGCGAGGGGATCCTGACACCTTGGAGGATTGGATCCTGCTTGGGGAAGAAGTGGAAAGCCGCTGCCAGTTCATCTCCCTGGTTCGGCGTCGGACCAAAGAGGGGAGCAGCCAAAATCCTCCCTCTAAGGCTTTAACCCCCATCCCTCGGAGACCAACGCGACCCTCACAGGACCGCGAATCCCGGTTCCAGAGGGGAACCCTGTCTCGTTTGCGGCACCATGGGCCACTTCGCAGCAGCCTGCCTGCGCTGTCCAGACCTCCCTCTTCCTTCTCGTCCAGAAGGACCTCCCCGTGCTCGGGGACAACCTCAACGCACAGGCACCGCTGCCGCACGCAGCACTGCGCCAGGACGACACGCGCCCTCGGCACTTCACGTCAGAGAAGTCACTGGTGAACCCACTCCTACCGTCCCATCCGGGACTCGGATTACAAGTGCCCCATTTGGGGACAGCTCTCAATCTTCTGATGAGGTTTGCTCCTGGGATCCCCCTGCCCCCAACCTAGAATCACCTCTTGACTTGTCAAAAAACGGGCAGGGTCTGCGGTGAGCGGAGCGACACCAAAGACCTCTGCAGCTTCTCCTGCGAAACCCAAGGCTCCTGTTATGGTGAGTGAAGTTGAAAATACTGTATATGTGGACGTAGTGTTACAACATTACAAACGAGGCCCCAAACTACATGTTAAAGCCCTCATGGACTCGGGCTGTGGGCGCTCCTTAATCAATGCGGCCACTTTCAAGGCACTTAAAGTTAAGTCAGAGACACTACCTGACCCTATCCAGTTCACTCAGATGGATGGCAGCACCTTTAGGGGTGGCCCGGTAGACCGTCGCACTCGCAGCGTTGCGATGAGTATCGGTTCTCATTGGGAACAAACAGACTTCACTATAGCCCCCATCCGATACGAAGTCATTTTGGGAATAAACTGGCTAAAGGGACACAGCCCTTCTATAGACTGGAAAGCCGATACTATCACCTTCTCGCATCCTGACTGCGCCCAACACTGACACGAAGCCGCAGTAGTTCTCCCGACAGCCACAGCCTTAGTCTCTGACACTCCCCTCCTTTAATACTGCCTGTTGAGTTTCAGGATTTTGCGGACGTTTTTGATGTCAAAGAGTGCGATGCTCTGCCCCCCCCCCCACCGTAGAACGGACTGTGCTATTGAAGTGGTAGGGGACGGTAAATTGCCTAAAAGTAAAATATATCCCATGAGCACTGCTGAACGTACTGTATTGCGTGACTTTTTGGATAAAAACCTTGCTCGTGGTTTCATTCGACCTTCTTCAGCTCCTTGCTCGGCTCCTGCCTTTTTTGTCTGCAAAAAGACAGGCGATTTGCGCCTCTGCATTGACTTTCGGATGCTCAGTGCTGTCACTCAGACTAATGCCTACCCCATCCCTCTGATTTCAGATATCTTGGGACAGCTAAAGGAGGGGCCCATTTTCACCAAACTGGACCTAGTTGAAGCCTATTACAGAGTCCGCATTTGTGACTGGGATGAGCCCCTCACAGCCTTTTCCAGCTGTTTTGGTATGTTTGAATTCCTTGTCATGCCCTTCAGATTAAAGGGGGCTCCGGGAGTCTTCATGCAATTCATTAATGAAATCCTCCATGATTTGTTATACCGGGGCATGGTGGTTTATCTAGATGACATCCTCATTTATTCTAACTCCATGGAAGAGCATGTAGCTTTGGTGCGAGAAGTACTACAACGGCTCCGGGACAATCAGCTCTATGCTAAAGTATCCAAATGCGAATTTCACCAAAGCCAATTGACATTTCTGGGTTATATTGTTTCACACCAAGGTCTCACCATGGACCCCGCCAAGGTCCAGTCGGTTGTTGATTGGGCTCCCCCTGCAACTCGTAAGCAAGTGCAACAATTCCTTGGCTTTGCGAACTTTTATCGGGGGTTTATTCCCAACTTTGCCCAAATTGCTCTGCCTATCAGTGATCTCCTCAAGACCAAAGGCAAGGGGGCTTCCGCCTCTCTCCCCACAGCCAAAGTTCTATGGACTCTCCAATGTCAAACTGCTTTTGATACCCTTAAGCGTTTGTTCACCTCTGAACCAGTTTTAAAACATCCTGATCCTGATCATATGTTTATAGTACAAGTAAATGCTTCGGATGTAGCCGTGGGAGGTGCCCTTCTGCAGCAGGGCAATGATGGTCTGCTTTACCCCTGTGCTTATTTTTCTAAAAAGTTTGTGCACTCCCAACTCAACTGGCCCATTTGGGAAAAAGAAGCAGCCGCCGTCTACCATGCTCTGACTACATGGTGACAATTCCTTGAGGGTTCCCGGGTCCCCTTTGAAGTCTGGACAAAAATCTGGAGGGACTAACTGGGACCCATAAACTGTCCCCGAAGCAACTTCGTTGGGCTGACTTCTTTTCCCAATTCCGTTTTGTACTCAGACATGTCCCGGGCAAGCAAAACATACTGGCAGATGCTCTCTCCAGGCTCTCCCAGTATCCTACCAAAGTTGACCATCCCACGGTCTCCTTATTCACCCCAGCGCAAAGAAGTCTCTTGCCCACCCTCGCCATCCAGACCAGATCACAGACCCTATGACAGCCCCGCACTGGGGGGGGGATGTCCAGAACTCGAACCTGACTCCCTCACCCTCCACAGCCACCCCCCCGGCACCCATACGTTTGGATGTACCACCCTCCTCCAATTGCTCCTCCAGTTCCACAACCAACCTCGTCCACCTCACCGAGTAAGATGGACCTGTCTGATTCCTTCCTGGACTCACTCCATGACCTTTGCCAGGCTGAGCTCTCCACTCACACCCTCCCTCCCTTCTGGAATGTGGCGGTTGCTGGTACAAAGACTAAACTATACGTGCCCAAGGACTTGCGGAAGGAAGTGTTAAAATTAGCCCATGGAGCTAAAACAGCAGGGCACTTTGGATTCTTGAAAACTCTACACTTGTTGCGTAGGCAATTCTGGTGGGCGGGCATGTGCACTGACGTGGACTCCTTCGTTCGCGGCTGCCCAACTTGTGCCACTGTCAAACGTTCTTAAGGGAAACCCCCCGGACTCTTGCAACCCTTAGAAATCCCCTCCAGACCCTGGGAAGTCATTGCAATGGATTTTATGACTGACCTCCCTTTTAGTGAGGGTAAAACTGTTCTATGGGTTGTTACAGACCTTTTCTCCAAACAGGTGCACCTCATCCCGTGCGCAGGTATTCCCTCCGCCCCAAAGGTGGCCCGCCTCTTTGTGTCACATGTCTTCCGTCTACATTCCTTCCCGTGGAAGATAGTGAGTGACAGGGGGGGCACCTATGTGGCCAAATTTTGGAAAGCTTTCCTTAAATTGGTGGGGGTGGAGTAGGGTCTCTCTAGTGCATTCCATCCCCAGACTGATGGGCAAACTGAACGTGTCAATGCTGTGTTAGAATGTTACCTTCATTGTTATGTCAATTATCACCAAGATAATTGGGTTGAACTGTTGCCTTTTGCTGAATATGCCTACAACAATGCTGTTCACCAATCCACAGGGTTTAGTCCATTTCAAGCTGTATATGGTCAAGACTTTGGTCCTATCGAACAGCTAAATATTTCCAGGGGGGAGGGCGATGGAAATGTAGCTACATGGGTAGAGGCAATTCATACCACCTGGCCCTGGCTGATAAAGAATTTGGAACGAGCCAAACGTAAATACAAGGCTCAAGCTGACAAACATCGATCTCCTAGCCAGGACTATAAAGTGGGGGACTTGGTCTACCTGTATACCAGGAACCTTCGTTCCACCCGTCCTTGTGACAAACTAAGTGCCAAATATGTGGGACCTTATCCCGTGTCTCGTATCATCAACCCCGTGACAGTGGAACTCACTCTGCCAAAGGCACTCAGATGTATCCATCCAGTTTTCTATGTAAGCCTTTTGAAACCGCACACTCCCTCCCCGGAGTGGCATCCCGACCCGCTTCCTGAGCAACCGGTGATGGTGGGGGGGAGGAGCATTTCAAAGTTGCTAAAATCCTGGACTCTTGCATTCGCCACGGCTCCCTCCAGTATCTTGTTTGTTGGAAGCACTTCCCCCCTGCCTATGACGAATGGGTACTCGCTGTGATGTCGCCGCACCTCGGCTAGTGCGAACCTTCCACTCCACCTACCCCCAGAAGCCAGCCCCCTTTCAGGTCGGGAGGGGGCCCTAAGGGGAGCAGGATGTCAGGAGCGGGCCTGTTCGGCTCCTCGGCTCCTCTGAGGTGTTATGACTTTCTCGTGGCTTCTCGCAGCTGCCTTGCTTTGTTGTTCTAACGGACACTTTATCTCGTGCATTCCTCTCCTGTGGGAAACTGAGTTACTATGCCAACCTGCCATATCAGCTATGCTAATATATATTACTGATTTGCACCAGCCAGCCATTCTTGGCCTAGTTAATTTGCAAGCAGTGTTAACCCGTTTGATTTCCAATAAAGTCAACTTGCCTTAGGACCACCTGTCTGGGTTGTTGCTTTTGGGGATGCTTCGGGCCAAGGGCTTAAAGGTTTATCTAATTCATCTATTAAAGATTATTTAGCCGCAATTTCAGCTAAATAATCCAGATATCGACTCCTTTTCAGTCTTTTCTCATCCCCTTTCCGAAAAGTTTTTGAGAGGTCTCACTAATTTGTATCCTCCCATCACTCCGCCCGTTCCCCAGTGGAGTCTTTCCTTAGTACTTTCTCAACTCATGAGACCTCCCTTTGAGCCATTGGCCACCTGTGAAATGGCTTTGCTATCGTTCAAGGCGGCCTTTTTGGTCGCAATTACCTCAGCAAGGAGGGTGAGTGACTTATCAGCACTCTCACACTCCCCTCCTTATACTAAGTTCCACTCGGATAGGGTGGTACTGAAGCCAAATATCTCTTTTTTACCTAAGGTAGTATCAGCCTTCCACCTTACCCAGGACATTGTCCTCCCGGTTTTTTCCCCTCACCCATCCTCAGATGCTGATAGGGCGTTACACTCCCTCGATGTCCGAAGAGCCCTCCTTTTTTACATTAAGAGGTCTCAGAACTTTCGTAAGGACGATAACCTTTTTGTTTGCTTTGGGGGACACCATAAAGGTCGTCATGCTTCTCCTCAGACTCTCTCGAGGTGGATCACGTCTACCATCAAATTGGCCTACGATCTTGCTCACCAAGAATGCCCTCCTATGATTAAAGCACACTCTACCAGAGCGTATGCAACTTCAATCGCCTTTTCTTCAAAGATAGATCTCGGGGACATCTGTAAGGCTGCCACCTGGTCCACTCCCTCCACGTTTATGAAACACTACGCTGTGGATGTGGACTCTGCGAGAGATGCAGCCGTGGGATGTGCCATACTGCAGTCTTTATTTCGGTGACTGTCCCACACCCACCGTTCTGGTAAGTGAGCTCGCTACTCTCCCAATGTGGGACTGCATAGAAGCCACGCAGATGAAAAACAGTGTTTCACTTACCTGTAACTGTTGTTCATCTGGTGGATCTTCTATGCAGGCACACATCCCTCTCCGCTAGACCAGTGGTTGGTTCCGTGGTGGCAGGCTGGAGAACTGGAGGGAAGAGTGCTCCCTCCCCCTTGGGACATGTGACCGAGGGGCGGGACGATTGCATGCCCCAAGGGGAGGGGGAGCATCTCTTAGATTTTGCTAGAAGCTGACAAATCTTATCTGTGGCTGCCCTGCGCCTGCGCAGTCCCAATGTGTGCCTGCATAGAAGATTCACCAGATGAACAACAGTTACAGGTAAGTGAAACTCTGTTTGTATCCACAGAAGAAAATCACCCTTTGCACCCAACATGGGAGAAACTGCTTTTGGACATCCCATGTTAATTTGCCCTTCCCCTCAGAGTGAGAAAGGAACATTAGAGGCTTACTGCAAAAGTTCTTTCTACTTTGAGATAGGGCGACTCTGGATGGCTGATCTTCAGTTGATTTCAAATTGATATTCTTAACACTGTTTTTGTTTCCTTTAACTGCTAGTTTCTGTTCTTACTAGTAGAAATACCCATGTTAAGATGCCCTCGCCACATCAGAGTAGAAAGAACTTCCATGGTGAGTGTCCAGTGTTCCTTTTTCACAGTATGCATGGCAGTTGCACACATGTCCCACATAGGCTTCTGACCCCTTGTATTCTCCAAACAATCTACCTATATCAGCTGCCCTTGAAAAGCAAGGACACAACTCAAAAAGCACTGATCCTGATAAGTAGTCTTATCTCTTGACTGAAGGGAACTTTGTGCTGGAGAAAGCAAGAAATTTCCTTACTCGTTAATAACTTCTAATCAGAGGCCAGATGAATAGGGGTAGGAAGGAGCCTGGAAAAATTGCTCATAGCAGAAGACTAGCATCACACAAAACCTTAATTTCTGAAAACCACCATTGACTTAACATCTGTGTAAGAAAAGTGGTTTCTCCCTTTCTCTGTGCTGAAATACTTCGCATTGGAAAACAAAGTTCCTCCCCCCCCCAAAAAAAGCACCTCTGCCTTGCTATCCTAAAAATATTCTTTGTACAACTGTAGAGAAGGAGCCTGGAGCAGAAAATGAAAATAACAAGTTCTCATAGCTACAGGGATTTGGGAAGTTGTGCACAAGTGTCATAAAGAAAACTTGGTGTTTGTATGCTGACTTGCTCTACCACTTAAGGAAGAATCAAACCGGCTTACAATCACCTTCCCTTCCTCTCCCCACAACAGACACCCTGTGAGGTAGGTGGGGCTGAGAGAGCTCTAAGAGCTGTGACTAGCCCAAGGTCACCCAGGTGGCTTCATGTGGAGGAGTGGGGAAACCAACCTGGCTCACCAGATTAGCGTTCACCGCTCATGTGGAGGAGTGGGGAATTAAACCCGGTTCTCCAAGATTCCACCGCTCCAAACCACCAGTCTTAACCACTACACCAATCTGGCTCAGTCTGTTCCTATTTAGCAGCAGCTCTCAGTTTCCTCATACTTAATTTGATCCTACTTCTTTCTACACAGCCTTCATCATATCCATACTCTCCCAATAATACCAAATTAAAGGAATGTTCAACTGAATTTGTAATGATGAGTTACAACTCTTGATATTGTCGGGAGCCAACGGCAGTCTGGACTTGACCCTTCCCTGGCTGCCCAAGCTGAGGACAGCAGGCCCAGACTCACCCATGCAAGGAAGGCCAGGTGAGGGAGATGGCTGAGACCCAGTCACATCACTCTGACACAGCCGAGAGCAAGGCAAGGAGCTAGACAGTGTATGTGTGTGAGGGGGAATATGGTCAGAAAGCAAAGCCAAGTTCTGAGCAACAAGGGGAGGAGCAGGGCAGGGAGACAAGCAGCAGGGAGAAGAAGCAGGCCAGGCTTCCCTTTCCTTTTACAGTTTCCCAGGTGGAGCAGGTGGAAGGTGGAGCCAGGTGGGCTGAGACCAGGGGATCCTGTAAAAGGGGAAGCTCTACATCTAGCTAGGAAGGAAGCAACAGGCTGAGCTCAGACCAGAGAGAGAAAACAAGCATGAAAGAGAGAAAATATGAAGATCCGGTTTGGGGAAGGAAGAGGACCCAGGTGCCAGAACCCCCTCCCCTCCCCTTCCCAGTTGCCAGTTGCCCTCTTTGATGGTGGGACAGCAGATGGCAGAGAGACCATCTTGGGGGTGGAGAAGCCTTACAATGTGGTGGAGAATGTGGGCATAGGTCCAGCAGTGAGGCTCTCTAGACCCCACCTCCCAGCCCCTCCAGGGACCAGCAACTAGCCCATACTCCAGCTACCAGTGTTGTTAGCACTCTCTAGAGAATGCATCAAGGGATGCAGCCAGCACAATGGACCTCTACTAATTTGATCAGTGGCTGGTTGAATATCTGTAGTGGTTTTAAATATATTTAGTGTTAAAAGTGTAGATTATTGACAAACTTCAGCATAGATTTGAATGGATTCTTTGGATTTTCCTGAATAAGACATTAAAACGACTGGGAAATATGAATGGATGGGAAAGGATGTTTGGAGGGACAGAGAGACATAGTGCAGTCAGCAGAAATCAGCTGCTTGGAAACAGGGACCAGGCAGACTTGTGGTTTGCTGATAATGAAAGCGCAAAAAAATAGGTTCAATGTGACTCTTTAAACTCTCTCACTCCTTCCCCCCGCCAATGGAAATAGAAAGGAGATTTCCTTACTTATGTGATTTTTTTTAGCCTTTAAAGTATATGGAAATGCATTATATGCAAATTTAATAATGACTTGTTTAGTCTTTGTGGTCAATAGCCTTTCAAGAAGGATGTGTGAAGTGGAAATTTTATTTTGAGAATGCATTTTGATATATGTATTTTCCTACGTTATCTGTCCATCTGACATGGGATCAAAGTTAAGGATTAAGATTTATCAAGGGAAATTGATAATGCATTTCATGTCTTTTGATGTGTGAAAACATGTCTTTTGATGTATGAGAACGTTATAACTTTCCCAAAACATAATTTTACTGATTCTTAGGGTAAACAACCCTTAAAAGGTATATATATACATCCAACATAGTAAAAAATTGGAGATCCTTCTCAGGCATGCAGACACAGTGAGACCTCTTCTGCCGGTGTCTGATCCTCTGTTCTTAAACTAACTTTTGCCTATGGCTGTTCCTCTGTTCTCAGACTGACTCCCTCAATTTCCTCTTCATCTGAGGAGGTCTCAGCAGGCTGACCCATGACAACCAGGAGGAGCTCTTCCAAAACCTCACCTAGCAACACAGGGAGACCCAGGCTCTCTTGGTGCATGACTGCTGCCATGCCCTTGGGCATATCCAGGTCCTGACTGTAGCAGGACCATCAGGAGCTGACCCCAGAGATGCTGACCCCAGGGAGGGTCGTGCCCTGGAATTAGTTGACGTAAGCTGGGATCAGAGGACAACGATGCCTTTTTAGAGGCTTTTAGAGGCTTTTCTTCATTAATATGGAGCTGTTTAAGAACTATTCCACATGTGGAATGAAAATGGCGCAAATTGATGAACATTCTGAATGCTTATATTGCTAGGGGGAAGGACATATTCCATCGTCATGTAGAGCTTGTAGTCTCTTTACCCCCACGGCCCGCCAAGAAAGGGTGTTGCGCGTAAAGGCCACTCTTTACAAAAAAATCCCTGAATCCATCGAACCAGGATGATCATAAAAAGGGAGACTGCTCAGTAGCTTCAGTTTTGGCTACCGCAACTACTTCTTCAAAATCCAAGAAAGGGTCATCATTCCCACGTAAAAGGGCAGCTACTGAGCCCCTTGACAAACATTCTAAGAAGAAGTCCAAACACCCTGATAAAGTCTCCAAATAGGGCAATCGAAGCAGACCTGAAGCTTCTACTTCAAAGGTCCAGCTTCTGTCAAAAGTGTCCGAGTTGGGACCTACTACCAGCCTGGTACCCTTGACTTTGAAGCATTCCGGTGCCAACTATGAAAAGTTAAAAGCAGCCATTCTTGACCCGTACAAGGCCACCCCAGAAACTTGAAGCTGTCAGCATGGTGTAGTGGTTAAGAGCGGTGATTTGGAGCAGTGGTTTCTGATCTGGAGAACCGGGTTTGATTCCACACTCCTCCACATGAGTGGTGTAGGCTAATCTGGTGAACTGGATTTGTTTCCCTACTCCTACACATGAAGCCAACTGGGTGACCTTGGGCCAGTCACACTCTCTCAGCCCCACCCACCTCACAGGGTGTCTGTTGTGGGGAAGGGAAGGTGATTGTAAGCCGGTTTGAGTCTCCCTTAAGTGGTAGAGAAAGTCAGCATATAAAAACCAACTCTTCTTCAATCACTGTACTTTTGTGACTAGGTTTTTAGATTTTGTGATCCACTAAAAACCATGTTACCTTATTTAACCAGCCACTTGTACGTGATATTACAACTTATTTTGAATTGTAAAACAATTCCTTTTTGTTGTAAATACTTCAGAAATAGTAAAATGAAAAGATATATGCCCAATATAATACAAGTTACAACAAAATAATATAGATCTGAGGATGCTGGGGAGAATTCTCAAGATAGCATAAAAGCATGGGAGAATTTCCCATACTGACTGTTAGCAACATGTCTGGGGGACAATGTCCCAATTTCTCTCAATTTTGAAGTCCTTTTTATACATTTTGGAGGCTGGTGCTTCAAGAACCAATGAGATATTGTTATGGGAATATTGTAATTTTCCCAGACTTCAAAGGGACTTGTAAGGTATGAGATCAGATTAGATGTCTGTTCTCAAGCATATACTTTTTAACCTTGATGTCACAAATTGATGGATGGCATTAAAACCTTTCATATCAACAACACCTTTCTCATAACATTTCCAAGTTTCACACATATGTCTGCTCATTGTCTGTCTAATAAGTCAAAACATCTTTAATATTAAAGTTATATAGCATTTTCATTATACTTCTAAGCAAAGGAATATCTAAAAAAAATCGTCTAGGCATCTAGGGCAGAAAAGCCGAATGCGAAAGGTGTTTCATTTTTTCTTTTGTACTATTATCTCTTGGCTCCCGTCCTAGACGTCAGCTGTTCACTGAGCCAATTCGTTTTGTGGTTACACAGCTGTTTCTACTGTCCCAGACTTCTGTTAGTTACATAGACTAAACAGGACTAGAGGACTAGAACTGGATGAAAAGCCTTAATATGTCAATACCTGAAACTAATATATTGAAAACTACAACAAACTTAACGGCAGAAGTTTAGTTCCATTACATGCTGGAAGAGCGATTGTGCCAAAGGCGTGATCATGGTCCTCCAGGATGCTGCTTACTGATGGCTGAAACCAACAACAAAAGGGGGAAAAAAGATTGTGGATCAGGTGGTGATGGAACAACTCCTGCAGAGCCTTCTGCCCAGAGCTCACCATTGGTTACCCTGCAGCCAGCCAGAAGGGTTCAAAGAGACAGCAGTCCTGTGAGAAAAACTTTTGGCTGCCGAGCCCCAGGACCCTTCAAAGAAGGGCAGCCAATCTGAAGGCTGGGGACTAGCAGGCTCACCACGAGGGAGGCCTGATGCGGCAAGGACTGGACAGGCCGAGTGGGGCCCCGCCCTCCAGGACTGAGAATGATTCTCTGGTGGAAACGTCCAACAACCAGAGGATGAGCATCACTCCCAAGTGTCGGAACCACTCCACCCAAGGCCCATTTATTCATGGAAGGTTTTGCATTGGATTTGTCACTCTATTGATGCACATTTCCCCCATCTGAATTCTCAAAACTCTGCATGGCGGCTTATTGTTGAGTTTTGAGAATATGGATGGGGGGAAAGTGCATCTAAACAGTGGCAAATCCAATGCAAAACCTTCCATGAATAAATAGCCAAGAAAATGACATCAAAAGACAGCAAAGAGACCAGCGCATAAGGCCCTTTTATCAGAGAGACAATGTGCTGATGGAGTGCGATGCAGGGTGGGAGACCATCATGCAAGTAGCATATAGAACTCCCCAGTCCCCTCTGCTGGTGATAACTGTTGCAGTTGCCAGGAGTCAGATTTTGGCACTACTAGATAGTGGAAGCTCCAAATCAATTATTTGTATCCAGCTGTTGCTGGCTGACCTTTCTGTCTGCCGGGTGTTGTCCATCTCCTGCTTCCACCGCCACACAGAGCAGTGCTGAGTAGTCCATGTTCCCATAACCTATCACGGCCAGACAAAGGAGGTGGAGCTTCCACTGGTTTAATTTCTGCCCTTCCAGGTGCTCCTTGGATGTAATGTTAGGAGACAAGTGCAAACAATAATTTGCACTTCTGAAAATTGTGGGAAACTATGGGTTGTGCTGCAGGCAAACTGAAAATAAAGCTGTATGAGCGAAGAAAGGAGAGGAGGGAATGCATGAACCCAGGTAATCTCATTTTTAAAATGGGATGGGGATGCAAATTATAAATAAGGTAGGACAAATACAGTAATTGCACCTTACCACATAAAACTCAACAAAAAGAATTAAAGATTGTAAACGCGAGTGGGCTTGCTCTCTTGCATTACTGGGGTGGCCTGTTTCATTATGTTGATCATTTCAGAGTGGTTATGCATCTGTCTAGCTCATTGTAAAGGTTACTTTTCTGGAAAAGGAGTTTATGGTATTAAAGTCAAGCATGTAACAGAGTGGTGAACATAGAATGGTATATAGAATGACAGGTAAAGTACTGAAAATTAAACAAGTATAATGCACAGAGCTTTTTTTGTTATACAAAGACTGACTTCCTTGGAATTAGGAAAAATGAAAAAGAAAGAGTACTATTTCACGGCAAATGTTTTGGCTTACTGACAAGAAAGGGAGAATCACTTTGATATACTTTCTATTATCTCTGTTAGCGGAAATGGGAACACCATTTTGTGCATTCTGTTGCTAGTAATATATCTATCTTACTGTCAAAATGTGAAAGGGTAATTTTAGAGAAATTGTTTGGCACATAGGAGCTCTGTGAAGTACAATGCAGATATCTGTTCCTAATTAGATTACTTTGACTTTGAAACTTTTTCTGATAAAAGAAATGTGAATTTTATCCTGTTTTCCCTTCTGGTTTAATGTATGCTATCAAATACATAAGGAAGACTGCCAGTTTCCAGTATAAGTATTTGAAATCTTTACATGCCACCTTTCAGCCATATAACAAACCTCAAAGACAGCTTACAATAAGAGGTAAAAGGCTCTGAAATTATTCAAATCTTCACCAACAATTTGGCCTTGAAAAGTACGTTGCTGTACTGGCAAAGGTGAAAAATGTGTGAGAAAAAAAATCAGATTTCAAGATCTTTCAGGCTACCCAATCTTCTGTGACATTTCAATAACTGTATCCTTTCATTCTTCTTTCAGGCCACTGTGCAGGCACATTATTGGGACTCTGCAACTGTACTTCATAATGTACTCTTATAAAAGCTATATAACAAATGCCTCTCTTTGGGGAGTGGCGCCTTCTCACAGAGCACATGATTGGTGAGCCACTCTGGAAATTCCACTCACACAACCATGTATTAAAGCTCCTGACTGTTTGTTATGCTCTCTGAACCTTCCTACCAGTGGTATATACAAGAGCTGTTCTAATAGACAACAGGGTCATGAAATATGTGTGCAAATGGGAAGAGTGGCTCTTGGTCCTTCTTTACCTATTTTGTTATCTGTGGCAATGGTGCATTTGACATCGAAGCATGCTAGTAGTCATCCATTATGAGGATGAGGCAACAATTTAGCAGATTCTATTAGTAAACAGGGAGAGGTAGCTCCTGAGAGGCCGCTTGGGCTTACCTGCCTGAACCTGATCTTTACAAAGTGGGTTAGCTGTCAGTAGATGACTTTTCCTTAACCAGCAACACCAAGTGCCCACCGTACTATGACAAAACCTGACATGATCATGGGTTACCAGCGGATTCTTGAAGCTTTTTCTGCAGGGCACACAACATTGCCTTTGTTCTTTTGGTCAGAGACCTGTTATAGGATTGGGGCAAAATCCTACACTCAGATGTTCTCTCACTGAAGCTAACAGCTTGGCAAATCAGTTCCTCCAGGAAGTCTCTTCACAACTTGAGGAGGAACTTATGAACACCATAAAACCCTCTGTATGCTGTTCCTATGCCTCTGAGTGGAAATACTTTTGTACCTTTGCCAGATCCCCACTTTGGGATTCTTTATTATGCTCCACCTCTGCAGTCCTGTAGTATTTCCTACACTTGAATTTCCAAAGTCCAACAGTGCAGTTTTAAGCAGAGCTACACTCTTTTAAGTATGTTGAAGTCAATGGACTTATAATCATGTAACTGCTTAAGACTGCACTGATAGCTGCCTGGTGGGTTGCATGGAAAGAGACTATTTATGCAGCTGATCCTCCCCTTCATGGGCACTATCTGTTTTCCCTTCCTTCATTCTCTATCTCTATTTCCCATTCCAATGTTGTACATCTAGTTGATGGTCACAGAGCTTATGAAGCATTCCTTTGAACCATTAGTAGCACGTATATCTGTCTTTTGCCTCTAAAGACTTTAAAACAACACTATTTATAGCATGCTTTTCTCCCCAGTGGAAACTCAAAGTGGCTTACAACGTTTTTCTCCCCTCATTTTATCATCAGAGCAACAGCCCTATGCGATAGGTTATTCTGAGAAAGAATGGCTGGCCCAAGGTCACCCAGCGAGCATTCATTGCACAGCAGGAATTCAAACCTGGTTCTCCCAGACACTAGTCTGACAGTAATCACCACATTTAATTTCTGCTGTCAATCACAACTGGGTGATGACAACTGTCAATCACAACTGTCAATCACAACTGCCTTATTCAAACAAGACTCATGCCTGTTCATTTGCAATGGAGGAATAGGCAAAGGCCAGTAGGCATTCCCACAAGGTTTTAACCATTTGTTAGTGTCTGCTGCTAGACTTTGGTATGAGCAAGCATGTCATCCATTACATCTTCATCCTTTGGCAGAGGTGTTTGAGCCCTCTCTACAATATCACATTCTCATCCTTTGGCAGAGGTGTTGCCATACCTGCTTGTGCAATCTACTTTTGTGAAGTAATGTGCCTTACTGGTCCAAACTAGAATGGATGCCCTTTCAGCAGAGCGGTGGTCAACTCTGTTATACTAATCTGATCTGTTCCCACTTTCAGGTCAGTAAGCTTGCTATTCTCCCAATAATGTGCCTTCACAGAGACAAAAAAGAATAAGTTCCTTACCTGTAACTGACCTTCAGCTGGTCATCTTTGGAGTAACACTTCCTGCCTTCCCCACAACAAGTGCACTCTTGAACCTACTGAATAGTTCTAGGGAAGAACTGATCAGGAAGATATTACTTCACCCCTCAAGTCATGGATGTTAGTGCAATTTCTCTCAAATTGACTTTGGCCAACCTCCATGTTTCTTTTAGCTTAGCTCTAGAAGCTCACTTTGCATAAGCACAGTGCCAGTTATGTGCCTGCACAGATGGCTACTTGAAAAATATCAGAAGAAGGTAAGTAAACTGCTCTTCATCATCATGGCTTCTGTGAAGTCCCACATGGGACTGTGCATGTGCAGGTCAGCCACAGATAGGAGTTCTCCATCTTTCTAGAGCTTCCCAAGATGCTGGATCGCTCTTCCCGTTTCAGTCCAGAGAGGACTGGACATGTGACAGGAGATGGGGGAGCTGTCCTCCCTCAGTATTCTCTTCATCACCATAAGAAGAGCTCATCTTCTCTAAGCATTCCTTCATCGTTCTTGTGAGTTCAGTGGAGTCCTTTTTTTTCTATTTCCCTGGAAAAGAGGATGGCTCTCTTAAAATTTTTTGCAGACTATGGAGCCAAAATGGCACTGATGACCACACGTCCTATTTGTTCTGCATGGGGGAGTCACATAATACCACAGCTTGTGAAATATGCTGCCAATTCACCCCAAAGCCAGGTACAAAAGTGCCATGCGCTTAAAGGCCACCCTCTGGGAGAAAGTGCTGGGGCCCCCACAAATAGAGCCTGAAAAGCACCAGCCACATCCTATGAAAAGGACCTGAACACCATCCTTAGTGTCAGTGCCCTCATCATCAGGAGGGGGAGGAGTATTCTAGCAGCTTGGAAAGCTCTAGAAAGCTGGAGAACTCCTCTCTTCAGCTGGCCTGTGTGTGTGCAGTCGCATGGGGGCCTGCACAGAAGACCACTCAAACAACAGTTACAGGTAAGTGAAATCCTGTTTTCCTTTCCAACACCCCAGTGTGACATCAGAGCAGATCAGCTAATAGAATTAGAAGAGGTAAGGCAGGAACAAAGTAGCCAAGAGTTTGAAGACCAATTGCACATTGACTTAGATTCAGTCCTGAAAAGATGTGATCAGAACAGACTTAAAATGTGAAGAGAATGGAATTACTCCTGAACACTACGAGAGAGAGGAACATACACATTCATTTATTAGGCAAAAGCAGCCAGACTGAAGAACCAGAGATCTTGAGGTTGGAGCATGATGCCTGTTTGTGACATAAATGCTGTCAAAGGGACTATGTAGACACAGTCCATCCTATGGAGGTCTTGTACTGTTCATCATTGCCTTTTATTCCTGTAGTGAACGGAAAGGAACTGAAAGACCTAAAAATACCACAAATGATTAGATCATATGTTTCTTTTGTAAACTAAAACAAAGAGACGGTAAGATATTTTAAAAAGCTGTAGTGTGTTCTATATGGTCGCTTCCAAAAGGCAAAACAAAAAAGCAACCGTCATGCAGGGTTCCCAGTGCACTTTCAGAGTGGGAAATGCTGTTCACTGGGGTTTTTGGAATACAGCCCTGGGGGGTAAATGTGAAGTTTGAAATTTGCTCTACTCGCTCTTAGTTCTTATAGCATTGAAATGGAAGAAACTAGTTGTCTGTATATCTCAATAATTTCCATAAAAAATGCAGTGTCTGCATCAGTAAGTGTCCCTAATTAGGAACCTGTGCTTTGTGTCACTATGGAAGTCAAATTTAATTGGCAGTGTTCTGAAGCTGGAATTCCACAAGGTGTTTCCACTTATCTGTGTTAATGAATTCAGACAAGTTCCTGACAAGTTGCAGTCTTTAAGGTGTTCAACTAAGAGGTCTTTTCAGGATCTGAGCTAATGGAAGCCTCTCTTGTCCCCTTCAATTTTTCAGTGCTGTCAGCTGCCCATACTCCGAGTTGAACCTGAACAAAGAACATATCCTTCCAGATCGTTTGAGTGGTGAGATGCCTCTAAATAATCCACCAGGGCATTGGAACAGAAAGACAGAAGTAACTGAAAGATCAACCTCTCCTGTATATGAGTAATTATGACCACAGCAAAATTACATTTCTGCTTTATTATATAGCTCTCAGTGTCTGAAGGCTTAGATATAAGTGCCGTGCACTGTCAATTGCTGGGGAATATTAGCAACTCATGGGCCAGTGATGGCTTACATGCAAATTCTGTTGAATTACTGGGATGCCCTTCCAAGGCTGGGATCCAGATTGCTGCTCCAGGCATTATCAGTGGCTTAGACATTCCCAGTGCTTTTTTTTTTCTTTTTCTTTTTAATGTTGAGCTGCACACCCCTGTGTCATACCAGAAAACATCTTTGGAACTCTGTGATTTCAGAAGTTTTTAACATGTGCCGTATGAGGGATTCATAGTATATCGTCATAACATCCCCAATATTAAGTGGTTATAATAACATGTAACTAGAGGCGAATCATTCTGTATGGAAAAGTTAATTATATGCAGTTGATATCTCACAGTAGTGTTTGGATTACTGAACATTTCTAATTAAGAAGCAATTCAATCTCTTGAAACCTATTCCAAATTATTTTTCTTTAATTAGAGTGTCTAAAAGCTTATTTTTAAATATTTGTGTCTCACTGGAAAGCAGAACAAAATAATCAGAAATAAGCACACTGGTTTCTTTTATAGTTAAGGGAGGTCTGTATATCAATGGGAAGAAGGAAATTCTCATTTTCATTCTTCATTGGGGCCAAGCCCAGCAACAACCACCAGGCAACTTGCTGCCCTGTGACTTGCATGACTCACCCAGGCCAGCTGCTTGCTACTGTTCAACAGCAGTCACCCCACAATTGCCAGTGTAGTGGAGTCATTAGAGTTTCATGGAGACCCAGGTTCAAATACCCATTTTGTTGTGGAAGCTCACTAGGTGAGTTTGGGCCAGGCACACATACTCAGCCTAACCTACCTCATAGGGTTATTGTGAGAATAAAATGGAAGCATGGAGAATGATGTAAGTTGCTTTGAGTCCCTGTTGTAGAGAAAGGTGAGATATAAATGAAATAAATAAATAATATAGCTGAAGGGGGGCAGATAAAAGGTGGGTGGGTGGGAAGGAAGGAAACACAGAAAGGTGAGGATATGGGGGCTGCCAGGAGGAGGGAAAGAGGAAATAGTGTGGGGAGGGGATACAGAGGAAAGTGAGATACCCCCACGTACCCTTGCAGATTCCCCTTTGCACAAGTGGGCTGGTATGGTGCAATTTGGTAAGAGTTTTCCTGAGGAGAGGCTGCAAGTGGGAAAGGAGTGCATCTCCTCTAAACGTTTACTCAGTTTGTTTTATTGTTGAAGGTGAAGCCCCCATGAGTCAGCTTTCCATTCAGGTTGTGCATCAACTTGTTTGTTGGCCTTTTTGGCTTTTCCCAAGTATTCTTAGAAGCCATTCTAGTACATGTATGGGCTTTCAAAATAGCAAGGAGAAAGCACAATTGTTAGCAGGAAGTAGTGGCAGCAAACATAGGCTTGGAATGCCTTCCTCTCTTTTTGCTTAATGTATTTGAGAGGGGTAGTTGGAAAGAGTACTGACTGACAATGCCTACCCTTGTCCTTTTAATGGACTTTATGATGTGTCAGACATTTACCCAAAAGGGATAGCGAATGCCAAACTACATGTTTTGTGAAAGACCCCCTTCTCTCTACCTAACAAATATACCTTTGACCAAAGAACGGTACACTCCTTCGATCTGGGATGGCTGTCCTGTTCCACCAAGCATGCAGCTTCGGGAGAGACGCACATGGAGCAGTAAGGGAGGTAAAGGACACCCACCTAGCCAGCCAGATCAGCCGAATCAGCCCTGGAGATCAATAGGGTGACAGATGTCGCAGCCAGATCGCCCTCACATCCGTATCAAACAAATATAGCTGCAGGAGAGTTGTCAGTTTATTCACAGCAGCCCTGAGTTGTGGTGGTGGTGAGATTTAAAACCATTTGAGGGTCATCTTTGTAAGAGTTACATCTTTATAACAGCTCAGCCTCCCATTGCTTCTGTAGGAGGAGCAATGCACAGTAAATGAGAGCTTTTCCAGTTCCTATGGGAGGTTCTACCAGTCTGTGTCCTGCCTATGCTGTAGTGTCAGGCAGACTTCTCAGAGCCCTGCTTTTTATTTTTATTTTGTTACTAGGTCTTAGCAGCTGCTTTCTCTTTTATTTTACTCCCCCCCCACACACACACACCATTTTACTCAGTTAGAGAAGGGAACTGACATTATGCCAAAGGGCATTAAAAAGAATATCACTTTTGCTGCTACCACACAGCTTGTCTCAACTCACGCAGAAGCCAAATGACAATAGCCCTTCTGGAATACATTTGTAGAATCACCACTTGAGAATCACCTCCTCCTTTGTGAGTTTGGGAACTTTTGCTTTGGCTGTGTCGTGATGCAGGCGAGGAGCGAGGGCTGTAAGTTGTAAGCGTAGTCTGGGGAACAGTCCAAGGTCATTCACAGTGAAGGCAGAGTCCGAGATATCAATACAGGCAAGGGAAGTCCAAGGTGTTAGTCAGAGCCAGTCCAAGAAGTCAGGGTACCAGGAATCCAAAGGATAGCAGGGAAACAAGGCCGGTACACCAGGAGGTTGGTGACAAGTTGCTTGCACAACAGCCAAGCCTAACTGATGGCTTAAATCCCTTCCCCTGCTGCTGTAGCAGAGCCAGCTGATGCGGCTGAGTTCACAGGTGGTGCTTCAGCCCTGCTCTTCCTCATCACTACTACTGGGGAGGTTCCTGTGTAAAGCCTTCAGCCTAGCACTCTGCCGTCTCTGCTGCATTGCCAGATGAACCTGTTTTCTTTTCTGCTCCAGTGGCCTTGGCGAGGCCTCTGGAGACACTGCATGTTGCAAGGTGTCAGGTCCAAGTGGAGTCCTTGATCTGGCAGGCTGCAGGCATGGCGAGTCATCTCCTGACTTTGGCTGATCCTCTATTCTGGCCTCTACTTCCTCTTCGTCAGAGGAGGTCTCTGCAGGCTGACTCATGACAGGCTGAAGTGGCTTCAGGAGGAAGGTTCTCCACCTGCATATCTCACAAGGATACTCAATTCCACCAGTGGTGAATGAAATAGTAACATTTACTGGGGTTCAAAATATTGTCGAAGGCTTTCACGGTCAGAGTTCATTGGTTCTCGTAGGTTATCCGGGCTGTGTAACCGTGGTCTTGGTATTTTCTTTCCTGACGTTTCGCCAGCAGCTGTGGCCGGCATCTTCAGAGTAACACTGAAGGACAATCACAGATCAATCTTTATTGTTAACAGTCAAAGGCCAGCATATATACAAATTACAATTGTTATAAAAAGAGAAAAACTGTATAAAATCAAAAACTTAAAAACCCTGATTGAATAAATAAGCTAAGGATAACTATATAGCTGTCATAAGTGAATTTGCGAACCTCAGCTACAAAATAAGTACTGTGTATATAAGACCATTAATCCGCCTCCTTACTTGTGAGTTTGTTTCTTTTCTTAATGGCTAAAAAGAAGAATTTTATTATTGCATGGGATATGGCAGTATCCCTATCCTCAAGCAATAGTTTGACCGTGGCTAACTCTGTACACCCCAGCGAAAAGTTCAGATGCTTCAAACGCGAAAGCATAGGGGAAATAGTATTTGTTTTGATTTCATCATAGAATTCACAGTGCAGCACTATATGTGTGATTGATTTGACTGCATTGGCTGAATATGGGCAACACCATTACTTCATAGGCAGATGTTGAAATCTTCCATATAAAATGGCAGAAGGTAGGGCATCAAAGCGGGCTCTGGAAAAGCCCATCTATATTTGGCATGAGTAATATTCGATAAACAGGGGGATGCAGTTTTTCTCTCTTTTTTTCTTTTTTTAAATAATTTTTTTATTATTTTTCAAAATTATTAAACCCAAAGTTCATGAGTTAGTATAAACAAAGAATAAAATATAAAATGCAATAGAAAACATTGTTAAGTATGATCAAAAATATATTGACTTCCCCTACACCTCTCTCCATCTATTGATTAATTAGTAATCTCTTTTGCATAAACTTCTAATCCTAATATTATTACTAATACCTATCAATCTCTTTGGCATTTATATTCTTTAAAGAGAGAATGATTAATGATTAATACAATCATAAAAAAGAATAAAAGAAAAAAATAGTAAATCTCACTAATAATAAATGCATTAGAACAATAGGAAACATTGTTTTCATTAAAAATTAATTATTTAGTAAACCCTCCATTTCTCCCAAACATTCATTTTAATACAAATTATATTTCTAGTATATTGATATCTTATTTCATTTTCATTAAAACCAAGCCTGTAGCAGTCTCTGACATGATTATGGTATCTTATGAACATGTGCAGAATTAATTCCATATAGAGCTTAAACACATCATACACATACAGAGGTTTGTGTAATGTATAATGAAAGTCTGTGTCATGCTGACAGGCTAAGCTCTGTGTCGGGCTGACTGACTACTCTCAAGGTTAGCTCTATCAAAGCTAACTACTAAAGTTACTCTGGCTTTGTCCTTGAAGGGGCAGTGTAAAAGTCACCTTTCTGACTCAGCTGCCAGATGTCAGAATCTTAAATGGCCTTTTCAAGGTCTTAAGATATCTTAATGTACTAAGAGTGCATTAATAGTTGAACTTGTGCTTAAAGTATAGCCTAAAGGCATTATAAGTTCTCTCAGGATAAGAGTAACAAGCTTTCTTGCCTTTTGTAATCTGCCCAAGGCTGTCAGTTACTAAAAGATGTTACAAAGTGACAAATGTAAACAATAATTGTGTTTCATGAGTTATATAGTTAAACGTTGTGCTACAGGTTTCTAAGTAGTCTCATTTAATGCGTATAGTCCTAACGAAGAGGATGGTATAGAAATTAAATATGTAACTTGATCATGTAACTCAGAAATGAGTATTTATACTTTAGGCACAGAGGACTGAAAGAGAAGGAAATCCATATAAGGACAGAAGACAGGAAAAGAAACCACTAAGCTCCTGGTATTGGATAAGAAAGGGAAAATAAAAGTACCCTTTTGAGGGCTAAGGAAGAGGGGAAAGGAACAATCTTCACTCTTAATGGGTCTAGAAATAGTATAAATACCAGCCACAGTCCAGCTTGCATTTTAGAATGCTATGACTGGCAGACTGCAGCTGTCTGATGTAGCACTTCTCCATCTCAAAAGGCTTGAGATGTAAAACATTGAAACTCTGATCCTTGCGTGGACAGAAGTTCTCAGATATCTTGAAATATCAAGATCTGGATATTTCAACATATCTTACTTACAGTCTTCTTGTGAGACTGCTCTATTCCTAGAAGAGGATAGAGACCCTTAGAATTCCTATTCTTTGAATGGGAATCTAAGTGCAGAGATCTTTCCATGTATTGGAACACTGAGAGTCCATCAGATTTATGGATTCTTACAAACTAAGCCTATTTGGCTTACCAATGCTAAGAAGCATCCTGAATACAGGGCTAATAGCTAGACCTCTGGGATTGTGTCAGAACGTCCTCTACTTAATTGAGGGACTTCTGAACCTCCTCAGAGCAAGAGACCAGAGAAGTTCCTGAAGGGAAAGGAGATTCTCTGTACTCTGTGAGATATGCACAATGCACATACACAGATTGGCACAGTCAAAGAGACTGTAAACAGCTTTAAGCTAACACATAGTATTTATATATTCAGCATTGCTGTCTAAAACTAGAAAGAGCATGCATAGCATGTACATATACAATGCCTGATCTTAATGATGATCAGTTAAGAATATTAATAGAAGTCTTTAAAGGACTCCAGGTGACACAGATGACACAGCAAGGTATAGTGTGTCTTCTGTACAGAAATGTTATGATGTTTTGAATGATTTAAGTTAGGATGTTTCTAACCAAATCTTTCTCTAAAGAATTAACCATATTTTGACAGGATTTCTGTAACCTTATATTCTGAATGAAGGTGCATTGCACTAAGGATACTTTATGAGTATATTCTGACTAAGATACTCCTTTATGGAGGCATAGAGAATGTGAATGATTACTTGCTACATAAACATGTTTAAGACTAATGATGTCTATCCTTATATGATATTTTAAGGCTTTGCAACCAAAAAGCATATATTGTATAATGTAAATAAATGTGTTTTTTATATATACTTCTACTCTTGTCCATTATTATAAATTTATTGGCGTGTTCAAGAGATGTCCTAGAAGCAATAACAAGTTTCTAGGAACCGTTGATTCCGGTCTAGTGGTGTCTCGCTGAATAAGATAACTCCATTTCTCAGTAAATGGTACATTCTAAGAGTGTAGGCACTTAACGGCCCGAACCGCGACAAGCCTTTTAACCAATTCCTGTTTAATCCCTTCCAAAAGACAAGCCAGACTCTTTTAAATCAGTTCCTTTGTCCGGAATTTCCAGCATTTTTTTCTTTTCTTCATTAAGAGCATCCTTGGAAGTTGTTGGTAAGATTTCTTCTGCTGGTGAATGATCTTCATAGTAGATCTGTGTTGCAGTTTCTTCCATCTCAAAGTCAATAAAGGAGATCCCCATAGCTCCAGTTTTTCTACCCTTTAAGTCCTCCAAGCTGGTGTTAAAAAGTTCCTCAGGCAGATTATAAAAACAAAGATCTAAGTCGCTCACATTCAGATCCATTGTTGCCTTCCTGGACTATTGCAGTTTGTTTGTTGTCATTCTCCATTTCCTTTGCAAGGTTCTTCTGTTCTTTGTCTTTCTTGTCGTCTGAAGAACCCTCTGATCTCACCTCCGACCTCATTGTGATGATTTGAATTTTTATATCTTTAAGGTCATCGAAGATAAAATCTAGTTTTTGGTTCATCAAAGCAGAAAATTGATCCAGCTGTTTAGTCAAACGTTCCATGGTTGCTACTTCTGAAAGTTGAGACTTAGTTGGTAAAGTCCCGACAAAGACCAGTGTTATAAATAGCAGAGAGGTGCTGCAGGAATCAGTGTCGTAAACCTTCCGTCTTCCTTTTGTTCAGGAACTTGGGAGGTATTTGCCAGTTGCACGATGATGCCACACTTCCGATTCCAAGTTCTCTGCTACTCTCGCGATGATAGATTATTTCCAGGAAGGCGTGGCAGGAAGACTTAGTGTAGTTAGAAAGACGACACCTCACAATGTGGGGGGATTACTCCTCCTCCCTCCTCTATATGTCATAGTTTCTGATTGGTAGCAGAGACGTCTTTCAAAAAATCTTAGTTGTTGTGTCTTCCCACCGATCAAATTGATAAGATTCCTGCCGATTTATCTGATCTTTTCTTGTTTTCAAAGAGTCATTTAAACATTAAGTGGGGAGAGACAGATTCGGCAAATGTATTTAGCAATCTCCCGGTGCTTCCAGATCCAGGTAAAACAAAAGAGTTCTTTTAACTTACTCAGATTTTAGGAGAGTAGGTATTCTTGCTTCTGTGTAGTTGCTTAGATGGTGATAGATAGGGGAGATCTGAGCCTAATTCCAAAGAGATATTTTCGGCAGTGTTTCCCCCTCAGGCCGGCGGGACCTCTTCCAGGATTCCGAGAGTTGTCTGAAGACTCTCTCAGCAAAACTGGGGGTCAGACTGCTCTTGAAGGCAGCAGGGGTGTTCCTGTTCCTCTGTCCACTAATTAGAACCGGGGTGAGGTGCAAAAATTTGCCCCCAAATTCAAACGTTTCTTGGTTCTCTCGGGAGCCCCCGAGAAACGTGGCGCTCAGATCAGCGTCCCTAGCGGAAGTTAGGGGGATGCAGTTTTTCTTGACCATGGTTTGGCAGTAAAGGCAACTTGGTTTGACTTTCAATATCTAAGAGCCACTCCAAAGCTGACACAGAAAGAATAATTTTAGGAGAACTATAACATCCAATTCAGTAACAAATATGTATATATGCATCTGCATGTAACATTTTAAAAATTTTATTCATGTAACTCTGGGTGTTGTGGGTTTTACATTGTGCATGGTTTTAATCTGGACATTGTTATGGTCTGTGACTAAAACATTAATAAATTGGATTTCATCTAAGAGCCGCTGTTGGACCAGTGATTTTGCTTTCCTCAGCCCCATCTCCAGAACATGTTCTGGGTCTAACCCGACCGTATATAGTTTATTTATTATTCTGGATGACCATTTTGGGTATAGGGTCGCTGCAAATAATTGAAGCCCATTATGGTTTAAGTGAGTTCTCAACCAATAGTTGATGGTGGTCAGCCATGTTTTTGTCTCTACCTTGCATAACCCAGCCTCGTGTCTGAGAACCACATTAGATGTACATTTGGGCACTTTAAAAAGAGCTCTAAGAAACCCCGACTGGACCTTCCTCATTGCCTTGTAGTTACTAACTGTACCTAATTGGACCCCATAAGTAAGTCGAGCTAAGGATTCAGCCGAATAAAGTTTTATAGCTGCTTGTATATGGATATGATCACCGATGTCCCGCATAAGGTGTAGTTTGGCCCTGAAGCTACCTTGAAGCATCCATTAGCAAGTCTAAACAATTCACTCTAGTAGCAGTGCTTATACGGATTCTCATTTTCTTGTTTACCACAGAGACCTCAAAGGTAATTTCTTCACATGAGATTTTATGTCCAGTTGTGTTTTTGAATTCATGCTGCATACATCAGTAGAATAGTATTGTTTTAATTAATATGCTAGAAGAGGTAAATCAAACTCAGATGAGTTGAAGGGGAGTAATCTGATACAACCATAATTCTGTATTTGAACTACACCCATCTTGATAGAAATGGGAGACCTTGACCATGAACTCCAGTGTGCTATTCTTCTATATGCAAAATCCCTTCGCCAGTACACCTGCCTCTCACCACCTTCCACTGCTTGGTCTTCAAAATCTTTTTGCATGCCAGAACAATTGGTCTCCTCTCTATCCTGCCAGACTAAATATTCCAGTTAATGCTCCTCTTTTTTTCTACTGACCAAAGGCAAATAACATCCTTTTCCCTTGACTATACATGCTGTAAATTTTCCACAATTCTTGATGGCTAATGCAAATGTATGGGAGGTTAGGCTTATGCTGTGGCATGCAATAGAAGCAATTGGTGGAACAATCTCTTTATCCTTCTAAGGACATTGCTTTCTAGTCCTGAAGAGAGTTCAGTAATTTTAATGGGTGGCAATAAGCCACTGCCGATTCTCTAGAGCTAATATGATTTGTCACTTGCTGATGTTACAACACATCTGGAAATAAATAAATAATAAAAAATTGCACCAGACACTTGTGTGAGCAAATTACCATGCGGAAAGACTTGTGATTGGTGCTATTCATTTACATCTAGCCACACAGGATATAAGGTTTATAAATTCCTGATATAATACCTTGTAAAGTGCATTTCTGGATGTGTTTTTAATAATCATGTTTTATATAATTTGACCACTGAGGAAGGCCCAAGAGGCCGAAACGTGTATGGTCTATTGGTAATTTATATTTTTTGTAACTGTTTATACTAGTGGTTTTATATGTAGCCTGTATTCCAAGCCCAGTGATTTAATCCATTTTATTGTGTACACCTAATATATATATTACTTTATCAGAATTTTTAGTTTCCAGCTCAGCCCTTAGGTTCCCTGTACTTTTTTGGCTGCATTCTTTTCCCCCTTTTTTGGTTGTCTTATGTTTTACAGCCCTGGGTTAGATCTTCTGTGTGAAGATAACAAGACTTGTTTATGTAGACATTATAAAAATTGATATTCAATGAATTAAAGGTGATGTTTTTATATTCCTTAGGGAATGCCATACAGCTAAGGAATTTGTTAAGAAGACTGAGTGTGAAGGAAGGAAGATGGAAAGCACAGAGTCCTGTCTAAATGAAACCAAAGGTAAATTTAGCAGTGTAAGCTTTTCCAAATGTCACACATTCAGTTTAGTGTTTATGGAATACTTTGCCCAGTAAAATCTGAGTTAGGCTATAGCGCAGCTATAGGATTAGAGCTCAGCGATAATTTCTGCTAAGGGACTGAGGAGGGGTGGATTTTCACCAGTTCCGCCCTTCAGATATATGATTCTCTCCTCACACTGTTTCCAGGGGACCGCTGTCCTTCAGAAGCAGTATTTTGGGGGAGATTGGTGGACTGGAATGGGATGAGGGAGGCTGGAATTTCATTGGGATCGAGGTTATAATATATGTCTATATTAAATCTTGAGATATGAAAAGAGCTAGTGTGTTGTAGTGTTTAATATGTGACTAGTTGAGCAAGGCACCACATTCCTTTCAGTTAGTACATGGCATTCAAAATAGTGACGGCGAGGCAGCTGCAGTGAGATTATCTCCTCCGATAAAACCTGAATAAGAACTATTCAGTTATCTAGCTGTATGAAGCCAGCTGAATTGGGAATAAGTTGCTCTGATAAAACAAGAGAGCTGGCTTAGTATCAGGTGTTTATACAGTGCTGTTTCTCTTCCACTAGTTGCTGAGAGGGTTGTGCATAGTATTTTATGGAGAAAGGAGATAGTGTCTGCTGTAGACAAAGCACATCAATGCTGTAAAGTTTTTACGGGAGGACTCAGTTTATTATTTATTATCAAAATAACCATTGAATGTGACTAGTTCAGGGGAGACTGGAATGCAATGAGTTATTTTGCAGAGAAAATTAAGAGAGGATTGTGCCCTGAGTTTCTTGGAGAAAGGGCAAGGTAGAAATCAAATCACTCTATCTAATAACCAGTTAGCTGGCCCTTGTGTGGATGACAAAAGCAGCTTGGGGGAGGGAGCAGTCTACATTTTCAGGGAAGTTGCTAAATATGCAGACATTTATGACTTCATAAATTAACCAAAAGAATAAAAATAACCCAAACAATGCCCTGATGAGGGCTAGCAATTGTCCAGAAGGGTCAAAATTTTGAGATTAGCTGGATGTCAGTTAAAAGAGTAGGAGAGAGAAATTAGCCTGTTTAAGCCCTTGGGAGCTTATTAAGGTTGAGGTTTTAAGGTTGAGGTTTTGGAGGTGGGATGGAACTTCTAGATTGCATTTTATGCACAGACATACATATCACAATTCCTTGTGAACACCTATCTTATACTAAATATTATGAAACATCACAGTAAATAAATAATACATTATATTGACAAAAGGCAGCCTAAGAGCAGCCAGAGAACCCTTCTGCACCCATTGTGCTTGTGGTTGCAGATATTTGGTTTGGAGCTGGAAAAAAACCCTTGACCAAAGTTGATTGGATGCATGGAATATGTTTGTAACTCTGAGTCTGGACTGAATGTGTTACTGAAAGGGTTTTGTGCCTTAAGGGAGACTTCTGAGAAGAAGAGAGAATTGCTGGTCAGCTGAGAAGAAAGTTCTCAGGGGAAAGAGAATAAAGCTCTGTGAGGAAAAGCAGGAATGAATAGTCACTTGAGCACTGATTCTCAAACTGCGATGCAAGACACCTGGAGAGTGAACGTAAAGTTCCAGGAAGGAACAGGATCCTGCAACAAGCAGAGCTTGAGATGCCTCCTCATTTAGAATGAGATGCCCAGTTTAGAATTGCAGCCATCAAATTGCTGGGCCAAGGTCCTTAGTCTTGTTGAACCTGCAGACCCTCCAGGAATTTTGAGCAACAGTATTTATTAATTTATTTAGAAAATTTATATGTCACCAGTCCAGAGACCTTTTTGAGGCAACTTTCAGCTAAAACAATACAACAAAGCAATTGTTAGGTGCCACCCCAAAGTGGCTACTATGAGGGTCTGTAACTTCCCTCCATTTTTAAATAAAAATTGATTAAATGTCAACAGGCAGAGAATGGGGAAGGAAGGAATGTGAAAGGTGATAAAAGAAAGAGTAGAAAAGAAGAGTGAACAGGGTGGAGGACAAAGAGAAGAAAGGAACTTGAAGCCAGGAGACAGTGAAGCTGTCTGGAAGGATCAGGAAGTGGGCTCCAGGAAACATCTTCAGAAGTGCTATGCTAACTGGAAGCTGCGGAGAGTCAAGAAACACAATGAAGTTTCTGACACCGTGAAATACTTTAAAAAAGTAGTGCTACAGGAGCAATATAGAACTGCACTAGTTTCTTTAGCTTTTATTTTTCTCTTAAATATACAGAGAAGCTAGCTGACGTTTAGGCATCCCTGACATTAAACAAATGGATTACCAAGAGAGAATAAATAAATGAAACAGTAAAGCTAAAAAAAGTATTTTAAAATGCACAGAGGCTTTTCAAAGATTTTGCTCAC
This sequence comes from Euleptes europaea, assembly GCF_029931775.1. Classification (NCBI taxonomy): domain Eukaryota; kingdom Metazoa; phylum Chordata; class Lepidosauria; order Squamata; family Sphaerodactylidae; genus Euleptes; species Euleptes europaea. The sequence continues at coordinate 77,567,147 of NC_079321.1, forward strand.
CTTTTATTACTTCTATGATTTTAAGCCATAGTGTATATTTTAATACGTTAGTGTGAAATTAGCTAACTGTAATTTAAAGTTTCTAATAAAATACCAAGTTTAAAAGTGATTGTGCATTTGGACAGGAAATGGAGTCAGTACAGTTTAATTGCTTTAAAAATGTTACTGATATGAATACATTATACCAACTAAGTATATTAAATGTGTATTGATATAAGTTTTATTGGTAGTGGCTGTGTTTCATTCATTAAATGTGTGGTTTTGTTTGTTTTGCAGACAATAAGGAACCCAGTAATCAGAGGTTCCATCCTCAGCCAGTCATTTTGTCTTCCAAATTGTCAATCCCAGGCTTGCCATTATGGTGGGAACAACAGAGTAAGCTCCTTCCTAGCGTCGCTGGAATCCCTGCCAGTAAAGTTTCCAAGTGGAGCACAGATGAGGTATGTTTACTTAAGCAGAGATCCCATGCTAGATTTTAATCTGAGTTCCTCCTTTTTACTAGTTTGTTCTCATAAACAGGTAGTTTCAGAATTTCAAAACTTTTATTTCTGAGATATACAAAGAAGAGCAGGTACAGCCAGATGATGTTTAAAAAATTCTTCGCAAAGAGTCAGAGGTTCCACATTAACACTGAACAAAGAGATATTTTGGATGCACATATGCAGTTGGAAGAGATAAAGCAGTCAAGGATATGAAAACTGGAAAAGCTCCTGACCCATGTGGGTTTTGTAATTAATTTCATTCCATGTGTTCTGAAGAACTGGCATTGTTTGTACTAGTGCTATAAAAAAACCTAATGAATAAAGCCTGGCTCTCTTTCTTTCCCCCCCTGTTCTTAGACCGAGGTCTTGAACAATAAAACCATAAAACTTAAATAAGACCCATCTCTAAAAACACCTCCCTTCATCTCTTCTCGGCTCAGAGGGACAAAGGGCATCTTCAAGATGGGTGTTTCCTTTTCCTCTTAGCTCAGGAGGCAGGAGTTAATATTTAAATTTTTCCTTGACTTCTGAGGGTAAACGCCCCCTAAAGCCAGTTCTATTTCCTGCCTTTATCGGGAGAGCAGCCTTTCGCAGCTCTCAGCTTTAAGGAAAATGAAACCTTTATTCTTGCCTTTCTTAACTATTACTATCCTATCTCTAAAATTTCTTACCTATATTGCTATTTTTTCATATATCTCCTCTTCTCTGTCCTTAGTAGATAAAGGACAAATTAATCAGGAAGATTCTTCCCGCCAAAACAAGATGGCGGATCGGCAAGAAGTCGACTATATAGCGTCAGCCGATTTAGATCCTAGCCTACTAAAGGCCATGCCGGATCCTAACGAACGCTCCACCAATCTATTGACTCGAGGGTCAAAAATAAAAAGAAAACCGGCACAAGTGGCGGAGGCGGCGGCAAGCGCAAAAGGGTCATCTCTGCCGGTGGCAAGCGCGCTAAACGTCTCGTAGACACTGCCCGACTTGCAGGCGCGCCAAAACGAAGCGGATGAGCTCCCGCTACGGTTAGCGCCGCGGGGAATACAGCGGCTCTTGCCGCTCCTCCTCCTCAACAAATGCAAAGTGAAAATCAGCAGGCTGGTGGCTCGCCTTTGCCTCTTAACGCTTTGTCCTCTGGCGGCTCGCTTTTAGCACAAGGACGTGAAGCTTCGACGGAGACATCAGCTTCCGTAGGATTCCCCCCCCTTTTACAAGAAGGCGGGTTAGCCTTCCTTAGAGCAGAGCTCTCGGCTCTTATTAAGGACGCCTTCACAGAAGGCTTGAGAGCAGCCCAACTACCTCCTCCGGCAATATATTCACCTCCCTCTCCAGCCACGCAAACCCAGGCATTGAAGGACTATGCGTCCTTGGGTGCACACCCAAAGCAAACTTGTGCTGGCAATACTTACTTTGGGGACGGTAGATGGCCCACGAAGGCGGCCCTTAAAGACACCTCAGGACAACAAGTTATGTAAGGGGAGGAGGGAGATGACTCAATACCTTCAAGTGACGAGAAAGCTGAAAGAGAGGAGGGCGAGTTCAGTTCCGATGGGGAGGACATAATTGAACAGCCAAAACAGTCTAGAGTTTTTAATGCTGAGGAATTTCCTCTACTACTATCTAAAACTCTAGCAGCCATTGATCTTTCTGATGACACTGATACTTCAAACACTCAAAGAAAAAAGGGGATGAAAGAATTCTTTCATATGCATGACATTCCAGACAAAGTGATACCTGTACCGGAATATTTTATATCTCTCATAAAGTCAGAATGGGACAAGCCGATGGCTTCAAAACAGTTCCCAATAACATCAAAGAAATTTTACAATCTAGATCAGGTCACTTCTGAGATGCTCAAGGTGCCCCCGGTGGAAGCACCAGTAACTACACTACACACCTCAAACACAGTCACAGAAGAAGGCCAGGCATTGATCAGAGATCCTGCCGATCGAAAGGCAGAGCTGGCCTGTAAAAAATCACACAAGGCTTCCGCCTTGGCTATCAAGGCCTCAATTACATGCGCTCTGTTCTCGAGAGCAGCAATTATCTGGGCCAGAAAGTTAACCCAAATTATTCCACAGGAAGAAAGACAGGCCTGTGAAGGTGTCTCTAGAATCCTAAGGGCTGTGTCCTTCCTGGCCGACTCTACCTTAGACACCATGGCTTATGCGGCTAGAGCCCTGGCTACGTCAGCAGCGGCTAGAAGAGCCCTATGGCTGTGCCCCTGGCAGGTAGAGCACAGATCAAAATCAGTTCTGATGGGTTACCCTTATCAGGGAAAGCGCTTGTTTGGAGAGAAATTGGATACCATCTTAGTGGAGACTAAGGATAAAAAGCAAGCCTTACCCAAGTGTCTTCACAAAGATTTTTAAGAGCTCCTCCAACTCCGCCTCCTTTCGATCATACCATACCCTACAAAAATTTAGACCTTACCACTGTAGAAACCAATGGGGCCAATATAACCAATGGCACCAAAACCGTCATTCCTTTCGGAGAGGAGGTAGATTCAATAGGAATTCAAAGTTCTCCTCATTCCAAAGTGATAAGGGGAACAAAACCGACCAACAATCCAAACAGTGACGCCGACCTACAGCCTGTGGGGGGCAGGATCAGTCATTTTCTACCACAATGGCCAACCCCCCATGTAGACCTGTGGGTACAAACATAATAGCTCAGGCATATCAAATAGAGTTCTCTCACATACCTGTAGACAGACTATTGACACCCCCAACACCCAAGAACAAGGACAAACTGCAAAGAACTTCAGAGGCGATACAACACCTAATAGACATCAAAGCGATCGAGATAGTGCCTCCATCGGAATGCTCATTGGGAATCTATTCAGTATTCTTCACTGTTCCCAAAAGAGATGGCGGATGGCGAGCCATACTAGATCTGAAGTTTCTGAACAGATTTATCCCACTGAAGCGCTTCAGAATGGAGACACTGAAGTCAGTCTCGGAGGCATTGAGACCAATGGACTTCCTAACGTCCATAGACCTCACAGAAGCATACATGCATATCCTCATATGCCCACAACATCGACGCTTCCTGAGGTTCCTCTATCAGGGGACGTACTACCAGTTCAGGGCCCTCCCCTTCGGGTTAACATCTGCCCCAAGGGTATTCACCAAAGTACTGGTTACTTGCGCAAGGAGGGCATAAGCATACATCCATACTTAGACGACATTCTGGTATGTGCAGACTCTATACAACAAAGTCTACAACACACAAGACAAGTACTAGAAAAATTGACAAAACACGGTTTCATAGTCAATTACAAGAAGAGCAAGTTAAGCCCTTCACAACACCTACAACATCTAGGAGTAGTCATAGACACAACAAACTATTCCTGACGGAGGAGAAGGTCAACCTTATTTCCTCACTGGCCAAAAAAGCATACAATTCCCATCAATCCAAACTCATGTTCCTTGCCAAATTACAAGGACACATGGTAGCTTGCATCCCCACCATACAATGGGCTCGTCTACATTCAAGACCTCTGCAGTGGTTACTCAGACCCTATCAGAGGGACATTCAAAAGAAGCGAGACCTAAACATTCTCCTTCCCAAAGAAGTCAAACACAACCTACTGTGGTGGTCACAAAGGGACAATCTCAAAAGGTCTCAGATTCATCCTCCCAATACCAGAACAAATTTACACAGATGCATGCACAACTGGGTGGGGAGCAACCCTTCACGAGCACATAGCACAAGGCAATTGGACTCGCCAGGAACAAAAGTTACACATAAACGCACTAGAAATAAGAGCGATATTCAGAGCTCTCCAAAGTTTCACAGCGCTAATTCGAGGGAAAGACATTCTAATAAGGACAATGTGGCCGCGAAGGCACATTTAAACAAACAGGGAGGATCACGATCATCAACCCTCCACAAGGAAGCTCTGAAAATACTAAACTGGGCTGAGTCCAACCTAGCCTCACTTCAGGCGGAACACATTCAGGGAATCACGAATGTACAAGCAGATTGGCTCAGCAGGGAGACCATCAACGAAGCAGAGTGGTCCCTCCACCCAGACATATTTCATAACATCACACAACGATTCGGAACACCAAAAATAGACCTATTTGCCTCCAATCTGAACCACCAACTGCCTCGGTACTACTCCAGGTTTGCACAGCAAGGGGCGGAACAGACGGATGCGCTAACGGCTCCATGGCCCAAGGGGATGCTATATGCCTTCCCTCCTCTCCCCCTCATACCAAGAGTACTGAGGAGAATAAAAACATTGAACGCACATGTCATATTCGTAGCCCCATATTGGCCCAGAAGACCCTGGTTCCCGACATTAGTGCAAATGTCACACAACAACATTTGGAGGATTCCAGACAGACAGGACCTCCTGATACAGGGACCTGTATGCCATCCCAATCCAGGATGGTACAAAATGACCGTATGGGTATTGAACGGAGGAGACTCTACAATTTAGGTTACAGCGAGGACATAATCAATACTGTTCAAGCTGCACGCAAACCTTCCACCCAAAGAATCTATAATTCAACTTGGAAGGCTTTTACTAGGTGGTGCAGACGAAAAGGCTTTAATCCACTCAAACCGACTACACTTGGTATACTATCTTTCTTACAGGAGGGTCAAAGGATGGGTTTAGCCACATCTACATTGCAACGACAACTAGCTTCTGTAGCCACCATCGTTCAAAGAGTGGCAGGCTACAAGTTATCCAATCACCCTCACATCAAATTATTCTTTAGAGGTCTAAACATTATCAAACAAACGGTAAGACACAGGTTCCCTACCTGGAGCCTACACACAGTTCTAACCGCACTCCCCAAACCTCCCTTTGAACCGCCCACGAAAGTTGGGTTCAAATGGCTTAGGATGAAAGTGCTCTTTTTGACAGCAATAATATCGGCTCGCAGAGTATCTGAAATAGGTGCATTATCGGTTCGTCCCGGTTTCATCACCTTTCACAAGGACAAGGTAGTGCTCAGACATGATCACTCCTTTTTACCTAAGTGTAATACAAAATTCCACAGAGAACAGGACATAGTTCTGCCTTCCTTTTGTCCCAATCCAAAGACACCAAAGGAAAATACTTGGCACTCACTAGACGTAAGGAGGGCCATTCACATTTACATATCCAAAACAGAGAGTATCAGAGCATCTGAAGCCCTATTCATTAACATCTCACAGCCAAGAATAGGTAAACCCATGTCAAGGGCATCGATCAGCCTCACAATTTCCTTGTGCATAAAAACAGCTTACACGGAAAGCAAATTACCAGTACCAGGGGGCATAACTGCACACTCAGTCAGGAGTGCGGCCACTTCTACCGCCTTTGACAGACAGGCTCCCATAGATGAAATTCATAAGGCAGCCACATGGTTGTCGGTGTCAACTTTCGTACGACACTACAAGTTAAATCTATACTCTTGAGCAGATGCAGCATTTGGTAGACGAGTGTTGCAAAGCATATTAAAGGATGTCTAACCAACCCTGGGTGGGGACTGCTCTTGTATGTCCCATCTTGAAGATGCCCTTTGTCCCTCTGAGCCGAGAAAGAGCCTTGGCTACTTACCGTGAAGGCTTCTTCTGCTCAGAGGGACGAAGGGCATCTTGCCCTCCCAGACGTCCACTCTAACCTTAGTGTTTACTCATTCCATAGTTAATGTTATCAGTTATGTCTTAATCTAGTAGTCTCATTAATGGTTACTCTTCTCTAAGTTTTCATGTTCTTTCCTGATAACTGTTCACAGTTCATTGTCAACTATGTATTGCAAGTTTTTTCTCAGTTAACTCTATAAGGCTTGGAAAGTTTTTAACTGTTTAGGGGGCTTTAACCCTCAGAAGTCAAGGAAAATTTAAATATTAACTCCTGCCTCCCGAGCTAAGAGGAAAAGGAAACATCCATCTTGAAGATGCCCTTCGTCCCTCTGAGCAGAAGAAGCTTTCACGGTAAGTAGCCAAGGCTCTTTCTCTGCAGCCTCCAGAAAACAAGCAACAAAATAAGTACGCTGAGGATCAAAGTCCTCTAAGAGGAACTGAACCTTTTGCTCCAAGGTTGCTCGAGAAGATGTAGACCATTTGTTAGAACATGGTATAATCCATTTTAGCCTAAGTTTGTATATGTAAGGCAGTGCAAAAGGATAGGTACCAAGGAGTCGACTAACTGAAGAGGGCAGGGACACAGCCAGTCTGAAAAAGGGATCTTTAACATACAGCCCAGAAAAACCATTGAAAAAGGACCATTAAATCTTGAATGCATAAAGATTCTACATAACTTTGGACTAACCAGAGAATCCATATAGGAAGGAAGATTACCCTTAAATAAAGCCAGGGTGTATGCTAATATTGTTGTCTAAACCAGACATAGATCCACCCCAAAAACAGTTTATCCTTTTTGTATATTGCTTGCTATGGTACACAGACAAGGATTGACAGTAGTGTGATTGTAGATGACAGTGCAGAAAGCCAAAGCAGCAAGCCAAAAAAATAATTAATTAAAAAGCACTTTTCTGGGGAGGGGGGACCATGGAACTCCCCATAGAGTTCCATGGGGCTACGTAACTGAATGCCTGCAAAATGGTGTGTTCCTGGCCCAAAGGGGCTTGGGAAGCTGCCTTCCCAAGGCAGCTCCACCCCTGGGAACACACCTCTGGATGCTGGCATGGGGAGATAAACCGGAAAAACACCTCCAGGAGGCAGTGCTGGTGCCCAAGTCCTGCGCTGCTGCTGCCATCCTGAGGGCTGGTGTAAGTCGCCCTATGCTGGCATCCATACCAGTTTGAACGGCACAAGTGGCACGGACACTGCCATAGGGGTCACGCTGGCTCATATGTGGCTCCAACCCCCCCCTTCAGGAATGGACTGTTAGTGGCTGATTTCAACAAATTTACTGTTTATAAAGCCTAACCATTCTCTTGAGTAGTGTAACATTTGGATAGCCCTATGATGGTGAAGAGTGGGTTGAAAAGGGGGGGTGCCTTTCTTTCAGGTGTGCCAGTCCTGCCTTAACTATCTTAAATCTGATAAACTATGAATAGAAAGCCTATATGTGTCAGATCAGATGATTCAGCAATGTGTGGATGTCTGCCAGTGTTGGAGGCCAGGCTGGCACATCTGGTGGACTGGAAGATAAGGTGCCCTCCTTTCACTCTCCATTATGCATAGGGAGGCCATTTCATCTAAACGAGCTAGTGGAAACTATGAATTCATACAAGATCCTATCTCTTCTTCCATTACAAGAACAATTGCAACCAGTTCAAACTATTCTGGAAAATACTAGTCAGTACAAGGAGAAGTGGTAAAAAATATAGTTAAATCCAAATTAGATAGTCACACAAGTTTTAGTGAAATGACAATATGTTGGATAGTACATTAAAAAATGTGATCCTTTCAGTTAAGCGAACATGTATTACAAGACACCAGTTCATGTGGAGTAGATATTATTGTTGTCTTCTGTATTAAAAATCTGCTGGTCATCTACTGCTATTTAAGACCAAATACTGAACTAGGTGGACTATTGGGATGTTCCAGTGAAGTGGTGGTTAGGCTTTTATTTTAAAAACCTATTGCAATTTGTTGGCAGGTCTCAGAGTTCATACGAAGTTTACCAGGGTGCGAGGAACATGGCAAGGTGTTCAAAGATGAAGTAAGTTTAACAAATGAATACTTTAATTAGTGAAAATCCTCACTATTTAAATGAATATAGGATGTTTTTTAGTTGTTATCATGAAGAAGAGAAGATACTGTCTTCCTCAACAATGTTGGGGGAGTTTGTTATAACAATGTGTTACAATATTATAATTGTAACTGGTTTTAGTCTTATTTCTGAAGATATCCAAGCATGGCTTCTGTGTAAATCAGTAAAAACCTTCTATCATCACTGTACCTAAGAGGTCTATGTTGCCTGTAATCTAACCTGGAAATTACCCCACCACACGCATTCCTTTCTTTTCCCCCTTCAAGAAACCAGCCAGTAACCAGTTCAAATAGGTGGTTCAGTAATCACAAAGAAGCTTTGGGGGGGGGGGGGTGATGATAAGAGAGGGCATCAGCAATCCTATAGAGTTGCAGAGTAACTATATTTCCAAGGAAATAATTGGAAAATAAGTTCAAATATGTTTTGGGATTGATAGCTCTTCGGTGTCCTGCATTTACCTTGACCCCAGATACAAATGCTATTCTCAGATTATGACTAAAAATGTTAGCATTCCTCAACCTTAGACATCACCCATTCTAGAATTCTTAAAGTCTTGAGGACAGCAGATCCTGGGATGCCGCAGTGAGTGGGGTGAAGGAGGCAGAGGGGAAGAAGAAGAGGAAGAGTTGGTTTTTATATGCTGATTTTTCTACCTTTTCTCCCAGCTGGGAGGCGCAGGTCAGTTTAAAGGGCAGCCGGCACCTTTCAGCGGGCTCCGCTGGAGAGGCGCGGGCTGCCCTTTAAACTGACCTGTGCCTCCCAGCTGGGAGGCTCAGATCAGTTTAAAGGGGCCCCGCGCGCCTTCAGGGAATCCCTCTGAAGGCGCACTGGGGCCGAATTGTCCCCCGAACTCCGGATCCCCCCGAATTACCGGGGATCCGAAGCGGGGGAGTTTGGACTTCGGCACGTACCGAACCCACAAGGGTCAAATTCGGCCGAATCCGAACTGTACCGAATTTTTTTTTTTTTTGACAGCCCTACAGCCCACACTCTCTTTCCCTCCGGCTGAGAGCCAGAGTAGTGTAGTGGTTAAGAGTGGTGGACTCTGATCTAGAGAACTGGGTTTGATTCCCCACTCCTCCACATGAGCAGCAGATTCTAATCTGGTGAACCGGGTTGGTTTCCCACTCCTACACAGGAAGCCAGCTGGGTGACCTTGGGCCAGTCACAGTTCTCTCCGAACTCTCTCAGCCCCACCTACCTCATAAGGTGTTTGTTGTGGGGAGAGGAAGGGAAGGAGATTGTAAACTGGTTTGAGTCTCCTTAAAAGGTAGAAAAATCAGCATATAAAAACCAACTCTTCCTCTTCTTCTTCCCCTCTGCCTCCTTCACCCCACTCACTGCGGCATCCCAGGATCTGTTTACATTATCTGCATATACACAGACAAATGCTTCTATGGTGATGATGATGGAGTTCTTAAGTCTGTACATTCTGAATCATTCAGAGTGATTAACGTGATTTTTTGTTTTGCATTTTTCTTTTCAAGCAAATTGATGGAGAAGCTTTTCTGCTAATGACTCAAGCAGACATAGTCAAAATAATGACCATTAAACTGGGACCGGCTCTAAAAATCTTCAACTCAATCCTGATGTTCAAAGCTGCCGAGAAGAACTCTCACCATGAGCTCTGATAGGGAAGCGTGCCCAGGAGAAGCCTGTCCTGGGCAGCTCCAAGCTTGTTCAAAGCACAAAAACTTAAAGGGATCATCACAGAAGAGCTCTCCAAAGGGAGGAAGAGTGAGCTGGAATGGTGGGAGTGTTGATCTTTTCTGAGAGCCACTTTTGGAAACTGCTTATGCTTTTTAGCAAAAATACTCTTAAAAAGAGCAGGAGTCTACCAACTGACAGCTCACAACTAGGCTTCTTTAATTCAGCAGAAGCGAGGGATCTCTAATTTATATTAAAATTATGGAAATTACTTTTATTCTAAGGAGTCACATGAATTCACCATGGAGCATTTTTTATTCCTTTCATTTAATATTTCCATAACAAATTATTCACTGCTTACTTGACCTGTTGTTTTTTCCATTTTGTGCCATAGGTCAGGTTGTCAACTGATATTGGGCTCTACATCTGAGTTAACTGTTCTCTTATAAGAAAAAAATAACTGTTGGAGGACAACACTGGTTTTTGACAGTTCATTTTTGCATGATTAAAAAAGTTTAATGAATTCTTCCACCAGCCTTCTTGGTGTTACCACAAACTACCAGCAAACCTCATTCACTGTCCAGGAAGCAATTGTTTTTGTATTGCAATACTGACATGTTTTAGTCTGCAGCCTGTTGAGACACTAGAGGTAAATAAAAAGTGCATGTGTAAAAGGTAATATCTCGATCGTAAAATAAAAGCCATGTAATACCTTTTATGAGGCCCAACTAAAATATCACTAAATAGCACTCAGTCTTCACTATCATGTTGTTCTGTGATATTTAGACTGGTCCTAATAAAAAGTCTTACTTGTTTTGTATTTTTCTTTGGACCAAAACAGTTACAGCTCTATTTATTTTGGGAAATACCACATTTATCTCATTAAAGACAGTGACTCTTCAACTGGAAGAAGATCATTTGCTGGGGAGTTTATTTCCAGCCATTCACTAAGTAATATTACTCAATGTGTCTTCCATTGAATCTTTACCTCCTGTATCATCAAAATTAATTGCCATTTCTGTTAACATTCTCTCACATTTTTCCTCTACTCTTGGGTTTTGAAAGGACCTGTGTGTTCCATTTGGTGCTACTGACACATCTGATCAATTTTATATAGACTACACTTTCTCCCCTTCTTCCAAGAAGGCTAAAGTGCAAATTAACACCAGGCCTACATAGCAGACAGGAGTCCTTAACATATGGCCTGAGACATTCTCCCTCCCCTTTTTTTTTAGGGGGGGGGCTTAACAGACAGCTTGAGGAAGAGTTCTGGAGTATGTGAAAGTCTGCATGATATTTTATGATATTTTGGTTGATCTTAATAAAAGGTATATGGCTTGTTGTTGGATTTTTCTTTGGATTAAAGTAGCTAACTGAAAATCCAATCTTATAACTGACATATTCATTTTCCTGGGGAATTTAAAGATCAGCTAAACAGAAGAATGTGTTACATTAAGAAATTGAAAGACAGCAGGAGATAGCTCTTTCTTTAACATGTTTGACCTAATTAAAGTGTTATGAGTTTTAGGCTTATACAGAGAGGATATCATTGGAAATAAGTCTAAAATGAGCAAGTCTTCCTTCTATTCAGGCACCTTGCGGCTTCAGCATGTGCCATTGAAAACATGTAGGTTATAAAGATTAGACTGCATTCTTGCATTCAAGACTTCCACAAATGGAGTGGTTTCCTAGCAGCAGTTTTTACTACCTGCTTCAGTAGTCTCTGTATCTCTTAAAAGCTGCTGCTGAAGATTGGGAAGACTATCCAGAATATAGTATGGGAAATACAAGGTGATCTGTACCATGGCCCTGTATGGGAATTCATGGAGGAATCAGAAAAAGTTACATACACATACCCAAGCAAGGAAGATGGTAAAAATAGCTTCCATGAACTTAACGCCACAAAAGTTGTGACTGGACAATTGTGTGACTGGTTTGAATCAGGCAGCCTTCTTAATAAGGGCTGTAGGAAATTCTGTGAAGGTATTATTTTAGTAGTTGGTGTAGAATTCAACAACCTGCAGATCTGTCAGGCTTCAGCAAATGCACGGTGTTTCAGGCAATAGAACTCAAATCCAGGCAGAGCAGCGATTCAAGAATTTATTCCGGAAGTCAGTGATTTCAGCAAGGAGACGCGCAAGGCTGGAATACATGACTGGGGGAGTGTGGATACATTTATAGAGCTGATACAATAGGGTTACAGGAACAAAGAGACAATGTAGTTGTTTTCTGCCGGTAACGACTTAAGTAAAACTGAAACAGAAACAATTAAGAACAATCAGTGGAGGAGATGGCCGAGCTCTCGGCTTTGTGCGCGGGACCCGATATCAGATCGAAGATTTACACGGGCTGGTCCCAATACAATTGTAAATCTCTGGCCGGAGCTCATGTGCAAAACGGGGGGGGGGGAGAGAGTGCACGGAGAACTCCATTTTGTTTGCGGGGAAACCATCTTGTTTGAGGACGGAGCTGTCAGAAGCCCTATCTGACAAGATCTCAACATCCATTTTCCAGTAGAGAGTTATTGAACTAATAAGGATGCAAAAATAAGAAATGTGCTGGTAATGTCTCATAAGAATCACAGAAGCTAGTAGCAAGGTATCTGCTTTGGTGTTGGTTGGTCCAAAGTTGGTAATCTGTGGGGAAAACATGGTGTGAATGTGGTGATGTGCATACTGCTGTCCTGCAGCCCTACTGGAACCTGTCATTCTGCCCACATTTTAGTTATTCTTTATTTACAAAATTTGTATCCCATCTTTCTGCCCTTACGAGGGCCACCAAGGTAACTATAAATTTAAAACATACATGATAAAATCACATTTTAAAACCATTACAATCACCTCCCCAACACAGATCATTAAAACAGTTACAGTACATACAAAACAGTTTCAGATTGTTTATTTACGGCCCTTAACCAGATAAAATTACAGACTACATACAAAACATAAAGACAACGATTAAAACATTGGTTAGGAAGGATGGATCATTAGGAAGAATTTTCTAACAGAGCAGTTCCTCAGTGGAACAGACTTCCTCGAGAGGTGGTAAGCTTTCCTTCCCTGGAGGTTTTTAAGCAGAGGCTAATGGCCATCTGTCAGCAATGCTGATTCTATGACCTTAAGCAGATGATGAAATGGAGGACATCTTGGCTATCTTCTGGGCATGGAGTAGGAGTCACTGGGTGTGTGTGGGGGAGGTAGTTGTGAATTTCCTGCATTGTGCAGAGGGTTGGACTAGATGACCCTGGTGGTCCCTTCCAACTCTGATTCTATGAATGCCAAACAAAACAAAAAGGCTTAACTCGCTGGTGGAAGATGGCAACAGAAGGGGATAGACAAATCTCCCTGGGCAAAGAGTTCCAGAGTTTTAGTGCCATGGCTGAGAAGACCCTTTCCCCGGTTGCCACCTGTCTGGTCTCAGAAGCCAAGGCACCCAAAGCAGGGCCTCCAAAGATGACTGTAGTGGTCGGATGGGTTCATAAGGGAGTAGGCAGTCCTTCATGGGACTTGTTTACACATTATGGAAGAGCCAAGGGGGAAAGCAACACTGCACCCATAACATCTGAGACCACATATTCCTTGGATTCTCAGATTTTAAAAATATGGGTGGGTCAGGCAGGCATCTTGAACATCCTATCTTTAGAATTCATCTGAAAATGGATATGTAGAATTTGTCATGATTTTTTTTTCCAGTCACATCCCCATGCCCTTTCTATATACCATTGAGACACAGAGTCAAAAGTATCACAAATACGTTTAATAATTGGTGCTATACCGTTTCTATGAATTATTTTTAAAATAAAGTTATGCTAAGTGTTTGTAAACATTTACGGATGCCACCAAAGGGTTGAAATCAGATACACATATCATTCAGTGGAAAAGCTGAATTGGCTATCCTACTGTTTGGCTATCCTAAAGAAATCCACATTACAATGTGTGTGTGTATGTAAAGTGCCATCTGACCTTATGGGGTTTTCAAGGCAAGAGACTAACAGGTGGTTTGCCAGTGCCTTCCTCTGCATATCAACCCTGGTGGTCCTTGGTGGTCTCCCATCCAAATACTAACCAGGGCTGGCCCTGCTTAGCTTCCAATATCTGACAAGATCGGGCTTTACCATGCTGCCTTCCCTCCCTCACATTGCTTACGTTGACTAAATTTACACTTGATCATAACACTGAATACTTGTTGGGTAAACACAAGTTATTTCCATAAAGCCAAAAGTTAATATCAAAACTCTTGTTCATTAGGGGAAAAATATTGGTTGTGTAAAGATACAAGTAAGTTTTATATTGAAGACCTTCAACAATTTACTTTAAAGGGAATGCTGCTAAAAAGTGCATTGTTAAATATTGGGCTGCTCACATTTTTGCATTCTTTTGTATTTACAAACAGTAACTGTGGCTATTTCACTTCAAAGATGAGGGATTCCCAGAAGGTGAGTGAATTGTACAGCATTTCAAGGAATGGAATGCAAAAGACATGATATGTGGCCAGCAGAGCAGCCAGGGCCATTCTACAGTCATCCAGTTGGGCCAGTTTCTCCTTTTCCACAGAGAAAACTCACACGTGGGTATTTTACTTCTAGCTCTAATGTTGACACTTTTACCTAGTTGAGACAAACAATGAAAAAAAATCAAAGGTTTCTTGTGTTTAAAGCCCCCTTTCCTTGTGTCTCCCATTTTTATCTAGATTACGAGCCTGTACACAGAACATTTTTTCTCCTGGTACAGCGCTTAATATATTTTAGTTGCCTCTGTAAAAAATAAATGAACATTATTTTATGCCATGGGCATAAAACAGCATGAAGCATTGTTGAACAGCCTAACAAACCCACAAAACAGTCCCCTAGCTAGGAGCAGATAATAAAACAGCAAAAATAAATACTCCCCCACCCCATCAAAAGCTCACTGGGTGAGCTTCAAGAAGGAGGTTATTCCAAAGGCCAAATGCTACCTTTGAAAATGTTCCATCTCTGGTCACTACCCACCTTACTTTTGCAGGCAGAGGCACAGGGCTTGGGAGGCAGAGCCTAACTGGCAGGCTGGGCAACAGAAAACCATTTCTACATATTTATGGTGTTAGCAGTCGCCAAGAGACCCTGTCCGAGGACCTCGTTACATGAGGATAGAACAGTGCAGGATTTCAACTTATCTGTAGACTTGGTTATCTATGTACCTCCTCATTTATAGCAGCAAACAAAAGGAAATCCTCTCCAAAAACAACTGGCAAAAGTAAACATGTGGTGGTCATCTTCATAACTGGCAAAAGTAAAATTACAGGTCAGAAGATTAGAGGCAGAAGAGTAACAGCTCCAAGAAGCAATTATAACTGCCTGAGTAGTGTGCTGTATTCAGATGTATTTCCTACTCTTAGCAGTGACATTGGGTTGCTTTCCCACACATTGCATACCTTTTAAAGATTAAGTTCAGCATTTCATGAATGAGTAATTAAATTCTCTTCTTCAGGTAATAAACCATTTAGACTCTACTTAAAATCTACCCCGAAAAACCAAACACACATTTCTTAGTGCACTTCAGTATGATTGCTTAGTTTCTCTATCACACAAACAGAATAGCAAATCCATTCACTACTTTAAAAACTAGATATAAGTGTTTATGCCAACATTTCAGAATGTCATCTTCCATATATTGTTTCAGACTTTTTTGCAGAATAACATTGATTGGATTATTCTTCACCAAGTCTGAAGTCTGGATATGGCTCCAAAATCCCTGCAGTTTTCTTATAAATATCCTTCTGCGCTAGAGACTAAAACTCTCTATAAAGCTAAAGATGGGGGGGGGGGACGGAAATCATGAAATGAAACAGAGAATGCTTTAATTTACAATTTACTGAATTCTTTTGCTCAAAGTCAGCCAGACTTAATTCCAAGAACCGTCCCATTTCTAGAGAATGTTAGCGAGGCTAAAGTCCCTCTGAAACCAAGTAACCTGCCCCATTGATTTAAATGGAACTTGAGTTTTCTTTTGCTTACTTTAGTTAATCCAATGACCCAGCAGTCGTGGACAGAATCCATCTTACAAATACCATCCTCTATTTCCATCCTTTCATAGAAGCCACAGCTGACAGAAATTCAGCCAAAGCCAAAGTAATACCAGGATCAGGAGCAGCTAGCAGGGAACACATGGAAACTGGAAACCTTGGAAACTATTACTGACTGTATGCACAGATCTCTCAAAGGGGCAGTCAACACATGGGATAAAGTTTCAACAGAGGGGTCAGGGATACTCAGGAATGCAACCTAGAGGCTTTAACTAGGAAGAAGGAATTGGCAAGTCACACCATCCCTATTCCATGAACAGAAGTGCCCTTCCACTTATCAGAAGAGTTGTTATATGGGTTGGATTCAAAGAACTGTGAGCGGAACAGATCTTTTCTCACCTCTCCCTAGGGTTGCTAACCTCCAGGTGGTGGCTGGAAATCTGCTATTACAACTGATCTCCAGGTGACAGAAATCTGGATAAAATGGCTGCTTTGGCAATTGGACTCTATGGCATTGAAGTCCCTCCGCTCTCCAAACCCCACCCTCCTCAGGCTCCACCCCAAAAATCTCCAGGTATTTCCCAACCCGGACTTGGCAACCCTGCCTCTCCCTCTCTTCTGCAGTCTCTTCTGCCACCTGAAAAGTTGCACATAAGAGTTGTGATCTGCTCAAAAACAGTATGAGATTCAGAGTGAAGTGCTTTCTTCTAAAGTGGGAAATCCATGAAAAAAAATGTGCCCACCCTGTGTGAACAGTTGTCTTCCACTCTCCCAAGGACACATTTGGATCCAACCTTATGCTACTGTGGGATCAGTAGACCAAAGTGATGGTTTGCAAGCAAAAATTCTAGAGAAGCTAAATTACTGTTTTACCAGTAACATGTAGGAAAATATTTAAGGCACACTTGTATCATACAAAATGATGTTGTTAGAATTCCTCAGAAAATATTTTTACCTGATGAGGACATCTTAAAAAGGGGAACAGTCTCAGAATGTCTTTCAAAGGCATCCTATTATTTATCATCTTATTTCTAAAGTCTTGCTCATCCTGTTGTTACGCCAGACACGGGGTCTCCTTTATTGGGGGAAAATAGCTGGAAACTAGATAGAGATATGCAAAAGGCTGGCAAGGGGACCTTTTTAACCAATTCCGCCCCTAGGTGAGCTAGCCAGATGGAGAGCAACCCAATAAGGAGGAGGCTTTTATGAATTTTAAGGGTTTTATTAAAAGTAATCAAATAGGGTAAAAACACACAAACAAACAATTCCCAACACACCCAGAGCTAAGAAAGTAAAGATTTGAGATTCCCAAGTGGGCTATAGTCACCTTTCCTGCAGAACGAGGTTCCAGAATGGCAGCTACAAGAGGGGAAGGGGGAAAGGACTGCCCTCCAGGTGTAGGGCTCACACCTTTTCGGCGCTGGCCCTGGCCTGGTGGAATGCTCTGCCTAATAACATCAGGGCCCTGCGGGACCTGAAGGAGTTCCACAGGGTCTGTAAGACAGAGCTATTCCACCAGGCCCACGGTTGAGGACGGCCGCAGGTGAGTAAGTGAGATCTGTGCTGGCCTCCCTACTCCCCACCCTCAGTTTGTGATCTATTTGAGGGTGGATAGCCAAACCAATTATATGTTATGGTTGGCCTCATCTGCTACAGTAAGCACTTATATACGGCGGCCATCTTTTAAATTAATTGGGTTGTTTTGTGGTTTTATGGTTTCATATATTTTATTGTTTATTATTATATTGGAAATTTTAATGTTGTAACCTGCCCTGAGCCCGGCCGGGGGAGGGTGGGCTAGAAATACAAAAATAAATAAAATAAAAATAAATGGCAGCCACCTACTGTGCCAAAAAGGAGATATTTGTATACCCAAGGAAGGGAGGAGGAGCAGGTATGGTCTCCCTACAGTTGGCAATGTCTGGCGATGGCTGTGAATGACTGATCATTGCCACTCAAACAAAGGTTTGGTTGCTTCTCAAGTATTGGAATATTATAGAAAGAATGGACAGGAGCTACTAGGGCAATACAAGAAGAATAGAGGTTTGATGGCCAGTTGATCTCAGCCATTAATTAGCTGTGTGTAAGTAAGGGGTGGAGAGGACCTACAAGGTGGGATTAGCAAGCTTTCAGGCTGTCCCAGGAAAGGAAATGCAAGGTGTGAGAGGGAGCCATCATTGTTCTCTCTCCAGTTGTCAGGCAGATCTTGATAGAGGAGCCAATTTGATGGCTATGCAAAATGTAGCAAAGTCCTTCTAATGTTTGAATAGGTGTTGTCCTTCCACAGCTCTGGGGGTGGCAAGGTGAAGAGAAGAGGTTATTTTCTCCAGTGGAGGGAATCTTCTTCTAAGATGGAGTCCAGGGCACTTCCTGTCCTTGACATCCAGCACTACATGCCTATGGAAAGGTTCCACTTCAGTCCTGCACACTTCTTTCTGTCCAGTCCTGCACATCAGTCCATGTATGCCAGAAACTCTGGGTCCTTTTCCAGCGCAGCGCTCCTGCTGGATGGTACTGCTCCAGTCCTGAGCACTGATTCATGGGTGCCAGGAATGCTGGGTATACAGGGGTCCCGCCACACAGTTGTCCGCCTCCACCCAATTCCTTTCAGTTTTCATGCATTCTTCATTAAACCATTTAATATGTCCACTTATCTCAACATGAAACTCTTTATTATAAATATTTTTCAGCCTGTTAAAATATTCAGAAGTATATCACATAGTGCCATTCATCAACTTTGTAAGGTATCTTTATTTTGGTAGTACATGTTCAAGTTTAATTATCCACCTAAATGATTCTCATACATCATTATAATAAATTCCACCTCAGTTCCCCCCCAGTTTTGTTTTTTAGAGGTAATAATGAAACCATTCTATCAAAGAAATTCATTAATACCTTCATACTTTCAATAGTAAAGCAGCTGTCCACTTTATATTTCTTTCCAGAATCCTAAATACATTTTTGTGTTATTCCCCTGGTGTTAATGGCATTTTTAATGTCTCTCACAAAGTAAAGCCCTCTGCTTGTAACCATAATTTGTAACAGTGATTTTGCTGAGTCTTCCAGCAGAACTGGAATGCTTAAGCACATTCTAGCTCTGTAGATACTGTGCTCTTTATTTATCATTACTTTCCAAATTAGAAACATTCTTCTATGCCAATTTTCAAGTGTTTATTATGCATTAAGCTAAAAACATGGGGAAAGAAACCACCTCTTACTGTCACCACAATTAAGTAATTTAAATGTTGATATTCTAGAAGAGCTGGTAATTTTAAATTGGTAAGGAGAGTATATAATAGTGTTACTAAATTTAATCTTACCAGTAAGATAATGAAACTAGTAATTATTAGGTGTAGTTGATAATTAGAAATAGCATATTTGGGGGGTGAGGGGGAACTGGGATAGAGTTCAAATATTTTTAAAACTACACAATGGATAAGTTAAAGCAAATGCAGGTAAGTGAGGGTTAAGTTACCATTTTAGAATCCAATCCAAGACATATGACTGATCAACTGCACCTGTTTTACCATTATAGAATCCAATGCAGTTGATCAGTCATATGTCTTAAGTGCAAACTGATATCAATGGTAACTGTCCCCCACAGAGTCCTGAGTCAAAACAAATACTTGGCAGTAGCGCTGACCTTGGCCAGCACCTGGTGATAACACAACATCCTCTGTCAGACCATGCCTGGCCGTTTTGGTACACTGCCCAGGCTGGGCCTGACACACGCTTGGTTGCGTCAATCTGCGCTCCCCTATGATACTAGGGCACGTATCGAAGACCTTCCCTTTGAAGGGATGTCCCTATTTAGCGACCAAACAGATACCTTCCTGGATTGCTTGAAAAAGAATAAGACAAATGCAAAGTCTCTAGAGATTGCCCCTCAGGCGCCTGATTTCAAGCGGCGTTATTTTGGCCAACAAACCAACCAACCTTCCCGCCCATACCGTTTTCAAGGGTCTTTCACACAACCTTCATTCCGCCCTTCCTTTCCTCGCCCTCAGAACGAAAGGAAGTTCCAAAACAAACCTATGGTCCGCAAAGGCCCCACAGGGTCTCCGGGCCATTTCAACAAACCGAAACAGGCATGACTAGACGTGTCCATTGTTTTTTGTGATCGCCTGTCTGATTTCTTCCATGCTTGGTTTGCAATTACCAGTGATGTATGGGTTCTGAAAATAATAAATGTTGGTTACTTCATAGAGTTTCTTATGTTACCTCCACATAGGCCATTGGCCCGCTCTCTGTTACCAGCCCCTGATCTACTTGTTCAAGAGGTTGACAGTCTCCTCTCTAAGGGGGCTATTTCAGAGGTTCCATCTGCCTACCAAAACCACGGGTTTTACTCCCGCTTTTTTCTTGTGGATAAAAGGGGGGGAAGTGCCATATCCTGGATCTCCAGGACCTCAATGCCTTTATTAAGACCAGAAAATTTCATATGCTCTCACACCCAGAAGTGCTTCCCCTCCTGGACAGGCACATGTGGTTCACGGTGCTAGATCTCCGCGATACTTACTTCCACATCGCGATTCACACAGAGTGTCTCCAATACCTGAGGTTTGAATGTAACGGAAAATGTTACCAGTACAATGTGTTACCCTTCGGGTTATCTACGGCCCCCAGGACCTTTACAAAGTGCCTTGCAGTTGTGGTAGCTCACATTGCCCTGAAGGGTTGTGTAATATTTCCCTACCTCGACAACTGGTTAATCGTGGGTCCTTCTCAATCACAGTTGGCCACGCAAGTGGATTTAGTCCTTGCAGTCCTTCATAATCTGGGTCTTTTAGTTAATTTTTCCAAATCCAAACTTGTCCCGGCACGGGTACAGACCTTCATTGGAGCACGCTTGGATGCCGAACAAGCCAGGGCCTTCCTCCCTGTTCAAAGAGGTTGTGCCATCCAAAAATTGGTGGCCAAGTTCACTAAGAAACGCTTTCAGACAGCCTACCATATACAGCAGTTGTTAGGCCTCATGGCCTCCACCACGGTTGTGGTGGAGTTTGCATGACTTCGTATGCGCCCGCTCCAAAATTGGTTCCTCCGGGCGTTCAGGCTCAATGTCGACTCCCAGTACTAACGCCTATCCATCCCCAGATATGTCATTGCTTCCCTGCAGTGGTGGGCATATGACATCAACATCCTCTCAGGTGTCCCCTTTCATTGTCCTTCCCCTGAGAGGTACCTGTTCACAGATGCTTCCCTTTCTGGATGGGGTGCTCATTGTGGTAACCTTACATCACGGGGTACATAGTCATATTTAGAATCCCGGTTGCACATAAATTTATTAGAGCTTCGTGCCATCCGTCTAGCTCTGTCTTCATTTGCAGGGCACCTGGACGGACTTCACATTCAGATCGCTACGGACAGCTCCACCGCCCAGTATTATATAAACAAGCAGGGCAGCACAGGGTCCGTTTCGCTCTCCAAAGAGGCCAGCGACATTTGGGAATGGGCCATAGCTCATCATGCTACTCTCGTAGCAATTCACATTGCAGGCAAGAGCAACACATTAGCGGATGCGCTGAGTCGCCTTCCCAATCAAACACACAAGCTCACCTTAAGCGATGACTGTCTCCACCAAATATTCCGACAGTGGGGTTACCCACAAGTAGACCTTTTTGAAACACACCTCAACTCCGTGTGTTGCAGGTTTTATTCGACGGCGGGAACCAGCCCGGGCTCATTGGGGGATGCCTTTCAGACAATTTGGAACGGGGCTCTGTTTTATCTCTTTCCCCCATTCCCTCTACTTCACAAGGTCCTAGCCAAGTTGAACCACGACAAGACAGATGCCATCATTGTCACTCCCTTTTGGCCCAGGAGGTCGTGGTTCGCAGTGCTCATGTCACTTGCATAAGAGAACTACATCCTTCCCCCGAAGGATCCCTCCTACTCCCCCCCAGACCTACAACTTGCTGCCTGGAGGGTGCAGCCCCAGGGCAGTGGTCTGACAGGGTAGCTAAGGTCTTATTGCACTCCTTAAAGTCCTCCACAAGACGACCTTATGACGCAAAATGGAGACATTTTTCTGATTGGGCTAGGGTCAAAGATGTTTCACCAATTACTTGCCCACTGTCTGTTGTGTTTGATTATCTGCTAACCCTCAAAGATGATGGTTTATCTAATTCATCCATTAAAGTTTATTTAGCCGCAATTTTGGCTTTTCACCTGGATATCGACTTTTTTTCAGTCTTTTCTCATCCCCTTTCCAAAACGTTTTTGAGAGGTCTCACTAATTTGTATCCTCCCGTCACTCCACCCGTTCCTCATTGGAGTCTCTCCTTAGTACTTTCTCAACTCATGAGACCTCCCTTTGAGCCATTGGCCACTTGTGAAATGGCTCTGCTGTCATTTAAAGCGGCCTTTTTGGTTGCAATTACCTCAGCAAGGAGGGTGAGTGACTTATCAGCACTCTCACACTCCCCTCCTTATACTAAGTTCCACTTGGATAGGGTGGTACTGAAGCCAAAGCTCTCTTTTTTACCCAAGGTTGTATCAGCCTTCCACCTTACCCAGGACATTGTCCTCCCGGTTTTTCCCCCTCACCCATCCTCAGATGCTGATAGGGCATTACACTCCCTCGATGTCCGAAGAGCCCTCCTTTTTTACATTAAGAGGTCTCAGAACTTTCGTAAGGACGATAACCTTTTTGTTTGCTTTGGGGGACACCATAAAGGTCATCGTGCTTCTCCTCAGACTCTCTCGAGATGGATCACATCTACCATCAAATTGGCCTACGATCTTGCTCACCAAGAATGCCCTCCTATGATTAAAGCACACTCTACCAGAGCGTAAGCAGCCTCCATCGCCTTTTCTTCAAAGATTGAACTCCAGGACATCTGTAAGGCTGCTACCTGGTCCACACCCTCCACGTTTATGAAACACTACGCTGTGGATGTGGACTCTGCGAGAGATGCAGACGTGGGACGTGTCGTACTGCAGTCTTTATTTCGGTGACTGTCCCACACCCACCATCCTGGTAACCGAGCTCGCTACTCTCCCAATGTGGGACTGCATAGAAACCATGCAGATGAAAAATAGAGTTTCACTTACCTGTAACTGGTGTTCATCTGGTGGATCTTCTATGCAGGCACACATCCCTCCCTCCTTCCCCGCTGTGGGACCTCTCCGCTAGACCAGTGGTTGGTTCCGTGGTGGCAGGTTGGAGAACTGGAGGGAAGAGTGCTCCCTCCCCCTTGGGTCATGTGACCAAGGGGCAGGAAGATTGCATGCCCCAAAGGGAGAAGGAGCACTCTCTTAGATTTTGCTAGAAGCTGACAAATCTTATCCGTGGCTGGCCTGCGCCTGTGCATTCCCAATGTGTGCCTGCATAGAAGATCCACCAGATGAACAACAGTTACAGGTAAATGAAACTCTGGTTTTACTAGTGGCCATGAATAACCTTCTCCTAAGCACCTGTGGAAACCATTGCCAGATAAAAAATGGGCAGGCCAGGGAATGCATGACACTTTTGTCAAACAGGAAACAGGATTACCTCAATTCGCAAGTAGGCATGAACAAACACATTGAATGTAACATTGCAGTAGGTATCACGTATCAGCAGGAAGCGTGCTGTCAGTCTGAAACCGGTGCAGCATCAGTGCTGGGTGGATGCTTGCAAAACGGGCCAGATTTACACTGTTTACGGTAGTGATCAATGCCAGATCAGGCAGGTCTGTCCACCTCTTTGGGGCTGTACTGAAAATGTAAGTTCCAGGTAATTTTTGTCCCAGGGCAAGCCTAAAAGGTAGTCCCACCTATGCAAGTTTAAGTGTAGAACCCAAACTGAGAGGGGGGGCAGCCAACGGTATCTGTCGGCCGCTCTCGTGCCTTTCCTTATAAAGGAGGTGCTAGTGTGCCTGTCGTACTTTTGCTTTTGCGCGTTTCCTTCTACTGTTGTCTCCACCGGTTATAGCAAGGGTTTAGCAAGTCCTAGAGAAGCGGAGAGTCCATCTACATATTGCACAAGGCATTGTGGAATAGCATGAAACATTCAAACACACGCAAATATCAATAAAACAGAGTTTTTAACTGTAGTTCTGCACTGCTGTTTTCCTTTTTGCTTACAATTTGTACAGCAAGAGGAGAGAGGTTGGCAAGGCTGCACCGTTGGAATCACCCCTAATGGAGTGAGTGGACGTTGTGGGTGGCAGCAACATACAACCACCTGTAAACGTGCACCCACCGACTGCTATACCAACGGAATGACCATGCCAAAGTAGGCAATTGGGAGGGGGAAGTGACAATTTCGAGTCAGTGCCCGTGCACGTCCGGGAGAGTGTTGTCACATCACCAGCGAGGGAGCAACATCTAGAGGCCAGATGGAGCAAAGCAGCATCATGGGCAAAGTGGGCGGAGTTGGAGCGGTGAGTCACGAGTGGAATGGAAGGGGAAGGACAAGGGGACAGAGGTAAGCAGTGCAGAATACTGCGCAGTTGTTCCTGTGAAAAAACAAAACTGCTTCGAGATTGGGGGGAAGGTCTGCTGTCATGAAGAAATAATTTAAACCAGGTTTTTTGTTTTTTTTTGCTCCACGGCAAAAGAGAAGCAAAATCTACCATGAAAAATCACCCCAAATGTCTTCCATTGTTCTAGGGTAAATGTCCTAGGATTACTAAACACTACACTCCAGTCTTAAATACAATATTGGGAACGCAAAAATTGGGAATTCAGGGCAGGAGTATTAGACTTTATGCAACAAAGCATAAAGATATCATAAACAAGTCTCCGTCTGTGACAAAAAAAATGTGGCAGGAAGCCATCAAGCACATTCACTCCCTCCCAGCTTCTTCCTTCCCTCTGTGCAAAGACTTCTTGGTCCACAACTAACAGCTGCTTGCTGCAACATCTGAATAACTGCTGTTTTTTCTCTTGTGTACAGATTAAGATACTAAAATGAAAATCCTGGAAAGTGAATAAAACTCTCATTTTGCCTAGTTCAGAAGTCACGACAAACTGCAGTTTGTTCTAAACCAGGATGCCTTTAATCTCTACACCACACACAAAGAACAATGAATTCCAGTCTTGTTCACAAATTGAGGTTTGTTGGTGACATCTGAATCCAGCCCTTTTATTCTCCAAAGGCCAAAAAGTCTTGTGCTGTAGGAAAAGGAAGGAAAGTCCAGTTGTTGCTACTTCTTTCAGGCATAGTCAAAAAGAACAAGGAGCACAGGAACATTCTTAACTCCTCCATCCTGTTGGGATCTGAATGCTTACTTTTATGAGCACTACTTCTGCTGCCTCATTTCAGTTTTCAGTAGATTTCTTGGTCTGTCTTTTCCTGTGTCCAAACTTGCATTTTTTTCTCACTACCTGCTCATCATCTTCTATTGGTTTCCTCACATTCTTGAAATGGTCTTTAAGGATTCATTTCCATAGAAACTGCATATATTAAAAATTAGCATCTTCCAGGAGCCTTATCTGTTCTTTCAAAGCAGGTCACTACCTACTATTTCCCCATCTAACAAGAACTTTTTAGTGCATGCTTTCAGCAGATTTTTGGGGGGGGGGGTAATGCAGCTATACTTTTCAAAAGCTCTCTGGATCCAGTTCCTCTTGGGGAAGCATCGAGTGGCTGCCTTGAAATGCTAGTGAACAACAGTGTTACAACCAATGAAATTGAAAATGCAAGACAATTACTGTATGGTTGTCCTTCAACATGGTCATTAAGAGTACAGTTATCACACATTAAATAATCCTCTGATGTTTCTGTAATTGATCCTTTCCACAGTAATACCTATTAAGCACTGCTGCTGTAGGATAACTCTTGTGTTGTCAGTTGGAAGAATAACAAGAACCAAAGGCTTAGATCCACTAGAAGATTTCTGCATGTGTTAGGGTCCTTGTACAAGCGGAAGTATGAAAAAATCTTACACTAGCCCTTTGCTAGTGTAAGTTAAATGTAGCATATCCCAAGCCATTCTTTCACTTGTGCAAGCCATTGTACAAACAATTATTGGGCACTATAAGATATCAAGAGGAAAGTGCTAGGTGCTGAACAAGATCTTTCACAAGCAGAACAGTACTAAATCTGAAGGTATCTCAAGATGTGAGCTGTGACTCACAAAAGCTTATACCCTGACAGAAATTTTGTTAGTCTTTAGGGTGCTACTGGACTCTTGTTCTTCTCTAGCACTCAGTGCATTCCTGAGTCAGTCATTTTCAATTCCATTATTATCCAATGGGCTATTGTAAATTGCTTTTTATAATTCCTCGTTTCTTTTGCAAAATACTTCTGTTCTTCATCTTTCTTGAGAACTGGAGTGCCCTTTGGTGTCTCCTCTGATCCAGTTGTAATAAGTTGGGCTTTTAATTCTTTAACATCATTTAGGATAATATCCATTTTTTGAATAAGGCATTGAAATGAAGTGCTCGTCAAAGCCAAAAGTTGTTCCATCTGCTTAATCAAGTGTTCCATGGTTGCCCTTCTAGAAGTCTATTAAAACTCAGTTAGTAAAATCCGAGCAGGTTCCAATGTAATAAATAGCAAAGAGGTACTGCAGGATATTGTCAAAGGCTTTCACGGTCAGAGTTCATTGGTTCTTGTAGGTTATCCGGGCTGTGTGACCGTGGTCTTGGTATTTTCTTTCCTGACGTTTCACCAGCAGCTGTGGCAGGCATCTTCAGAGACACTGTCCTTCAGTGTTACTCCTCTGAAGATGCCTGCCACAGCTGCTGGTGAAACGTCAGGAAAGAAAATACCAAGACCGCGGTCACACAGCCCGGATAACCTACAGGAACCAAGGTACTGCAGGAATCAAACAATGTAAACCTTCCCTCTTCTTTGTAGTCAGGAACTTGGGAGTTATTTGCTAGTAACACACTGGTGCCACACTTCCAATTCTGAGTTCACTGGCTCTCTCGCGATGATAGACCATTTCCAGGAAGGACGTGGCAGGAATGCATTGTTTAGTGAGAAAGACTGCCTTCCTCCCTCCCTTTAATTTGTAATGGCTCCTGATTGGTAATTGAAGCGTCTTTTAAAAGTCTTAATTGTTATGTCTTCCCACTGATCAAATTTATAAGCTCCTGCCGCGTTATCTGATTTTTTCTTGTTTTTAAAGAGTCATTTAATCATTGAGTGGCGAGATACGGATTCACCAGATAAATTTAGCAATTTCCTGGGACTTCCAGATCCAGGTAAAACAAAAGAGTTTTTTTCAAACTTACTCAGTTTTCAGAAGAGCAGGTATAGGGGAGAGCGAAGCCAAAAAATTCCAAAGAGACGTCTTCGGCAATTTATTACTCCTTAGCTGGCGGTGACTGCTACTGAGTCTCCAAGTTGTAAAACCCAGAGATTATCAGGAGTCTAACCGCACTCTGAGGCTGCAGATTTCCTGCCACCCGTTCCACTATTTAGGAATCGTGGGTGCATTTAAGCCCCTATTTAAGACGTTATTGGTTCTCCTCTGGAAGCCTCCAGGGAGACGACTGAAAACTCTTAGGAGGCGGCGTCACCCCGCTGCCAGCGTAAGTGCGTGTAAAACCATGATTACACACACTTACGCTGGCGGCAAGGCCAGTCCTGCCAGCGGCCAAGCGCCGCGGGACCACGCCTTGCCCCTCCACTGGTGTGGCCTCTCCATGGTGCAGGCCATGGCGTAGAGAGGCTGCTCCAGCACAGGAGGGCATTCCGGGGATGGGCCAGGGGAGGAGCTGCCGGTTAGGTGACCTCCTATCCCTGTTCGGCCCAGTACGCCAGTGCCGAGAACAGCGGTGATGAGCCTGCTTTTTAGCAGGCACAGCCTCGCTGTTTCCTATGGGGCAAAAAGCCCCAGTTAAATAAAACAAACCAAAAAAAAGCCGCGAAATGGCTGTTTTTGTTTAACGGCGTACGGGAATCAGTTTAGTAAGAGGCACTGCTGCTCCTCTTCCCCGCCATTCCTGTACGCCGCCAGCTCAGGAATGAGCTGTAAGTCTGTTTACCTTTCCTCTGTATTAAAGTCATAGCTCCAATACAGTCCCAAATTGGCATAGCATTCTATAATTCCATTCACATGACTTTAAGTTCCTATTTCCGAGTCCCATTCATTCCAATGGACTTACTCCACCAAAACTGTTTAGAAGGGCAGCACACTGCCTCTTTAATTGTTGCTATATTCAGTTCAGCTGCCAGCACAGAAACGGTCCTTTCTGCCTTTCATTGTGCACATCTCTTTCCTGATGTCCATCTCCAATGGAGCACCTCTGCAGATCTTTGACTTGGTTTGTACATTAATACAATCGTGTGGAACTGAGTTCTATGTAATATGACAAGCCTAGAAGGGCACAGGAAGAGTCCACACTGGATTTCCTCCCAAGTTCATATGGCGGAGCAACATCATGGGCTCCTCCTGCATGGTCAAGAGCTTTCCAGATCATCATAGTAGTGCAGAAAGGTACAGAGTAGAGTGACGAGGATGATGAGGGGCCTGGAGACCAAGCCCTATGAGGAAAGGCTGAGGGAGTTGGGAATGTTTAGTCTGGAGAGGAGAATGAGGGGGGACATGAGTTCTCTCTTTAAGTATTTGGAAGGCAATCACTTAGAGGAAGGCAGGGAGCTGTTCCTGTTGGCAGCAGAGGTTAGGACTCACAATAATGGGTTTAAATTGAGGGCGGAAGGGTACTGGCTGGATATTGGGGGGGTTTACAGTGAGAGTTGTTCGACAGTGGAATCAGCTACCTAGGGAGGTGATGAGCTCCTCCTTACTGGCAGTCTTTAAGCAGAGCCTGGACAAACACTTGTCAGGGATGCTCTAGGCTGATCTTGCATTGAGCAGGGGGTTGGACTAGATGGCCTGTATGGCCCCTTCCAACTCTATGATTCTATGATGCTATGATTCCCATAATGCCAAAGTTGTGTAAGAGCAATTTCAAGCATACATAGGGTGAAAGAAACAGTCTTAGAAATGCAGCCACCAGTCAATGAGGTCACCATTACATTTTGTTTAATGTTAGCTCTATTCAACGTGAGCCAGCGTGGTAAAGTGGTAGGATTGTGAATATCAATATACCTGAACCGAAAATAAACCTGAAATTAGCCGTTTTGGCAATATTCATGTTTTGGATAGACCAAATACCAAAATGTGGGAATCTGCCCAAAGCTGAATAGGCAATTCCTGAAAAAGCCAAATAGATATAGATATTTGGCTTTTTTGGGTTTTGGCTATTTGCCTTTGCTCAGATGTACAGCTCTGTGCTTTCTCTCACTTTTCTATCTTTGACTGGTTTTGTTAGGGCCCCATAGTTGGGGCCCTTTTGAGGTAGGATTTGTGTAATTGGAGCCAACTTGGTATGACCAAACTATTCATCACCATTCAGTGCAGTAATCTGGATCAGGATAGTCTGGAGGCAGAAGACAGGGCTCACCCAGTCACATCCGGAGGGATTTACCCTCCAACTAAAAAATGCCCGCTTCTAGAGCTACGTATTGGGCTTTTGAAGAAGACTCCTTACCCGCACGGATGAGCAATCTCCTTCATAAGAGCTGCCTTGGTCATGACTTCGACTGGCTTCAATATCACCCCCCACCCCCCAAAAAATCTGCTCTCAAATTGAAAGTCGCCCTGAGTAGAGGCTTCGTTGCCCTGAGTAGAGGCTTCGTTACTCTGAGTAGAGGCTTCGTTGCCCTGCACCATGACCATCTCTTGAAATCAGATTTTTGATTACCATAATAAAGGACTGTTCACAGGATGTCATTTGCCACCAAAAGAAATGTTTTCCATGCCTCATTTTTCTTACATTTATGCCTTTTTCCTCAGTTTGGAAGCTAATTTGCATGGACATCATGCTATGCACCCCAGGTACTAAGGGAGCCCCCAGACTGAGGCACCAGCATGCCAATCAGCTCTTTCTGCCAGTCCTCAGCAATGCTAAACTTCTGAACCTGAAAACAGATGGATAGCTCAGCTCACAATTGCCTGGAGAAGGGGGCAACCCCTTTGTGGGCCCATAAAATTGAACCTACTGTCCCAAAGTTAACCAAACATTGGTCACCATTTCAGGACAGTCCTTTGCAGGTGAGGTAGGTGACTCTACCTCCAAAAATGCCCCCACAGGAGCTTTGGGAAAAAACCCATAGACTATAATGGACCCGATTTTTTTCAGTAAACCTGGAAATAAAGCCAAAATACCCCTTTACCGGTATGGGGATTTAGCTTATTCCGGGTTTACCTAAAAAATTGGGCCCAATAAACCCAAACTCGAAATTTATTGATTTTTTTTTTTTGCACAACCCTATATAGTGGTTAAGAGCATTGGACTCTAATCTGATGAACCGGGTTTATTTTCCCAGTCCTCCACATGCAGCCTGCTGGGTGACCTTGGGCTAGTCACAGTTCTCTCAGAACTCTCTTAGCCCACACAGAGGCAGGCAATGGCAAACCACTTCCAAACATCTCTTGCCTTGAAAATCCTATGAGGTCAAGTCATAGTCATATCGTTCTTTATTGGCATAAAATCACTGTACATATGGTAGCGTGTAAAAATATAAATATTTGAGATATAACCTTACAAAATGGTTAAAAGACACTTGCATAAGATAGCGTTGTGAGCTAACACATCCCTCTATTTAAATAATCTGCAGCATTCTATAGCAATCTTAAAAATTGTGCTGCCTTCTCCAGAACATAGGGCGAACAGTTATTCAAAAGAAAGGAAGAATTACAGGAATCGGAGGCATTCAGTCTACATGTCTGCAAAAGGCTTAGTAGTTCATTACAAATTTCTGAATAGAGACTACAATAAAATAAAACATGGACAACTGTTTCAGCACACTTACTGCCACAAGGACAAAGTCTGTCTGACTGAGGGATTTTGCTAAATCTTCCATCGAGTAACGCAGATGGCAAAACATTAAACCTAGCTAGGGAGATGGCTCTGCGATAAGATGGATCATACATATGAGATAGATATGGGGAAGGCTGGTAAACATCAAAAGGTATCCTTAAGTTTAGTGGCAAGCAGGTTTTATTAGCAGCCCTATATAGATCCTGAAGGCCCATGTCTAAAAGTCTGTGTTTTACCATCTGGAAAGCTTCTCTGTCACAGAGCATGAGTAGGGAATCAAAATTCAGGCCAATAGATTTGATTTTGCTTTGAATGTGTGAGAGCCAATTGGAAGCATACGACTCCATGAGCATATGGTGAATGAGCATATGGGGTCAAGTCAGTTGTGACTTCACGGCACTTTCCACCACCACATTCAACTGAATTCCTTCCAATATCCAAATTAAAGCAATTTTACATGTAATACGCAACAAGAAACACAGGATTGTTACCATGTTTGTTTTGATACTTACAAAGCCACACACATCTTCATCAAGAAACGGGTAAGCCTGCAGCAATGCACTGGCAACATCATCATCATCTTTATTATAGCCAAAGGCCAACATAAAATATGATAAAACTATGATAAAACTCTACAGATCCTACTTACAGCATCTCATCCTTACTGATTAATCTGAAGATTTACCCATAAAACCTTTATTCATCATTAATGCCTTTCTTTTCCAACATAAAAGCAGAATTTTGCTACAGAGTGCAAAATAAGAGTCACCCTGTCTTCCAGTATATATTCCACCAAAGAGGTCTCAGAAATGTGAGAATGTACAAACAGAGTTAGCAGGGGAGTAATTAAACAATTTATGGCATCATCATAGTATTCACAGTAAAACAATATATGTACTAACGTCTCCACCACATCCATAGGGCAAGAACATTTGCGTGTCTCTCTTGGGCAATGAAGAAACCTTCCCAAAAGTACAGCTGATGGAAGGGCATCAAATCGGGCCCTAGAAAAGGCCCATCTTAATGTAGGAGAAGTAATTGAAGTTAGATAAGGGGCTGAATTACTGCCTATCCATGACCTAAGGTTTTTAAAAGGGTTAGGAAGAAGAGCATTATCATTTTGTAGCTCAATGTCAATAAGACATTGATGGACCACAGACTTGGCTTTCTTTAGTCCCAGCTCCATCAGATGTTGTGGATCAAAACCAATTGTAAATAATTTTTTGATGATCCTATCAGATCATGATGGATATGGAGCTGCAGATAAGAGCTGCATTATTAGCCTGATTGGATTTAAATGGATTTTTAACCAATAGTTGATAACGTTTATCCAAACTTTAGTTTCATCCCTATGCAGACTGGCCTCACATCTCATTGTGCTTCATACATAAGATGAGATATAACTTAATATATGAGATATAACAATAGCCAATGGGATAAAACCTCCCCCTTGGGTTCTAAACAACCTAAGAATTGCATTGGAGCTTCTTTGCGCAGAATGTACCACAGCTGGAATTTGCACTATTTTTCCCTATTAAATTGAAACACTACTCCCAAATACTTAATTACTTAACTTGTTCAATTCGTTGCCCATCCACTAGCCAAAATGATTTATGAAACTTGTTATTAAAATGTACCATCTTAGTTTTTGCAAAGTTAATAGTCGTTCCTTTTGACATTGCTGGACCAAAGCTCTTACTGCTCTCTTTAGTCCCACTCTGGTTTGGGAGAGAAGAACCGCATCATCTGTATACATTAGGATGGGAAGATTTTTCCCTTCCATTAGTTTAGGTGCATGAATGTCCATCTCCTGAAAACACTTTATGAGGGAATTAACATACATGTTAAACAGGAACGGAGCTAGGAGGCATCCTTGTCTCACACCCTTCTGTGTAAGAATGGGATTTGACAATCGACCTTCATGAGTATACCTTATGTGTAAACTTGTGTTTACATGAAGTTTCATAATCAGGTAAAGAAGGCATTTGTCTATTATTGTATTTGCCATTTTTAACAATAATTGTCCACGGGAGACCATACATTGACAACATCATTATACTGCTGAGTTGTTGGATACCCGTCCACACAAGAGATTTAAGTTACCAACTATTTCAGTGCCCAAGGATAGCAATTTGAAGATTTGGGCTGAAAACAGACATTGGTAATACAGAAAGAGGGCTCTGCTTTCATGGCAGTATCTGTCTTTAACCCCATCACCTCTTATTTGAGTAATTAAATATTGCCACTAAGTTAGATCAAATGGAACATTACAAGATTGCTTTATAAATACATGAGAATGTTTTTTAAACTACTATTCAAGAACATCCCATCGATGTACAGTTCTGCAAAGTTTCCAAATTCACATAAAAACTCAGCAAGTGTAAAAATGATCAAATGCTTGCATTGCAGCGGAGAGCTTGTCTTAGGTATGTACATTGCTGGCATTTCTGTTTCCTTCATTTGCACAGACATACCCTTCCACTGCTCCTGGCGATTGAGAGGCAGGTGATTCACAAGTAAATGTTGATCCTTTGGTCTGCTGTTCGCATTTCGTAATCAGATCCATTAGCTCTGCCTGGTGCCCCATCTTCTCCACCTGCTGCTGGACCATCCTGTCATTAAAAGCCAAGAGCGCCACTCCACTCACTTCTTCCTCTAAGAGAAGAAGCAAGGAATCATTACCTATTGATTGGCCTTGCTGCAGGAAGAAGGATGTTTAAAGGAAATTGGGATCTCTAAGGCATCGACTCTTTTTGTTCACATCTAAAAGGAAGAGTTCTGTTTAAACTGTAACAAGCAATCAATTTGGACCACAAACTTTCTCTTTTTAGCAGTGTCAGAATATTGATATTCTTACCCAAGCTTTTGACTTAATGGGCTTAGAGTGTGCTCAGTGCTTAATTCCTAAGAAAAGGGCTGCCAAGGCTATCCTAAGAATCTTCCCTTGCTAATCCCAGCTGTACAGGTTGGGTTCTTGTTGAACAAGGAGCAAGTATTCGACACAAGCTCAACGATTCATTACGATTGCTTCAAATGTCAACATGGCTATGCCCTAAAAGGGGCAAAGCCTGGACATAAATTAAGCCCTCTGCCTGTTTCAGATCCAGCTTTTTGAAAAGAAGCAGAAGCCTTTCTTAGGCTGGAAACTCAAACACTCTCCCTCAGCATGTTACAGCCTTTTCACTCTACACTTCAGAAAGACACGTTTACTATCCAAAATGCATTAGTTAAAATACAAAACATCCATCACATTGCACAGGATGTCTTTCAGGGTTTAACTTCCAAAAGAGAACTAATTGGGTTTTTTAAAAACAATATTTACAAATAACCCCTGCAGTCCCAATGCTTAACAAGTCTTGCAGGGCAATCCTTAACATTTCTAAGTAAATGGGATTAGAAGGATGGAACTCTGTTTAGGATTGCACTGTACCTTGATTCCATCCTTAATCCTATGAACTATCTGTCTGTCTGTCTATCTTTATACTCGCACACATGTAATTACATACATGTACAGAAATGCATACATGTTTTAAATTATTTTACCACAAAATTTAGGAACTAGTTCCCTTAGGTTTCTCTGTACCAACCAGGTGCAGACTTGATCAACTGACCACATTTCCATCTTCATGTGCTGTGAGGGTAACTTTCACTATAAAATGTAAAAGATTTTTTAAAATTAATCTTTGAGTGAACATTCAGTCCACTCTTGTCCCCCAAATAGGCACAAGTTCCTTGAATGAGGACTATTCCACACACTTACTGGATAATAACGTGTTCTAATATATCACTATTTTGGCATGCCCCATTAAAGCCTGCTCTATGCAGCCAGTTTTATGATGGCTGTTCTCATCTGCTTTTCGTATTCCATCCTTGTTTTCTTCTGTTCCAAACAGGCAGCTTCATTCTTTATAACACTGAACACTCCCAGTTCCCACACCATTAACACCCAGGTTTTCACACAGATATGAGAAAGGTGTGAAATTCACCATCAACATGCTCATCAGAAACCAGCTACATTTTACAGAAGGGGAAAAAAAATAAACCACACAGGAATCTTCCACATATACATTTATAGCAAGAGAAACATATTAACCCTCACTGTACTACAAAGAAACTATTCAAAAACATGCAAGTCAATGGGAGAATTTTTTAAAAGGTACAAAACGCACATTTTGAAAGTCACCTTTTCTTTTCCATATAGTGCAAGATATTTCTAACACATGAGGAACTGAGGCATTTATAGGAAGAGCACTTTAAGAGTCTAGCCCTGTCAAGAACCACCATAGGAGGGAAAAATAAACTGTCTCTCTATGTAGTTCCTCTTTGGTGTCACTCGTTGGAGGCCTCGACCCCCCCCTCCAGTGCACTGCAACCCACGGGTCAATATGAAAGGGTCCCTTCTCTCTTTACTTTAGAGTTCTGAGTGAATCCTAGAGCATCCTCACTGGCACGATGAAGTTACTTTTGGTTTTGCACCAGAACTGACATTGCGCATCAGTGCAACACTGAATTGCCCCACCCCCGCCACATTTTCTTCCTGCCTGAGAACAATCCAAGCTATGGCTGCCAATGCCATCTCCATGTGATGATCTCACTGATCCATCGACACGGTCCTGTTAAGGAGCGTGTAGGAGTATGTCCAGAGTCTAACTCAGCAAGTTCCCTGGTGCAAATCCCTTGTTTATCATCTGGGCAAAGCCTTTGAAGGTGCCACCCTGCTAGGGGCTAGGTCTCCTACTATAGCAGGACACATACCAGCCGGAGCCCCTTGTTCCCTACTGCCGTTCAGCAAAGTGGTATCGGGGGAATACATAGAAAGTGCGAACAGTATTTTTTTATAACATTTTAAAATTCTTAATACATCGCTGGGAATACCTAGTGCGGTAACAGCCTAAGAAAATAAGGTTCTATAAATCACAGTTCTAGAGGGACGTATCACTAAGCCGACAAAGAGTTTCAAATGCTTAGGTACTATAAATCAAATGTCCTGGCAATCGGGATTTTCTTAGTCTTCATATAATGTTATTTGTCTGATATTTCTCTGTTAGGTTTACAAAACTGTAGAAGGATACAACATCTTTGAGAATTACAGCATTAGGTTTGACTTAATATGACAACAGTCGCCACTCAGCTCTTCGTCCAGGCTGAGCAGCAATAAGAGGGTGTGAAAAATCATTAACCAAGAACTTTGGTGTAAATTAAAAATCACACCTTGCTGTCACACTTCGTGCACCCTTGAGAAAATTAGGACAAAAAACTCCAACTAGAAACATAAAATGGAGTTCACAGTATTATATATTTGACTTGAAAAATAACCCATATTGCATTTTTAAATTCTTAAATTAAAAATACATTTTAAAAGGCAAAGGCTGTTGCTCCCTCATTATAAAAGAGAGCTTTGTCACCTATGTTACAAAAACATATTAAAACTGCAAAGACTATACAAATGTAGAAATGTGGTAAGGCACCAATTTAATTATAGAAGCCACATAGGATCTGGCAGGAAAACGAGAGTCCTTACATATTACAGTGATAAATACAGAAGGAAGAAAAAGCTGCAGTCATAAATGGGAATACTGATAATCACATTCTGATGAATCCATTTACATTTGGAGCTCTTGCTCTCCACCAGGAATTTATTTATTTAGCAGAATATTTGTAACCCATACTGTTAATCAATTGATTCCCAAAGCAGCTCACAATGAAATGACCATAAAACAAAAACAAAAACCCTCAACATTTAAGCTGAGCGTAAATCACAACAATAAAAGAACAACAGTAAAAGAAAGCCAATCAGCCAAACAGCATAAAAAGCTCAATCACTTCACAGCATAATAAAGGCAACATAAATGTTTAAAATTCTGTTTGCATCATAAAACCAATAAAAGCAAAATCACAACAGAGTGTCAAACAAAAGAAACAGAGTCAATAAAACAGTCAAGACTAGGTTCAGGGTCCAAGAAAGGCTCAACATTCAGTTGGCATCAGATGAATAGCTGTGGGAAAGCATTCCAGAATCAAGGTGCTACAACAGAAAAGGTACTGTCATTTGCCACTCCAGGGCCAAATGTGGAGAGGAAGATGGGGGCCAACAACCCATTAGTATAACCATTGTTAAATAAGCAACCTGAACAACACAACATTAATCAGAACAATTTTATTTGGAGAAAACTGGCCACAACTTAATTGGCAACAGCTGAAATGCATTGGCGCAGTATGTGGGCTAAATCAGTGACATCATTTGACCCCAATGCTTCTAACATCATCCTACTACCAGCAAGCCCGCTGGAGTAGCGTAGGATGGCAGAACAAGGGTTTCATCTGAACATGAGCCACTTGGTGATTCCCCCACCTCATGGGAGGAGGCTGTTTGGACAACCCCTGAGCTGGGCATGTCCATCCCTAAGTCTCCCCCCAAATCCCATAATGGGATCTGCTGCAGGCTGCTTTCCTCAAAAACTGATTCCAGCCTCATGCTAAACACTGCCAAAGAGCCGGGAGGGGCCCATGGCCCTTCCCTGCTCCTGCCAACACACCTACAGCTGAAGCCAATCCTTGAGGCCCTGTTGGATGCCATGCAACCAGGAGTCCATAGCCCACTCTGAGATGTGGACCCCATCTGGCCTAAACATAGCCGCCTGCAGGAAGGAAATGTCGCAATGATGGATAACCATGCCACCAAGGGCAACCGAAGACCTTCCAATAGAATTAGTGGCTTAACTCCTAGCCAGATCCAGTTTTTTTGGATGAGTGGCTCCATGCCATGCGCGCCACTCCAACATGTCAGACCACAACAGTACTGTGCAAGGGAACATGGCTGCAATAGCCTGTAGCTTGGTGTGGACTGCTATTAGATCTTTCCCCTTGTGTTTGCCAAGGTCATTCTCCCCCAGTTGTATCACCAGGGCATTAGGAACACCGTGCAGCCGAGCTGACTGTCTTAGCTGAGGCACCAAAGACATCCATCACATGCCCCTCACGCCAAACCAGGAGATGAGCAGCCATCCTTCCAGGCCCATGTGTCTTCCCCAACCTGATGATGTACACCCCTGCCCATTGCACAATACTGTGCCTGCAGATCCAAACCTGCTTAAGGGGGCCCCACCGAAACTCAAGCAAAGAAATTAAACATTGTCAAGATGAGGCCTAATGTTACTGTTGTATGCTGCGGACCACCACCTCCCAATAGCTTGAATTCATTTGCCAGGCTTACCAAACCCGGCGGCCACAGTGGCTGCCCCAATCCTAAGGGAATGGGCCCCACATTCCTTGGAAGGAAGGCCAATCCTTTCCAAATCGGGAAAAATGCACCTTAAGAGAGCTTCAGTCAGTCATAGGACACCTCAACTTTGCTTTCAGGGTAGTTTCATCTGGGTGGGCCTTTTGCTCCTGTTTGGCCAGAGCTACGTTTGGGGCCAGGTCACTGCACCATCGTCTCCGATTGACCCAAGGCCTAAAAGGACATTACAACCTGGCTTACTTTTCTAGAT
Organism: Euleptes europaea; assembly: GCF_029931775.1. Lineage (NCBI taxonomy): Eukaryota > Metazoa > Chordata > Lepidosauria > Squamata > Sphaerodactylidae > Euleptes > Euleptes europaea. Next base: position 77,605,216 of record NC_079321.1, read on the forward strand.
GGGTATAATGGTATCACACTTTGGCAGGTGCCATTGGATCTGGGTAGGGATCGCCAATTTGACGCATCAGGAAGTATTAGTTTTGGACTTTATTTCAATGGCAGGTGGTGCACTCAGAAGTGGGCCAGCCACTGGTCAGGGATGAGGGTTACCAGGGATTTAACCTTCTTGCAGTTTTTTCCCATTGTCATAGCTGTCATCATCTGGGAAGACCTTTTCAAGGACAGACGTGTCTGCTTTTGGTGTGACAATGTGTCCGTGAACTTTACGAGCCTACAACTCAGCAGCAGCAAAATTTCTGGACTTTTCTACCCAAGCAGGGGGACTGGGAGCATGGCCAGTACCTGAGCAAATGGTACTCCAATATTTGGCTCAACTCAGGCAGCAGAGTTTGTCAGCAAAGTCCATTGGAGTTCACATGGCAGCTGTTTCATTCTGTAGCAAAGCTCATGGTTACAATGACCCATGTGCTTTTTTTGTTGCACGCCAGGCCATTGAAGGTTGGAGGCTGGCTTCACCACCCTCTCCTAATGCCCGCAGGCCAGTTACTCTGGGCTTATTGGCCCAGTTGATACACTGCCTTAGCAGGCTGTGTTGGTCTCCTTTTGAGGCTTATTTGTTTGACGCGACCTACACTTTGGTCTTTTTTGGGGGGCACTTAGGGTTGGTGAGCTGGTACCTTGCACGTCGGGTGGCAAACCTGGCAGGGCTTTGCAGAATGGTAATTTGGCCTTATCCAGAGAAAAGCTCCGGCTGATCATAAGGTGTTAAAAAAACGATAGCTCAAATATTATATAAAACTGTAATTTTAATCGATAGATTGTCATTGCTAATGAATCATAAGAATGATTTTAACCTATCTTCGCTGGCTGTTCGGTGTGTTTTATTACTTCAAGATGCCAATAAAGGTGTTGTATTGTTGTTGTTGTAAAAAAAAAACCAATCAGAAGGGAAAGGAGCATGGCTGTGTCTCTATGCTGCCAGCGGACCAGGGACTTGCCCAGTTAGGGCATACAAGGCATTTTTGGCAGTTCAGTCTAACATTTCAGGTCCTTTTCTTGTCCACAAGAATGGTGCCTTCTTGACTAGGAGCTGGGTACCCGAGGTTGGGTAAAAGGAAATATATATACGTGTGTGTGTGTGTATAAATACTGTAAATATAATTTATTGGAAGCGCTATGTAAAGGTTAAAAATATTTTAAAAACATTAAAATAGCACAATGGCATATCCTAAGGTTGACATCTGTAACCACAACCAACTGTCAGATGTCAACCTTAGGATATGCCATTGTGCTATTTTAATGTTTTAAAAATATTTTTAACCTTTACATAGTGCTTCCAATAAATTATATTTACAGTATTTATATATATATATATATATATATATATATATATATATATATATATATATATATATATATATATATATATTCCTTTTACCCAACCTCGGCTACTCAGCTTCTGTTTTTAGGTTGGGTCTTATTCCCCTCTTTTTTCTTCGCCTTCTTGACAAGGCTCCAGTCTAAGATATTGATAAGACCTACAGTTGACAAGTAGATTCTGGAATGTAAGAAAATCTTTCTCCTAATCAAATTGACAAATTTAAAGAAAGGATATGATGTATCACAATTGCAAAGAATTTGGTAACATTTCCTTTAAAATATATATATATATATATTTGTGTATAAATTATAGCATCATAATAAAATTGTCTGCAAACAATTGCAGACAATTATTGGTGAGAAATTATTGGTGAGAAATTATTGGTGAGAAAACTACTCCAGAAGCATTGGAGTTTCATTGTCAATGCAATCCTGTTCATGGTTACGTCAGCTTATGCCCACTGTCTTCAATGAATTTACCCTGGAGTAGCTCAGCATAGGATTGCACTTTGTGTATCTTAAGTGCCAAAAATCCAAAAAAAGACCACTTCAAAAATTAATCCACCACTGATACTTCTTCCCCAATATCTGTCTTTGCTTCTACTTTGGGGATGTAATAATAACAAGATACTGCCAAATCACTGAAATTATAAAATCCTGGGTTTCTACATTGTCCACTATGAGAAGCTGTCACCCTCTAATAAGGGAGAATCAAAGCATTAAAATAAACAGAAAATACACCCTGATGACAGCTGATCTGGTACTTTCTGTCATGAGACACCCTCCAGCAACTCGGGACTCCCTCCTTAATCCCAGAAGTAAAGTCCAAGTCCAATGGGGGCCACAGACACGGCCCGGGAGAAAGATGGCACTAAAACATATGCACCTTGAAGCCCTGTAAGCTGAGCTGAAGGTCTGGGGCCAGGAACACCAGCAATGGCCCAGTATGGGGCCCAATTAACCCACCAGGATGGAAACAACGCCTGGACCCAACCAGCTCCAACCAGAGCAATGCCGCTGGAATCAAGAGGCGGGGCGGTGAATTGGGCATAGCTGAAGGCAGATGGCTTCCCCGCCCAACAGCTGATGCCTGCAGGCAAAGTTGAGGTAGCAGCAAGAACAGGGACAGATGGCAGAGCAAAGGGGCTAACAAGGGCGGGGAAACCAGCTGGGGCTTTTAAATAGCCTCGGGTACAAACTTCCGTCCAATTAGCCTTCTCTCTGTCCCAGGTAAACTCTATGCAGATTTTTTATTAAAAAGATTGCAGGAATGGGTAGATGCTGAAGCAATACTCCATCCTGAACAGATAGGTTTCAGAAAAGGCGCTTCTGTGCTTGACCACTGTTTTACTTTATACTTTATGTCTAGCTGAGAAATATTCCACGTTCCCTGGAGGCAGACTCTATGCTGCATTCATGGATCTTCGCGCTGCTTTTGATTCTGTCCCGAGAACTTGACTATGGACCAAACTTGCAAAAACCAACATAGATGGCAGAGTTTTATGGCTAATTTCAAAGCTACACATGAAAATCAGACAGCACAAGGCCATTACGGGCCACAGGGCCAACTGACCAACAATTTCCCACTCGCAAGGGGAGTTAGACAAGGCTGTCTTTTGGCCCCCTTGCTGTTTAACCTATATATAAATGATATGGTCCTACATTAAAGGAGCAGCAAAACATGCTCCAATCTTAGCAGGTCGGGAAATTTCGATCCTATTATATGCCAATGATGCACTATTACTATCAAGATCTGAGCCTGGACTCTGGGCAGTAATCAATGTGTTTATTGATTACTGCAGTAAAGAAGGTCTCTCAGTAAACTACCAGTAGTCTAAAATAATGAGATTTTCTAAAACTCCCACACGTGTCCCTAAAGTGTGGCAGGTACTGAGAGGGAGAATAGAGCAGGTTTCTCATTTTAGATATTTAGGCATTATATTCAGCTACAACCTCTCATGGAACAACCATATATGTTCAGTGTCCCAAGCAGTAGAGTCTCTGCAAGGGCATATTAAGATTCTTTCATTCAAAAGGTGCCAGATATATTCCTGCTGCTCTCAAGGCATTTAACACCAAAATAGTTCCCCAACTATTATTTGGAGTATGCATTTGGATCAAGGGAGTGACAGAAAAACTTGATGGAACGCTCTTATACTTTCTACGAAGCATCTCGGGGTTCCAGGCTGTGTGGCCGGTACTGCACTGAGAACTGAATTCACACAGTGCTCCCTTGAATCTAAAGCCTGGCTAGAGACCCTAAAAATGAAAATTAAAATCATGTTCATTGACTCCAGCTTGCAGAGCGGTTTTTTACATCTTGTTGCCAAAGATAACTTCTTGGGAACACCTAGTAAACCTTAAAAAAAAATTGGGGGGGGGGGGTTTCCCTTGCAACCCTTGACCAGCCTTAACCAACAGAAAGCCAGTGAAGAAATAAGGCGAAGAGTATTTAGCTTAGATTTTATGCAGAGCACGTCAAGTTTGCTCTACTGCCGCAATGGGAATCTCCCCGCCAGAAGTCCTCCCCTTATATTGTAATATTTTAACCTCCCCAAATCAAAGGTGTGCTATTACCCTAGTGAGGCTGAACGCAATTTCCCACACAGGTGTTAAACGGTTGCTTTTTTGAAAATTCCTTTTAGTGACTGCCTGTGTGACTGGAGACACAGTGCAACTGAAACCCCCAGACCCATCTGCTCCTCTTCTGTAAAAAAATGGAAAGTAGAGAGAACTCGCCGGATTTTACCCATTCTAGCCAAATATGATCTTCCCTTAGAACCTTGGATTACGCCGTTCCTCTTATCTGATCTTGATGCTGATACCAAGAAAATTTAACAGATTGTGAAATATCTAATGCATGTAATGGCTGTAAAATTGTCACGACAAAATGGTTCTATTCTGTGCTAAGCTTAAACGGGATCCGGCTAATTTTGTAAAACTGTTTCCCTTGTACAATGTAAATGCTTAAGACTCTTATCAATGAGCAATAAAGGTTGATGATGATATTACCATATCGCCTCGGGAGAAGGTGGGGAGGAAGAAGCAGGGTGAAGCCTGGGACAAGGGGGGGTAGGACTTGTGCTATCAACTAGGGCTGTAGCCAAGGCCAGGAAAAAGAAGGACTGTCGGAGCTGCCTAAGACAGGCTCTGCAGCCAGGGCAAGGAGGGGAAAACCCAGCTTGGGCTCTACCTTGCTCTGATTCTGGGCTCAAGCCCAGGGGGGACAGGGGGAACCCCTAAGGATGCAACAGACCCATCATCAGAGGGGGGCAGCCTCCCCCTCATAAGTGTGATGTGGACCCACCACCTGAAGAGGGCTTCCAAGAAGGGCCCTACAAAGTGATGGAGAATGTGGGCAGTGCGACCCCTACCCTGAATCACCACCCATGCCAGGTGTCCTCGCCCCACCAGGTTGGCGAGTGAGCAGGCTGTATGTCTGACCCACAACCTTTGTAAGCCCACCCACTGCCAGTAGCATGAGGCTGGAGGCTGAAGATGGTGATCACTTCAAGGATGCCCCTCAGACAACAGCCTTGGACTTTGCTCAGTTTGGCCAGTGGCTCGCTGAAAGGGACAAATGGCTATTTGCAAAATGACCAGACAGCAACAGGAAGGCCAAGTGACATTTCAGGCTGCTTGCGTCGGTGTAAGTGCCTTTTGCGCCTGCACGAGGCCCTACTGGCCTCCTAAGCACTTTCGCCACCAAAGCTCAGGAATGCACTGTAATAGTGCAATCCTAAACTGAGTTATACCTTTCTAAGCACATTTAATTCAGTGGACATAGAATGGTGTAAGTCTGCTTAGGATTTCACTGTACATGCGCCAGAGAAGCAGCACACAACCATGTGCATGTGGCATTGCAGAGAGAATCTGAGAGGCCTACAGCATTTAGGGTTTTGTTTTCAGAATGACTAGACTGGCCCTGCAGTTGCACAAAGCTCTGTTTTTTGCAAAGTGGCTGAAAGTGATTTCTTATGGTGATAAGATCAGCACTAGTAGTAGCACTTAAGACTAAGGCAAGTAATCAAACTCTATTATCTGTCTTAAGTATACTTATTCATCATGGTCCATTTGAATGGACAGAAGGAGAAGTGATTTATTTTTATGCTGTTTGAATAAATACTCTTGGGTGTTTTAGAAGGCTGAGTACATTACCACCCCGCAATCAGTAAAATAATAAATCAGACTGCTGACCTTTAAATAGGCCGGTGATCTATGAAGAAGCTAAACTGATCTTCCTTTTTGGGTCATGACTCATGACCCAGAGCAAAACCACCCAGTCTGTTTTCTCAGACAGAAATTCCACCATTCAGAGAACTGTAAAAATAAGTAAAGGTAAAGGTCCCCTGTGCAAGCACTGGGTCATTCCTGACCCATGGGGTGATGTCACATCCTGATGTTTACTAGGCAGACTGTGTTTACGGGGCGGTTTGCCAGTGCCTTCCCCAGTCATCAGAGAACTGTAGTATACTCTATAATAAAGCAAAGCAAAACAAAACAAAACAAAACAGATCTACCCCAAGATCTCCTTCTTTCAAAAGATACCAAAGTGAGATTTTTATTGGCACAGTTTCACAGAACAATTCTTCAAGCTGCAAAAAGAGAATTAGACCAAAAGTATACAAAGCTAGACAGAGAAGACTCATAATGGTTGAACAACCATCAAGCAAAATATCTCTCAGATCTAGTTTCCCATATAGAGACATACATGTAGATTTGTGTCTGTTTTATATTTTCTGAGACCCAGGTGAGAGGTGGGTCTGGATTTGAGTTGTTTTGTGTTTTATGTTTTCCATAAGAAAGATGGTGCCACTATTCTTAGTGTGTGGGGTAGAGGGAGTTATGGTAGTGGGAGAAGAGCAGGCTGGGTAAAAGGAAGGGACAGCAGACATTTGCGTGCTGTTGCTCTTTCTGACCCTTCTTCCAGCCAAAGTGATGTTGGTAACCATATCAACAACCCAGGCTATAAAATCCTGCTGTTAAATGCCAGGGCAGTCATAGGAAAAACAGCAACCACCCAGGATTTAATCTTGGATGAGAAGGCTAACCTGGCATGTATTGCTGAGACTTGGTTAGAGGAGTGGGGAGGGGTTAACCTCTCTCAACTGTGTGCCCCAGGGTACTCAGTGATACATCAACATAGGTCTGGTGAGTGGGGAGATAGGAGATAGGTTTGCTGTGGTCTATAAAGACTATCTGCTGGAATATCTGTCGTGGAGATATTCCCGTATTTAGCAAGTGCGTTAAGCTTAGCAACAGCAGAAGCTGCACGTGCGTGCATGTGTGAAAACAAAGAATTCATCAGTCGTATGCTCTAATCAAACTAAAGTACATTTATTAGTTGAAATACACTTTGTATAGGAAAGGACAAACGAGAGCGCCCAGCTCCTAGGTCTTGCTTGGATGATGGGCAAAAGGGAAGAGAGTGAGAAGGGAAGTTTCCCTGACAATACATCCTTTCAACATCAACGGGACAGGAAATGAGGGCAAGGTGTAACTAGAGATGACCTCCCCTTGTGCTGTCTATCTATCTGACTTTGTGGTCAGTCCCCCCCCCTTCTCAATGTGCAGGCAAGTGACACCGTTAGGAAGGGCAGATTTTCCAACACCCCCTCTCGGTGTAACTTGACTCACTCTATCAAGTTGGTTCGAAGTCTTCTGCCATTCTGGCAAGGTAGGAGAATCTCAGCGGGGGCACACCTCTGTTCGTGCATTCAGATCTCCTCATCACAGGCTCCGTGTTTTCCTCCTGTTCGTCAGGCACCTCTGGTTCAGCATCCCCCTCTGGATGGAGATCTGTGGCCTCTTCCTTTTCTGCGTTCACCACAGGCTTCTCAGTCTCCTCTGCTTCTTCTTCTTTGGGACTGGTGTCACCAGGGTATTTGAGTTTGCTTTTCACCTCAACCTTCGCCCCCTCTGAAGCTGGTTGGGCTCGGCTCTCATCAAAGTAAACTGTTTTACTAACAGAAATCCTCTTAGTGGTTGGGTCTATTATTCTGTAACCCCTGTTTTTACCTGAATAGCCAACAAAAATTCCCTCATAACCAGTGTCATCTAGTTTACTGTATTTCTCTCTTGGAATATAGGCATAGGCCTTGCTTCCAAAAACACGTAGATGCTGTATGGAGGGCTTGTGGCCGTGCCATAATTTGTAAGGAGTTCTCCCTGTTGCCTTTGCGTGTAATCTATTTTTGGTGTATGCAGCTGCCATGACAGCCTCTCCCCAGTAGCTGTGTGGGAGATGTGAGTCTCTAAGCATGTACCTTACCATCTCAACTAGTGCCCGGTTGCACCTCTCTGCAGCACTGTTCTGAGATGAATTATATGGCGCTGTCGTCTGATGCTGAATGCCTTCATCCTTCAGGAACTGTCGTATTGTCTTAGAGATGTACTCCCCATCTGAACCCGAGCGAAGAACTTGTATCTTCCGTCCAAACTTGTTCTGTACAATGGCTGCATAGTCTCTCAGTTTTTCAAAGACCTGTGATTTCTCAGAAAGCAAAAACACAACAATATAATGTGAATAGTTGTCGATCAGGGTAAGAAAACATTTGAAATTACCCAGTGTTGGTGGCAGATCATTACATAGGTCGCTATGAATGAGTTGAAGCGGAGCTGTGGTCTTCCTTTCATCATCCTTTGGAACAGGCCTGTTCACTGCTTTGGACCTGATGCAACAAACACAGTTAGTTTCAGAATCACAGTCTGTAAAAACAAAATCTTGGGTTAGATTTCCCTTTGCCATTTCCTTGATCTTTTGAAGATTGGCATGGCCAAGACGCCGATGCCACAAGGTTGAACACTCTGTCTTCCCACAGCATTTTTCCAAATTAACTTCATCTTGGTGAATATTGTCGTACACTTCATGCGATTGATCCTCTTGGCTTTTGTCTGAAAATGCATCTTGTTCCTCTTGAACAATTGGCAACCCATTGCGTTGTTCAGTAATCATACAAGGTTTCCCACCCAATGAAATTGTACATCTGGTTCCATTTGCATGAAATTCGTAACCTTCTTTAGCAAGCTTACTCCAAGAAACTACATTACGTGAAAAATCAGGTATATATAAGACATCTTTCAATGGAAATTCACATATCTCACCATCTTGCAGCCGACAAGTCAAAAAAATATCCCCTCTTTGCCGTGCAATGACCTTTTCTCCATTGCCTGTAACGACCTCTTGTGGGAAAACATATTCTAGTGTGGTAAAGAGACCTTTTGGTTACAAATGTTTACAGTTGAACCAGAATCAAGGATAAAATGAGAGGCCTCAGACGGCGCTTCCCCAATCGAGTAGTTAAAATGTCTGGCCCTTCCATCGTCTTTTCGTTCATAAAAGTCCTTGCGGTGGCCCTCTGACCCTGAATCACGTTTGTTGGGACAGTCTGACACCTTGTGGCCTTTCTCGGAACAGCCAAAACAAACTACAGATGAAATTCTTGATCCCATCCGTGGGGAGGGGCTCCTTGCTCTCGCGCCAAAACTGCTCCTTTCAAACTGACCGTTTCCTGCTCTGCTCAGCCCCTCCCTTCGTCCCTCGTGACTCAAGTCTTTGTTCCGAAGTTTGGGGGAAGGGGGCCTTTGTGCAACATGGTGGTCCCTCACTGTAAGTTTGTAAGCAACCTCTTCAGACAAAGACTGGTCATTCCACATTCCTTTTCTCACAATTTCCATAGTAACTTCATGACATGCCTCTTTAAAAGTTAAATCAGGCTTACGTTCTAGTTGCCCAACGAGTGGAATGCACCATTCTGGCAAGCTTATAATCAAGGTACATAATTTCTCTGTTTCGGTAACTGGCATACCTGCCAACTCTATTTGCGCAAGAAGTTCCTTCAATTGGTAAATATGCTCTCTAAAATTCTGTCCATCTCTGTACTTTAAAGAGTTCAATTTTCTTCTCATGGCTAGGAAGTAGGGCCAACCCTTCTTGGTAAACATCCCATCAATGATTGTCATCATTTCTTTAGCTGTCTGTGCATTGCGCAATTCACAAAGAATGGAGTCGGTAATATTAGTCAGAATAAGGTCTTGCGCTTTTCCATCCCCTCTCAGCCAATCGTTGCTAGGGTTATCGGGTGGGTCTTCGCGGAGATATTTAATCAAACTTTCCGATTTCATGGCAACTGCTATCCTCTTTTTCCAAGCATTATAATTTTCATCACTCAAAAGCTCAATTCTGTGGCGGTCATCTTTCTGCCGAACCATCGTAGCAGGCTGCAGTAAACACGCACACAAAAAATCAATTCGAGCACCTCCTCCCCTCGGGGCTTTTTGAGCTCACCTTTGTTCTTTAAACAGCTGATTTTCCTCTTGTAAGGGAATGTTCGATTCCACCAGTCTTTCGTGGAGACGGCCGGAATGCGAATCTGTAACCCTTCGTAGTCAGGAAGATCTCTCAGCAGCAAATCTCTTTCCGAAAGGTGGCTGTTCAGGATCGGTCACCCAGTTCTCTTTGGGAATTCTGGGCTTTCAAAAATTCTGGGCCCATACCCTGTTGGAATATCTGTCGTGGAGATATTCCCGTATTTAGAAGAGTGCGTTAAGCTTAGCAACAGCAGAAGCTGCACGTGCGTGCGTGTGTGAAAACAAAGAAATCATCAGTCGTATGCTCTAATCAAACTAAAGTACATTTATTAGTTGAAATACACTTTGGATAGGAAAGGACAAACGAGGGTTCTCTATCCTAATCTATCTTGCTATTTCTCTAGGTATAAAAGGGCATCTGCCTTCCACTCCATCTTGGGGTGGGAAGGCCTGGGCGCAGAGAGCGCCCAGCTCCTAGGTCTTGCTTGGATGATGGGCAAAAGGGAAGAGAGTGAGAAGGGAAGTTTCCCTGACAATACATCCTTTCAACATCAAAGGGACAGGAAATGAGAGCAAGGTGTAACTAGAGATGACCTCCCCTTGTGCTGTCTATCTATCTGACTTTGTGGTCAGTTCCCCCCCCCCCCAATGTGCAGGCAAATGACACCGTTAGGAAGGGCAGATTTTCCAACACTACCCCCCTAGTATGGTGCCCCGTCCAGAATGGTACTGATTTTGAGGCTATATACCTAATACTGAGACTGAGAAACAGGATTGGGATTCTGTGTATTGCCCACCCCACTGCTTAACATTCTAGCTCCTTGAGCTTACAGAAGTGGTCTGGGGGGGTATTGAGGACCCCTAGGCTGCTTGTTCTGGGGGACTTCAGCATTCATGGCAAGGATATTTTGTCAGACGTTCAAGACTCCATGCCCTTCATCACAACCGTCAGGTAGTAACTGGTCCTACATATTGTGCAGGTCACACTCTTGATCTGGTATTTTGTTCTGGGCAGGAGGAATGTGATCTGAGGGTGGAGGAATTGATGACAGTTCCTTTGTCATGGGCAAATCACTGTTTGCTTTGGCTTAGACTTACAAGGATACCAAGACTCTGCAGGGGTGCGGGATCTATTAAAATGATCTGTCCCTGGAGTAGGGTTGCCAGCTCCGGGTTGAGAAATACCTGGAGATTTTGGGGGCAGAGCCTGAGGAGGGAAAGGTTTGGAGAGGGAAAGGAATTCAATGCCATAGAGTCCAATTGCCAAAGCAGCCATTTTCTCCAGGTGAACTGATTGGAAAACAGTATTATTGAACAAGAGATTTTTTTTTTAATGACGACAAGTATAAGTTGGCGACTGCCGGGGCACAGGCAGCGCCCATTGCAACTCCTTGTGTCTGAATGAAGAACTGATCCTTGTAACGAAAAAAGTTATTCTCAAATAAAATATCAATTAAAGATAATAAAAAGTGGGTTGGTGGAGTCAGATTGCTTCTAGCATCTAAGCTATCTTGAATGATATCTCTAACGCCATCAAGTGGGATGTTAATATAGAGTGCTGATACATCTAAAGATGCAAACACCGCATTGGGGGGAATTTGTAAATGCTCTACTTTTCGAATAAAATCCCCTGTGTCCTTTATGTAGGATGGTGTGATGATGCTAAGTGGTTGTAGAAACGAATCTATATATTTGGAAATGGGCTCCAAAAGGCTGCCAATGGCTGAGATGATCGGTCTCCCTGGAGGTTTGATTAAAGATTTGTGGATCTTTGGCAAGGAATAAAAAACGGGGACCCGAGGGAACTGGACAGTCAGAAATTCTGCTGTAGCTTTATCTATGAAGTTCAAGGACAGTCCTTCATATAAAACAGTTTTTATGACGTTAGTAACCCTAGGGGTAGGGTCATTAGGGATCCTCTGGTAATATTTAGGATCCCGAAGTTGTCTCCAATTTTCTTTATCATATTCTACAGAATTCATAATGACAATTGCCCCACCTTTGTCCGCCTGCCGAATGGTGATAGTCTTATCACCAGAGAATGATTTTAATATATTTAAATCTTCTTGACTCATGTTACGCTGGAGCCAGATGACTCCGAATGGTTTTCTCATGGTTCTAGGGGATGTTCCTGTTGATATGGTTGGTACACCTGCTGAGGCCCTGGTTGACCTCTGGAATGAAGAAATTACCAGGGCAGTTGAAATGATCACTTCCACGCACCCTCTCTCAAGTGTTAGAGCCCAGGAACCTCTTGGTCTACTGAAGGGTTGCAGGGGATGAAATGACAATGGAGACTGCTAACACAACAGTGGAGGAAAACTCAGGATTAATATGATATGACATGAGCAAAAGCTCATTTTAAAATGTACTCCGTAGCAGTGATGGCAGCAAAGAAACGACACTTTTCTGCCACCACGGCAGCTGCACAGTGTAGGCTAGCAGAGTTGTTCCAGGTGGTCAGAGGTCAGAGGCTTGTTCAGATTTGGCCTGCAGGAGGAGGTGGACTGCTTGGTGGCCTCCTGTGACCATTTTGCTCAACGCTTTGCCGATAAAATCCCTCACATCCAGTCCAACTTGGGCTTTATGTTAGTAGTTACAGGATCAAATGGTGCCAGAGTGCTGATCCATCCAGTTGTTTTGGGATACTTTTTTTATTTATTCAGTCTGAGAGTACAGACAGGATCCTTGGAGGTTTGAGGTCTACCACCTGCTTTTATGACTAGGGTTGCTAGCTCTGGGTTGGGAAATACCTGGAGATTTTGGGGGTGGAGTCTGCGGAGTCTGGTTTGGAGTGGGTGTTACCCTAATTAGATAGTCTTCCCTTTCGGTTGGGGGAATTAGCTGGGAATACTATATTTTGCAAGAGGCGGAGTAACCAGGACCTTTTACCCTTTGTATACAGAGGTCAAATCTTAATAAAGAGGAGGTTTGTTTTAAGATTAATTGGTTTTTATTGTAAAAATAACTTTTAAACACACACACAGCAAAATACACAAACCCCAATACACTCAAGAACTAGGAAATAAAAGGTATGAGGGGTGGGCACAAGGGTAAGAGGTTCCCGGGGGAAGTATATTTACCTCTCAGAAGAGCAAAGTCCAAAATGGCAGCTGCAGGAAGGGAAAAAGAAGAGGACCCACAAGCAAGCAAGGGGGGTATGCGCAGGGTTGAACGCACACATTGTCATTGTGAGAGGGTAGATATTTATACCCAAAAGAGGAGTTGAAGGTTTGGTCTCACTGCGCCTGGCAATATCTGGAAATGGCTTGTGAACAATGGCTTGTGAACAATGGCCAGTGAACAAAAGCTTGATTGCTCTAGACTGAATTAGGAGTAGGATGGAGAAAGGCACAGGTGATGAGGCAGTTCAGAAACAATACCAAGGTATTCTTGGCTAAGTACCTCTGAGCATTGGGCAGACGAAGGCAAGGTCTGGGAAAGGATCTGCCAGGATGAGTCAAAAGGCTTGGCTAGCAACTTGATGAGATTATTGTGCCTATCCTGATTCTCTGAATGGAGTGCTGTTCCTGAGATTTAGCAAGGTGTGTCAAATCTCCTGCAGGAGAGCTAAAGAAATGCTAAACGAGTCTGAGTTTGGTCCCTTTGTCTCCAAGGAACACCAGATGTTCTCCCAAGGGAAAATATGGTAAACAAGCCTGAACTTAAAATATTGTCGAAGGCTTTCACGGTCAGAGTTCATTGGTTCTTGTAGGCTATCCGGGCTGTGTGACCGTGGTCTTGGTATTTTCTTTCCTGACGTTTCGCCAGCAGCTGTGGCCGGCATCTTCAGAGGAGTCACACTGAAGGAGACACTGTCCTTCAGTGTCTCTCCTCTGAAGATGCCTGCCACAGTTGCTGGCGAAACGTCAGGAAAGAAAATACCAAGACCACGGTCACACAGCCCGGATAACCTACAAGAACCAAGCCTGAACTTGTCCAGTTGGCTGTGAAGCTTGGAACACAAAATAGGTGCCAGGAGACCCCTGGTTGTCTCTGGTTATACAGCAGTGTTCCATCCTTGTGCACTAGCTCCAGTCCTGCACACTTTGTCGAGCGTAACAGGGTAGCCTAGGCCTGCCAGCATACCACAACAAGGGGGAGAAACTTCAATGCCACACAGTCCAATTGCCAAAGGGGCCATTTCCTCCGGGGGAACTGATTTCTATTGCCTGTAGATCAGTTGTAATAATGGGAGATATCCAGCCACCACCTGGAAGTTGGCAGCCCTATTTATGACTTTTGTCCTTCCTGTTTACTTTTATTCCATTGGGTCTCTCTGAATTTCCTTTTGTCCCTTCAAGCCCTGTGGTAGCACCTCATCATCCACTCAAAGATCTCTGTTGCTGGCATGTGGTCACCGGTATTTATCAGGTCTTGGGGAGTGTTTAAGAGTATTATTTCCTGGGATGTTTTGGTCAGGCTTAAACCAGCGTTAAAATATGGATCAACAGTTAAGACTAGAATGAGAAGCTATGGAGAGAAGGAAGCTTTGTTTCTTGAAGACTGTTTTGTGAGTTTTGGGCTCATTTGGATCAGTAAAACCATACTTACACTGTCATGTGACTACAGAACACAGAGGCCTCATCAGATGGTAGCATATATTGTACTTTCAAAGCTCTGCATGTATGTTTATTAAAAATAGAGCCATCTACTTGTTTTTTTTTTTTTTAAAGAAGCACAACCAATTTTAAAATTCTTGGAAAGCTCTTTGGTGAAGGGGGCGCGCGATCTCATGGTGTACTGGATATAGCCTATTAGAGATGTGTACATCTGGCTTTTGAAGCAACCATGCAGAACTAGTTTCCTCGGAGTTTGATCTGGGAGAAAACATAATACATTAGAGCAAATTACAGTGAGTGCACTTCAATAGCAGGTTCCTTGCTACAATTACATAGCCCCCCACCCAAAATATTAAAGGATTAAATCCTTAAGGCTTTCATACTTTGAATGCTATCAGATAATAGCTTCTGTGTAACTGCACTAACCTCGTGCTCTTGCATTTCACAGATCACATCGCTTTTCAACAAGATGGTTTAAGGATGTCAGTGTCAATTAAACAACTTCTCAAACATACACTTCACACTGCAATTGTGTTGGAAAGTGGGCTTCTCAACGTCTCGGTTTTTATTTAGGCTGTCTGGAAAGCCATTTTCTTTTCAAGCACATGAGTGACATCTTACCATCCACTTTGTTATGGCACAGTCACCTGTGTTTCTTAACACGTGTAGACCTGGTAGTTGGTTTATGTCTCTGACATTTTCAGTATTGCGTTTCTACAGCTGTTGCTATGCTTCATGCAGCGCTGCTAAATTTAAAGCAACCCCCGCTACCTTCCTGCTTCTGAATTTTTGATAAACAACCATCATAGGCTCAAACTTCACATTAAGTAAAATTGTGTGATTATTCCTTACACTTTTGGTTTTTTTTTACTCAAAGCATCTTGGGCAGGCTGAAGGCCAAGAGGGAAAGGCTGCTTGATGCTTTCGTTTCCTGCTGTTTTCCCACTCAAAGTCACCTTCCTCAAGCTGCTTTTTCATCTATTGTGGTAGTCTGGTGTATGTGGGAAAGATTGAGGCACCCTGCATCTTTCTTCCCACAGGTCAAAAAGTAGATTGGGACAAATGAATTCTGAGTTGCTTACTTTAATGATATTGATCACATGGCCAATTCGGCCCTGAACAGTGTCACGTTGAGATCAAAATGAGAAAAAAGAAAAAGTAACTATCTAACTAGCCCATAAAGAAATTAATATTTTTAAATCTTAATTGTCTGGGAAAGAAATTTGGCAACTGCCAATGTAATATTAAAATCCACCCCTGCTAAAATAACCCTCAAATTGTCCAATTTGGAGACAGATTCCTGGATAAAAGGCTTTGTCCATCTGTCTCTAGCCTCGCTGAGCAAGTCACAGCTAAACAAAAGAGCAAGAGTCCAGTAGCACCTTAAAGACTAACAAAAATATTTTCTGGCAGGGTATGAGCTTTCGTGAGCCACAGCTCACTTCTTCAGATACCCTGCCAGAAAACTCATACCCTGCCAGAAAATATTTTTGTTCTGAGTTGCAACAGGACTGTTTGGAGCTTCTCTCCCGTCCCTGTAGGCTTTGGGTTTAAAAACAGCATGCTAGAGAATTGTGTGGCACTCCCCAAAACCTAACTGGAGTTTTAGTGCCTACACAAACATTTTCTAACAATATGTAGATAATATTGTCCTGAGATGTGACATCTATGCGGATTTTCCAGAAACGATCTCTGAGCAGGACATGGTGACCTGGCACATCCTTCTCATGTTTGTTTTTAAAAACCTATATGGATTTTAGAGCCCAGCCTAAAATCATGTGTATTTTTTCTATAGGAATCATATACAAGCAGCACCAATACCAAAGCACTGGGTGAGCAGGCATAAGTAAGAATGTCCCTTTCTACATATTACTCTTTATAGGCCAGTAGTCAAAATGATGGGTTCAATTTAGCCAAATTTAAGCATTTTAAGTCCCATTAATTTTAGCTTTACATGCACATGATTGTCTGCAAGCTTGATCCCGGTTTCCCAAACTACCTACAGCTAAACCAAACCCTGGTTATGTCTGAACTGAACCACGGTGTTTAAGAAATCATGGTTTCTCACTGTATCTTAATATTTATTTGCAGCCTTGGCATTCCATAGTTGTAGCATGAGAACACTTTCATGGATCAGAAATATTTTGGAAGCATAGCAAGTAAATATTGATGCATTAATAACATTTATCTTAATTAGCTCAATCAAATCTGAAAAATGTTTGTATAGAAACAGCTGCATCTTACAACTGTGGAGGTAGGTCTTGGGCATATGTATATGCCACAAATGAGTATTTGTAAGAATCCTTTTACAGAAGTAATTTGAATGTTTCTTGTAGTCAGTTTTTCTGAATTTCCTCCAACACTGTAATTGTTTGACCAGATTGAGCTGAATCTAGCCAAACAAATATTTTAAAGTCCCATTAATTTGTGGTGTACACCAGCGTGGTGGTTAGAGTGTCTGACTAGGTAGACCCAGGGTTGAATTCTCACTCAGCCATGGAAGCATGCTGTGGGACCTTGGGCCAGTCACACAGTCTCAGCCAAACCTACCTCACAAACTGTTGTGAAGATAAAATGGGGGAGAGGACAATGATTTAACTTGCTTTGAGTCCTCATTGGGAGGAAGGCAACAAAGTAAGATAAACAAATAAGGTGCCCAGGCACCTCAACAATTTGGGACAGGCTCAGAAGTACAGAAGGTCCCATGTTCAATTTTTGGCATCTCCATTTAAAGAAGTTAGATAGTAGGTGATATGAAAGATCTCCAACTTAGACCCTGGAGAGCCACTGATGGTCAGAGTAGATGAAACAGAGTTAGAGTTCGATCAACCAATGGTCTGAGTCAGGTGGAGGAAGCAGGTCTGAAACCGAACCAGGATCGATCACACTGCAGCACATTCTGGGCTTGTTCTACTACTAGTAGTACTAATAATAATACCAGCCTCCAGTATGGGTAGGAATTTGTATTTTATTACTTTGACAGAAAAGTCAGAGCTTCAAAGTCAGGCTAAGTTGGCTAGCAACTGTTCAATTTCACTATGATGAATTAGAGGGCCTAAAAGTACTGTGGCGGTATTTGCTTGCTTTTAAAACTATCTGGAAATGAACCATTTACACATGCAAATGTCTTTGGGAAACCGTTTTGCTTCTGTTGGATCTGAATGCGAGAATCAAATCTTGTCAACATTCAGTAGAAATTCAGCTTGGAAGGAAATGGTCTAACATAGTTTAGAGAACTGGCTCAGATGTGTAACTTTTATATTGCCAAGCAGTTAGTTTAAACCATATTTTAAACAAAATCTTCCTCATTGTTTGTACTGCTGCATTCAAGCATGCATTATTGGATCAAAGAATCACAACAAACTATCATAAACTGACCTCTGGAAACTCAGAGCTTTTGAAATGCCCAGAGATTTTACACACGAATAACACACATATAAGAATCATCTTAATCACAGGTGTCAATTAAAATTAAGCTTTCTTGATTCTGTTGATGAAGCAACAAGAAAGCTGAAGCAGGGAATCCCTGCAGAGATGCACACGTTCCACAAGGTGACAGTATAGATAGCAACTTATGTTCCCAGCACAATGGATCTCTTGTGTGTGCAAAGTGCTATCAAGTCACAGCTGACTTACGGCAACTCAGCAGGGTTTCAAGGCAAGAGACTAACAGAGGTGGTTTGCCGTTGCCTTCCTCTGCATAGTGACTCTGGTATTCCTTGGTGGTCTCCCATCCAAATACTTGCCAGGACCAACAAAGGATCTCTTACCTAGGGCTTTTCCTGACACTGCTGAAACCTCTGGATCTTTTCCTTTTGGTGCTAAAATTACACCTTCCTTAGAGTCAGAAGTGATGTTGACGCATTAATTTTAGCACACCCAAGAACTGTGCATGGCATGCCATGGACATAGTCATCTACTCATTTATTTCAGCAGAATTTAACTCTTGTCCATGGAGGTCACTGGGGCACCCCAAAATTTGCATTGCTTATTAGTTCAATATCAGATTGATGGTTACAATATCCTTCTAATATTTGAGACCTAAAAATGAGAATTTTACCTTTGGTTTTGATTTGACCTGCATAGCCGATCAGATTAATTCATACCCTAATTTTTATTTAGACTGTTATATGTATTTTTGTTTTATTCCCTCACCCGTTTTACTAATCAATAAAATACACACATGCTGTCTAACACAATTCCTAAAGACAATCACTTGAAAAACACTGATTAAAATTCTGAAACTGCCAAACTTGACTCATATTGCCAGTGCTATCTAGTGATTGTTATTAATTTTATGAAACATTGAATCTTTAGAAATGAAAAGTGTTCTATGGAAAAATAAAGCACTGGAAAATTCTCTGCCCTACATCTCTGGGAGTCACTAGCATGTAATATCAAGTAAACAATATAACATAATAGAAACCCCATCCATGAGCCAAAGGTTCACTTGGTTCATAAAATACTATAATGAAAATGCAGGACAGACAACAAAATCCCCCCACCCAAAGTCAGTGCTGAACACACGTGTCTTGAGTGACACAGCAGCCTGGTCACAAACTGAGAAGCTGTCTTGGAATGCCAAATGGTGTTGGAAAGGGCCATCAAGTCTCAGCTGACTTATGGCAACCCCACAGAGTTTTCAAGGCAAAACACATTTAGAGGTGGTTTGCCTTTGCCTGCCTCCAAGTGGTGACCCCTGGTGGTCTCCCATCCAAGTACTAAATTTGGCATTCTCATTTGCCATTTCAAATTCATTTTTCAGCATTTGTTTCAGGCCCGCATGGTACTGTCAGATAGGGCTTCTGACAGCTCCGTCCTCAAACAAGATGGTTTCCCCGCAAACAAAATGGAGTTCTCCGTGCACTCCCCCCCCCATTTTGCACACGAGCTCCAGCCAGAGATTTACAATTGTATTGGGACCCGCCCGTATAAATCTTCGATCTGATATCGGGTCCCGCGCACAAAGCCGAGAGCTCGGCCATCTCCTCCACTGATCGTTCATAATTGTTTCTGTTTCAGTTTTACTTAAGTCGTTACCGGCAGGAAACAACTACATTGTCTTTTTGTTCCTGTAACCCTATTGTATCAGCCCTATAAATGTATCCACACTCCCCATGTCATATATTCCAACCTTGCGCGTCTCTTACTGAAATCACTGACTTCTGGAATAAATCTTTGAATCGCTGCTCTGCCTGGATTGAAGGTCTATTGCCTGAAACGCTGTGTATTTGCTGAAGCCTGACAGGTACCATGACATACATTCTTCTTAACATGCAAAGACAGGCAGGAGAAGAGTTGCATTCTTACCATGCACTCCAGTTGTGAAGAGCTGCTTCCATTCCTATTTAAACTGCTTCCATTTAAACATTAGGCTGCCCTAGCAGGGGCTGTTTGGAGCTATTTCCTCATCATTGCACAGCTTAATTAACAGCCAAATCCTAAACAGAGTTACACTCTCCTGATTCCATTGAAGAACATGGTATAACTCTTCTTAGGACTGTACAACGTCATATTAGAACAAAACCTCAAGGAGTAAGTTAAACGTTAGTTAAATAAAATCTTTGCTGGTGGGACACATTAATGAACTTGTTATACACATTAATGAACTTGTTATACAGATGTTATAATCATCTGTATTTCTGATATATGAGCACATACACTCACAAAGAGTTCAGTTGTCCGCGGATGCGTAATAACTAGAGCTGACACCAGAGCTGGGATAATCAAAGGGCCAACTTTATTTTTATTGTTCAAGAGGGATCTGCAGCGCACACAAGTCAAAAACATCCCCATAACTAACTGCAGTGCGGGCAATTGCCGAGATGCAGAAGAGTCAGGCCTCCTCTTTTTTGTGCATCACCGATCTTAGGGCGAGACCACCCTGGCTCAGGGCTCAGAGCCATCACGTATGGTACGGCTCATGCTCTTCCTTACCAAGCCTTCTTTAGTGCTCGAGGGAGGTGTGCCACATCCAATCCCCCAAGCTGCAAGGTCTATAGGTCAACGATAGCAGCACCCCTCAAGGAGTTCCTGTCCAGGTCACTGCCAGGCCCTGAGCCCCCAGGCCTGGTCTGAGGGTTACTCCTTCATCTTCCAAACTGATGCCTCAGGGTGCTCACAGGAGTTGTACCATGCATCATGAAGCCACTTTTTCCTGCACTGCTCCTGCCACAGGGGGCGGATTAGCCTAATGCTTGGTCTGCCCCACAGCCCCACTTGCCTTCAAAGGCCGCCAGGAGTCCACACTGCAGATCCCCCAAGAAGATGTCATAGCCGACATCTGAAAGGTGGACACCATCAGGCCTGTACTGGTGTGAAAACAATGCTTGATTTCTGGATGAGCAATGTGCAAACCACCCATGGGAACTACCCCACGTCGTATCTCGCCCTTCACTTTCGCCCTTGCCCTTTCCAAGCGCCCTGGGTTCAATGCGCACTTCCAGACCCGTCGCTGGGGCATGTCTGACCATACCAACAGTACACCCGGCACCAGGGCCCTCAGGTGTTCAAAGTCCACCAGGGCTTGCCAAACGATGGACCTCCCAGCCCGCTTTCCCATGTCCTTCTCGCCCAAGTGGATGACGATTACATGGGGTGGGGGAAAAGCCTTCAGGTGGTCGTGGAGGGTTGGCAACAACTGTTCCCACAGCATGCCCCTTCTGCCCAGCCATGTAATCAGCATTGTCTCGCTTACACCCAGCTGCGAGCCAAAAACTCCAGTGGCTGCCCTGCGGCCAGCCCAAAACATGATGCTGTGGCCACAGACAAGAACCCGCCTCCTCCTGTGATGCCCACTTGTAACAACAAAAAGTCAGCGTGTTGCCGGAGAGGATTCCCACCCCACCCCTATTTCTTGCAGCTGTGCTACCGATACCATGGGCCTGACATAAGACCTGAAGGCTGCGGAACGCCACCTGCCAACCGACTTGACCATGTCATCACCCTGTCCTAAGGTGGCTGCTGTGAAGGCTGCCTCTATGCGAAAAAAGTGAGTGCCAAAAAGGTGGGGTGGGGGCTCCCAGACTAGCTAACACATTCTTCCCCACCGCCCAGAACTGGCACCTGGTAGGCGGCCTGCCATCGGCATGTTGGAACAAAGGCCCGGTCCCCTGGCCCCGCAATGCAACATAGCCCTTCAAGGCCTGCATGGGGCAAATGGCAACTGCTGCTCATGGGTACAGGTGAAATACCTCTCATCTCCCCTTATGATCAGGCCAGGCTGGCTGCAGCTGCTCCTTCACCCTAAATTCCTCAAATGCCCAGAAACTCCTGGCATAGCCCCTCTGGGTACGCGGGGCCAAAGATTTGTCTATGGCTCACCAGGCCTCACCCCTCCAAGGCTCCACAGTGCCATGGGCATCTCCTCCGGTGATTCCTGAGCTAGAGGGCCAGGATCCTGAAGAGCTCTATCTGAAAACGGGATAGCACACCGGCACAATTATTTGTTATTCCAGGAACATGGCGTGCTGAAAAAAGAATGTTATATTTGAGACACTGGAGTACAAAAGCCCGCACCAGTGACATGACCTTAGGAGATTGGGAGGACAGTGTGTTAACGATGTGGACCACGGCCCTATTGTCACACCAGAAATGTTCTGAATGATTGGCTAGCGCCTCCGCAACTTTAATTGGACTGGGCACCTTTTGGAGCAGTGCCTGCGTTGGCTCCCCCACCTCCTTTCTGCCCCAGCCCTGGTCTCTACATCCCTGCCTATGGCTCGCCCCTTGGGGCAGGAAGTGACAGGGTGGGGGTTCCCCACAGATGGAGCATTCATGCCTGTATCTGCATGGGTGATGATCGCAGTGGCCGGTAGAACTGAACTCCCAGCAAAGCAAGCAGGGTTGAACCACCTGGCCCCCTGGGGGCCGGAAGCTTGGGGAGCGATTAATGAGGTGTCCACTGTGTGACCTCTCACCCTGCACTGCCCTTGCAGGCATCATGCACTGCATCCACAACTCGCCCTGCAGGACGTCCAAGGCGAGGGCTGGGTTACGAGCTGCTCGCGCTCTAAAGTTCTCATCATATTGGAGCCACGCCTGACCCACAAACTCATTATAAGTGTAATTAATAATATCCAGATACTTGACCAATGCCGAGGCCCTCAACGGCTGCTCACGCACAATCACCCCCATGTAAATGAGGTAACCCGACAGCCAGCTGGACCAAGTACGATCCACTTTCTTTCTCCGCAACTTGCCTTCAACCCTGTTCCCTTCTTTGTCCTTCCCTTTTGACTCCTTTTCCCTGTTCAGCAGTGAGACGAGATCCACATATTCCCTTCTAAGTACTTTATCCCTTGTAGTTTGTGGAAGGTGGCATCCCAATGGCAAACCCATCTCCCCGTGAGCTGGCAAGGCTCCAGTTCCCACAGCTTGGGTTAACCCATCTGCCATCACCACCTGAGGCAGATCTGGACCCCTTTGTACTGCCATCTGCATTGCCTGAGGACCCTGCCTGAGTTGGGATGAGGCAGGAGGTGCTGCAGGCGGCTCCCGTACCCTGCGGCTCCCATACCCTGTGCCCCTGGTTCAGGGGCTCGCTGTCCCTGCCACACCTGGCTGATCATGGACATTTGCCCATGGGCAGCGGCTGCAGGTTGTTGAGGAACCTGCCCCCCGTGCCCAGACAAGGCAGCCCCTGGGGCCAGCCCCAATAGCTGTGGGGCCCCTATTGTCTGCATTGCCTCAACTGTCCGGTAAGGGGGTGGGAAGTCCACTGCCTGAGTGTTAACCAAAGACTCCCCAGTAGGTTGTGCGGCCACTGAATGTTTGTGAACTAGGGACTCACCTGATTCTGAGGGCCCAGGCGGCGCGCAGCTCTCCAGGATCGTCGCAGGAACGGAATCATTGCTCTCCAAGGGCTCCCTGGCAGTCCCCTGCACCAGTGCATCCAAACGCCCTGCAATCGCTGACACAAACTGATAGATGGGTTCAAGATCATGTGCCCCCTGAGGCGCAGCCCCATCCCTGGTGCCCTGACCTCTGCTTGAGAATTAATACGTGCTCTGCGAGTATCATGCACCGTGCTTAGACCACGGGCCCTGGCGCCCTGTGCCCCGGCTACTGGTTGTGAATTAATGTGCACCCTGTGGGCACCAAGCACATTGCTTGGGCCAGGGGCCCTCCAGGCAGCCGGGCTGGTGGCTTGTTGCTGCCAGGCAGCCTGGCTAACAGCCTGCCCCTCCTGCACTTTTTGGGTGGGTTACTGGGCCTTTTAGCCTGTGGGCTGTTGGCCCCCTGTGCGCCTCTCTGTCAGGAGCAGGCTTTGAGGACAGCTCATGGCCGCGCTCCCAGATGTTGTTTTGCAACTCTCCAAGGCCAGCTTAGATCACCAATTTATGCCCCATGTTTTGGCTTCATAGAGTCCTTCTGTGTGGGAACTGCCAATTACTTCTTTCTCCTCCGGGAGGGGGGTTACCTGGGTTACTGGTTCTCTCTTGTTGCTTGTATATATGCCTAATGCTTTCTCTTAGCCCTTCACTAGTATCATTCTGAATATTGGCTTCTGTGACCTGTTGTTCTTAATCAATAAAACTGCTTTCGTGGACTTGCTGTCTGCTGGAATCTGTTTATGGGATTTGACTAGAGCTTACACTCTCTTTGGTCCCATCGCTGGCTGCTGAAACTGTGTTTGCAGCAGCGAATATAGGCAAAGGAGAAACCAAGGTTAATTGCTTTGGGTAGTAAGACCCTGAAGACACTGGGCTGCCGATTCACAGCCCGTCCTCCC
This sequence comes from Euleptes europaea, assembly GCF_029931775.1. Lineage (NCBI taxonomy): Eukaryota > Metazoa > Chordata > Lepidosauria > Squamata > Sphaerodactylidae > Euleptes > Euleptes europaea. Next base: position 77,629,203 of record NC_079321.1, read on the forward strand.
AAACACATGCGGAAAGGATCACTGAACCCAGTTAAACAACAAAGGATCCACCGAAACAAAGCAGTTAACACGTTGTCTCCCGGCTCCCCAAAAAGGGATTGTGAGTACAAAGGCGGCTCCAGCCGCCGCCCCCTTCCTGGTACTTAGCCACGTGGCTTGATTGTGAGTCTCTCCACTCCCGAAGTTGCTGTCTCCTCTGTTCGCTTCCAAAGATGGAGGAACTGCTTGACCCAGACCCTATAAACCCCTTCCCTTGGCTTGCCCCTCTTCATACGTCAGGCCTGAGAATGAACAGGGACTGGCTCTCTGTTCCCGTGACCTGCAGCCAAAATCCACCCCTCCCTTTACTTCTTTGAAGGTGGGATGGGGCGGTCTTGGGTTTGCCATTTGCTTGCCCTTGGCAAGTAGACCCCCAACCTAACCCTATTCCCAACTCCTTGAAAAACTGAGGGGCGGGAGTTAAAAATGGTTGGAAAATGGCCTCCATGGTGATGCTCTAGGAATTTCCCCATATCTCTACGGTCTTTACTAGAACATTATCTGAATGTGATGTCACATTGTCCCCAAACTCCCAGGCACTGCCCTCAAAATCTCCTGGCATTTGCTGAGGTAGTGCTGGCAACTCGAAGTTCAGTGCAAACCCCAACTTTCCTGTTGACTTCAATATGGAGCAATGTTACTTACACATACAATAACAAAGCCAGCACAATAACAAAGCTCGCACAGAGTACATGCACTCCTAAGTGCCCTGTAGAGCTATATATTACCTTCTCCAGATCCTAAATGCTTAATAATGGTTTTATGATGCTCGTCTCTGTGTTAAAGTCATACCTTGTAAAAATATAATTAAGTATCTACTTCACTCTGGGAAGTCTTCTTGTTCAGCCAGTAAACCTATCTAATTGCTTCTAGCCCCAGGCCTAATGGTTATGTTTCTTATATGTCCTTTAGCTTTCACATCCTTGTCTAAGAACCTCTTTCTGCTACAAACTGTGGACAGGTTCTTCTTCTATGAAAATCAGTTGTGTGTATCACTTTTAATTTTACCCACAGTATGCCTGTATCCCTAGAGTACTGTGTAGGCATTTATTGCTTCACTCATGGTCTTCCTTTCATTATTAAAGAAACATTTTTTTAGATTGAAAATAGTACCCTGGTGAATTCTAGCTCTGATATTTAATCACAGGGATTTGCAGCCAGTCACAAATTGATTGAGCTGTGCTTGGGCTGTATATGATTTCAGCGGCATACCCTGATTAAATTTTAGCATTGCTCAGTCAAGAATGATGTATTCCTTTATACCCCTGTAACACAAGGAAACTGGGTGATGGAAAGGCAGTGTAATAGTGCTTTGTAATAATCGAAAGCAATAGACCTTATATTGGAGTTTTTTATTTGCAGTGTATGTTAATTTTGTTTTAAATCTGGGAAGGAAGACAATTTATTAAGTTTTGAGGGTTGATGACTCCAGCCTTAAAAAACTAATAGCAAAATTCACTTGCTAGTATGTATAAAATCAGTTGCCAGAGTAGTTGTACACCTCCATTGATGCTTTCAAATGGTACGTTGCCAGGTGCACCTGATTTCAGTGTGACAGCCTTCGAATGGCATCTTCTTCCGAACACAGATCAGTGGGGATTTTTTAAAGCACAATAGTAAGTGTAAGCCTCTGTCATGGAATCATGAGCAAAATATACATTGCAACTAGAAGGTAGATCCCATTGCTTTTGTGTATCTATTAATCTACTTGCAACGGACTCTTCTTTGTGAGTTTCTTCTCTAGAGACTGATGGTCAAATGGGGACTACGTTAGTCTCTTTAATAGATCTGTCACTGCAAAAGAGGATGCAACCGTCACGTGACCCATTCAGCTACTCCCACAGTCCTCTTGTTCATCCTTCTTTCTTTCCTGTTGAGGGCCAGTTATGAGAATCTTCTTTGCTTTGGCAGATAGGAAGAGAATGTGAGCAACAGGAGAAACAGAGCTTGAGAAGTCATGAATGCATCCACTTTCATAGCCACAGACTGATTACAGAGATGGATGTGATTTGTGGGTTGAAAACTTGCAATCATTCTATGCAGGATACACTGCATATATAAGGTTGCCAGCTTTTCAAATGGCCTATGTAGCAGTACCTTTAGCAGCAGATTCAGTGTGCAGCATTTAGCAGATGACAGTGTTCACCTCCATACCCTAAAAAGTTCCACTGGCTAATTCTTGCAGTTCTACCCACTTTAACAAGCAGCAACAGGGGCTGGCTGAAAAATTGGCAACCTTTTGAGTATAGGACAAGATGCTGAGTGAAACAGAAGAACACCACACTTATTAGTTTTCTTGAAAGCCTAGATATAAATGACATCCATTATTCTTCTTAGCCTAAAACAAACACTTCCTTGGATTGTTTAGCCATTATTTCATGAAATTAAAAAACATCAATTCCAAGAACCTAGTGTTATAGGCTTTGACATATGAGAACATATGAACTGTTATATCACTATTGTACATAGACAGAATTTCCCTATTTGAGAATCATAACTCTCATAAAAGTCCATTTAGAGGCTTGTCTCCTCTTAGCTAGGCAAAGGAACAAAGGACCCTATTATTCCATTCAAGAATATGGTCTGTGTCTCCTTTTAGCTTCAGAGAAGCATTTCAAGGGAAAATCTGAGAGAGCTCTCTTTATTATCTGTGATTAATATGCTATTGATTTAGATAGTGGAGTCGGTCTCTTCAATAATGGCTTTTTTAGTCTGCATCTTCCCAAGGGTTGTTGCAGCATTCCTCATATTGATATTTGGGCTTGTGCACACTTCCACAGCATTTTCAGGGGTAATTTTGTGCTGCCCTGCTATCCTTCGGAAGAGCTGATTTAGATGGTCTTCCTTTTTTAAAGTGTGGGCTCTGTGCGTCTGTTGCTAATGGCTTGTATTTTTGTTTCACACTGATCAGCAGCCAATTGCACCCGTTGTGCCTCGGCTCTTGGCTGTGCCTTGGCTTCAGGCTCCTGGATGATCAACAGCATGGGCAAGTGTCAGATGGAGGTTTTCAAGGAGCCTCTCTTTTAACTTGCCATCTGAAATGCTATACACAATTTTATCCCTCAGCAGGAGGCCTTCGGCAGCTCCAAATTGATTCTCTTGCTTTATGTGTTAGTTCTGTTATAAAGTTTTCTGTTTCTGCTACCTCATAAAAGTTGTGCTGCTTCCACAATTGGGATCTTTCAAAAACCGAGTTCTTTTCTTGGTCCTCTGAATGTTTTGAGGTCTTCTGCCAAGGTTTTATTTGCCCAATGTTTCATTCATTATAATTTTACAATGACCTTCTCTAATACAATGGATCAACTTTAATTTCTTCAGGCTGAGGATTGACCTTGGTGGCTGTTAGGTAGATGTGAAGTTTCTGCTCCCATTTTCTCCAGTTTTCATTCAGTTTGCCTGTGAAGCATAACTCTGTTGATGGCTTACAGCCTCATCAGAGTTATACTTTTCTTAAGATGTACAAATGTATACATCTGTTTAGAATTACACTGTTAAACTGCTTCATTTGCTTGGACGGTTAATTGCGGTGGTGTGTTGCCATTTTAGGTCCTGTGTCTGTGTCTCAGGAGCATGAAGGTTTCCTGATTTTGCCTCTGGGTGCCATTCTGTGGTCATTTTAAACCAGCTGTGAGCTGCCATCTTAAGTCAGATGCTACCTCCTCCTGATGTTAGTCTAGCAATCCTTGGGATCTGAAGGCTGAGGTGCGGGGGAGATTTTGTTGAAGTGCTTTATATAGCAGTAGGTTAGCTGGCAGTTGAGCTTATTAATTGTTATACAGTTAGCAGTTAAAAATAAATTTAAATTTTAAAAAATTAGATACTGATAGATATGCTTATAGGATAGTGTGAATATATAGGCATAGTTAATAGCATGTTAGTTTTACTCCTGTGTTGCATCTTGCTGGTTAGTGGTAGAGCATTTGATTAATCAATGTGATTTGGATATCTGGTCGAGTGGCTAGAGTTTCTTTTAATCTTTGGTCTAGTGGTTGGAGTGTTTGATTTTAATCGGGTTGGACCAGTTGGAGTGTCTTATTGCCATCTGTGGTCCAAGGGGGATACGACCTAGATCTTGGTTCTGTGATTGCTAAACTGATTTTCCCAGCTTATTTTACAGGATGGCTCCCAAGAAAGCTCTGCAGAAAAGGTGTGGTTTGGTGAAAGGCAGCCTGTGAAGAGAGTGCCTGTGCTTATGTCCTCTGATAAGGATGATGAAGGGAATGCAAGGATTGTTGGTGAGGACTGAGGAGTTGGAACGGGCTGTCAGGCAGCCCCAGGTTTCATTTGGGCAAGTGCCTGGCTTAGCACTTTGTCCCAAGAAGGTGCCTAGTCTAACTGACCTTCCATTTCTTTGGCAGGGTAGCAGCATTGGAGGCAAGCGTATCAGGCAGGGCACTGAAACTGTGGAGGCTGGAGTGTTTGGTCTTCCAGGGCCTGGTTAGGCCAGGGAATTGGCTTCCTCATCATTCAAAACAAGAGGGCTGGCTACACCTGGCATACAAAGGGGGCCAGTGAGTCCAGGTGAGACTTAACCACCGCTAATTTACTCAGAGTGCCATGATGTGACAATGCACACACATGACACCTCCACAGGGGAGGGTGAAGAACTGCAATGGGTTGGTGGCCTATGGGGAGGGTGAAGGACCCCTTCCCACCTGTCGTATCCCTCTTAAACTAAGTGGGCAGGTCTGGGAGGCGTCAGCAGAGCTGGTGAATGCAGCTGTACAGGCTCTCTCACACCTAATGCTTCAGGGTTGATTGTGCCAGGTCTCTTAACAGGTCTGCTTTTCAAGTTAGGTCAACAGCAGGTTCCATCCAAACATTATCCATATGCTTAGCAATTGTTGCCGCTTGGAAATCACCTCTTGCCAGCAACTAAGCTAAAGGTATGGCGGGGTGAATACGCAGATGTGTTCTTGTTACTTTTCTGGGATCCTGAGGTGATGGAAGAGAGCAATGGTTTTAATGATTTTTAAGGTGTGGTTTTGTTATGTACATTTTAATTTGTTAGCCACCTCGGTAGCCCTTATGAAGGCAGAAAGACTGGGTATAAAGTTTGTAAAATAAAATAAATATATTGGGGAAGACCTAGGCCTGTGTGTTCTTTTGTTGGCCCTCTGGAGTGACTGGTTGGCCACTGTGTGGGACAGGCTGCTAGACTAAATGAACCTCTGTTCTGATGCAGCAGGACTCTTATGTTCTTAGGAGAGAACCTGAGGCAAACCTAGTACTAGATTAATTAGTGGATTAATATTTGATTAGTATTAACCAAGACCTCTTAAGCTATTATTTAAGGTATGCTTAGATATCAAGAATACTGCTGTATTGACATTCCTACCAACAAAGAGGTATGCACGCATTAGTATTTTCTACTAAGAGGCTCTTAGTTCAGCTTCATCCATCATGTCTTCTTCCCACGTTTCTTCTCGTTCCTTATTTGGAAAACTTCTCAAGAATTCCCCCTTTCCCATCTTTGGCTCAACAGGGTGCATAACTTTTACATTACCTTTGCCCCTTCCCATTTTTTCAAGAAAATAACCTTGATTTTAAACTTAATCCTCTGGGCCCCATAGGGGTACCAGCCACCCAGCTTGTGGTTCCGAAAAATTAAAATAAAAAGTGACCATTGACCAAGGATGTGATGACACTTCCAGGAAAACCCAGAAGTGACATCACACCTCTCCTGGAATTGGCTGAATGTCACAAGAGAAGCTGGCCAATTTTTGTGGTAGTGGGATAGGTAGGCTTTCAGAGCCCTGCCAACCCATTACTGCTGGTTCCCAAAGCCTCAGTTTTTGTGCAGAACTCTTATATTGGGTGAAACGGTACAGGTTTTCCGAAATGAACAACTCTGGGAATGTTTCTTTAAAATGGATGTAGTATGCCAGGGCCAAGATTCATAACATGCAATCTAGGCCAAGCCTTCAATAGTAGCCCTAGACTTTAATTCTTCAAGGAATAGGATTCAGTGATTCTGATAAAAGATCCCTGAAGGGGATTCTTTTGTATTTTAATATAGTAAAAGAACAATGTATTTATCTAGACTTCTTGACTAACCTATAGAATATTTAGAAGTGCAGAGTTTCTCTATACAATAATTTAGGTTACTGAGTAAAAGCAATGGTGCTAAGAAATCGAAATAACTGGTGGAATTCATGAGAGTGAAATGTAATTTCTGAAAGAAGAATTTAAACAGTAATCCAGGGTCAATACCATGAGGATGGAGCAGGGCAGAGAAAAGAGAAGAGATGAAATGTTAAGAAAATGTCACTAATCTCTTCAATTTGCAGGTGGAATTTTCCTCTGACAGTTAAAATTCAAAAATTAATGCTTTCTAGAGCAAAGTCTTGCCATCCTTTTTATACTAAATTGACACAGATATGAGCAGGAGTGGTAGCACAGGCTGATTGACTAATTATTGTCAAAGGCTTTCACGGTCAGAGTTCATTGGTTCTTGTAGGTTATCCGGGCTGTGTGACCGTGGTCTTGGTATTTTCTTTCCTGACGTTTCGCCAGCAGCTGTGACAGGCATCTTCAGAGGAGTAACACTGAAGGACAGTGTCTCTCAGTGTCAAGGGTGTAGGAAGAGTAATATATAGTCAGAAAGGGGTTGGGTTTGAGCTGAATTTGATACTTTTTGCAGGACAATGACTCAGCTCAAACCCAACCCCTTTCTGACTATACATTACTCTTCCTACACACTTGACACTGAGAGACACTGTCCTTCAGTGTTACTCCTCTGAAGATGCCGGCCACAGCTGCTGGCGAAACGTCAGGAAAGAAAATACCAAGACCACGGTCACACGGCTCGGATAACCTACAAGAACCAATGATTGACTAATTGGTTAGGATGTCCATTAAAGTAGGTTTAGATGAGAAAAAGAAAAAAACTCCCTTCTGAGAAACAAGATATAGGCTGATTATGCATGCTCACTTTACCCTTCTTTATTCCCCGTTTCAGCCAGGATCAAAGCAACCTGGGTTCGGGAAAACGGTATGCATTGGCTTGAACGATCAGGGAATAAACTGTGTGCAAATCGGGAGCCTGAATACAGGAAAGCAGCCTCCCAAGTTCAAATCAAGTCCCACCCCTTTAAGTGCTGGTCTGTGATTGGCTCGCCTCGTGAGAGAACATTTCCTTCCCCCCAGATCCAACTGCCGCATAAAAAAGCATTTTAGGAACAAAAAAACAAAAAATGGAGCCATTTGAAAGAAAGGGGGGGGGGAATCCAAGCCTTATTTTAAAAAATCCTTTCTTTCTCCCAGAAAGAGCTCCCAGGAAGCAATTGAATCCCTGCCTCTTTACACACTTCTTCGTGATTGGCTGTGAGAGATGCCAATCTTCACTGCTTGCCCTGTATGGCTATCAGCAAACAGAACAGAAGAGGGGTTTGGAAAGGGGGCGGGGAAAGCTCAATGGGAGGCAGGCGTTATGCACGCTCTTTGGATCTGGTTTCAGCTAGGAAACACCGTTTGACTCCAGCAAGAAGAGGAATGGGAAAAGCCAAGTTCATTTAAGGTTGAAATGGGGTTGAGCCAAAAAGGAATGAGGTCACGTGCATTTTCAAAAACTTGATCCTGGCTGAAACAGGGAATGAAGGAGGCTAAACCGACCGTGCACAAGTGACCATAGCCTCATTTAAAAGTGGGAGACCTGTTCATAGACTTGGGGGGGGGGGGAATTTGGAGCTTTTTCATCACAGCCACATATAAAGCATTCTTAGGTGACTAACATGGAACTAACTTCCAGTTTTAACAGTTCAGCCAATCCATGCAAGGCACTAGGAAAAGAAGGAATAGATTAAGAAGTAAACTGATTTTCATCATCAATTCACTGCAGTGAACCAGAATTCAGCTTCACCCTAAAGTGAGCAGCAGAGGAGGCCAACTAGGAGAGGAAGTCAGGTTGCTAACATGGAGAAATATTGGAATGAAAACTCTGGCACTTCCAGATCAGACACACAGAGAGAGCATCTCTCTCAGTCGTGTGATATTCTCTGTGGTGTAGTGAGGAAAAGGGTGGGCTTACCTGTCCTTCTTTCATGGCAGACCTTAGTTCTGCTGTGCAAAAACATACAGGAGACTCTGGGAGCTTCAACAACAGGTCTCTTAGTTGCTTCCAACGTGGGTTGCTTTCACATGAAGGATTTCCCCCATTTCAGCCATCCAGTAAGATTTATTATTATGGCATTCGCCAGGAAAGATACAAACCTTATCAAAAAAACAAAAAAAAAACAAACCCATCACATGATAAAATAATATATTTGTAAAAATATAGATACAATTTTATCAATTAAAATTAACTTTATTGACACTAGTAACCTTCTCTGAATGGATTTTAATTGTTGCAGAACAATATTTGGCTACCTGTAAATAACATTTCAGGCATCCAAACTCGTGCAGGGTTTTTTTTCCTGATGCCACATGATGTCCTACATTGAAGCCCGAACCGTAGGCTGCCTTTTCTTTCTCTCTAAAAAAACACTTTTCAAGGAGGGGAAAACAACCCTAAAAAAAACCCCAATTTTTCCCTGCATGGTGTTGCAGAGGCATTCTTTTCAATGTGTCTTGAATAGAAGGTATGCCTTTGATTTCAGTGAGAAGGAACACCTTCTCCCCCTTCCTCCACTTATCCATTGCTGTGTTTTTTCACTTTAAAAAAAATCTCTCTCAGCTTCACTGCAGGGGCAAGAGGGAGGCTGCATTTAGGCTTTTCTAAATATGTTTTAAAAAAGAAATGTAATGTGGAACTGTGCAATTGCACTATGTCTGTCACACTGTATGAATCTCAGCATTAAGAATAAAGACAGGAAGGGGATTGCAAAGGAAAGATTTCCAAATGGAAAGAATGCCTTCAGTCTCAGTGGAAAGGAACAGCTCCCTTTCTCCATGTATCCATAAGATTTTTTATTTTTAATCTCTGTAACATCCTAATGCTGTTGCACTGTTACTCAACTGCTGCAGTTCAAAACCACAGTTCTGTGTATGTTTCCTTTGCCCTTGGGGAGGATGACCCACAATCTCCTGTCCTGTGCTGAACATGGGAGTCATGAACATGGGAGAAGGGAGCTAATTCATTAAGGTTGGGGGTTACCCTGTGAATTTCCCAGCGCTAATTAACCCTGCAGGGGGGCAACCCACACTGTCCTGCCCAGCACTGAAATGTAGCACACTCAGGAGAGGTGAGCTTGTGCATTAAGTAGGGGGGAGTTGGCTATAATGGCAGGCAAATACAAGGGGTGGAAAACTTAAAAGTTTTGCATTATTCCTGAGCAGCACTATGGAAATGTGCAGGTTGTTAAACAACAACAACAACAACAACAACTTGTGTTATCATGAAATTCCTCCTCAGCACTACCTGTGCGCCCAATTTTTTTTAAAAGGATGGGCATGGATTCGTAAAGGAGGACAGAAAGCAATGTAGAGAGGGGGTGATGGTAATGCATACTTGGTGTAAAAGGGGAAACACTACTAATACCGGGTTACACTGTTCCATGTAGAATATCCGTTGCAAATACAACTTGAGAAAATATTGCACTGTCGACATGATGAGGACAGTAAGACCCCCTAGTGTGGGTGCCGTTGCCGAGGTCACTCCCCCCCCCGTACACACACACACACACACACAATGAGAGACCACAGCACAAACACAAGACAAAAATGAGGCTCCTTGCATGTAATCTTTGTGGAGGAAGAAGACACTGGCACTTATAAACTCACTTAAAGCTATGCAGGATCCGAATGGGTAATCAAGTTAGTCCACAGCAAAATAAAACAGGCATACAGCATCAGCTTAAAGATTTAACAAAATTTATTCCAGTACATTTTTTTGTGTATCAGAGCTCACTTCTTTACACATATAACAATATAAATTCATCAAGCTTGATTTATATGCACAACAAAAATTATTGGGCTGCCGTTTCCTCGGAGCCTGACGTTCTCCTGGAATTATAACTGATCTCCAGATTACAGAGATCAGTTCCCCTGGAGAAAACACCAGCTCCAGAGGGTGGAAACTATGGCATTACAGCCCTGCTGAGCATCCCCCCCAAAAAAACTCTGCCTTCCCAGTCTCTGCTCCCAAATCTCCAGGAATTTCCCAACCTGGAATTGGCAGCCCTATGGAGGGTGGAGGTTTAAAAAGAAAGGCCCATTCAAAACAAGAGCCAGTCCAAAGGGTTGGAAACCCCTTTTTGTCTCCTAATGTATACTGTACTGTGGCCTGGATTGCCTAGGCTAGCCTGATCGCATCAGATCTCAGAAGCTAAGCAGGGTCAACCCTGGCAAGTATATGGATGAGAGACCTCCAAGGAATGCCAGGGTTGTGATACAGAGGCAGGCAATAGCAAACCTCTCTTGCCTTGAAAACCCCACCAGGCATTGCCATAAGTCAGATGTGACTTGATGGCAAAAAAAAAAAAGTATATTGTGCTCTGGGACTTTTTTGAACATTCTTTGAGTTAATCCCTGTAAATTTCAGTCTCAACATTTGAAATCGGTGTATTGGGAGCTGGAGAAGAAATAATTCAGATATGGGAGGCCAAAAATGATGTGATAAATCTACAAACAGGATCACACAGTTAAATGTCAAATCTGCAGAAAAAAGGTGCTTGCAAAGTATTTTGTTTTTCACAACGCATATCCAGCAATTCATTTCATATTTATTTGAAAACTCAAATAATCTTTCCAACTTTCTTGGTAAAAAGTTTTTTTCTGCTAGACAACATAGCAGGAAATATTTTAAATTGACTCAGTCTTCAGATATGCCAGCTCCTTCCATTTGATCATAGATTGATCCTATTTTTTTCCAAAGCTTAATAGCCTTCCATTTTTACAATGAATATGTAAATTTGTGATTTCACACAGCTCACTTGGTTCTAGTGAAAATGAAACCTTATGAGCCTCAAATTAGTGGTGCTTTTTTCAGATTTCAGAATGCAAAAGATTGTTCTGAGGAAAGTTAGCCACAACAACCTGTTGTGGTGACTGTACCGAGTAAAGGTCCTTAAAATTAAAGTATCATCTCATTGACTCTGAGTGGAATGGCCTATGTAGAATTGACTCTGTAGAACACAATCAGAAGTAAATTTCTGTTCTCCGATGTAGAAATGATTTCTAGTTGGAATTTTTAGATAACCCCAACAACATTTTATTTGAACTTGTGGAGCAGATACCCTTCATGTAACAGTTAGTCACAATTAGGGTTGCCAACCTCCAGGTGATGGAGGAGAAAATAGACACCACTGTACTAGTATCAAAGGATAAGAAATTCAGTACAGGAGCGAAGAATACTTATAAGTGCAAACAAATATTTATATGCTACCGTGTCTAATACAATACGCACTTCATAAATTTACAAAAAGAACCATTCATACAGTTGTAACACACATACACAAAACCATCTCTAGGATGGTGGTGAATGGAAATAGTTCACGGCCGTTTCTTCATCAGTCCTTCAAGCATTTTCCTCTTATATTGCACATCTTGATAATAAATTACAAAGTGCTGGATACAGTTCAATTCCCACGAAGGGTAACATTCACAAATGTAGCCGATGGAACCGAACTAAAAAAAGGAGGGAAAAATGGGGAGCCGAATTCAGCAAGTTCGGCAAATAAATTCAGCAAATTAGGGGTTCGGCGCAGCAGCATAACCGTCAGTTAGTAAGCAGCATTCTCCCGCGGCCGATCGGTGGCCAAGCTGGGTCTTCTTCTGGCCAATCAGTCGCGATTGAGTGCATGAGCCCAGCTACTGCGCGGCCCAGGAAGAGAAAGAGAGAGAATCTGTTTGTGTGTGAGAGAGATCCCCCTTGGGGGAAGGTGCGTGTGCACATTCGAGCCATTCCGTGGCTGCAGGGGGCGCATTTTTGGGGGTAGAGCCCCAAACTTTCAGCATAGCTTCAGAGGACCCTTCTTGCAAGAACCCCCAAGTTTTGTAAAGATTGGATCTGGGGGGGGCGAAATATGGGGCCGAGAAGGGGTCCCCCCACCCTTAATGTGCATCTCTGACAATGGGGGTTTGCAATTAGCGGAGCTTGCCTCCCACGCCCAAAGCTCCCAGCCCCGAGAAACAGCTGAGCTGCGGGGAGCAAGGGCGGGGCAGGTGCAAAGAAGATGGAACAGAAGACATCCACAGTAAGACCCATTTGGGGGCTTTTCTCTATAATTTTTCTCCTGTGTGTGTGTGGGGGAAGAAGAGTCTGTGGGGGGGGGGAGGGAGCAGTTTCTGTGGGTGGGTGGGGGAAGCCAAGGGGGGCTTTCGCGCATTCTGCCTGGGGGTGTGTGCCCCCTCGAGTCTCTCTCTCCCTGGTTTGAGGGGGGGGGCTTCAGTTGTGTGTCCTCAGGTTTTCCCTCATTCATAAGATCGGTTAGGTCTATTTTGATGCTTGCTCAAAACTGGTTTTCAAATGGTGACTTAAGGAATGCATTTGCCTGGTCCCGAGTCTGATGCAAAAGGGGAAATTCCACCCCCTCCTGCTCCTTATGCATAGCTAGCGTGCTTCTGTCCCTTTCCATGGTTTGCAAACTCGCAGGCGTCATGTGTTGCTTTGCATGGTTGCAAACGTGTTGCTTTGCATGGTTGTAAACGTGTTGCTTTGCATGGTTTGCAAACTTCTTCGCACCTGCCCCGCCCTTGCTCCCCCCAGCTCAGCTGTTTGTTGGGGCTGGGAGCTTTGGGAGTGGGCAGCAAGCTCTGCTGATTGCAAACCTCCATTGTCAGAGATGCACATTAAGGGCAGAGGGACCCCTTTCGGGGCCCATATCTCAGCCCCCCCTGACCCAATCTTCACAAAACTTGGGTCCCCTCAAGCTACGCTGAAAGTTTGGGACCTCTACCCCCCCAAAATGCCCCCCTGGAGCCGTGGAAAGGCGCTATTATGTTTTTAATGGCTTTATTCGGCCGAATTTTTCCCTGAACTCTGGATCTCATGCCGAATTGCACGGACCCAAAGCGGGGGAGTTCGGACTTCGGCATTTCCTGAATAAAAACGGGCCAAATTTTGCCGAATCTGAATTTTACCGAATTTTTTTCCCCAGCAGTCCTAGTGGCTGGAGATTTCCTGGGATTACAACTGGTCTCCAGGTGGCAGTGATCAGTTCACCTGGAGAAAATGGGTGCTTTGGAAGGTGATTTCTATGGCATTACACCCCACTGAAGTCCCTTCCCTCCCCAAACCCCACCCTCCTCAGTCTCCACCTCCAAAATCTCCAGGTCTTTCTCAACCCAGAGCTGGCAACCCTAGTCACAAGTCTGCCAACAATTTCACTTGTTCTGTATTTGTGTATTTTAAAACCAGCATTTTCCCCACTCTTTTTTAAGACCAAGAATATGAATTTTCCAAGTAATTCAAAGTATACTCTCCACTCAGAGATGTCATTGTGAAATAACTCCACATGATAACATGACAGAGGCACACATACACAAAGAGAATGATAATTTCTCTGCTGCTGGAACTGAGGAGATGCTGTCTATTCCCAGGGAGAATGATACTCCATTTCCTCTTGGTTTCATCAGTTCAGCTGGAGGTCCCTGAAGGTATTTCGTACAAAGCCTTACAAATATTCACGACATCATAACGTGGGGGAAGCCTGTTGTTATGGAATCAGGCTGTTTAATCATACACTACATTTTTTCCCTTCCCAGAAAATAAAAGGTGACAATTCCTTGTGCTCTCCCTATCACTGACACCCAGATGCTTCAAATATTTTGATATCTGTCAGCTCTTGCCCTATTCAGAACCAATAACCACGACAGGAGACACACTGGTCCAAGGAAGATGGTTTACTGGCAGCATAGGTTTGCAGAGCATACAGGATCTAAGACAGCAATGGAGGGCACTGGGATACACTTGACTATATAAAAGCATAGAAAAAAGCATTCAGTATTCAGCAGCACAGGTCAGGCTCAAGAGATTACTATTTCCAAAATAGTGTAGAGATGCCTCCGTTCTCACGGAGTACAGTCTACTTCAAAGAGTTCAAGAATGCAAAACAATCCTTGGTGGAAAAGTGAAACTGAGACACAGGCCTGACAATATCATACATCAACTCCAGGCAGCTGCTAAATAGTCTCATTCAAATGATTAGCGATAGGCATTTTGAAGGCACTCCGACATATGTCTTATATGGGGGTTACATCTGGGTTCTTTCAATGCCCCCGATTCCCGCAGTTCAAAAAGAATAACAAGTAAATATCTCCACTTTTGCCATGGCCAGAGGGAACAAACATACATCACTTCCACCTAGCAACAGAAATCTAATAATGAGATTTGAATGTGGCCCTTTGCTTCTTGAAATGGAGCGATTTGCTTCCTGACCTTTTATGTGCTGAGAGCTCTCATTACCAACAGCTGCGGGGCAACATGACGGTTATAAATTTGGTAAATGCTGACCATGGGCATTACTGGCTGTACAACCACACACAAAAGACAGCCGCTTGCCCAAAGAGATCCGCCTTCACACCCCCACACTCAGAGTTGTGAAGAGACCGAGTGCTCAAAATATAATAATGGGAATGCCAGAGCAAGGAATAGGTGGATAGTGTCCGCTTGAAAACAGGCAGTCGAATTAAAACTTTATGAACGATGGACGGGGGGAGAAATGCATGAGAGAGAAGAGGGCTGGTTTTCATACTGGAAAAATAAATTTTCTGGCGACACTGACCATCCTTCCCTCCACCCCCTAGGCGAAAATCTGTTCATTTCCCCAACAGGTGTGCTCACCTTTACGGTTTTTGAGGGGTGACACTTTTATTATCTTGAACTCTGACTCCTGGTTCAGCGTTGCCGCTCTCGGGCCGCACGTGCCCCCCCCCTCCAGCTTCTCCGCGCCCCCCTGCAGAGCCCGGAGAATTCGGGGGGGGGGAACACGCGCAGCCAGAGAGCGGCGCGGCCAGGGCGCCCCCCCCCCCGCCGGCACCTGCGCGGCCGTCTGGCCCGGGGGCTGCTTTCTCCGAGAGAGAGGGTGGGGGGCGAGGCGCGGCCGCCCCCCGCCACTCCTGCGTCAGGCCCGGCCCGTGGGCTCGGGGCGGGGGTCGGCCGCAAGAAGCGCCCCTCCCTCGCCAGCCGCCTTTTAGCCAGGCGGGCTGCAGAAGGGCAAACGGGCGCACGGCCCACCGAGGGGTCCTTCCCCCCCCCCCATGGCGCCATCTAAGCTTTAGAGGCTGGGGGGCTTCTGGACCCCATGTGGTCTGTTGGGCGAGCAGCCCGGCCCCCAGCCCCAAAAACCGCCCTCCGGGCAGAGTTTTGCGGGTGCGGATCCCGCGCGGCCGGAGAGCGGCCAGTGCAAGGCGCGACCCCAGAAGGCGCAGCAGGAGGGCGAGGAGGTTAGCCCCCCCCCGGGGGGGGCGCCAATGGCCGGGCCCTCTGCACGCGGGCTTCGGACCCGGCTCCGGACCCGCAAAGGGCTTTTCCGCAGCGGCCGTCAGGGACGCGGCGAAAACTTCTCCGGGCTCGTCGGTTCCGCCCGCCTCTCTCTCTCTCTCCCCCCCCCCCCTTGACAGGCACCGCCCATTCGCAGCAGCTGGGGTGGGGCTCGCCCGCCCCGCCCCGCCGAGACTCCCACCAATGGCACGGATGCTTTTCCCACGGACGAGCTGCAACATCTGGCTGGAGGTTAAAGAAGCAGCAGCAGCAGCAGCAGCATCTGCCTGCGCGTCGGAAGACTTTGGCTCAAGCCAGCAATCAACGCCCTCTTCTTTTGTCCTGGCCTCTCCGTCTTTTCCCGGGTCTCCCTCCTCCTGGCCCCACGCCGGTGCCCTGCGGGTGCCTTTCCGCCTGGACCCCTCGGAGAACGAGGGGGACGGATGGAGAGATGCGCTGCCGGCTGGGCTCACCTTGAGCCTTTTCCTCTGCTGTGAAGGAGCCCAAGAAGTAGGCGAGGCTTCTGGGAAGACAAAAGGGATTGTGAGACAGCACACGCTTGCTACAGGTAACCGAAACGGGTGGGAAAGGATCGCATCCTTCCCCGATCACCAACCTTTCCAACATACTCTTTTGTGATCTGTTTCTTATGGAGACGTATAATGCCTTCGCAGGAAGGTTCAACGAGCAAAAATTGCATCTGTCTCCGAATTTCACATAGATGGCAGAAACCACTAGTTGTTCTCTCCCTCCCCCCCCCCGCCCTTGCATCGGATGTATTTTCCCATTGACAAGTGTCAGAGGAAAGAGAAGGAGTCGCCCTTCAGTTGGGAAGGGGAAAGAGTGAAAGAGCAAGGTTGGTTACATTTCCTAAAATAGGGCACCCTTGCCTTCTCAATAGTGCCCGTTAGCATGTTAAGAGTCCATGTGTCTCTTTGCAGCTGCTACACCCTCTTTTGTTTGGCTCAGAGTATTCTGAAATTCTTCAGCAACAATTCACGACTGGCCTCAAGAAAATGAAATGGGAGGGGACGCTAGTGTTCCCCCAGGGGCACGTCCTGTCCATTTTAAAAGGAGCTTCATTTTTTTTTTAAAAAAATTGAGGCTTTATGCCTTCTTTCACAAAAAAGCAGTGTGTTTACTGAATGTTTGCTTGGATGTGAGGGACAGATGGAAACTATCAAAGGGGGGGGGGTGTACTTCTCATTCCCATGATAGAAATGATGAGCAATGGCCATCACTCTGGTACTAAATCATGTTAGGATTGCAGCCTGCATTGTTAATTATAGGACAGATGGTTGCAAGAAAAGTGTCATACTCAGATGACCTGTTAACAAAATGGTCAGTAGATACAATTTGCAGTGCCTTTTTTTTTTTTTTACTTTACATAGAACTGAATTCATATGCTGCTCTGTAGAAGGGAGAAAGAGACTTGTCAATTTTTTCCAGGACTAGGGTGACAATGCAATCCAAGACATAGCTACACCCTTCTAACTCTAGCCTAGTGTTTAAAGCTGTTTAGCATTGCCATGTAAATATCTGATTTGCTGACTTACATGATGTAGTCCTTTTAGGTTACTGTAGAAGACTTATCCGTTTGTATTTATTTAGGATCTAGATAAACTACATTCTGCAAAGTGAAATCCCAAATAAGAACTGACAGTGAAACAAAACATTATTTTCCAAATGGTAAAGTACTATTTCCATGGAAGGGTATTAAAGTTGTGCCACTCGGCTGCAAAGAACTGAAATTTGACCGTATTCCTTAGTGCATCTCTTTCTGTAGTAACCATTGTTCTTTGGAACACTGCAGCCAAATACAGCATTGAAAAGGGCATTTTAGTCATACCACTTTGACTTCACAGCTGAAGACACACAACTTGACTATACAGAGTTGTAACCAAGGTGTTGAAAGCTGGAACTATCCTGCTCAATAAAACTCTTTTTAAACATGAAGTACTTATTTCAGTAATGGAATGTAGTTTGATATGGTGTAAGTAAAGCACTCTGATTCCTGTGGGGGGACCCCCCCTTTCTGTACTTTAAAAAAAGAGAGAATCTATATTCATATTACATAGAAGTCTGAGTAGTTGAATGATTTGGCAATAGTGCTGTATCTTGTTCCTAAACTGGAATATTTTAACATCCACACCATGCTGCCAGTAATGCTTCTTTTCCAGAAAAATACTTGTTAGAGGGTAATTAAGAGGCAATTTGAGTA
This sequence comes from Euleptes europaea, assembly GCF_029931775.1. Classification (NCBI taxonomy): domain Eukaryota; kingdom Metazoa; phylum Chordata; class Lepidosauria; order Squamata; family Sphaerodactylidae; genus Euleptes; species Euleptes europaea. The sequence goes on from NC_079321.1 coordinate 77,646,824, forward strand.
ATTTAGTACGCGAGTAACAATTAAATTTTTGTCCTGAGCAGAAAGCTGTGTTCGCATGGGGAAAAAAGCTCAAGTGCAGATATATAGTAATATGGAAAAGAAAGCGTATGTAATTTAGATTGTGTTGGCATAGAAACATATTTTACTTGTTGCACCTTTGTTGGCCTCAGTATGATTCAAATGAAAGTGCAACATGGGAAAAGGGCTATTGACCCAAACTCACTCTTTATTTGTGGAAGGTCGGAACAAGTCCTGTCCCTTTATGTAGAACTTGGTCTTATAGAGGGAACCTGAAAAGAGGGTGCAGCTTCAGGTCCTGAGAACAACCTCTATGTACTGCTAGACTCACCTCCCTATCATAGGCAAACTTATACCATTTTAACAGGCTTAGAAGGGTGTAACTCTGCTTAGGGTGGCACTTCTAACTGATAGCATTTGAGATAAAAGGTGCCACTTGCAGGTTGGTTTACTGCAACTCAGACTCACTTGCTCCCCTCCCCATCAATCCAGCTACCCTCATTCTTACTAATGAAGGAAATGACATAAAGACTTAGTCTACATCAAGGAATACAAAGGCTACCTGATATGTTACTTTTTCTGATGTGAATGTGAATCTCTGTTGGAAAAAGTTTATGCCTCATAATGTGCGAATAGTGTCTCATTATAGGGGTCTTGTACCTTTCTTAAGACCTTTTTGTAATGCAACCATGATCTTTTTCTGACATGGAGATAAGTGTATGAACAGTTCTATGTTGCCACACTTGCACTGTGGAATAGGTTTGTCATTACACATTCTCTCCCAATACTCTTGGCACATATGGCCAGTGTAGGAACCTTTGTAAAGGTAAACTATAACTGCATCCAATAGACTACTGCCAGTACTACTGATTGTTGAGTTAGTAAGGGTAGTAGAACTTGGGAGAAGTACAGGGGACTGTGCAGTGCAGCCCTTGTCTGGACTGTATCACCTCGTTTGGACCAACAGGGATAGGATAGGTAAGGAACCACTGCATTTTCTGTGTAGCTTGAAGAAAAATGTTGATTCAAGCATTCTTCACGTGGCATGACTCTACAAGTATCTCTCTAGGGCAGTTCCATGTTAGGACTTCGGGTAGACATTTCAGAATTTCACTCAACTTATTTATTTACAAGCATTCACTTTTGAATTAAAAGATACATAACTGATTGTCTAGGGAAATGTACAAGTGTTTATTTCAACCCTGACTTGGAAATCTGAAGATTTCATACAGTATGTGGAAGCCAAACATCTTGTCATTTCCAAACTACCATAAAATAAGATCACAAGTTGTCACGTCTTCAGCCTGAGAGCAGCACGAGAAAGGAAGACCGTGGGAGATCATAAGTAGAAGAGAATCCAAAATAGGGCTTCATGATTGTTTTTGTAGGGCAGGGCTGATTTCATGATTCTAAGCCATATGTATTGCTATAATAATTCCTGAGCAACATCCCAGTAATGCTGGCAAAGTGTTATGTTATGATTCAGGAACGGTTATGGTGAGGCTATGTTTATGGTGCCAGTTTCAATCTCTGGCAGCTCTGGATAAGAATCTTAGGTAGAAGATGCTGGGAAAGATATCTCTCTGCTTAAAACCCTGGAGAACCACTGCCAGACAGAGTAGATGATATTTATAGGAAGTCACATTCATAATTTCATAAGGCTCACAGTGTTGGCACAGCATCATGGTGTGAAAGGTTTCCTGTGTTGAATACTAAATACTCAGCACAAGACTGAGGATGTGGAGTAATAGCCCAGATTTCCACTCTGTGTGGCATTTCTGTATAATCAAATTTTTGGTATAATCAAAAAGGAATCTCTCAGATCTAGTTGTCAAGGGAAAGAAGTTTCCTTTATGTATTAATTCACATGTTTCTATCCTGCCTTTCTCTAGAGAGTGAAGGCAGCTAACAATATGCTGATATGACAGAAACAGAAACAATCAACATCAAATGGATACAATTATTGAACAATAAATTCATTTCATTTACAATCTCAGTGCATCAAATACAAGTAACAGCCTTAGCAAAAAGTCCTCTGAAAGAGGACTGCCCAGCACACCTCCTTTGCCTTTATACAAGCTGTATAAATACAGCCATTTTTTTCTACCCTAAAAAGAAGCAAGGCTGGCCAAAGACTTTTACATTGCATGATGACCATTTGTTCAGACAGAGGTCAAAAGTACTACTTGCTGTGATCATGTCAGTCTAAAAATGAAAATAATAAAATGCTGGAGGGAAATGTGTTTGGCCTATATAAATTATTTGGATTGAAGTATTTAATGTAAGACCTCTGTGTTTTCTCTGAGGATATGTCTCTTTAAAGTTTTAGAGGGCAAGGCCTTTCCCTTATGTTGCCTCCTGGCATTGGTATTCAGAGGTTTACTGTATTTGCATGTAAAGGTTCCCTTTAGTCCCCATGGCTAGTAGCCGCTGATAGACCTCTCCTCCATGAATATGTCTAATCCCCTTTTAATGTCATCTATGCCTATGGCCATCAGTACGTCCTCTGGCAGCCAATTCCACGTTTTAACCACTCATTGAGTAAAGTGTTTCCTTTCGTCCAGCCTGAATCTACTAGTTCTAGTATTTTGTGAGAGGGGGAAAAGATTCTTTCCACTCTATCTCATGCATAATCTTAAAAACCTCTGTCATGTCCCCCCTTAGTCATCTCTTTTCTAAACTGAAAAGTCTCAAAGTCTTCAGCCTTTCCTCATAGGAAAGGTACTCCAACTCCTTGGTCATCTTGGTTGCCCTCTTCTGTACTTCTTCCAGTTCTGCGATTTCCTGTTTGAGATACTATGACGAGAAATGCACATAGTATTCCAAATGAGGTTACACCATAGATCTATACAAGGGCATTATAATATTGGCTATTTTATTTCAGTCCCTTTTCTAATAATCCCCATGTGTGGCACACTGGGTTGACATTTCTGTTGAGCTAGGATCAACTACAACCCAGTCTCCGTGAGTTCAGACCCCATTAGCATATACTTAAAGTTGGGATTTTTTTGTTTCAATGTACATCACCTTACACCTACATTGAACTTTATTTGCCACATTGTTGCCCACTCACCCAATTTATGGAAATCCTCCCGAAGCTCTTCACAGTTGTTATTGTTTTTCACCATGTTGAATAATTTTGTATTATTTGCAAACTTGGCTAGAGAGCCAGCGTGGTGTAGTGGTTAAAGGCTGTGGTTTGGAGTGGCGGACTCTAATCTGGAGAACTGGGTTTGATTCCCCACTCCTCCACGTGAGTGGCGGAAGCTAATTTGGTGAACCAGGCTGGTTTCCCCACTCCTACACATGAAGCCAGCTGGGTGACCTTGGGCTAGTCACAGCTCTCATAGAGCTCTCTCAGCCCCCGTACCTCACAGGGTGTCTGTTGTGGGGAAGGTGAACATAAGCCGGTTTGATTCTTCCTTAAGTGGTAGAGAAAGTCGGCATATAAAAACCAAGTCGTTGTCGTCGTCTCCTCCTCCTCCAAATACAGCATCATCAACTGCTGCCAACAAAGTCAAAACAGTTAAATACATAAGCACCTTCAGCACTAACCCACTCTCAAAGGTCTTCTGACATAAGTATGTCTTAAATAAACATTTAGAAAATGAGTTAGGAGACCAGGTGGACTCCCTAATCACATAACGTATGTGACATACTTTGTACACTTGTCAGGAGCAAGCCATGAGAATGGTATGCGGTAGTGCAATTGTGCTGCTCCCAGGTGCTGTTGTGCTGTTCTGTCCAAGGCCAATCTGCGTCCCGTGTTTAGTCTTCCTAAATTCCCATACTGTTGCCAAGTGCTCCTTCCTGCCTCTGGGAGGGGGGTTGCCTAGGTTACCAGTTATCTCCTGTTGCTTTTCCATATATGCTCTGCACCTTGCCTTTGCCCCTTACTAGTGTCCTTCTGAATATGGTTTCTGAAACCTGTCGATGATAACCAATAAAACTGCTTTCGTGGATTTGCCGTCTGCTGGAATCTGTTTATGGTTTGCCGCAGGGCTAGAGCTTACAACACTTGAAGTGCATTGTATAAGTGCTCATTTTTTATTAGCCCAAGGGCACTGGGAGGAAAAGATGTGTTGCCCAATGGGCTCCAAAAGCCAGAAAATGATAAGAACCTTTATTCATGCTGCATTTGTTGAGAAGAGGAATATGATGGGCAGTTACCACTTTGTTTCCTAATTGTCTTTTGGTGGGTGCCAACTTCTCTCCTGCTTGTTGCCTACATCAACTTGAGCAGAACAGCCTCAGACTACATCCAGGAATTGAACAAGTCAGATGATTTTTCTCTATGACTTCATGGAAAAGAGGTCCTTTTTGATGTGGAAAAATCCTCACATTCTCTTCTCTGTTTAGTCATCTTATGCTTGCTCACTGGATCTTTGTTGAAAAGGGTTTCCCCTTATCAGTCACTTGGAACTTTACTTTTACAAAAGCAATAATAATTTAGTAACTGTATTTGGAGATACCTGTGTGTGTAAAGTGCCGTCAGGTTGCAGCTGACGAATGCTGACCCCAGCAAGGGGTTTTCAAGGCAAGTGATTAATCAGAAGAGGTTTGCCATTGCCTTCCTCTGCAGAGCCTTCCTTGGTGGTCTCCCTGCCAAGTTCTGGCCCTGCTTAGCTTCCAAGACCTGATGAGATCGGGCTGTACCATGCTGCCTTCCCTTCCTTCATTAATTCATAGAGTCACCATAAGTCACATTGCATTGTAAGCCACCTTGTAGGAATGAAAAACAAAACTATAAATGAATGCATTCTATAAGCATTCTTTTAACATTGTACTTTTTAGATGTTTGTTAAGAAAACTGATATGGGGCAGAATTGTAATTAAAATCGGTGAAATGGTAAAATGCATCCAATCAGTTTCTAAAGCCTGTATATTACAGTTACCGTCACTTTGAGAATTAATCAGATGCCGAAAACTAGCTGAATTAAGGGGTTTTGATTCAGGATAATACTCTAAAACATCACCTTCTGGATGTTTACTCCAGGGAGTGCAATGAAGCTGAGTCAACTGAAATAGACGTATTTCTTGCTAAATGAACTTTGTGCTGGTACAGTTCAGCTAGGGGTGCATTATAGTGTGATGGAGTATCTGTCTTTTTCAGTACTACTGTAAACTTTTCTGTATTGCTGCCTACTTTATGGCTGAGCTTGTTTTTCCCAGATATGTCTGCTTACGTCATTCTGTCTTCTTCTGGGTTTTATACAAAGGGAGAAGATTCTCTGATGTAGGATTGGAGTATGCCTATCAGGGGTTTGTAAAAATCCTGGTTTTTCTGGCTGCCTGGAATTGCATAACCAGGGGCATTTTTAAATTAACAGATTCATTATTTGTACAAGACTTCCCCAGTAAATTATGTATCTCTGTGTTAAGTGCCTCCAACATGCTTCTGATTTATGGCAGCCCTATGAATTAATGACCTCCAAAATATCTTATCGTGAACAGCCTTGCTCAGGTCTGGCAAACTGAGGTCCATGGCTTCCTTGATTGAGCCAACCCCTGTCATGTGGGGGTCTTCCTCTTTTCCTCCTGCCTTCAACTTTTCCTAGCGTTATTGTCTTTTCCAGTGAGTCTTAACTTCTCATAATGTGACCAAAGTACAATCGCCTCAGTTTAGTCATTTTAGCTTCTAGGGAGAGTTCAGGCTTGATTTGATCTAGAACCCACTTATTTGTGTTTTTGATGGTCCATGATATCCATAAAACTCTCCTCCAACACCACATTTCAAATGAATCAACTTTCTTCCTGTCAGCTTTTTTTCACTGTCCAACTTTCACACCCACACATAGTAATGAGGAATACTATGGTATGAATTATTTTGATCTTGGTCGCCAGCAGCACATCCTTACACTTAAGAATATTCTGGCTCCTTCATGGCTGCCCCTCCCAGTCTCCTGATTTCTTGGTTGTAGTCTCCATTTTGGTTGATAGTAGAGCCAAGGGATAAAAAATCTTGACCAATTTCCATTTCTTCATCATCATCTTTAAAATTGTGTAATTCACCAGTAGTCATTACTTTTGTATTTTTGATGTTCAGCTCTAATCCTGCTTTGGCACTTTCAGCTTTAACCTTCATCAGTAGTCATTTCAAGTCTTCATTATTTTCTGCCAGTTATGTTGTGCCATCTGCATATCTCAGACTGTTAATGTTCCTTACACCAGTTTTCACCCCACCTTCAACTACATCTAATCCAGCCTTCCTTATGATGCGTTTTGCATAGAGAATGAACAGATAGGGATGTCAAAAACATCTTTCTTCGTCACCTTTGCCAACTGGAAACCTTTCTGTTTCTCCATATTCCGTCCTAACAGTAGCCTGCTGTTGCACATCAAAATAATCAGATGTTGTAGCACACTTATTTCTTTTAAAACCAACCATAACTTTTCATGATCCACACAGTCAAAGGCTTTGTGTTATCTATGAAACACAACCTGATTTTCTTCTGAAATTCTCTCATATGTTCCAGTAACCAACATAAATTCTCAATATGATCTCTAGCGCCTTTCCTTTTCTGAATCCAGCTTGAATGAATTACAGAAGATTTCAAACCTGAGTGACCCAAGGCTTTGGATATCTTTGGCAATTCAGACCTTGTTGTGACTTTCACCCTGTGCATAGAAACCAACACCTGTTATGACAGCAAGCTAATCCAAGCATTCTCAGCCCTGTTTTGTAGCTTTAGGTGTAATAGGATTAGGATCAGCAGAATGAAGAGGATACTTGCAGAAAAGCAACTCTCTTTTTGGTTTGCTATTGAATATAGCCCTTAGTCCATGAAGAAGGATATGTTTGCTAGAATGCAAAGAAGGATTGAATCCTGAGATCCTGTTTCAGATAATAAACCTACAGTTCTGAAAATATCCCAGAGAATATTGGGATGTAATCTCTTTAGAAGACTCATTGTCGTTTGTCTGTGTTACATATTTTAAAAAGCTCTACCATCTTTAATAGCCAGTTACATTCAAGTTTCACATTAGTACATGTCAACACTAATACACTTGAGAATAAAGGGGAAATGTTCTTTCATTCTTGTAATGAGAAAGTGTAGCGTATTAACTCCAGAACAGGAACCATTAATCAAACAGTCTAATTCATTGGTTACTTATAGATCAGTGTGGTTTTTAATTTTTGAAAGAAATAAAAGCTGCTACCAAAGATGGGTGTATGTGGATTCTGTTGTTGATACCATTATTATTACACATTAGTGAACGCTTCTTGTTTTGGGCAGCAGTCCTAATCTGCAACATTCCTACAGTATGTAGGGGAGACATATATTTATAAATTAAGCAGCATGTGTGCCCCAGTCCAACATGGTATAAGGCACACACGCATGCTTGAGCTCAATCTGGCATCTGGAGGAAGAGACATGGATGGTGTTCAATGGATTGGCTTGTTTAGTTTAGTTTAGTCCTGGTGACGGCCTTTCTATGCTTGCAGTTCCTTAAATGGGTGAAGAATCTGGAAAAGTCAGGGGAGAGAGAGAGAGAGCTGTCTATAAAGTATTGATGTTCTCCAATTGACTACAAGACCTATATCAGTTTGAGCACTCTCATCAACTTTTTTAGTTTATTCCCAGTTTTCCAGTACAGCAACTGCCCCTGCTTTTTAATTTATACATTAATGATCTTAGACCTTGTATTTTGAGGAATGATTTTCATCTTCCATATTTATCCAATTGCAAAATCCCAATTCTTTTATATGCGGATGATGCAGTGTTGATGTCCAGAACTTTTGTGGGGCTCTGTAAATTGATTTTAAAAATTTGAGGATTACTGTAACCGTGAAGGTCTATTAATGTAGCATAATCTAAGGTTCTGATACTTAAAGGTAAAGGTCTCTTGTGCAAACACCGGGTCATTGCTGACCCATGGGGTGACGTCACATCCCCACGTTTCCAAGGCAGACTTTGTTTACAGGGTGGTTTGCCAGTGCCTTCCCCAGTCATCGTCCCTTTACCCCCAGCAAGCTGGGTACTCATTTGACCGACCTCGGAAGGATGGAAGGCTGAGTCAACCTTGAGCCGGCTACCTGAAACCAACTTCCGTTGGGATCGAACTCAGGTCATGAGCAGAGCTTGGACTGCAGTACTGCAGCTTACCACTCTGCACCACGGGGCTCTGACATTTAGCAAAAGGAAAAAAGGAAAATCTTCAGATGGCAGAAAGCAGCCAATCTATGGAACAGGTTCCTCAATTCAAATACTTGGGAATCCATTTTGATGCATCCCTCACATGGAAATCACATATAGACCTGATGGGGAATAATGCTTTAAAAGTCAGGGGGACAATTGTAAAATACAGTAGGAGGTGAATTTGCCCCTTTGCTTTAAAGGTATATAATTCCAAGGTCTCAAATCAGTTTTGGTATGGTGTGGAAATTTGGATTGGTGCTGTCTCTGACAGGATGGACTGCATTCAGCATAACTTTTTCCAATGCTTACTTGGCTACTCCAAGATGTGTCTCGGGCATAGCAGTGAGAGCTGAATTGGGTAAATCATCAATGGAAGCTAAGGCATGGATAAAAGCATTCCTTTGGAAAGTTAAGATCTTAAAATCTGTGGGGAGGCATACCTTACTTGGACTTGTGCAGGCAGATGCTCACATTAGCCAGTGGGATCATTTTTTGGAAAAGAAAATGAAATGTCTAGAAATTACAAATGACATGGTAAAGACTACAGAAACCAAAGAAATAATTAGGTTCATCAACATGTGAGTAAAGGAATGGACTTTAACAGTACATTTGTTAGGGCTCAGCTTCCTTTTTGGGCATTGCCCTTCTGATGCAACTGCTGAAATATTTCTATCGCCTGGTAGTGACAAAACTCAGAAGAGCTTTTACTTTGGCAAGAGTGAATTCTTTTCCTTTGGTGGTTTTGGAGGGCAGATATAAAAAAGTTCCATACTCAAACTGAACATGTAGATGCTCACATGATAAAGTTGAAACTATAGAACATATGATCATGGAGTGTCCGATATTTAATAAGCTGAGGGCCAGTTCAATTAATCCTTTATTTAAAAATATGGAAAGGTCCAACAAGACATCTGGCAGTACGAGAGTGCAGGTGACTTTGCTACTATCAGATAGAAATGATTCTGTTACTCTGTGGCAAAATTTATAGGGGCAACAATTAAATACCAAAAGAATAACACTACATACGGCATTTTTATTCCTTTATTTCTACTCAACGCTATAGCTGTATGAGTACTACTAGGTAGACAGAGAGAGAGAGATAGTACAGGAACTGCACTGCTGCATTAGCCAGCATCTATTGACTGGCTTCCACATTGCTTGAGCCTGCTAATGAGCGGCTTCTGAGATCCTCATAGATAATTTTGGCTCCACGCTATGAATATCTGCTTTGTGCCTAGTCTCTGGCTTGTTCCATTCTCCTTTCTGTTCCCAGCAGCGACCTAGGCAATTTAGCCAGATCTGCTAACATCTCTGCACCTGATAGATAGTAAAATTTTCTTATCACTTGGCAGAATGATAAAACAGACAGCTGGGTTACCATGTGCTTAGATGCATACAATGATAAGTTACCCTATGCAGATGACTGTCTATACATACCCCCTTGCCAGTTTTCAGCCTCAAATCCCACTGTTTAGAACCCTCAAATCCCACTGTTTAGAACCCAAGAGTGGAAAGATCATTTAAACTGTATTCAAAGAAGTGTCCTCGGAGGAGCAGCTAGACTCTTCTGTGATTGCCAAACCTGATCTGTATGAACCTTTCCACTCCTTGTTTCTCCATTTCCTTTGCTGTTGTTTTCATTTTCGTTCTTTTTCATTCAGAGTTTCTGCCCAGAATCTTACTAGGAAACAGACTTTGGGGCCCACGATGCTCTCCAAGCTTCCTAGCATGCTTCATTCTCTTTTTCTTTGTATGGCTTAGCTGGAATGAATTTTAAAAATCTTATCAGAGATCAGATCCTGTCAACATCTCTCTCTATGATCCAAGTAAGCCCTTGATGGGAGGGGAATTGGGTTACCAACTTTTTTTACCAGCTGCTTTTATGTACTTTTAATAACAGCTTGACATGCAGACATCAGCAGGTGGATAATACTTATCTCCTTAAACTTCAGCTCCTAGTTCCTTCATACTAAGCTTCTGTTGAAGTAGACCGTGCTAGTTTTCTTTTTCAAGCCAGTTGGAAACGTGAGCTGGAAAAGCAGCTGTTAAATTGGTACATCCCCTTTTTCTAAGGCTGAAGGTGATGAGATGACAAAAAGAGGAGAAGGTGCTGACAGGGAAAGAAAGGGGGGGGGAACAGCCATACAGATTTGAGGGGTGAGCAGGTGAGATCTTTTTCTCTTGTATAGCCGATTGCATAAACCTGTTGCTAACCCACAGGCAGGATTTCCAACTTCTGAACTTGTCCGTGGGACTATACTTTTAACCACAGCTTCAGCAATAGCAATTAGCTGGTGATAATGTTTTCCTCCATTGCCGGAGAAACTTAACAGGGTCATTCCTGCTATCAAACATACAGCTACAGAAGAGCAGCTGAAGTTGGCAGTTCTTCCTACACTGCACTCAGTGCTTCCAAGCATCCTCAATGTGGCAATAATAACAGTCTCATACATGCAGGAGCCTAATTGCAGATGCATTTTGTTGGTCCATTTGGGAAACTATGGGCCAACTAGTGTGTGTGTTTGGGGGGAGGGCAGGCTGCCAGTTTTTGAAGCAAATTGCACATTGCTGTAAACAACATTTGAGGACAGCAGCATGGCTTGCAAAGAGATTGACAACAGTTGTGTGTCTTAAAAACCTATGCCGAATTGTAGTTCACCATGAATTACAGACACATCCCTCCAATGAATTGCAGCCCAAGTCCTCCATCTCCCCATTCATAGTATTTTTCTATGTAGACTTTACTTACATTACAGGTGTTGAAACAGAGTCTGTTCACCTGTGTGGTTCTTCGTTGATGATCCAGACTCCCTAGTGAGGCACTTTTGTTGTTGTCCATCAAGGCACAGTCAACTTAGCGTAACCCCATAGGTTTTCAAGGCAAGAGAAGAACACAGGTGGTTTGCCATTGCCTCCCTCTGTGTAGCAACGCTGGATTCCTTGGTGGTCTCCCAACCAAGTACTAACCAGGGTCAATTCTGCTTAGCTTGATGAGGTTGGGCTATCCTATGCCAAATAGCTGCATTAGTGATAAACAAAAATCCCACTCTTGAGACTTTCCTGTATAACTGTCCACTCACGCTGATGAAAAGCTGCATCGGTAGACTTTGTCCCTGCAATGAAGCTGTTAAAGCCACAGCACTCCTCTGAAGAAAAGAGTGGCTACTACTAGTGGTCTTCTAGAATAGTTGCCTGTTGGTACAACTTTTGGTCTACCAAGCCCAACTCATCCCACCAGCGATTTTCTGTGTATATGCAAGGGGGCTTGATAAACCTCCTCCTGGGGGCCTCCTGTCTGATACTGCCAATTCTTTTCAGTGTCAGGCCCCTGGCAGACCACAGTGCAAGGCTGGTGGGTGGAATTTGGCTTGGTGGTCACAAATTATGCAGTCCTAAGAGAATATATAATAAGTAGGACTCAAGAGGGAAAAGCTTTTGTAACAAACGATTTGCCATTGAGAGCTCCAGTATATTTTTCACTAAATCAATATATTTTTCTATGCAATTATCAATTCTGTTACCCCTGGTTAGTAAATGAAGCACTGTTGTGTAGAAATTGTTAGTTTTATATCTTAGCTTGTGGAAAAAAACCTGTTACATTAGGTTATGTCATGGGATTATTATATACAATCTTTTCTTGCTCTGACTTTTATTTAATAGAGGTAGGACCTTTCCCATCCCAGAGAGCAGACAGTCATTTTACATAAGAACATAAGAAAGGCTCTATTGGATCAGACCAAGGTCCATTGAGTCCAGCAGTCTGTTCACACAGTGGCGAACCAGGTGCCTCTAGGAAACCCATAAACGAAACAACTGCAGCAGCATTATCCTGCCTGTGTTCCAAGCATCATGACTAGTATCCATTTTTACTAGTAGCCATGGGTAGCCCTCTCCTCCATGAACATGTCCATTCCCCTCTTAAAGCCTTCCAAGTTTGCAGCCATCACCACATCCTGGGGCAGGGAGTTCCACAATTTCACTATGCGTTGTGTGAAGAAATACTTCCTTTTATCTGTTTTGAATCTCTCAGCCTCCAGCTTCAGCAGATGACCCCATGTTTTAGTATTACGAGAGAGAGGGAGAAAAGCTTTTCCCTGTCCACTCTCTCCATACCATGCATAATTTTATAGACCGCTATCATGTCTCCCCTTAACCACCTTCTTTCCAAGCTAAACAGCCCTAAGCGTTTTAACCGCTCCTCATAGGGCAGTTGCTCTAGTCCCCTGATCATTTTGGTTGCTCTTTTCTGCACCTTCTCAAGCTCTGCAATATCCTTTTTTAAGTGTGGTGCCACTCTAAGGTGGAGGGCATCTTGGAGGCAGATGGGTGATTCTTTTCCGGTGCTAAGGTAGGCAGGAATTAGTAAAACCTTTTCTACTTCCTGTTTCCTGCCTGGAATCTGTATCCAGTTTTCCTTCCTGCCTCGCTAAGGGAAGGCAGCTACAGAGGTTGATCCATAGCAACCTTACCTACATGAGAAAAGAACCCTCCAACCTCGAAGAGAAACAGCCTCCCCCTCCAGCACCTTCAGTGGGGAGAGAATATCAGCACCAATGGTCTTGGGGGCCAGTTAGGTTCCTAATGCTGCAGATGGTGAAGCATTCTTGTAGCTCCCAAGGGCGGCCCCCACGGAAGCGGTGGAGCCAGCCCTTAACAGGCCGGCAAAGAAGAGGCCAGCTGCACAGGCTCCAAGGAGGCGGTGTAGCCAGCAACACCGAGACAGCTGATAGGGCTCCTGCGAAGGCGGTTGAGCCTGGGAACACCAAGGTGGCTGACCGGGCTCCCGCAGAGGTGGCAGAGCCTGAGCACGCCAGAGCGGCAAGAAAGCAGTGGTGCCCAAAAGGACTGTGGGAAATAAGAAGCGCTGTGAGGAAGAAGGCTCGGCAGAGGTCTTTCAGCCCATGGAGGCAGCAAGGACGCCCCTGGAAGACCCCAAGAACCAGTTGGGGTCGGACAGAGATGCAGCCTCTGTGGTGCGGTGAGCTACTGGGGCCCCGGGAACACAAGAACAGGGGCAGGCAGCAGGCCGTGGCCCACTGGCTTTAATGAATCAGGCCCTGAGGGAAAATTTCCCTTTCCTGCAGGTGCTGGTACAGGCTCCCTGCATGGGGAATCTCAGACTCCCCAACCCATTCCTCCCCTGATCCAGAGGGGCAACCAAGCAGCCAGGGCTACTGCCCCGGGATCCCTCAGCACATTGGTGCACAGCGGCAGTGCAGAAGCTTGACCCCGCAAACACCCAGCTACAGAACAAGCTAACCTTCTTCCTCTGTGGTCTAGGAGTAGGACAAAGGGAGGAGGGGGGAGTTTTCCTTGGAAGAGGAGGATCCTCAACCCACACCAGAGCAGCAATGCAGTCTGGTTGCGGGGGATAGGACTATCAAGCCCTCCTCACCAAAGCCACCATGGCCCTTGACTTTGAGATGGGAGAAGGAAGCTAAGACAACTCCAGGCTAAAAAGGGCCCAAGGGTTAGTTCCTCAGAACACCATGTGGAAGGCCTTCAGCACTGGAGCAGGCACAAATTGTGGACCCTCTTAGACCCTCCACGACCGAGGTACTGGACTCCCTACAGGACTGGGTCCAGCAGGGACTGAAGGTCTCGACCCTGCTCAAACAGCCGTTACACTCAATCCACTCATGGGGGGACCACGCCACCATAAGACACCTGCATGTTGTTGCATCTCTAAAAGGGGTGTCTCAGACTTCTCCACTGGTGACTCACTGATTCCCCTCATGGCACCTACACGTGGTTTTCACTGTGCTGGCCAACCACCCTTTGAGCACTTAAGGGAAGCTTTGCTGGAATATCTCTTCATGAAGACGCTGTTCCTCACAGTAGTCACATCCACACGCAGGGTCTCAGATCTGGAGGCCCTGTCAGCAGGGAAGGGATTCTGTATGTTTAACAAGGACAAAGTGGTCCTCCGGCTGGGCCACACCCTCAGTCCCTAGAACAGCACAACCTTTCACAGGCAACAGGAGATGCACCTGCCCTCCTTTGCTCCACAACCACACCATCCTAGGGAAAAGGACCGGCACCTCCACCACCACCCCCGACTTGAGGGAGGTATTGTGCATATACCTCGGCTGTACCAGACCATTCAGACAGGCTGACACGCCATTCATCTCCCTGACTGTCCCCACAAAGGCAAGAGTCTGTTCAAACTAGCCAGCAGCAGGACCCTATGCAAGTGCATTGAGGAAGCTTACAGAGCCAACAATGGATCGGTCCTTCTGGCCATCATAGCTCACTTGGCCTGCACTGCGACCACATCAGCCACATTTGATAACCAGCCTTCAGTCGAAGAGATCTTCAAGGTTGTCCACACTGCAGCCACATCAACCACATTTGATAACCAGGCATCGGCCGAGGGGATCTGCAAGCAGCCACGTGGTTGTCCGTCTTGACCTTCATCCGGCACTACAGCTGAATGTGTGCTCCTCAGCAGACACAGCTTCCAGCTGTAAGGTGCTCCAGCATGTCATTGACAAGGACAATTCCCACCCGTACATGCCATAGCTCTTGGACATCCCATCTGTCTCCAAGATGCTCTCCAACTCAGGGTGAGAACGGGTCCTTGGTTACTTACCATGAAGGTTCCTTCTTCTCTGAGGTAAGGAGGGCATCTTGCCCCACCCTAGGGTGAACACTGGAGCACTCCACGGCCTCACACATGGGCAGCTAGTCAGCAGGAGAGAGCAGCCCTCCTCCACGCAGGCAATTGCTACTTACCACTGCTCCCATGGTTTGTTAGTGTTTCTTGTTTAGTCCGATTCAGTTTTTTATTCTACGTACCATTATATGTTACAGTTGATACAATCTAAAGTAGGCGTTACCCACGCCAACTATGTGGTCAAACAAACTTTCAGTTAGGTCACAAGGTCTACTGGAAACCAACTCACACAGATCGCTACTTACACAAAATCTCCAACCACCACCCCTGACAGAAAAGAGGAATAATCAAAACATTAATGGACCATGCAAGACGGATCTGTGAACCACAGTTTCTCAAGGAAGAAATTAATCATCTAAATCATGCACTGCTAGCAAACGGCTATTCCAGAAATGAAATCAGAAGGGCCATTAAACCAAACAAAAATCAGAAAACTCAGGAAAAAGTCTCCTATAGGAAAGGTATTCTTGCCATTTATTAAAGGAGTCACTGATAGGATGGAGAAACTTTTGAAAAAACATAACCTACAAACAGTGTTTAAACCCACCAAGAAAATACAACAGATTCTACGATCAGCAAAAGACAAAAGAAACCCCCTCACCTCTGCAGGAGTATATCGTATACCTTGCAGCTGTGGAGAAGTTTACATCGGGACAACAAAACGCAGCATACAAACAAGGATAAAAGAACATGAAAGATACTGCAGACTTGGCCAACCTGAGAAATCAGCAGGGGCTGAACATGGACTGACCCAAACAGGACACAGGGTCTTATTCCAAGACACTGAAAGACTGGACAATTCTACCAACTATTTTGTCAGATTGCACAGAGAAGCCATTGAAATTCATAAACATTCATAAATTCATAAAACAACTTTAACAGAAAAGAAGAGAGTTTAAGAATGAATAAGGCTTGGCTTCCTGTCCGGAAAACCTCCAGACTAACAAAGACTACAGTCAACAATAGCCATGCAGATTAGCTTTGGATTTCACACATTAACAGATCACTTCAGGATACAATGGTGCCATTTTAACATACCACACCCTCATTAGCACATTATCTTGATACTTACAGGACAATGATTAGCACATTACCTTGATACTTTTTGCAGGACAATGACTCAGCTCAAACCCAACCCCCTTCTGACTATATATATTACTCTTCCAACACACCTGGCACTGAGAGACACTGTCCTTCAGTGTTACTCCTCTGAAGATGCCTGCCACAGCTGCTGGCGAAACGTCAGGGAAGAAAATACCAAGACCACGGTCACACAGCCCGGATAACCTACAAGAACCGATATGTGGTCACGTGTCTCTGTTTTTCCTTACGCCCTATTCTTTACAGCTTCCTGTTGTTCTATCCTCCTGAGAAGCCCTAGCTCGGAAAGTTTGGAAACTGGAGACAGAGGGCGATTCCAGGCAGGAAACAGGAATTAGGAAAGTTTTTACTAGTTCCTGCCTATCTTAGCACCGGAAAGGAATCACCTATCTGTCTCCAAGATGCCCTCCTTACCTCTGGGTAGAAGGAACCTTCATGGTAAGGAACCAAGGTCCTGTTCTGCTGCTATTGTTATTCATCAGGCAGTGTACTAAATGGCATGTAGAACATAGTGCAGGCAGAGTCTCTACCCAAGGGGTTTATAATCTTCATTAGGCAGACAAGACAGCAACAGCAGATGGCCTCGGGGACTGACGGTGAATGGTGAGAAATTAAATGGGGACGAGAAAGGTCAGGTTGCCATGGTGCTTAACCACTGGCTGCATTGTGCCTAAGGTACAATCTCCTGACTGTGTAACCTGTGATGGTGCATTAATTCTTCCCATAAGGCTTTTCGTGTTGGTTTTAATTATGCAAGCAAATCCTGTGCACAGTTACCCGGGAGTAAGTCTCATGGAATGCAGTGGAAATTACTTTGAGATAAACATGCCTAGGAGCAGGCTGTAAAATAATTTCATTTTGTTTGTTTGAGTTTTTGTTGGGCTTTTCCAATAGGAATATCTTTTGGATGATAACTACTTAACTTGGCATTCTGTGAACCTTCCATTCTTCTTGTTTCTGTGTGGTTAATGCGAGTGTGTTAGTCTGCACAGGCTGTAGCTTAAAATAAAGCAACCACTTTTATGATCAAGTGTCTCACCTTCTCTTGGCATTTCTTAACCAGCAGCTCAACAGTCATTGCATAATGAATGCAGCTATCCTTTCTCAGATTAGTCACAATTGTTATGTATTTATATACATTCTTATATAAACTATATAACTGTAAACTATATAAGCTATATAAAATCTTACAAGGCTTTCAACTTGTATTGACAATGTATTTCATAGCCATTAATTCATACAAAGGAATTTGGGGTATTCAAGCAAACAGCTGGGGAATCATAACAATGGATGACGCTATAGTGAAAGGCAGTAACTGGTAATCCACTCAAAGGGGATATTTAATTGGATTTTAATCAGAATGCCAGAAGGGGGTTGGTGCTAATGAAATTGTTTGCATTCTGTTCTTTTAAACAATGAGGGTTTATTGAAGTAAAACTGTCATCTTGATTGAGTGTCCTCAAAATATATCCTGCATTAGGATACTGTGGTATTTATTAATTTAAGGGGTTTAAAAGCTAAACACACTACCAACATTACATGTCAGTTTTGCATATTTAGGATTCAATTGCACAATTATAACCAAATAAGTGAGGAAAGGAGAATATCCTAACCTTTTGAGCCATTCTAGGGATGCCAGTTTTAGATGGGCCTTATTTTGGGGATGTAATTTATGGCTGGGGAGATACAAGCTCCTGCCCTATCCTTCCCCCTCCTGTACTTGCTCTGTGATTAGGCCAGGATGGTACGTGCACATATATGCCTCTAGAGCAGCGGCTATGAGTATGAGATGGACTGCAAGAAGTCCTTGGTTCAGCTATGAACTCAAAACTACAACAAGCAAGAAAAGGGAATGGAGGCTTGCAAATGCCAAGCAGTTCTTCTTTCTCCACTAGCTGATCTTCTGCCTAGTTCTAGGCTTCAACCTGCAGGCAAGACTCCTTAAATATCCATGTGCAGAGAAGACAGCAACATTAGCTGCTTCTAATTAGCAGAATCTTCCCCAGTTCCTCCCTGCCAGATTACAGTTCCCCCCCCCTTTCTAACTCCTAGTAAGCCTTTGGTGGATCTTGAAATTTGTTTTGCACTTAGTATGAAGTCTGCAAGGCATCCTGTATTCCAAACTGTACATCTTCTTCCCCTTTGCAGGGGTGGTGGTGGAATACTAAGCATGAAGAGTTCTGGGGAACATAAAACTGCTGACAGCCTTCCAGTTTACCGAGTTTAGAACGGGGCTGAGCAGGGCTTTCAGACAGCATTCCTTGGTATGTGGGGCTACAACAACTTCCTGATGGTGCTCAAATAAATGAATAGTAAGACAGTGATTTACTAGTAAACCTCTTACCTCTATAATCCTGTTGTTATGCCCAAATTTTTATGAATTGTTGGCATCAAAAATGTATTGGCTGAAAAACAATAATTTATGATGAACATCTTCCTTAAACTTAGTGCCTTGTTTAAAGAAGGGTAAGCTTTATTAATAAGGTAACATGTAGGTTATCTAAAAAGCAAAGCCCCCCTTAGAATATTGTACACCTATCCCCCTGCAAGAGCCCTGCTCTTAGGCTCCCTTCACACTATCCCACCTTCTGATTTTTGCTGTTTTCCTCCTAGCACGGCCATAATCAAACAAAGCCCAAGAAGCCTCTTGAGTGTCTTCTTATTCACTGCAATATCTGCTGAAGGAGCAACATCACCTCATATGAAGTCCCATTCTGGGTGCTGCTCACTAGCATCACCCAGCAAGCAGGAGCACAATGACAGGAGTATTGTGTCTAGTCAGAAAGGCATCTCATGCAGTGCTTGGCTATGCATGTATCATTGCTTCATACAAGACATTGCAAGTGTATTGCATGAAATCAGAAAATTCCAGAGATGCTACTTGTGATGCAAGAGAATCTGGGAGGCAAGCTCGAGGGAGGCAGCAGAGGTAGACAGGGCAAGCGCTGCAAAGAAATCCTGAAAATCATGCTGGTCAGGAACAAAAGCAAAATTGGTTCTCTCTCAGATCCCTCCATACAAAGTAAAAAGACATTTTTTTCTCCCTCTCCCAAAATACTAGAACTCAGTGGCATCCAATGAATCGGATGGACAGGAGATTCAGGGCAGACAGAAGGAAATACTTTTTTTACACAATGAGTGCTTAAGATGTGGAATTCGCTGCCAGCGGATGTAGGCCACAGGCAGACACAGGCTTAAAAACAGATTAGACAGATTCATGGAGGCGAGGTCTTTCATTGGTACTAGCCATGGTCATTAATGAGAACTTCCACGATCAGAGGCAGTAAGCCTCTGAATACCAGTGCCAGGAGGCAACATCAGGGGAAGACCTCAGCCTCTATGCCCTGCTGTTGGACCTCCAGAGGAACTGGTTAGCTGCAATGTGAGACAGGAAGCTGGACTAGATGGAGAGTCACGTGGACATGGTGGATTGAACTGGATGAGTTTTTTGCACGTTTCAGGGCCATTTCTTACAGAACAGCTGTTCTGTCGATGCTGTGTTAAATATTCCATGTGACATCTGTTCTTATGAACTCACAGAGGTGAATTGCTTGTGTGCAGCAACTCACCACAAGCCCAGCAGAAGTGCTACGCATGTTAGTGAAAATATTTCTTTAATACTATTTGGTGTGATTCGAATTGCTTGAAGCACATGCATTGCACACAGCATTGTAACAGCCATCGTATATAACTTGTTAACATAGGCTATCTGTCGTGGTGCAGGCAAGGAGCGAGGGCTGTAAGCGTAGTCTGGGGAACAGTCCAAGGTCATTCACAGTGAAGGCAGAGTCCGAGATATCAATACAGGCAAGGGCAGTCCAAAGCGTTAGTCAGAGCCAGTCCAAGAAGTCAGGATACCAGGAATCCAATGGATAGCAGGTAAACAAGGCAGGTACTCAAGGAGGTTGGTGACAAGTTGCTTGCACAACAGCCAAGCCTAACTGATGGCTTAAATCCCTTCCCCTGCTGCTGTAGCAGCCAGCTGATGCTGATGAGTCTGAGTTCACAGGTGGTGCTTCAGCCCTGCTCTTCCTCATCACTGCTACTGGGGAGGTTCCTCTGTAAAGCCTTCAGTCTAGCACTCTGCCGTCTCTGCTGCATTGCCAGATGAACCTGTTTTCTTCTCTGCTCCAGTGGCCTTGGCGAGGCCTCTGGAGACACTGCATGTTGCAAGGTGTCAGGTCCAACTGGAGTCCTTGAGCTGGCAGGCTGCAAGCATGGTGAGTCATCTCCTGACTTTGGCTGATCCTCTATTCTGGCAGGCTGTAGGCCCTGTGGTTGTTCCTGTGGGACTTCTGCCTGAGGATGACCCTCTGTTCTGGCTTCTATTTCCTCTTCATCAGAGGAGGTCTCTGCAGGCTGACTCATGACACCTTCTGTTAAACTGTCCTCAGAACATACTGAGAACATGTGGCTTCTAATCCAGGCAGTTGTTATCTTCTGTGCCTAAAGTTCCTGCGACATATGACCAAGTCTGCTGGTCTTCCTCTTGCCTGCATAGCTGGCTTCTGACCGTAAGTGTAGGTGTGCCCAGATTAACTTCCTTTTCCCAGGATGCTCCTGGTTGTGCTTTACGCACAACCAGTCAGTGAGCATGGGATGCTCATATTTGGAGATACTTTGGGAGAAACAGGAAGTAGCAGCCAATCACAGCACATTCAGTGGGGTCCCAAGCTGGAACTTGTGTGGGTGTCCTAGGTTGAATGGGGAAATGAGCCAAGAGCATCATTGTTACCTAGTGATGGTGCAAGAAGCAGCTGGACAAAGTTGGATGTAAAATAACTTGTAGCTTGGCTGTTACCTGCCCCAGTTATCTGTGGGCCTCACTGCCACTTTTGTGTATACAGTATACTGTCAGCAATTCCCCTCAGGCAGGGGGAATAGAAGTAACTCACATCACCCACCCAACTCCATCATGGAAACAAAAACTTTCAGAAAGAATGTAAAATGTAGGTTGTGTCATGAAATTAAAAAGGAGATGACTTTGAAAAATATGTTCAAAAGGCCTCAGCAAGAAGCATTTATACTTAGCAAGAAAATGACACATTATGATAACCATTGCCTTCATTATACTATATATGAAAGAAGGTGCACACTGTCTAACTTTTCTTTAAGGGACTGGAAGGGTTTCATTTTCATTCGGTCTTGCTCCAACTGTGCAGAAGGTCTCTAAGTGGAGCACATCTCTCTTTTTCTGTCAGACCGTTAACAATAGTTACATTATCTTAAAACGCTTAAGGCAGAAAAGCTGCTGCCTTTATGAGAGAGGACAGCATGTAGCCCTGCTATGATGTCTTCCAGAAGTTTCAACAGGTTTAAAAATAAGGATTTTAGAGCCCTGCTGTGTTTTTTTCCAAATTATTTTCTTGCATTCATAATTGGCTTGCTAGATACACCTGTGCTTTCTTCCATTGGGTTTTTTTTTCCCATTTGTTGGAATAATCTTTATCCCACTGCCTTCACCAAAGGTGCTCAAGGTGGCCAACAGATAATTAAGAGGCAATATACACAATAATCACATATTAGAAACATCACTTAAAAATAAAAAAGCACTATCACCAGAAAGCCTGAGCCAACCAGTTTTGTTTAGCTGGCTTTAATAGGTTTTCACAGATATATCAGGGGATCCAGAGTTTGAACCAAGAACCTTGCACCCTAAGGCTGAAATATGGCTAACCAGAACTACATTGGCTCACCTCTTAAAGGTTTATTTAAACACAGAAGAATAGGCAAGCGACAGTGTCTTCTAGTCCCATCCTGGCTGGCAGTCTAGAAGGATACCATGGCTGATGGTATTGAAAGCCTAGACTGAAAACCAAATTGTAATGGATCCCTATAATCCATGTCATCTAGACATACCAGAAGTTGACATGCTACTATGCTTTTGAGCACCTTGCACCAAAAGTACAAGTTAGAGAATGGCCAATAATTGTTTAGTTCTCTAGGATCCTTTAAAAAAAAACAAAAAAAAACAAGGCCTTACACTAGCTATTAAAGAGACATTGATCTGCTCTGTCCATTTGGCTATTCTTTCTCTTGTCAGTTTTCACCATCCAGGACAGGCAAATGTCAAGTAAACAAATGGTGGGTCTCTTTTCCGTGTCTTGTATTTACAGCTTCACCATGCCTTAACTGAAAAGTATCCATATGAACGTGACAAGTGGAAACCTCAGGAACCATTAGCCCCTGCCTGAGACCCTGAAGAGCCATGGGGAGGGGCCGTGGCTCAGTTTGTAGAGCATCTGCTCGGCATGCAGAAGGTCCCAGGTTCAATCCCCAGCATCTCCAGATAAAGGGACTCGGAAGGTAGGTGACGTGAAAGACCTCTGCCTAAGACCCTGGAGAGCCGCTGCCGGTCTGAGTAGACGATGCTGACTTTGATGGGCCGAGGGCCTGATTCAGTATAAGGCAGCTTCATGTGTTCACTTTGGTAATTAAAGGAGAGTTAGGTTAAATCAAATATAATTGATGGCTATTGTTGAAGGCTTTCACGGTCAGAGTTCATTGGTTCTTGTAGGTTATCCGGGCTGTGTAACCGTGGTCTTGGAATTTTCTTTCCTGACGTTTCGCCAGCAACTGTAGTAACACTGAAGGACTCTTCCTACACACTTGACACTGAGAGACACTGTCCTTCAGTGTTACTCCTCTGAAGATGCCTGCCACAGTTGCTGGCGAAACGTCAGGAAAGAAAATTCCAAGACCACGGTTACACAGCCCAGATAACCTACGAGAACCAATAATTGATGGCATCATCAAAGAACTTTGCAAAAGGGTCACAGTGATTCATTAACTTTTCTTGGGGGCAAGATGTAAAAGATCTCCTTAGCCCTCAGAACCATTACTAGATGAAATTAAGCAGATGCAAGAATGGTATAGTCGGCTCTAAAAATTAATTTGGCTTATGTACAGTCACCATCTAGATGAGTTTTCTTCCACTATTGCTCTTATGGTTATTTCTGCCATTTCACTAATTGCTTGCTGGTTAAAAAAATAGGAAGCAATGTGGGTAATAAGCAGAAACTTCCACAATGGAGAGAAACAAGCAGTGGGGCCTCCAAAGGGTCTGTATTAGGTTGAGTGCTATTTATTTATAAATTACCTGGAGAAAAGTTAAGCAATGAGACAGCCAAGTTTATAGATAAAAAGAATAATCAGTAGAGAACAAGCAGATTGCAAAGAAACGAATCTGAAAACTGGGTCAATGGGCAACAAAACCACAAATGAGATTCAGTGTAAGCAAGTGTAAAGTAATGCTCATTGGGGCATAAATCTAAACGATGTACATACATCTAATGAGAGCTGAACTGGCTAACCAGTAGAGAGATTTTGGGATCATAACGAGTCATTCAACAAAAGCGTCAATTTAGCTTGCAGCCACAGAGAACAAGGCAAATTTCCTCTTTATTATTAGGAATGGGATTCAGTATAAAGCTGCCACTGTCATAATGCATTTATATAAAACCATGCTGTGGTTACATTAGTTACATTAGTGTATATCTGGGGTTTTCCCACCTGAAAAAGGATATTGTGGAAAAGGTGCAGGAGAGGGCAACCAAATGATTAAGGGATTGGAGCATGCTCCCCGCCAAGTATTGTGAACTTTTTAGGTTAGAAAAAAAGATGGTAAAGAGCCCCAAATTGTGTGTATGTGAAGGAAATGTGACAGAAATTATGTATGACATGAAGAAAGACTTTTTGCCCTCTTGCATATCACAGGAACTCAGTATATGCAGTTTGTTGGACTAACTGGATTTTTGTCTCATACAATAGTGCTCTTGTGGTTTTAACTTAGGCGTTTGTAATTTACTGGTAGCAAGCTTTGGAATTTGGCTTTCTGTCCTTGGCTAGTCGATAAATAAGAACCTCCTAGCCCCAGCATCTATTCCAAACCTTGATGCAAACATGGCATCCTGTGACTCAGACAGGGCACAGAACTTGAGTTCTGGCTAGATTCTTCTGCTTTTGATCTTCAGAATGGCCTGTACCTTCACGGTATTTGTTTTGTCTGTTATATGCAAAACAAATACCAACCTTAATAATGAGCTATGCTTGTAGATTTTGCTGCCCTTTGCTTCTTTTTGCAACTAGAGTTGCCATCTCCTAATGGGAAAGATACAAGTGTCAAGGCTAATAAAGAGCAATTATAATTTAATAAGTAATCCCCAGTGCATTTTGGCTGTCTTCATCAGGAGAATTTATGCAGTAGTTAGCCACAAAATTGCATTTCTGTCTAATGTCATCCTGTGATCATCAGATATATTTGAAGACACAATTCGTCTACATATGGTATATTAGAATGAGATGTAACTGCTCAATAAAATACCTGATCAAGTCTCATGGCATGTTGTTGTGTGTGTGTAAAGTGCCGTCAAGTCGCAGCCGACTTATGGCGACCCCTTTTGGGGCTTTCATGGCAAGAGACTAACAGAGGTGGTTTGCCAGTGCCTTCCTCTTCCTTGGTGGTCTCCCATCCAAATACTAACCAGGGCTGACCCTGCTTAGCTTCTGAGATCTGATGGGATCAGGCTAGCCTGGGCCATCCAGGTCAGGGCGACATGTTGTTAGTTACTTGTAAAATTATACCTTATAGCCTTGCCTCTTTCTGTTGTGGGGAGGGGAAGGGAAGGTAATTCTTCCTTAAGTGGTCGAGAAAGTTGGTATATCAAAACCAGCTCCTCTTCTTCTTCTTTCTTCTTTCTTTCTTCTTCTTCTTCTTCCTCCTCCTCTTCCTCCTCCTCTTCTTCCTCTTCCCCCCAGTTTTTGGAATTGTCCTCTTTTAGGTGATCTTTAAGCATGGCAAATTATTATTCATTGTTTCAGAATACCGAATGAGTAAGGCTCAAGAGCTCCCTAGAGCAGGCTGTTTTGCTGCATCCAAATAGTTTGGATGCATACATTTGTGCAACTACACACTGCTTTCTCAGAGCTATTGCCTCTCCACCATCCATATACCACCACCTCCAATTATAAAAAGGCACATGGTTTTTATTTTAAGAAGTCTGAGATTTTGAAATTGGGATTTACTACTTTAGTGTTTCTGTGACATTTACGTGCTATTGCCATTGGGTGTCTGAATTCACTCTTCTCTACCTAAGGATAGGCGGACTCACAAACTAGCTGTGTCTGAAGAAGCGAGCTGTGACTCAGGAAAGCTCATACCCTACCAGAAATGTTGTTAGTCTTTAAGGTGCTACTGGACTCTTGCTCTTTTCTACTGCTACAGACAGACTAACATGGCTACCCATCATGTGCATCATATGACACCATCTTGGATGCACCTTAACATGGTGAGGGGGTTTGTGTGTCTCAGTGAAGTTGAGAGTAATACCATAAGCAGTTTAGACTCTGTGAAGAGGCTAAACACCTAGCAGAGTCACTCAAAGCGGAATGGTCACAGCTGAGACACCAGACTAATGCCTTTTATGCATGGCTGTCTCCCTCGCTGTCACCCCTCCGAAGACTTTGGGTCTTTGTTTTGATTATGCGTGCCGTTTCCAACTGTCAGAGGTCGCCTTGCTCTCCCCCTGCGTTTCCCCGCATTTTCAAATTAGAGATCAAACAGGTCCCTGAAAATGCGGGAAAAACAGGGGGAGAGTGAGGCTACCTCTGACAGTCAGAAATGGCATGCATAATCAAAACTAACAGCACATTCCTGAGCTGCTGGTGTGCAGGGATGGCGAGGAAGAGGCACAGCCACTCCTCTTAACAATAGCACGTAAATGCCGCCAGGACGAAAAAAGCTAAAAGCCCGATTGAAAACAGCGAGGCTGCACCTGCTAAAAAGCAGACGCAGCAAAGCTGTCCTGGCTACCTGCATCCAGGGCTGAAAGGGCATAGGGAGTTGCCTAATGGCAGCTCTGCCCCTGGAACACCCCTCCACGCAAGTCTCCTCCAGCATTTATGCGACGGGAAGACTGCACCAGCGGAGGAGCGGCACGCAGCTCCACAGCGCTCAGGCGCTGACGGAACTGTCCTCACCACCAGCATAAGTGCGTCTTGTGCCATGATTAGATGCACTTATGCTGGCGGCGTGACCTCGCCGCCTCCTAAGGGGAATCAGCTCGAAGCCTCAGGAATGCACAGAAATACCCAAAGTCATTGGAGGGGTGACGGCGAGGGAAACATCTATGCATAAAAGACCTAAGATGCATCCACCCCCTTCAGGGATCAACAGTCACATCAACAGAAGAGAACGGACAATTCCAATGATGTCAGGGGTGGAGGAATCCTTGAAGGGTGGCTACTAAACAGCAGCAGTAATGGAAGGTGACATTGGCGGAAGATCTTTCATAGGAAGTGGCACTGCCACTTCAGCTAACCCTGGTTAGTACTGCACAGAATGGTAAACCACTTCTGACTATCTGTTACCGCGAAAACCATATAATGAAATAATCCAAAATGAAAAAAAGATATAGTGCTGGAAGATGGAATGCCCAGATTGAATGGCCCTCAATCAGCTACTGGGGAAGAGCTGAGGACAACTATGACTAGCACTATTCTTAACGATGCAACTGGACTAAAGCTGAAAGGATGTTCAGTTGTTCATGTGAATGGATGCAAAAGCAAAGTCCAAAGCTTTTTGATGCATAGGAACATGAGAGGTATGAGTAAAGGTAAGCTCGAAATTGTAAAATGAGAAATGGAACTTTTAAACATTGCAATCCTGGGAGTGAATGAACTAAGATGGACTCTGGATTAGGACATTTTCAATCAGAAAATTACAAAGTGTTTTTCTCAGGGAGTGACAGAAGAAACAGAGTTGCTGTAATTGTGTGGTGAGATGTAGCACAAGCAGTCAGGGGTTATAATGCAAAGTCTGACTGAATAATATAAATTAGGTTTGTGGAAAGCCTATCAACATAACCATCATTCAAGTTTATGCACCAACTCCAGATACTGATGAGGAAAAAACAGCTTTTATGAAGTGTCCAGGAAGAATTTGATCACACACCTAAAGAAGATATGCTGATAGCCATAGGTGACTGGAATGCAAAAACATAAAACAAAGCAGAATCAAGTATTGTTGACAGATTTGGGTTAGGAGCACAAAATGAAGCAGAGCGACTCATAGAATTGTGTGAAGGCAGCAATTTGTTCGTTGTGAACACACCTTTCAGACAACTGAACAGACAACTGTATATATGGACATCACCTGATGGCCCATATAGAAATCAAATAGATTACATAACCACAAGCAGAAGATGGAGAAGCTCTATTCTCTCTGCTAAAACAAGACCAGGAACTGATGGTGGCACAGACCATGAATTGGTAATATTGCAAATTAGAATAAAGCTGAAGAAAAACACCAAAACATTCATAGTTCGAAAGTACAATCCAAACAACATTCCTGAAGAGTTTAAAGACCATGTAAAGAACAGATTTGCATTATTAAGTTCAAGTGAACATGAACCAGGAGAACTGTGGGCTAAAATCAGAGATATTATTAAGAAAAGATGTGCAAAGACTACTCTCGTGGCCAACTGAAATGAAAAGCCTCTATGGATGACTGAAGAAACACTTAATTGTTAAAGATAGCTGAGAAGCAAAAGTAAAAGGTGACAGAAATAGAATCAGAAGTCTAAATGCAGCATTTCAGTAATTCACACATAAAGACAAAGAGAACCAGTGTAAAGAAACAGAAGAGAACAACAACAACAAGGAAGAACAAGGGATCTGTTCCACAAGTTCCAAGAAATCAAAGGGAAATATAAAGCACAGTTAGGATTGCTGAAAGATTAACATGGAAATACATTAACTGAACATGACAAAATAATGAAAAGCTGGGAACAATACACTGAAGAACTATACAAAAGAGATGAAAGGATGACAGATTCCTTCCAAGAAGAAACTTAAAGAACCTACAGTTTTAGAAACTGAAGTGAAAGCTGCAGTGAGATCAACTGGAAGAAACAAATCACCAGGAGTAGATGGGATATCAATACAGCCATTGTATTAATTTCTCATGCAAGTAAAGTGATGCTCAAAATCCTACAACAAAGACTGTTACCATATATAGAACAAGAAAGGCCACTAGAGATCATATTGCAAATTTATGGTGGTTACTGGAACATAGAATTTCAGAAGAAAATCAGCTTGTGTTTCATTGATTACAGGAAAGCTGTAATTTGACTGTGTGGATCATGAAATTTGACTGTGTGGATCATGAAAAGATATGGTTGGTTTTAAAAGAAATGGGTGTGCCATAACATTTGATTGTTTTGATGCACAACCTGTACTCTGGACAAGAGGCTACTGTTAGGAGGAACAGAATGGTTTCCAATTGACAAAGATGTCAAACAATGATGTTTTTTATCTTCCTATCTCTTCAATCTACATGCAGAACATATAATAAGGAAAGCTGGATTAGATTTAGATGAAGGAGGTGTGAAAATTGGAGGAAGGAACATTAACAATTTGAGATATGCAGATGACAGTATATTACTGGCAGAAAATAGTGAAATGACTCCTAGTGAAGGTTAAAGCAGAGGGACCAAAGCAGGATTAGAGCTGAACATCAAGAAGACAAAAGTAACGGGGAATTACACAGCTTTATGGTTGATGATCAAAAAATTGAAATTGTTAAAGATTTTGTATTCCTAGGCTCCATCATCAACCAAAAGGAACACAGCAACCAAGAAATAAGGAGATTGAGAGTTGGAAGGGCAGCCATGAAGGAGCTAGAAAAAATTCTTAAGTGTAAGGTGTCAGAAGTAATACCAATAAATCAATAATCAACACTCTTATCCCCTTACCCAATCTTACTTAGGGATAGAGAAGACCAGACACAGAGAGATCTGTTGAAGCATTTATTTGGCCATAATAAATGGGAGACAGCTTAGCACATGCAAGTGCTTCTAGCTGCTCAAAGCATATGGTCCAGTGCTTGCTCTTTTATAGCCATCACAGATGTCCAGCCCCTACAGATGCCCGAACGCCAGCCCTCTTGCCTTCCCTTGTTTGGGTCCCCAAGTTACAGCCTTCTTTTCCCGGCCGTCCTACAATCCATATATGGCATACATTGCCATCATTCAAGCACCCACTTCCCAATTAAAAATGGTTCTTGTTTTGCTGATTTGAACACTTTCAGTTCCCATGTCTCCTTGAGTTGTTTATGGTCAGGTGTGCTTATCTTTGCAAAACACTTACTGACAGTATAGGTTATTTCTGATGTTTTATGACCTTGTGACTGTCTGGAGTTACTGTTCACTTCCCCTTTCCCAACGACCATCTGTTAGGTTCCTTGGGTAGAGTCCAGACTCCCCCAGACTCCCCCTCCCTTCTCTGACCACAGTCTGACTTCTATTTCTTAAGTCATGGCTGTACTTTTAACCTTTTCTTAATTTTGTATGGGACCCTGAAATCTTTTAGTACCTTATTGCTAAGTCCAGAAATCAATAATTGGAGGTATTTGGAATAGTCTCCTAACCTAAGCCATGAAGTAGCCAGCCTGTGAGTAAAACTACTTCCTCAATATTCCAAACTATTAGACTTAAGGACTTTGCACAAACATTCTTCATTTAAACAGTGTGTTGCTACAGTCTGTTTGCTTTCAACAGTTCTAACTGTGTTGTATACTGTCTTCAGAAAGAGAATGTGCAAGCTAACAATGACATTTGGTGGTATAAAAATCTAGGCTTCTTTCTTTTAACTCTGCATAATTCATTTTACCCATTTATTCCTCTCCAGCAAGTTTGCTTCCCCCTTTGGGATCATCTATTTGGTGGTTTTTCCAGTGTCTTTCCCTTTCCAGTATCCTTAGATTGTGCATCTTAAACTAGCATTTAATCTATTTTATTTAAAAGCTCTTTCCAAAAATCATTTCACTTCTGCTCTGGCTGCATGTTTAATTTTAGTTGCAAGTTTGTGAAGCAATTCTTCCTAGCAACTGCCTTTCTGAGTCTTTACATTGCTGACTTGGTTTTCTTATAAGATTTCTATATAAGCCAATACTAATATATGGCTTTAATACTGTTTCTATTAACTATTAGGTTCAAGCCTGCATTCACTATATATATTCCTTTAAGCATAATTCTATATTTCCCTTAACAATTGCCAAGCTTATATCTCAGTGAGCTGTTAGGTTCAATTCCTCTTTTCCCCATATGCCTTGTGTTGGGCTCTGTGTGCGCTTCTTGACCTTTTGCACCCGTTGTCTGGGTTGGTGGGATTCTGCAAGAGACTCACTGTAAGTCCAGAGACTAGACTAGTGAACAGAGATATTCTGGGATGAAATGCCCCCATCCATTAATTGAACCAGGTTACTCCTCCCTTCTCTGTTGTCTCCACTTTTGGCCCTCTAACCCAGTGAGACTCACATGCCTCGCAGGTTAATCCATCAACTCTTTAACAGAAGCCTGCTTATTTTTCAGCCATGGGAAGAGGAGAACCTTGTCTGCACTATGTTTTATGCTCTTCCTATATTATCCTTAATCTATATGTGTGTGTGTGTGTGTGTGTGTGAAACATTCCTATTAGCTTTGAATATACTTTTAAAGCAGACTAAGTCTAAACATTATTCTCCCCCCTCCTCTGCCTATTTTAGATTCCCGTCTGCTACCATGAGCTCAGAACAGGAAACTCCTGGCTTAATCGCAGAGAAAGCAGAAGAGGCCCATTGTAGTTTCACAGAACTGGAAAATTTCAGCTTTCTGTCCTTTTGAACTTTCCAGGCCTTACCGGGAGACTTTCTTTGGTTCATCTTAAAAGCCATTTTATATATGCTTGCCATATCTATATATACTGTCATAGGTGAACAGGTAACTCTGTCCATCAAAGGATATGTCACTGGTGACCAAGATCAAGTTAATTCATGTCATAGTATTTCCTATTACTATGTATAGGTGTGAAAGTTGGACAATGAAAAAAACTGGCAGGAAGAAAGTTGATTCATTTGAACTGTGGTGTTGGGGGAGAGGTTTATGGATACCATGGACTCCCAAAAAGACAAATAAGTGGGTTGCAGATCCAATCAAGCCTGAACTCTCCATAGAAGCTAAAATGACCAGGCTGAGGCTATCATACGTTGGTCACATTATGTAAAGACAATAATGCTAGGAAAAGTTGAAGGCAGCAGGAAAAGAAGAAGGCCCAAGGTGGATTGACTCAACCAAGCAAGCAATGGACCTGAGCAAGGCTGTTAACAATAAGATGCTTTGAAGGACATTAATTCATAGGGTCACCATAAGTTGAAAATGACTTGATGGCACTTACACACTCTCTCTCTCTCTCTCTCTCTCTCTCTCTCTCTCTCTCTCTCTCTCTCTCTCTCTCTCTCTCTCTCTCTCTCTCTCTCTCTCTCTCTCTCTCTCTCTCTCTCTCTCTCTCTCTCTCTCTCTCTCTCTCTCTCTCTCTCTCTCTCTCTCTCTCTCTCTCTCTCTCTCTCTCTCTCTCTCTCTCTCTCTCTCTCTCTCTCTCTCTCTCTCTCTCTCTCTCTCTCTCTCTCTCTCTCTCTCTCTCTCTCTCTCTCTCTCTCTCTCTCTCTCTCTCTCTCTCTCTCTCTCTCTCTCTCTCTCTCTCTCTGGTGTTTCTGTGAGTCATCTGACAGCATTACTTGGTGTTTGCCAGTGAACTTAGATTACTAATCAGTTCTTGATAGAAGCTGCCAACTGTGCAGGTGCAAAAAGTAGGCAACACATCTTCTGTAGGCTTATTTTAGAAAGGCATCCAGTTGCCTATGTGCAAGGATGGGTGTGAAGTTCAGCTGATTCTGTGCTTGACAAGTACATCTGTTACTAGCATGAATGTATAAAAGGTATGCAACTGAAGCAAAGATAAAGTAATACTGTTATTTAATAGCAGTTTGCCAAGCTATGGCCATCATGGATGCTCTCTCAATTAAGCCATCTATGCATCAAGGCAGGACCACAAAGGGTTGCCCCTCAGATTTTAAATTCTCTTCCTCTGAAGACATATTCCAAAAGCAGTGTAAGATGTGTTGTTTTTTAATTCAAAGTGGCTTGTAGAGGACTAAAATAGAGAAGAACAGGGAAAATGTAGACTATTCCCACTCCCAAATCCTTGGAATGGGACTGGGTTCAGTTCACCAGAACATGAAAATATTAAATAAAGTACTGGAAGGGCTTGTCTGAAACTGATTGGTGCTGCCAGTTCCAAAAACAGATTGCAACATTTCTGTTTTTCATATACAGGAAGGAGTGAGTTGGTCTTTTGCAAAAACTGTTGTTAATAGAGTCTTCAAACATAATAGCATTGTTCTTTGACAATTGTTGGAAAAATTCTGCAGCTGTGCATATTAACATCTATCTATTATAATCTTGAGGATGGCAAGTGCTTTATAAGAGAGCATTTGGTTCCTTATTTGGTTTGCTATTCTTTTCTCATGAGAGCAGATGTTCAGACAGAATGTATACGACCTGTAATGAGGCAGTGGATTTCATGCCAAATGGTTTGCAGATGTTCTGTATTTGGATTTATTCTTGAATTCTGTCACTTTGATAATGATAAACAACATTCAAAGCATGTGGCAAGGGTTTTCCATTTTGCATTATTGATAAACTGTTGTGCAATATATAAGGCTATTAATACATTAGTTATGATGTTTTAATCACTGAAACAAATGCAGCTGATTTATGCATGACAAACATTAACCTTTGCCCTAAGGGAAAAACTATATAAATCAACTGATACTTCAAAAGGATACAATGTTCCATAAATGTTGAAGAAAATCCTGTAATTGCTAAGAGCACGTTACTCCGTTGACCGATTGTTAAAGAATAGAAGGTAGAGCTAGATTCAATAGGTACAGATGGCTAAAAAGCCAGAACCAACACAAATGCTACTGATGAAGCCCAAACAAGCTCAGTGTGCTAAGCTGGGTGAGGCATCAATGGGTGAGATCCCTCAAACAGCACAGCTCCAACAGGCATTTGGAAATTTATAACCAAATTCAATGTACATTTCTGATTGTTCTTACCAAAGTAGTTATAGTTGAACACAGCTTTAAACAGAGCTTCATGAACTTGCATGTTTCCATTCAGGTGGCCTTGCCTGTACTAAGGCTTTCTGAGCATACTCGCAGTGAGTTCACCAAGTCCAAAATAATTTGCAGAGCTCAGGAATATCGCTGTGGATAAGGACTAATGAAGGCATTTCAGACATTAGCATAGAAACAGAGAAAGAGGGAGGTGCAGGTGGTCTTATTTTCCTACATCTTTGTAATGTTTGGCTTAGATAATTTTTAAAGTAGAACTAGGGTTACAAACCAGAGATCTGCTCTTCACCATTATTTTGTTTTTAATCAACACAAGATGAAACTGCCGTGGTTCCCCCTCCCATTTTTCCCCAGGGCCTCTCCCATCCACTTGCTTATCAAGCCTGCTGTAATAAGTAGATGGAAAGCAAATGAGGTGGTGGCTGAGCTGCAGCTACCATGACTGAAGAGTGCTCTTACTTCCTCCTACCCTTCCCTAAGTGTACTGATTTGCCAGGGCTATAGTTGGGGGGGGGATGAGGAGGGCAGCCGCTGCCCCCTGTGGCATGCAGAGGGGGTGGCAGAACTGCCTCTCTTACTGGAGGAGTGGGTTAGGTAGGAGAGGCAGTTCTACCGCCCCCTCTGCATGCCACAGGGGCGGTGGCTGCCCTCCTCGTCCCCCCAACCCCAGCTACAGCCCTGTAATTTGCTGTTGAGTTCTCCAAACATGCCACTGAGGGAGGACCATAATAAGAAAGACACCAATATAGCAGAGGGGCTTGGCTGGCTCAAAGCCATCCACATTGTTGGAGGTTATGGGCATTAGGTCGGTGCCAAAAAAAAAATTGTTAGAATTTGTGTTCGTGTTTATTGGTCCCAATTTGGTGGTGGGGGGGAACCCCAAAAGCCGAATTTCCCATACCGGTAAATATGGGAATTCGGCTTTCCCCCCAAATTTTCAAAGTAGCTAGAAGGGACTCTCCTTGCAAGAACTCCCAAGTTTGGTAAAGATTGAGTCAGGGGGTCCGGAGTTATGGGGTCTGGAAAGGGTCACCCTATCCTCCTCCATTGAAAAGCATTGGCAAAGTGGCTACATTGTATCCTCCAAGAGATACATTGTATCTGGAGACATTGTATCTCTATGGAGGAGTGAAACAAACTTTCCCACCGTTTAAAGCCCGGCTCCTCCATTGAGATACATATTGAAGATCACACTATAGAATCTGACTACAGCCACTTTGCGAATGCTTTTCAATTGTGTGAGGATTAGAAATTGCTTAGCCAAAAAAACTGCCTTCTTCCAATGCACCATATGTTTTCAGTTGCAACCTCCTTAGCAGAAATTTGGAAGTGCAGGGGACATTGTTTGGCTTTAGCTTTGAGAGTTTATCCTTGCTGTCTTTAAAGCTCAACACAATTTACATTGGTTCTTGTAGGTTATCCGGGCTGTGTAACCGTGGTCTTGGAATTTTCTTTCCTGACGTTTCGCCAGCAACTGTGGCAGGCATCTTCAGAGTAGTAACACTGAAGGACAGTGTCCTTCAGTGTTACTACTCTGAAGATGCCTGCCACAGTTGCTGGCGAAACGTCAGGAAAGAAAATTCCAAGACCACGGTTACACAGCCCGGATAACCTACAAGAACCAATGAACTCTGACCGTGAAAGCCTTCGACAATACAATTTACATTCTTCATAAAAAATTCTCTTCCAGACTGAGAGGTGAGTTTCCAGATCAATTTTCAGGACTGAACAGATAGCATTTTCTTTTATAGCATTTAAATATTTAGAAATTTATACTTTAAAATGAAGCACTGTGTAAGTTACTTCATATATAGCACAAGGCATGTATATTGTGTAATTTCTAAATGCAAAACAATTTTACTCTGCATCCATATTGGCTGGAAAAAGTTCTCACTTCCAGAAATATGGTGTGTTTTTTGTAGTCTCTCTTTTTCAATCTGCAAACCATTAAATTATGCAGGTTGGTTAAGTGCATTTTTGGTTCAGAGGTCCAACTGAAATCACTGGAAGCTGTCAAAGACAGTGTCCATTCCTAGAAGTTTATCCCTCTCCTTTTCCTTCTGTAGAACTCATACATCATTTACTGCCACTCTAAGAATGGGCATATACTCTTGCTGTCCTGTTTTCTAAATAAACGAGGCAACTTCTTTGCTATAAAGGGATGTTTTGAAAATATGCTGTAAGTTAAAAACCCACAGCCAATTCTCATCTTTTATTTAAAAGTTAGTATTTAAACTGGAGATCTGCAGCTCTTCTTCGATGCTATTTGTGTACTGCTGAATGTGAGAGAATTTAGGATATTTTGGAAACTGTGACTGACCTAGTTTTTCTGCTTTCATCACTGGGACAAGCCACCCAATTTACTACTATAGTAAAAATAATGATGATATATATAAAGTCAGTTTCCAACATTCCACCACATGCTAGTATGACCAAGTAATGGAGCTCAGGGTGGGTTTATGGAGGTGGAAAGAATTCTTTTTCTTTCATATAAATTAATGGTTGAAATTCACCTATATGTCAAAAAGCACTGCACTGTTGCAGTGAAGTGAAAGCCTTAGGGTTGCCAGCTCAGGGTAAGGAAATACCTGGAAATTCTGGGGTGGATCCTGGGGACGACAGGGACCTCAGTGGGTTATAATGCCATAGAGTCCACTCTCTAAACTAGCCATTTTCTCCAGGGGAACTGATCTCTGTAACCTGGTGACCAGTAGTAATTAGGAGATCTCCAGCCACCAGTAGTAGTTAGGAGATCTCTAGCTACCAGGGATGGAGGAAGGATAGGAACCCTGGCCTTCCCCCATCCCTGGTGCTGGGTGGTCTGGCCCTCTCACTGTTAGGCTGCTCTCAAGTAGGTATAACGTTTGTCTGTGAATAGAGACACTTTGCACTTGGGGATCCTTTCAGCAAACAAGTCCTCCACATGTGCTCTACACCAGCATTTTGCTTAGTGAATATGCCCATAAGGAGGAAAAGCAACCTACCAGGCAGGTAAAGAAGACTACTTTGGGGGTCAGTCATTGCATCACTTCAGTTACAGCTGGCATACGTTATGGCTCAATGGAAGTTATAGCAGCAAGTGTCAGGATCCATAATAGAGCTTGGTGGCTAACTGTTATTTTCTGCTACCCAGCTATGAAGTCCCACCCACCACATTGTTACCTCCAACAGCAGCAAAATGTCTAGCCTAATCAGGCAGAATGGTATACTTTTTTGCACATAATTTTATTTTATTTTTGAAGCAGTACAGATTTGGACAGCTGCTTGTCAGGTTGTTGTAAGGGTAAAATGGAGGAGGGGTGAATTATATGTGTTTTGAGGTTCTCCACTTCTGCTGCCTCTCTCTCCAGACCTAATATATGCAAGGGACTGAAAATAGTCGGCTGCAGCAGCATGGATTTACTGGCCAGGGTGAAAAACATGTTTTTTGTGGATGGGTCTGAACAGCTATTAATTTTCATCCAGCTTATTTACATTCATCCTTTCCAAAATTTGCCTGTGCCTCTCTATAAGTCAAATGCCAGTTTAGGCTAATAACTCACAGCTGTTCTCTGGTATGTTGCTCAGGAAAGATATACTGATAGTGTCTGTTCTATGAAATTTAAACATTTCAGATGAAAGACAAAATTTCCCATCCATGTTCCAGGACTCTTTTCTGTTTATAATAGAGATGGGGCTTCCAGGATACTGTTGTGCTCATAAAAGCATTGCTGCATATATGGAATTTGTTGAAACTGGTATTATGAAATGATTCCTTATGGGGTTATGGAGGACATTTCTGTCATTCCTTTCATTGTTTTCTGATGTGTCTGCATCTTCTCTGTTCTGAATAATTCTATGTCGAGTTTATAGACAACTTTCTGTATTACGGGAAAACATATAGCTAGTTTTCCTTTGTTTTCTCCCCCTTCTGTTGTTGCCAAACATCTTGGACTTAGAGAACTTTTAAAAAATCAGTGCAGAGACAAAAATGAGAAAATATTAGAAGGGGGAAAACTCACAAATGAAAACTGGAGAAGTGTAAGAATTATGACAAAATTCAAAAATTTAGGGCTGCTTTAAAGAATTGTGAGAAAGTACAATTTGGTTTTTATCAAATATACCGGTAGTTGCTAGGGAATCCATCAAGATTACAACTAAGCTGTATGATGGGTTTTTAAAAAATCTTTAAACATCTGGACTGTTGATAAGCATTAAAATCCTGTTTTAAAATGGAATGGCTCAGATCCTAATTCCCTTCGGCAGGGCCTGTTATTCCATGAATCTTTAATAGGATGTTTTTCAGCAGAATTTACCTGCTGATATTACAATGGGAGCCAGCATGTACTGTTCTCAGCACTTAAAAACTTGTTGAATGCCACAGGGAAGCAAATTCAAAACACCAGCAAGACCATTTCTTTTTCTGTCTGTATAAGACCCAATATGAGGTTAGGTTTTACAATGGTACCATCATTGTTATTTCCAGACCATTACATGATGGTCTAAGTGGGAATGCCAAACACAAATCACTTTTGAAGCTGGTTTGCTGGCACAGTTTGGATGAACCATGGTTTGTCATTATCATAAAATCATAGTATGAGATGCCATTCTGCATTTTTAAAGGACAGGATCTGAGGATTCTGATGGGAGGCAAGCAAGGAGACAAGACAGGTGGCAAAACTCAGATTCAGATGCCAGACTTCACCATGGTTTAAGTTAAAATTTGCAGGAGCCCGGCTTGTTGCTGAGCTTGTACACATGCCACACTTCTCTCCCACACACCCCTCATATAGAGCACAGTGAAGGAAACCTGGTTACAAACTGACTCCAGCTTCCTGTATGCATGCAGGCATACAAGATAAGCAGAGTTCGTTTTTCTGCCACTGACCAGGGATCCTAAACCAGGGCTAGATTCAAGTAGTGTTGCAGCCAAGGATCACTTAAGCCTCTCAAATGACAATGTCATATCTGTGCCATTTGGATATGTGAAATATTCACTCTGAAGCTGAACGGTCTTGACCAGGATTCTTGGGGCTGGATACAGAGTAAATTTGCAGTTTCTGCAGATTCCACCTTCCTGCTGCAGATGAACCTTGTGACATTCCTCTATGCCCCAGGAGCAGCACTTCATAAGATATCAATGGGCTGCAGTGGGAGGGGGGAAGGCAGGAAATTTCCATTCTTCCACTGGAAAATTTAGTCTGGACCAACCCTTACAGCATTTACTTGAAAGAGAACAAGGACTGACTTTGGCTTTCCTTGTCAAATGTACACTCAGTGGTGTAACCTGTCTGTTGAGTGCTGTGTGAGATAGATGTGTGGGTTCAGTTCGGTGTAAAAGGCAAAATATTCTGATAGTGAAGGGGTGGGGGAGAGAAGAGCAATGGGCAGGGGAAGGACATGACTTCCATCCAGTGTATGATTTCAACTAGTTTATCTGAAGGCTTCTCCCTTCTTCATGATTGATGTACAGCTTTTCATGAAAATAAGTGTAGAAGTTGGCACGACAAGGGGACAATGAATGACAGATCATGGAATACAATGCAGCTGCCCTCTCTCCTTGCACAGCCATTAGTAGCAGGTGATTGCAAAATATATGCCCCACTTTTACATAGGGTTGCCAGGTACCCCCTAGCCACCAGTGGGGGATGGGGCCCCACCTTGTTTCCTGTCTGTACTGCAGTGTCCATGCAGCAGCTATGAGGATTGCTTTAAGCAGCCCTCGCCACTTTAGGCAGCACCTTGGCTTCCCTGAAAGTGAATTTGAATGACTGCAAATCACGCAAAAGTGTGCCGCATGTGTGTTACAGGATTTGTTTTTTAATACATGTGTGCTAGTGGGGATTATTGCTATACTTAACTTGGCCATAAAACAATCTGATATTTAAAGGAATGGCGAAGGTAAAAGGTAACGGTCCCCTGTGCAAGCACCGGGTCATTCCTGACCCATGAGGTGACGTCACATCTTGACGTTTGCTAGGCAGACTTTGTTTATGGGGTGGTTTGCCAGTGCCTTCCCCAGTCATCTTCCCTTTACCCCCAGCAAGCTGGGTCCTCATTTCACTGACCTCGGAAGAATGGAAGGCTTGAGCCGGCTACCTGAAACCGACTTCCGTCGGGATCGAACTCAGGTCATGAGCAGAGCTTGGACTGCAGTACTGCATCTTAACACTCTGCCCCACGGCGCTCCTAATGGCAAAGAGAAACCCCTAATAAAGGACAGTTAGATTTGAGTTCAGTAGCACCTTAGAGACCAACAAGAGTTTCAGGTTATAAGCTTTTGGGAGTCACAGCTCCCTTCGAAAGCTCATACCCTGATACCCTTGTTGGTCTCTAAGGTACTGAGATCTAACTATTTGACTGTAGACTGATATGGCTACCCTCTGAAACTAATAAAGGGTAATTAGCTAGCAGACAAAAGGGGAATCTGTGGCTGGTTGCCAAGGTTTGTTCTTTAGTTGACCCAGTTCTGTTTATTCTGTCACAATAATATTGGTATCTGTATTACCAAGAAGGCTAATAATATAAATTGTGCCTCTTCTGGCATTGCTGTTCCTGCTTAGAAAGAGCTATTATTATTGCACATTATGTCACTGTATTGTGCTGCCATTCTGTCTGTCTCTCCACCCCTTCTCTGCTCATTTGCTGTGAATATAGTTCTTGAGTTTTGAAGTCATTGTGAGTTCCCATTTTTAGAGCAAGATTAAAGGATTTCTCTAATAGCAATTGCCCTCTTTGCAAAAAAGATAGTTGCTGTTTCAGCAGCAGCCATTGCCGCCCCCCCCCCCAACTTTCCTTTTCAAAAACCTCTTACATAAGAAGGCAAAATGTTATTTTCTTACCAATCTAATTGGCCCATAAAGGCAATGTTGCTAAAAGGGAATTTTTAGCCATGGGAATTGATCTGTTTAACATTTAAATTTTGTTGTTGTGATTTCTAGAGTCAAAAACATCGAAAACAGATTGCATTGTGAAAATCAGGATAGAGAAACCAAAGATTATATCCCAAAACAGAGGGTAGAATAACTGTATAAACAGCTTAGGACAGTCCCCAGCCTAGTTTGGATTTCTTACAAAATGGGTTTCTTTTGTTTTTGTTCGTTTGCCCTGCACAAATAGTAAAACCACCATTCTACAGCAGGGGTGGGGAACCTTTTTTCCGCCAAGGGCCATTTGGATATTTATAACATCATTCACGGGCCATACAAAATTATCAACTTAAAAATTAGCCGACCAATACGTATCTCCACGGCCCGGGTGGGAAAGGGTTAACACGGTTTCTTGGGCGGTCCTAGCAGCTCCATAACTAATGACTCTTCTGCAAGGTGGGGAAGGTTCCTTTTCTTGGTAAAACAAACACACATCTGCCTTAAGTAGAGGCTATTCCTGTCCACGGGAGGGCGTGGATCGCCAGTCTTAGATCCTTCTGAGCTAGAGATCTGCCAGGACCCACGAAGGGCCAGACCAAATGATTTCGCGGGCCTTAAACGGCCCCTGGGCCTGACGTTCCCCACCCCTGTTCTACAGGTTCTGAAATGTGATTTTAGCTACAGGCAGGATTGAAGAGAAGTTACTTTGGGCTTTTCTGCATGGTGGGTCTTTGGGTTTTTGGTGGGGTTTTCCAGCGCTTTTGAGACCACTTTTACCTGGATGTTTTTCTGGAAGCTGATTTTGAGTTGTCTTTTTCCTAGTATGTAATGTTTCTATCCGTTTTCTTTGTCCCGCCCACTCCCACCCACCTCCAGCCCACTTTAAAAGGCCCTAAAATATCCATGTAACACTGTAGTGTTGTAATGATAGTTTAAGCAGGTTTGCTGAATTAATGTTTTGGGG
The DNA here is from genome assembly GCF_029931775.1 of Euleptes europaea. Taxonomy (NCBI): domain Eukaryota; kingdom Metazoa; phylum Chordata; class Lepidosauria; order Squamata; family Sphaerodactylidae; genus Euleptes; species Euleptes europaea. Next base: position 77,687,523 of record NC_079321.1, read on the forward strand.
CCTTTTTTATTTTTTAAAAAAGGTTCATTGTTGTCCCACCACTGATAACGACACTGATGACAACAGCACCCTCCCTTGAAAATCCTCATCATTTAAGCTACGTGAGGAAGAAAATAAAGTGACTTCACAACTGTAAAAATGCACAGGGAGGACAGATGTGTGGAAGAACTGCTCCCAAACAGATTCCAATGCTTGTGGATCAACTCCCAGGAAAATAAGGAGTAACTCCAGTATGCGGAAAAGGTTTTCAAAACAGAATCTTTTCATAGTTGATATATGAGAGTAGGTAAGGAAAGTTTTAGAATATAGAAGAGGAACCACAACATTTTTAAGTTTAGTCTGCCAAAAGAGGTGACACAGAATATTGTCGAAGGCTTTCACTGTCAGAGTTCATTGGTTCTCGTAGGTTATCCGGGCTGTGTAACCATGGTCTTGGTATTTTCTTTCCTGACGTTCCGCCAGCAGCTGTGGCAGGCATCTTCAGAGGAGTAACACTGAAGGACAGGGTCTCTCAGTGTCAAGTGTGTAGGAAGAGTAATATATAGTCAGAAAGGGGTTGGGTTTGAGCTGCCATTCTTTGGAGTAGCACATTGCAAAATATTTTGGATTTCTTCTTTTTCTTCTGGCATCAAATTGAACGTTAGTAGGTTTGTTTTTGCTTGTTTAGTTTATATCCAGCAAAATAACTAAAGGTATCAATTTGGTGGATGATTCTCTCTACTGACTTCTTGGGTTGTTGACAGATTAGTACTACATCATCTGCATAACTTTTGATTTTATATTCCTGATCTTCAAATTTTAATCCTTGGATTTCTGAATCCATTCTGATTTTATTTGCCAGTACTTCCATTGCTAGATTAAATAATAGAGGTGACAAGGGGCAGCCTTGTCTTGTGCCTTTTTCAATATCAAATTGTGTCGTCAACATTCCATTTATTAGCAGTCTGGCTTTTTGTGTAGAATAGATTGCGTCTACTGCATTCAGGAACTTTTCTCCGCAATTCAATTGCTTCATCGTATTCTTTAGAAAAGACCATGACACGTTGTCAAATGCCTCCTCTGCATCAAGGAATAACAGGTTTCTTTTTGTTGATTTTGGTGTGATGAATGGCTGCCAAAACTACTCTTAAATTATCCTTTAGTTGTCTTTTAGACATAAATCCCGTTTGGTCAGGATGTATTATTTTTGAGATATGTCTCTTCAGTCTTTCTGTCAGTATCGCCGCCAATAATTTATAATCCACATTTAATAGGGAAATCGGTCTATAAGCTCTTGGAGAGTAATGTTCTCGTTTGTCTTTTGGAATTAATGAGATGTGTGCTTCTTTCCATGAGTCTGGTAATTTGCCTTCTTGTAACACTTCATTGAAAGTTTTCTGTAGGTATGGGGTCAAAATGTGTTCCATCAATTTGTAGTAGTTAGCTGAAAGTCCATCTGGGCCTGGTGCTTTATCTGGTTTCAACCTTCTGATAGCATCTGAAATCTCTTGAATAGTGATGATCTGATTTAATGACAGTTGCTGGTGGATCTGGAAAGATCTGAATCTGTTTTCCTTGATACACCAATGGATTTTGTCTCTGGTCTGCCAAAATAGCTTCTCTTGTCTTTTTATGCAAAAATTTGACTAAAATATCCCTGGGGAAGTTATTCCTCTTGGCATATTTACAGTTCTAACATTGAAATCGAATTTTAAGCATACCCTCCTGGGAAAGGAAGGTCCCCTGACTTCAGACCTTGCATCCCAGACACTGTTTGCATAATGTTGTATCCCTTAATGAAATGTGAGTCAAGCCAGTCAAAGCTGTTTCAATCCTGTGTCCCAATACCTATCATCCACCCACCTGTCTCACTTCATATGTGCTGCACTGGTGAGAGGGAATGGATTAAAAGACTGGGAAGAGTCTTCTTTTTAACTGCTGGTGTGTGTGTGCGCGTACATCTTTAAAGATGTAGGAATGCTTCCAGGAATGCAAGACAGCAACCTGATTTCAATGGACCTTCCTTCCAGGCATAACTTTGGAGCGCTTCCCTTCTCGCTATCTACAGTAAGGGGGGAAAAGTATTTGATCCCCTGCTGAATTTGCCCATTTGCCCTCTGACGAAGAAATGACCAGTCCATAATTTTAATGGTAGGTCTATTGTAGCTGTGAGAGACAGAATAACAACAGGAAAACACCCAGAAGACAAAAGTCAGAGATTGGTGTGCATTATAATGAGTGAAATAAGTATTTGATCCCTTTGCAAAAGATGACTTAGTACTTAGTGTCAAAACCCTTGTTGGCAATTACGGAGGTCAGATGTTGTAGGTGGCCACCAGGTTTGCACACATCTCAGGAGGTATTTTGTCCCACTCCTCTTTGCAGATCCTCTCCAAGTCAGTAAGATTTTGAGGCTGATGTGTAGCTACTCGAACCTTCAGCTCCCTCCACAGATTTTCGATGGGATTAAGGTCTGGAGACTGGCTCGGCCACTCCAGGACCTTAATGTGCTTCTTCTTGAGCCACTCCTTTGTTGCCTTGGCCGTGTGTTTTGGGTCATTGTCATGCTGGAATACCTATCCTTGACCCATTTTCAATGCCCTGGCTGAGGGAAGGAGGTGCTCACCCAAGATTTGACGATACATGGTCCCGTCCATCGTCCCTTCGATGCGGTGAAGGTGTCCTGTCCCTTTAGCAGAAAAACCCCCAAAGCATAATATGTCCCCCTCCATGTTTGACGGTGGGGATGATGTTCTTGGGGTCGTAGGCAGCATTCCTCCTCCTCCAAACACGGCGAGTTGAGTTGATGCCAAAGAGCTCGATTTTGGTCTCAACTGACCACAACACTTTCACCCAGTTCTCCTCTGGGTAATTCAGATGTGCATTGGCAAACTGCAGACAGGCCTGTACATATGCTGTCTTGAGCAAGGGGACCTTGCGGGCTCTGCCAGATCTGTCCTTCACTGTTTTCATGGTGACTATGGTCCCAGCTGCCCTGAGATCATTGACAAGTTGACTTCAAGTAATTGAGCTGGTCCCAGCACACGTCCCTTGGGAGAGCTCCCAAGGGAATCCAAGAAATGCTTTGAATTGGAGTGCTTTTAGCACACCAACCCGGTTCTAAATAGTGGACCGGGATGCAGGAATTCCTCTGCAGCCTGAAGAAAGCGGTGTGACTCCCATACTCTCCGAGGGAGCTTTTTTAAGTCTCCCAGAGGTGTTGATGTTTGTCCCACTGGCATCGAGGGGAGAAGGCATCGCCGCAAGCATCTCTTTGGCTTAAGGCTTGGACCTCCATTACCTATAACCAACTTATGAACTGTTTAATGAAGAAATACCTCACCCTCTGAAATCTAAGTGAGTAATAAGAATTCTTTTGATCTTACCGGGAATAGAAGGTTGAACTGGTTGGCAGAAATAACTGGGAACTCCGCACTCTCCCCCCCGCACTCAGATAAAACGGCAAGGACTCTATCAAGTTGATCTGTGGGTAGACTAAACAACTGAACTTTTTGAAAGACGTGGCAATTACCAATCAGATTCCGTGACGTTTGAGGGGAAAGGAGAAATAAAACCCTCCTACCCCTTGGTTGCGCTACCTTTTCCGGACCGGGAAGGTCCTCCAGCCACGTTCCCAAGATCCACTTTGAAGTACTGGAAGACCTCTAGGAAACAATACCATCGCATTGCAAGACGCCTGCTGACAACAGGGAGACGGGAAGCACAGAGGCACGCAGGACCGGAAGTGACTCCCCTTGGTGCACCAACTAAAAGGTTCGACATCAAAAAACTACAGAAAGGGGACGACAGAAGGTCCGCGGCTATACAGTTTCCGGCCGACTTCCTACTTCCTGTTTGCTTGCCGACCTAGAGCGTCCAAAAAAACTTGATGGTACTTCAAATTTTATAATTTGAAGGTGTTTTTTGAGGATTTGTATGGGAATAATTTAGCGATTATGTTCAGCGTGAGTCACTAAACTACCCACACTGAAAATAACATTTTTTAAGACTTGCCAAAATCGCTTAAAATAAAGCATCAGCTATAAATGTCTTCAACTCGTCAAAGGTCTGGATCAGTACATACGGTATCACCTGCAATATCTAAATCTAAAGAACCCTCACAAGAAGTAAATATGGGGGAAAAATCCAATACATGTTTGCCAAACAAAATGAGACAACTGCAAAACAGCATGAACAGCTGTCAAAACAACAGGAGCAGATGTCAAAGCAGATGGATCAACTGACTACCATGCTGAACACTTTTACCCAGACAATGACTCAAAAAATGAATGAGGTAACAGAAGATCTTAAAGATGTGAAAATTCAGGTGAACACAATTAAAACAGATATGAAGACATTAGAGGGATCATTAAAGAAAGTGATGGAAGACCAGAAGGATGTCAAGAAGAAGGTTGACAGCCATGAGAGACAAATTGATGCAATTCTTGTTCAGGAAGACACAGTTAAAGACCAGCTGGCTATGATGGATATGAAAACTAGAGAATATACCCTGCATTTACTCAACTTCCATGAGGACTTAGGTGACACCAGAGATGCAATGATAAGGAATCTGGCAGAGTTAACCCAAATAGATGAACAGGACTTGGATCATGCAGTAAACAGAATTTACAGGATTCCCCTACTGGCAAGGCTGAAGAAAACTAAACCAAGGGATGTGATTATTACCTTCTATGATATCAGGATGAAAGATGCAATTATGAAACTTCATTATGACAAGCCAATGAAGGTAGGAGAAACAACCTTGATAATACTCAAAGATATACCTAGACATTTAATGTCAAAAAGAAACATCTTCAAAGACTTTACTGCAACATTACGGAAAAATGGAATAAAATATCGATGGATACTACCATAAGGGTTAACCTTTATGTACAAAGGAGTCAGAACTACTATCACCTCACTACAAGATGTTGGAAAATTCTTGAGAAAGTACAAAAGAGAATTTGCGGATGTCCTTTCTGATGAGCAGGAAAATGAGAAAGAAGAAGAGGATCTTTCCCTGAAGGGAGCAGCTGGAGGAACTAGATTATAAGTCTATCAAACTAATATAAAGAATCATCATGGCTAAAGTAATTTCATGGAATGTTAATGGTTTAAATGAGAAGATTAAAAGAGAGAGGATCTTCAAATTTTTACAAAAACAGAAATACACTTTAATTTGTCTACAAGAAACTCACATCTCAAAAAAATATAGAAAATACTTGGACAGGAAAATGCTGGGTCAAGTGTTCATTACGTCATCTAAAACTAAAACTAAAGGAGTAGTCATTTATGCACATGCCAGCTTGAGCCCTGAACTTGTATATAAAGATGAAGAAGGTCGCATAATGATAATTAGAACAAAAATAATGGGTCAAAAAACATTGGTGGTTGGAATTTATGCACCTAATGAAGGGGAAGTTAAATTTTATGAACGATTGCATGAGATCCTACTTCAACATGCCCAAGAACAGATTTTATTGATGGGAGATATCAATGGAATAATTTCCCCTATTTTGGACAAGAAAACCCAAGCTAAAAGTGAAAAAGAAGTAATTCTTCCAAAGACCTTCTGTCAAATGATGGCTGACTTGGAATTACAGGACATCTGGAAGACAATGAACACGGCAGCTAAAGAATTCACTTTTTACTCAGCAAGACACGACTCACATTCCAGGATAGATATGATTTGGGCAAGTAAATCTATTTTTACACAACTGCGTAAAATACATATTGTATCAAGAACTTTTTCTGATCATAATCCGATTTCTTTTGAGTGGAATAACCGACAAACATTTAGATGGAGATTGAATTATAAACTTTTGAAAAATCAGAAACTGTTGGAGGAACTATCTACTCTGATTAAAAACTATTTTGAAATTAACATGAACGGAAAAACCACCTTAAATATGGTATGGGATGCTTTTAAAGCGGTGATTAGAGGATTTATGATCCAGAAGAATACGGCATGGAGGAAACAGCAGTTACAGTTGACTAACACTATACTTTGGGATTTACAAAAACTTGAACAAGATTTGATTCTGGAATCACAAGAAGATCAAAAATAATTTCCCTCAATGTCGCCAAATTGTTGGAAATGTAATAAAGAAATAGGATCTTTTCATCATATGTGGTGGACTTGTGAAAAAGCTAAGAAATTTTGGGAGATGATATTTAATTAAATAAGGCTGATTTTACAACGAAATATTTCTAAAACACCTGAAATGAGGCTATTAAGTATGATACTGGATACCATTTTTACCCACCGAACTTTTTTGATATATGCCACCACAGCTGCATGAGTGATATATGCAGCTAAATGGAAGTCTTTGGAGATACCAGGCAAAAAAGAATGGATAAAAAAGATGCTGGAATTGACTGAAATGGTGAAGCTTACAGCTATGATAAACCAGAATGATAATATTCAGTTTTTGGGGGATGGGAGCCTTGGAGAATGTATTGTGAAAATCAATTTTCAATGGGTTCATTTAAAGGATACTCTTTGATCTAATCCCTTATCTATATTTTATATTAATGTTATATTTAGGTATAGTTTTAAAAATGTTGGATAGGAGAAGACTATATTACTTAACATAATGTTGGGATTAGTTCCGTTAGCAAAAGTTTATACAATTTATTTTTAGATGGAAGTGGGGGAGGGGGATGTCGTCTTATTGTTAAATTAGCAATATTATTAGAATTTTTTATTATTGTTATTATTTTTAGTATTGTTTTATATGCTGATATGTTATATGAAGAAAATTTTAAAAAATTAAAAAAAAAGATCATTGACAAGTTCCCCCCGTGTAGTTCTGGGCTGCTTTATCACTCATGATCATTGTAACTCCACGAGATGAGATCTTGCATGGAGCCCCAGACCGAGGGAGGTTGACAGTTAGGGTTAGGGTTGTCACCTTCTCACCAAGCTGCTTGGCAATAGTCTTGTAGCCCAGTCCAGCCTTGTGCAGGTCTACAATCTTGTCCCTGACATCCTTGGACAGCTCTTTGGTCTTGCTCATGGTGGCTAGTTTGGAATCTGATGGATTGATTGCTTCTGTCGACAGCAGAACCCTAACCGTAATCTGGCTGGTTGATAGGGGATCAAATACTTATTTCACTCATTATAATGCACATCAATCTCTGACTTTTGTCTTCTGGGTTTCTGGGGGTTTTCCTGTTGTTCTTCTGTCTCTCACAGCTACAATAAACCTACCATTAAAATTATGGACTGGTCATTTCTTCGTCAGAGGGCAAACGGGCAAATTTAGCAGGGGATCAAATACTTTTTTCCCTCACTGTATATCATCTACTCCTTTGTCATCAGGGGGCAAAAAGTAAGAACACAGCAGCAATTTAAAAACAGTATGAATTTAAGAGGGGAAAGAATACTAATCAATAATATACACGTAAGTATATGAAGTCAGAAATTTATCGACAGTCCAACTCCAGTGATCACAGAGTTTGTTCAAATGTAATTTAAGTGATGGAAATATAATTTAAGTGATGGAAAGTAATATTGAAAGGGGAAATTACACTACAAATTCAGACCTCACGCATGAAAATAAAGCTGCAATTTTCTTTCCGCCTACACTTTGCCCTTATCTGCCCTGTTCTCTGTTTAACTTGTATTGTGCATAGAGTATACACAGTATTTAAAAAAATGAAATCTCAGAGCATTTATTCCATAAACTGTGTGCTTGATGAAAGCAGAGCAAGAGAAAGGCTAAAGAAGGAGACACATGCTTTCAGCCCCAGAACATAACAGGCATTTGTCTTGCATTGCTAAAGGAGAGATGTGCAGAACATCAGAATTGCTTGCAACCCCAAATATCTAAGTAAACGTGAATGTAGACTAAAATATGAGTATTTACTTGCACAGATAAAAATCCCTGACCGTGGAACGGTAAATCCTTAAAAAAGGAGGGTATACATTTAAAAGCACATGACCCTGATTTTAATACAAAAGGTAGCAGTATAAACAAAATTTTATTACAATATACAATAAATAACAGACAAAAGAAAAAAAATTACTTTCACTTTTGTCATCTCTTTGGATTGGAAGGCACCCCCCCCCCCCCGGTTCACAATGCTTTCTGTAGGCTTGGAAGTCATTCTTTTCCAACAGAAAGTGTTATATTCCAGTTCAGCAGGACATTTAAAATTAACTATTTTCCTTATCCTTCTGTGGAGGAAAAGCCAGTCGCCTCCGCTCCCAGTTCCTCATTTGGTGCAAATGCAAAAGACACTTTACCAAAATCAGAGCAGAGGGAAACCCCCTACGCTCCGCAGTAGGCTGCCACCAGCTCTTATAAACCAGCTCACGCCAAGGCAGGAGATAAGAGCCACTTCTGCCTGCTGGTATCAAATTAACAAGCAGCGCTCTCCTTGCAGAGTAGGCCCTCGCAAGTAGAAGCAAAGCAAAAGGGTTGGTAAAGGACCACAGCTTATCAAGGCAATTGGATTTAGAGCTTGAAGCCAGGAAGCCAACCAGCACACCAAATTATCTTTAAGAGAGTTTGTTCAGGAATACTTGTGCTTGTTACAGAAACAAGAGGTTATCCGTGAAGCAAAAGCAAATCAAAATAACAACGCTTTCAAGCAGCTAACTTAGGTTCAAGAGTTTGGCAAAGTTACAAAAACGTTACCCGTTCCAAAAGTGATGATGCACATTCAAAAAGTGTTCCAAGAGTTCCGTTTGGCATATCCCTGCCCAAGGAATCAGATGAATGGATGGTGGCATCCGACATACTATCCGCATGCCCAGACCACCACACCCTATAGCTCAGGGTGGGCTATATTTGCCCTCAGAGGTCTCAATGGGGTGAGCTCAAGGCCCAATGAGATCCCCAGGATGTAATAACTAGTTGATTAATCATATGTCAAAACTCTGACCAAATGGAGCATCAGAGAGTTCCAGAGGTGAGAAATGCCCGCAGTAACATATCTCATCTGGGGCCCCTCTGTGACAGGATAAGGGCGGGCGCACATTCCCTTGACACCTTCCCTGTCTAAAATGGCCAAAGACTCATAACAGCTAGGGTTGCCAACTTCCAGGTGGTGGTTGGAGATCTCGCACTATTACAACTGATCTCTAGGCAACAGATCAGTTAACCTGGTCCCTTTGGAAAGTGGTCGCTATGGCTTTATAACCCATTGAAGTCCCTCAGCTCTCCAAACCCCGCCCTTCTCAGGCTCCCCCCCCCCCAAATCTCCAGGTGTTTCCCAATCCAGAGCTGGCAACCCTAATAACAACGATTGCTAGTGTGCTACACTGCTGCAAACCCACCGGGTTTTTTCACTTTCTGTCTCCTGGGAACAAAAAGAGGTGAACTACATGGCAACTTCGCCCTGAAGCATAGAGGAAGAAGCGAAAGCTGGTGTGGAGCGCTACTCTTAGCAGAAGCATTTGACAGTAAACACACACACACACTGTTGTACCACCTCTTACCATTTGCCAGGCAGGGAACTGCAGTTTCTAAAGGCAGCCAGTGATCCTACCCGAATCCTCCACTCTTGACTTGAAACTCAAAGCAGATAGAAAAGCAGCAGACTCAGCTTCGCTTTTGCAGACATTCCTCTCTGCTGGTGAATCACCTCTCAAGCTCAGCGTATCTGTATACGTGAGTGGAAGACAACCCCCCCCCTCTTTGTTAGGAAGCCAAAAAGGGTAAAGCATGTCATCTTCCTAGGGTTGTCAGGTCCATCTTTGCCACCGGCAGGAGGTTTTGGGGACGGAGCCTGAGGAGGGAGGGGAGGGACTTCAATGCCATAGAGTCCAATTTTCTCCAGGGGAGATGATCTCTATCAGCTGGAGATCAGTTGTAATTGCAGGAGATCTCCAGCTAGTACCTGGAGGCTGGCAACCCTACATCCTCGTGAGTAAATAGGTTACTTGTGCTGCAAAGACAAGCTTTCCAGGTTACTTGAAGACAAAACATAGGTATTTAGAACTGGGTAGGGTTTATTGTGGAAAGTACTCTCTGAAATATTTTTGAAGTGGATTCAGAGGTCTGTTCCTATTGGTTATCACTCCCCCCTCCCCTCTCAATGAAACATCTACTAGCAGATGTTAGCTGGTAGACTGGTTCACATTTCTGGTGATCCTCAAACCAACACCTCAGGAACACGTGGATGCTCCTACCAGGCCTTTCATCCAGGCTCCTCTCAAATGCATATGGTAGCTACATGTGCAGTTACTGAGATTTGCATGATCACAAAAGTCTAAAGAAGGGGTGCTATGATCACTCACATTATTGCAGCTGTGACTATGGGTCCAACATAGGGTTGCCAGCTCCAGGTTGGTAAATACCTGGAGATTTTGGGAGTGGAGCCTGAGGAGGGCAGGGTTTGGAGAGGGGAGGGACTTCAATGCCATACAGTCCAATTGTCAAAGCGGCCATTTTCTCCAGGTGAACTGATCTATATTGGCTGGAGGTCAGTTGTAACAGCAGGAGATCTCCAGCTAGTACTTGGAGAATGGCAACCCTAGTCCCACATGGAGAAACCAGTTGTCTCAGTGGTACTGCCTCGTGGAGATCCTGTATACTTCTACAATGCTGGCATGCCTGCAGCCACAAATATAAACTGGACCTGTGGCATTATGCCAGAGTTGACTTCAGAATTAATGCTGGTGGTTCCCCTCTAGTGACCTAAGAGTCCTCATGCAGTTGAAGAGTTGGAGTTGGTAAAACCTTGTCCCTCCCACCCCCTTAGAGTATCACTCTCGAGCTATGGACCAACTTACAAAGAATAGTATGCCAAACATAATTTCCTTTGACACATCTGCAGTAGCTTTCTCAGATAACTCATTGGCTCTGTGATGGTCTGATGCAGCAAGGGAAAAAAAAATCCATGCATGGAAATCCCCACAAATGACACACACAATAAACTGAATCATACCTTGTATGACATCATGAGTTTGCAATTGCTTGGACAATGTTTGCTGCAAACTATAATAAATGTAAAACCGGCAAACGAGGAGAACCTCTCATCATATTAATATCATGTTGCATTTTAAGTTATTATTAAACATTACTGGGGAATAGAAGAAAAGGACTGCTGTATTCAGTGGCAGCTGTTCATCTTCTAGGGCATGTAACTTTGGCCTACAGATTTAAGCCAAAGTTCCCAGGGAGTTGCTGCTCATCATGGCTCCACCAGCATGTGCGTCTAGAGAACCACCATTCGGCTGTGAAATTGGCTTCTACTGAATCAGACCGTTGGTCCATCTGGATCAGTATTGTCTACTGTGTCTACCAGCAGTCTCTAAGGTCTTAGGCAGAGAATGGACATTCCCACCATCTGCTACCTCAGGGGTGTCAAACTCAATTGTTATGAGGGCCAGATATGACATAAATGCCACTTGGTCAGGCCTGGCCATGCCTTGCCAGCCCAGGTCAAGAGTTGGGGGGGGAGGGGTGGCGGCGGCTGCCTCACCTGACTCATGGGCCGGATAGGAGCTCTCAAAGGGCCAGATCCAGCCCACAGGCCTTATGTTTGACATCCCTGCTTTAACCAGATGTGCCTGGGCTAGAACCAGAAACCTTCTGCATGGAAGCATGTCCTGTACCACTGAGCCATAACATCTATGCATTTTACATGTCTGCTGTCGCACACCCCACTTAAATGCGAGTGTGCCTATGTTGCAACATGAAATATTAATTAGCCCTCGTATGTCATATTAGGCATATCTGTGGCTCCCTTATTTTAGTTCTGTTTTCAGACACTCAGTAAATATGCAACATTTGTACCACTCCGTCCTGATTCTGTGGCCCTGCTGTGAGGCTGGCCAGCAGCAGTATACTTGTTCTTATGTGATTGCTGCCATGGCAACATGTTGTACCTCCATTCCTACTGAGAGGTCTGTAGGCTCAGTGCTGGAGCTTCCTTGTTGCTAAGCACCGGCGATGCTCGCCCCAGGCAGGGTTTGTTGCTTCTTAACCGATCATGAACAGCAACATCCTGTCCATCTCACTGAAACTAGTATATTTTAGAACTTCTAAAAAATCCTTTTTCATCCACGTGAAAGTTTTATACATATATGTGTGTGTTTGTGTGCACATATATGTAATATGTGTATATTTGTTGTGTGCGTGTGTGTGTGTTGTTTTGCATTATGTTTATCACAGGACAGAATACAAGGGCAACTGCTATTTAGGACTGAATATTGACTTAGAGGATGACCATGGTCCAAGCATAATTTTTGGGGAGCGGGATTTAAGAGCCCCGTGGCGCACAGTGATAAACTGCAGTACTGCAGTCCAAGCTCTGCTCACGACCTGAGTTCGATCCCAACGGAAGTTGGTTTCAGGTAGCCGGCTCAAGGTTGACTCAGCCTTCCATCCTTCCAAGGTCGGTAAAATGAGTACCCAGCTTGCTGGGGGTAAAGGGAAGATGACTGGGGAAGGCACTGGCAAACCACCCTGTAAACAAACACTGCCTAGGAAACGTCGGGATGTGACGTCACCCCATGGGTCAGGAATGACCCGGTGCTTGCACAGGGGACCTTTACCTTTTTTGTGTGTGTGTGTGAAGTGCCTTCAAGTCGCTTCCGACTCATGGCGACCCTATGAATGAAAGTCCTCCAAAATGTCCTATCTTTGACAGCCTTATTCAGATCTTGCAAATTGAAGGCTGGGGCTTCCTTTACTGAGTCAATCCATCTCTTGTTGGGTCTTCCTCTTTTCCTGCTGCCCTCAAATTTTCCTAGCATGACTGTCTTTTCCAGTGACTCTTGTCGTCTAATGACATGACCAAAATACCACAGCCTCAGTGTAGTCATTTTAGCTTCTAGGGTCAGTTCAGGCTTGATTTGATCTATAACCCACTGATTTGTTTTTTTTACCTTTTTTACCACCTTCTTATGGCCCCAAACCCCTCATCTTTTTGAATATTCTAGTGCTCTTTCCTCCTTCTTCCAAACCCCCTGCCTATTATCTCTTGTAAATTTATGTCAGAGGGGTAGCCATGCCTAATTGGTACGGATTTAAAAAGCAGGAGTCTTGTTGTACGTTTATAACTTTTTTTCCTACCATACATCTTCCCACTTTTTTTCTACCATACACTTTTTTTCTTTCCCAACACTGCCTGGGAAACTGCCAGGAGGTTTTGGAGCCAACAAACTCCTGCCACACTGAGGAGTTCACCCTTTTTCTCAGCTGGCACAGCAGCTTATGCCATACATGGCCACACTAGCGTGGGGCAGAGCACCACCGGGGTGCTGTGCCGGCACATCTCAAGAGATATACTGGTGGAGCACCTTGTCAGCTCCCTGGGCGCACGCACTCTCTCTCTCTCTCTCTCTCTCTCTCTCTCTCTCTCTCTCTCTCTCTCTCTCTCTCTCTCTCTCTCTCTCTCTCTCTCTCTCTCTCTCTCTCTCTCTCTCTCTCTCTCTCTCTCTCTCTCTCTCTCTCACACACACACACACACACACACACACACACACACACACAGAGTGTGCTGTATGTGCCCCATGTTTTTGAATCCCAATGCAGCAGAAATTTTTCTGGTGCACTGCCAACAAGATGTCACCCTCTTGTTGTTTTTATTGTTGTTCTATGTTGTTTTGTTTAAAAATATTCCGCAACATAAATCCATGAGACCTTGTAGGGCTGACAACTAAGAAGACTGCTAGCAAAATAGCAAATACCTGCTCAGCAGTCAGTTGTCGAATAAGGGCCAGGTCCAAACAGCTTCTCAGCCATGTGTTGTACAATAGAACTTGTAAGTTATTGTGAAAGTTTACATGTGAAAATAAGTTTGTTCCAATTCAGCAAAGGCATTTTTTTTCACATAGAAATGAACACTGTAGAAACCAATGAGCGGGGCAGATGATGACCTACATCTAAGCACCTGGAATGCGCATGCACGGTGAACAGATGGTCAATGCTGTTGGCACTGACAGCCCAATCATATTTTTGGGAATGCAATTAATGGATCCAGATGCCCCTTTCCCACTCACATGTTTGGTGAGCTGACAGTTCTAACCATCTGCAAGACATAGGAGATCCTTGCAAAAAGTTATGCATGCGCAGGTTGCTTATGTATATGAGGACTTCAGGATCAAGTGGCTTAGTATAACCTGATATGTACTGCTCTCCATAATTTTTCAGAACAGCAATATGACAATATGCGAAGTCTTTTCACTTATTAATTCTTCTAGACCAGATATGTTAGTAATGGCCAAGCATTTCCACAGTGGTGCAGCCCAATAGTTCTTCACTGCATTGAAAATACATTTATTGCTGTCTGAAACGTACAACTGGAGATTACATCTGATAGTTATGATAAAATTGATTTCATGCAAATATTTTAGAGGTGTAATGGTTAATTTATACTGTTCTGGGGTTTGTGGGCTGGAAAGCAGATTACAAACATACAGATAAAAAAAGTAAATAATATTGACTGCTTCCAACTAAAGGCTTTTTATAACTTTGCCATTCCCCCCCCCCCAATTCAGATCAAGAAAGAAAACTATGATAGCAACTGGTGGAGTTATAACAGGACTGGCTGCCTTAAAGAGGCAAGACTCCGCCAGATCTCAGCATCATCTAAATCTGACAACATCACCAGCCGCTGAAGAACCAAAGCCAGTCAAGCGCCGACCCCGGGCAGATGTAGTTGTTGTCCGTGGTAAAATCCGACTTTATTCCCCATCAGGATTTTTTCTTGTTGTGGGCATGCTTATTGCATTCCTGGGGATTGCTATGGCCGTTCTTGGATACTGGCCTCAAAAGGACCCTTTTCTAGAGCCCAGAGAGAGCCTGTCACTAAATGAGACTCATGTGATAGAAAAAGGAGGAATTATCATTCGTTTCTTCGAACAGCACTTACATTCTGATAAGATGAAAATGCTGGGGCCTTTCACTATGGGGATTGGAATCTTTATTTTTATTTGTGCAAATGCTATGCTCCACGAGAACCGCGACAAGGAGACAAAGATCATACACATGAGAGACATCTATTCCACTGTCATTGACATACATACTCTGAGGATCAGTGAACAAAAGCATCTGAATGGCACTTACACAGGCTTTGTGGGAGAGCCTGAAATCAAGCACGGTGGAAGCTCCTGTGCATCACGGCTGGCTGCCAATACAATCGCACCCTTCTCAGGCTTTGCAAGCAACTTTAGAGTGGACGGCAATACTGAGGAGGATGAAATGTCCGTGAGTGACAAAAAAAATGCCACTCGTCTTTTACCCCCTTTGCTGACTGAACACTCTGGCTCAGTTTTTGGCCTTTATCCTCACCATGGGAAAGGAAAGGAGGATAGGAACAGTGGCTCTCTAAAATGTGAAACAAAGTCCATTGTGTCATCCTCCGTTAATGCTTTTACACTACCTGTAATTAAACTAAATAACTGTGTTATTGATGAACCCAGTGTAGACAATATCTCTGAGGATTGTGCGAGCACCAGAGGCCGGCCTAGAAATTTATCCATGGACTCTCTAGCTGTTCCATTAACTGATACCAATGACCATTATAAACCTGCCTGTGGACTGCTACCAAGGAACAATTTATATGGAGACTCTTCACCCAGTCAGTCCAAATCTTCCATGAATCTTGGATCTAGCACTGGAAAACTTTTGTCACCTGGTGCAGCCAGAAAGCAGTTTGGATCGAACACCTCTTTGCATCTTTTATCTGCACATTCAAAATCCCTAGACTTAGAAAGGGGACCCTCGACCCTCACTGTCCAAGTTGAACAAAGAAAACATCCCAGTTGGCCAAGACTGGATCGGAACAACAGCAAAGGTTATATGAAACTAGAAAACAAAGAGGACCCAATGGACAGGCTGCTTGTACCACCAGCCTCAGTCAAGAAGGACTTCACTAATAAAGAAAAGCTTCTTATGATTTCCAGATCTCATAATAATTTAAGTTTTGAACACGATGAGTTTTTGAGTAACAATCTAAAGCGTGGAACTTCTGAGACTAGGTTTTGATATTTAGACTGGTATAATTAATGAAGTATTTGCCAGTATTTTTTAAAGAAAACAATTTTGACAAGTGACTTTTTTGTCTTCTTGTTTCCAGTGAAACAGGTGCAAACCTGTTTTTACCAGATGTTTCTATCAGATTAAAATTGCCTTGTGTTAGCAAAGGTTATTTCCACCTCTGCAATGCCAAGTGTTTATTGTCAAGCAGCTTGTTCAACCAAACACTTGCACTGGCATAATGCCAACTGGATGGTTTTTGTGCCGAGTGGCTTGAGAATTGATGTCTTCTTGATTTACAATTGAAATACTGTACATTATTGCCACTAAACATGTATGGGTGCCTCAGATCCTGTTTCCAACCAGTTTCATTGCTGTTTTGTTTCCGTTTCAGCATGCTATCCTCCATTGCCACAAGACAACAATAAGAGCTGACCCGATAAGCTTCTGTGTTCAGATCTATCAACGATAGCAACCTTTTAGTAATGGTACTTTTAGCTGAAGATAGAAGGGGATTTAAGGATTCCAATGGGATAGCAAAATTTAATCCTTGTCAATGGCCTATTCTGTATTGCAAACAGCTTTTGAAGCTGTTCAGAAGAAGTTTGCCATGAACTATGGGTTCTACTGTCAGAGAAACAGGAGTCCAAATTTCTCTTAGGTGTGAGGAATTGGTTGCCTGCTTCTCTGAATCCAGACCCTAATGGGCATCTTTCTTGGAGATCTTTCTCTTGTGCAATTGAAACATATGTATAATTAAGTGATATTCATATGCAGAAGCAACATGCATCTATTCCGGCAGTGCTTGCACACAGCAAGATCTCAGTAGGTTGTGCCTATGGGACAGTATTTGGGGGACAGGAAAGGATATACAGACTGAAAATCAGTTTTGTGACTTTGCTATCATCAGTCATGCTGAATGCCGATGTCAAGTGTTGAATAGTTATGGTAATGATGCAAGGGCAAGAGAATGAAATGAGCTGGGGAATCTAGGAAGATAAGCTGTGGGAACTGAGAGAAGTGAGTAAGGTGCAGTGCTAGCCAGCAAAGGCGCTTACTAATAAAACAGCCTTTTTTTAGCTATCGTGGCACCGTGGCTAGAGTGTTGGACTCAAACCTGGGAGGAGCCCCATGTTTAGATCCCCACTCTGCCAAGAAAACTTGCTGAGTGACCTTGGGCCACTTACTCTCTGTCAGCCTAACCTACCTCACAGCGTTGTTGTGAGAGAAGATGGAGGTGAGGAGAATGATGTAAGCCCCATTGGGAAGAGAGATGGGGTATAAATGAAGTGAATAAATAAATAATATTTAGAATATATTAGGAATTTAAAATGAAGTAGAATATAGTAGGGTCATATCTACTAGTTCATATCAGTTTTGAGTGTTGGTTTGCATAGCATTGTTTGAAACAGGATTGGGATCACAGGGGATTCAAATAGCCAGCACATGTTAAACACGGATATAGGAAGAAGGGGAATTCTGCTTATACAACATTTGCTGATTACACCTTTTGCTGATTATGGTACAGATTAAAATAACATATATTGCAGCTCGGCAACCATGAGAATGTTAAATGTGAAGCTGCCATGGACCATATTTTTCACTACTATAAAAAAAATCAATGCAGATAAACAATATTAAAGCTGCCACAAAGTTGACAACCTGAAAGGCAAACATAAGTCTGCTAATCAGGTCACCAGTGAAAACAGTTAATGGTTAAAGAAATTAGTAATTTGGATCGATCGACAAAGAAACGTCTTTGTGTTTCACAAACACCCTGCTCTCATTGGCAGTCCATGGTAGTCCAGTCTACTGTGTGATTTCGCCAATAGGATCATCATGTTATTTGGTCATTTTAGCAGTTGTTCTTACTTAAATAACTCAGGAATTATTTTAATAGCTTATCCCAAAATAATCAGTTATGCCAAAATGTTGTACTTCAGTTGACTATGAAAGAAAAAAAACTTTTCTACAGATTTCAAGCTCCCTGTTCTACCAATGCAATGTTTCTGTATCAATAACATTATTTGCCCGGTGAATTAAGGCTTAGTGTTAGACTCTCAAGCCTATATATTGTAACAAAG